>NC_047088.1:226448468-227150135 GCF_902459505.1 Geotrypetes seraphini | reverse complement strand
TTTTATTGTTTATTATTATGTAAACTGCTTTAAACACCAAGAAAAGTGGTATATCAAGCTCAATGAACCATTAGAATAAGGCAGATGTTAATCTAAGTTTCTAAGTTTCCAAGTTTATTTAAAATTTGATAAACTGCTTAATAAGTATCTAAGTGGTGTACAAAAATATAACATTTAAAAATTCTAGGGTATCAACATATTGAAACATAGACAAAGACAAAAAATTTGAACACATGTGGAAAGGGCGGTGAAATACAGTCCATGATAGGATAGATGTACAATAAATTGTAAGTACAATAGGAGGGGTGGGTAATGTGTACGTAGAGCATAGAAAGCTATTTACCCTTTAAAGTCTCATTTGCATGTAATATTCCTTGATTTACATATGCCTTGATCACAAAGTGAGTATTTTACCCTTGACGGAAAAGGAGAGTGGTTAAAGTCTTCAGAAAGAGGGAACACTTGAGGGGCTTTCTTTTTGAAAGGCATGCAAGTACTTTTCCAAAGGTACCATATTTGTCGGCCAAAATTTCAAAGAGCAAACCCATATGGAATTTCCCTTTGAACTCATAGGACTTCAAGGATATTTTCAAAGTTTCTACGGGTCTGCAAGTCCCAAGGCTGTGTAAAAATATCTGCATGTAGAGAGACTAGGAGGTTCTTTTATGAACCATGTTAAGCACTTAGGCCCAGATTCTGTTAATGGCACCTAAATCAGTGCTGGTTGCGTTTCAGTCATGTTCAGGTGCCGTTAAAGAATCACAGCTAGTGACGTCCAAGAAAAAAATGTAGGCGCTGGCAATGTAGGCCAGGTTTTTAAAGGCCTACATTACCGGTGCCTAAGTTGTTTTTAGAGAATCAGGCCTAGCTGCACCTAAGGTCACCTTCATTCCTAACCATGCCTACTTTAACCTTAGGTGTTGCTAGCCGTCAAGCTGTAGGCACAATTCAGGTGCCTATTTATTTTTTGTAGTGGGTTTTTAATTGGTTTTATATGATGTAGTCAATTACTGTGTTGATTAAAGCCAATTAAAACAATCAAGGTATCTACTGGTGCCTAACTTATGGTACCATTTATAGACTATGGCCCTTAGAGCCATATTCATTAAATTGCATCTAAAATTAGGCAATGTTAAGATCCAATGTCTAGGCATAAATTCTAGAAAGGTCCCTTAGCACTAAACAACTCATAGAACAGCACTTAGCGTGGATTCCCACACCCAACTTTGGGTGTGAGGAGGTACACCTACTGACACCTGATGTAAATGCTGGTGTGTAGCTAATGACAGCTGGGCATGTGAATGACTGTACTCTGTAACACTATGTCTAAATTTGGAGCATGCCCATTGACTCCCTCATGCCTCTCTCCTAGCCATATCCCCTTTTGAGTTGACTGTTATGCAATTTAGACTTGCAGCGTTATAGAATACTCTATAAGCAGATCTGTGCCTACTCCCTATTTCTATAAATGGTGATGGTATTGGCGGCCACCTACGAAACGGCCGCTGATTGCATGCCTATTAAGCACCGGCGACATTTGTAGAATCATGGCTGTTTTTTAACACAGGTACCTTGAATGTAGGCCAAAATTTTACATACATACATTTAAGGTGCTGGTCTTGTGCCTACGGAGGTGCATAGGGATACCTATGGACGTGTAAGGCAATTTCTTGTGCAATCAATGCCCCCACCAGCCTTAGGTGTCCGTAGGTGTCCCTATGCACCTCCGTCAGCATGAGACCAATGCCTTAGAACGACGTCTTCAATTTGTTTGTTTTCCATATCTTTATTCATTTTAAAAACCAACTTCAAGTGCAACATATTATCAAACAATGTACAAAATAAACAGTACTTAATTCCATCAAATGATATAATAAATATATATCCCTTCCCCCACCCATCGATCCATCAATTTGTTTTAGAAATGTGCTTCCTGATAGGTCAGTTAAGCTGTGGTAGGACGCCTACCGCCGCCTACCGCCACCTACCGCCACCTACCGCCACAGCACGTCCTATATAGAATTTCCCCATTAAGTCCTAATTAGTGTCAATTAATGTCAATAATTGATTGCTAATGACTCATTAACTAATGAGTTTTCCTGGGGATCTGGGATGTATGCCCAAGTTTGAGTGGCCTTCATAGGATCCAGGGGTTAATGCATAGGAGGGGAGGAGTAGTCTAGAGGAGAAGAGTGTTCTAGAGTAGGGGAGGAGTGGCCTAGTGATTAGAACTGCTGCCTCAGAACCCTGAGGTTGTGAGTTTGATCCCAACCTGCTCCCAGTGGCTCTAGGCAAGTCACCTAACCCTCTGAGGTCGGCATGGGGGAGGGGCTCACGGGTCGGCGGGTGGGGGGAGGTTTTCAGCGGGCCAATCGGGGGTTCGGGGGCAGTTGTGGGGGGGGTTGCATCGGGGAAGGAGGTCCTGGGATCCCTTCTGCCCGGATCTTAGTGGGGGTGGGGGATAGGGTGATTGCCTAGGCAGGAGGGCTTGAGCTCCCTCCTGGCCCGATTGTAATCATCAGAGAGGTGGGGGTCATGGATCGGCAGGGCCAGGTGGGCTTGGGCTCTCTCCTGGCCTGATCGGATTGGGGAAGGAGTGGATCGCAGCAGGAGAGATGGGTCATCTCTCCTGCCGCTTTAGCGATCCCAAGTGCCACGTTTGGCGGCACTTGGTGGTATCGCTATTGCGGCAGGGGAGATAAGGCATCTCTCCTGCCCTGATTGTTGCGGTGGGGAGTGGGTAGGTTGCCGGGCCGCTGAGCTGATCGCGCCAGCCGCCATCAGCTCAGCGGCCCCTTTTTCGGCACTTATACCTGTTTTGACTTGGTCTAAGTCAAAACGTATAAGTGCCGACTAGGCAACCTGCCTAAACTTTTGGTTATTCCTGCTGTATGCCTATGTCTAGGTCGGCCCACCTCCCACCCATCTCCCACCCTTTCTCCTCCTCTAAAAATGCCTCTTTTCGCTCTATGCGTTTAAAGGCAGGGGAAAGACCTAAGCTGGTTTTAGATATGTCTAAAACCAGCTTTGATTATGGGTACTTGGATGATCAGGCTTTTTGATCGTCCAAGTACCCATTTAGGCCACATTTTAGACTTTTTTTTTTTCCGATTATGAGCCCCTTAGCCTCTCCTCCTTGGAAAGTTGTCCCAAACTTTTATTATATAGTTTTAGTTTTATTTCTTGTTTATTTATTTTTATTTTCTGAAAAATAAGATTCTCAGATTTTCCTTTGTAGCAGAAAAGAAATTATAATAGGTTTCTGAGATCTTTTTTTAAAGGCACCAAATATGCTTTTGAAGACATTTGACACTTTTTGGTCACTAGTAGACTGAGAAAGAATATTACCTAATGAGCTGGAGAAAAACATAGTTGGTACTTCAGTGAACATGCTTCAGTAATCTTACTTGAGGATTGAATGATGCAGATAAAATTTCATTTCTTCTTTGTGCAGAACCAGACTTGATTTTCAGTATAGCTTTGCCAATATAGTTCATACAGGTGTTCTGACATGTCCTCAACTGATAATCCCAATGTTCTTTTTTATTCTGGCCCATAATCAAGCAATTTGCATTTCATATTTAATATTAAGAAAAAAATCTAGTCTTTTAGAAACCATACTGATGTTTGAAATTGCAGTATACTCGAGTTTTTGAACAGGTTGTCATATCTGTCAGCAAGTTTCTTAATCAGACCATGAAAAAAGTCCCTTCAGCTGAGGTGTAAGAAGAAATGAGTGAGCTTAACATGTTTTCCATGCCTAATTTAATTTGGAAAGGCTGAACCAGAAAATGAAGTTATTAGCAAGTTGGTACATTCAGAGATAAGGTGGTGTCAAAGCAGAACAGTTGGGAAGGTTTCATGTCAAAATAATAATAATAATAAAATATGGCTGTCAAAATTAAATGATATACCAGAGGGACTAAAACATAAACAAAATGGAATATTTAAACTTGAGAAGCCAACGTTACTTTTATTTGCGATTGTAGAAAAAGCTTTTTAATTCTTTTAAACTCAGTTTGAAAATAATGTACCCATTTTACTAAACCTATTTAGGGCATTTTAACACGGGGCTTTTCTGTGCGCTAAATCCATATTTAATGCATCAGTAGAATAAAACATTTTCTTTTTTTTTGGTCCTTTTTACTAAACTGCAGTAGAGTATTCTACTGTGGCCCGGAGTGCTAAATGTTCCGACGTTGCTCCAACACTCACAGGGTCTTTATTTGTAGGTTGTATGCTAATGTCACTAGTGCACATCAAATGCAGATAATTAATGCAGGAACATTTACCGTCACCAAAGGCCCAGATTCTATAAAAGACTCCTAAAGTCAGGCACCTGGTTTGATGCACCTAGCTGATCTAGGAGTCTAACTTAATCATTTGGAAAGCTTAATTGGCACCAATAATGATCAATTAGCAGCTGATAATTGGAAAAAAATTAAAATTAACTGGATAGTAGGCGCCTAAGTCAGTGGGTGTCCACCACTTTCAGGTAGGTGCCTAGTGAGAGGTGCGTACCAGGAAGTAGGTGGGGGTTAGGGGCAGATCATGGAAGTGTTTGGTGTGGTAAGTACCTGAATTGGACTTAGGCATTGGTAGGCACCTATCTTAGGCTCCTGTATTTAAGCCAAGAAAACCCTGGTATAGAGTGCCAAAGCTTATGGCACCTACTGGTACTTAAGACCAGTTTAGGCGCTGCTAGGCGTGATTTTATTAAAGGAACCTAACATTGAGGTGAGATGTGCGCAGTGTTCCTCAGTACTGTTCATAAAATCAGGACCTGTGTTCCCATGTTAAATCTGCATTATTCATGTAGCACTTGTTAATTATAACATGGTACCTGAATTACACTTCCATACCCATTCTCCACCCATGGCAAACCCCCCTCTGAAAAAATATTATCGAACATGAAATAATGCATGTTTAGTGAATGCGAACTGCTACTGCAAAAGACTTTAACATGCTTTGTGATGTCTTTTTCTGTGCTCTATGCATATGTTAGAGCTTATCACTATTCAATAAAAGGGCCCCACAGATTTTTTATAGCTAGATATATTAAGCAAAATGGTGACCCCACGGTTTCTTAATGAACAGCTGGAGAAAGACATTCTTTGAGCCCCTTTCAGGTTAAGAGACTTCTGAAGAGGAAGATTGAGGGGCTCATTTTTGAAACAGAAAAATGTCCACAAAATGGATGTTTTTTTCTCAGAAAATGACAACTCTGTTTGTATTATGTGCTAATTGCAAAGTGCCCTCCTGCCGGCAATCTTTGGGGTAGGCAGGTTCTTTCAGCAGGAGGGGTTGGGCACCCTTCTGCCATGAACATCGGGGGGGGGGGGGAGACTGACGGCCGTAGTTGTGGCCGCTATACTAATCACGGCAGAGAAATCCCTTGCCGCGATAAAGTATACTGGCCGTGTCCTATACAGAATCTGGGCCAAAAACCCAATTCTGTAACCGGCGTCCTCAACATGGACGTCGGTTATAGAATCGGGTTTATTTTGGGCGGGTTTTGTTCCGATTCTGTATAGGATGCCCGGGCCCAGGCCCTTTAGAATTCAGACTCATTCTGTCTCCACCATCTCTTCTGTGAGACTATTCCATGCATCTACCACCCTTTCTGCTAAAAAGTATTTCCTTTGATTGCTCCGGAGACTATCACCTCTTAACTTCACCCTATGCTCTCTCATTGCAGAGTTTCTTTTCAAATGACTCGACTCATGAGCATTTACATTACATAGGTATATAAACATCTCTATCATATCTCCCCTCTCCCGCCTTTCCTCCAAAGTATACTGATTGAGATCGTTTACTCTGTCCCCATACACCTTATGATGAAGACCACATACCATTTTAGTAGCCTTCCTCTGGACCGACTCCATCCTTTTTATATCTATTTAAAGGTGAGGCCTCCAGAATTGTACACAATATTCTAAATGAGGTCTCACCAAAGTCTTATACAGGGGCATCAATACATCCTTTTTTCTACTGGCCACACCTCTCCCTATGACCTTAGCTTCCTTCTACCTTTCACCATCACCTTTTCAACCTGTTTGGCCACCTTAAGATCATCACTTACAATCACACCCAAGTCCCACTCTTCTGTTGTGGACATAAGTTCTTCACCCCCAAAACTGTACCGTTCCCTCAGGTTTTTGCAGTCCAAATGCATGACCTTGCATTTCTTAGCATTAAACTTTAGCTGCCAAATTTCAGTCCATTCTTCAAGCTTCACCAGGTCTTTTTTCATGTTATTCACACCATCCGGCGTGTCTACTCTATTGCAGATTTTGGTATCATCCACAAAGAATCTTGCATTGATAAATCGATCCACCTGGCTAAAACCACTGAAGCTATCAACAATCCAACAGAAATAAAATATATATCTTCAAACTAATATTTTTCAAAACAATTTTTTATATGAGAATAATTTTTATTATGTTACGTTCTGGATCTAAAACCTCCTAAAAAATTGTTTGAAAATTATTAGGTTGGAGCTATATATTTTACTTCTATTTTTATAAAATAGCTTGATGCATGTGTAAGTTCTAATTACTGCCCATTAGCACTGATAATTATTAGCACCTAATTATTGGCACTAATTGGTTCATTACTCAATTCAATTGTGCATGCAAATTGGGTATGTACCATTTATAGAATCTGTGGTTAAAGCGATGTTAGTTCAGGAAAAGAGGCTACCACAAAGCACATTTAAACATGCCCTTGAATCCCAGAACCCCTCCCACAGCAGCGGGGTAGGAGGGATGCCCACTACCTCCTGCCCCAGAATACCCCCTCCCCCTAAGTACCCCAGCAGACCCTGTACCTTTCCTGAAGACAGTCCGGCCAGAGGGCTGCATGCACCCTATGGCCAGCAAGCCCGCTGCTCCAAAATGGTAGGACTTCCCCATCCTGGTGCATTCTGGGATGCACCAGGGAGGAGTGTAAGGCCCTGATTGGCTCCAATGCCTAAGGACCCTCCCATCAGTAATGCATGCTAAATTAGTTTGTGCCCTTTAATGAATCCCCCCCTGTGTTCCGAAAAGTTCAGAATTCTCATCAGAAATGGTATGTCAGACTAAAGTACCCCAGGGTTCCTGTCTTTCTTTAAAGCTGTTTAACATTTTTCTATTATCATTATGCAGCCTGTTAAACAGTTTTCCCATAAAAGTTCATTTATATGCAGACAATATACAATTTTTGTTAGAAATGAATCCCCCTTTTATAAAGCCATAGTAGTGGCTACCACATGGCAAATGCTCCAATGCCCATTAAATTCCTTTGGGCATTGGAGCGATTATCAAAGCTGCAGTTGCTACTGCGGCTTTGTAAAAGAAACCCTAAGATCTCTATAAATGATACTTTCCTTATGCTGATGTTTTGCTTGACTGCTGTGAGCCAATGGTTGCATGAAAATCATCTGCAGCTCAATGGGGCTAGAACTCAAATTTTACTGTTATCTAATAATTCTTGAGATGATATTCCTCCTGGTTTTCATATTAATGACCTATGCATTCCAATTGTTAATTCTATTCATAATCTGGGTGTTATGCTAAAGTCTAACCCAGGGCTGCCCATGTCCGGTCCTCGAGATCTACTGGCAGGCCAGGTTTTCAGGATATCCACAATGAATATGCATGAGAGAGATTTGCCTGCACTGCCTTCATGGCCTGCAAATCTCTCTCATGTATGTTCATTGTGGATATCCTGAAAACCTGGCTTGCCAGTAGATCTCGAGGACCGGACTTGGGCAGCCCTGGTCTAACCTTACAATAAAATCACAGGTTGCGAAAATTGGCAGGCAAGCAATTTCTAAAGTTTTTTCATGCAATATAAGGGGGTTATGGTGAGACGTGTACCTGGGACCTTTTATGTGCAGTTCGCTGCAGTGCCCCCTGAGGTGCCCCCACTGCTCTGCTGGTTCCTATGGTCAATCTGCTAAGAATTCCGGTCCCTTTTACATCCCAAATAGCTTGTTTCTGTGTGTTTTTCTTTAAGACCATTTTTTAAACAAAAAGTTTTCCTGTTTTGAAAATGGTCATGTTCCCCACTAGATCTTTGGGCGTTTTTCACAAAGGGGTTGATTCTGGAAGTAGCGCCTGCTGCAGCAGCCACCTACAAAACGGGTGCCTGCCACACGTCAATCACCGATTGGCGCTGCTTCCAGAATTGCAGCTACCACAGACCCTGGGTGCTGACAATGTAGGCCAGGGTTTTAAAGGCCTGCATTTCCAGTGCTAGATGCATCAGAGAATCACACCTAATCCTGGCTCCGCCCCCAACCACACCTACTTCTACATTAGGCATCACTAGGCATTGCTTTGCACCAAGGATGTAGGGCCAGTCATGGAAGATATTTAGTGCTGCCTATTTTTATGTCAATTTTTTTGTAATGGACTTTTAATGGTGTGTTCAATTATAGTGGTCAACAAACATTTTGCTACTGGAGTTCTTTTGATATATTGAGGAAACAACCCGCGAAGGAAGCAATGGAACCATTGGATGACCATGGAATAAAGGGAGTGCTAAAGGAGGACAAACTGAACACATATTTTTGTGTCTGTATTTACCAAAGAGGATAAACACAGCATACTGGAACCCATCAGGCTATATGCTGGAAACGAAGATGGGAAACTGATAGGGTTGACGGTCAGTCTAGAAGAGGTATGCAGGCAGATCGATAGGCTTAAGAGCGATAAATCCCTGGGACCAGATGGCATCCATCTGAGGGTCATCAAGGAACTGAAAGGGACTATAGCTGGAAGACTGGAAGGTGGCAAATGTTACGCTGATCTTCAAAAAAGGATTGAGGGGAGATCCGGGAAACTGCAGACCAGTGAGTCTGACCTCGGTACCAGGAAAGATGGTAGAGGTGCTGATAAAGGACCGCATTACTGATCACCTTGACGGACACGGTCTGATGAGGATCAGCCAGCATGGTTTCAGCAAAGGCAGATCTTGTTTGATGAACTTATTGCACTTCTTCGAGGGAGTAAACAGGCAGATAGACAAGGGAGACCCTGTCGACTTTATATATCTGGATTTTCAGAAGGCGTTCGACAAGGTTCCACATGGACTACTTCGTAACATTGCAAGCCATGGAATCGAGAGTGAAATACTCACGTGGATTAAAAACTGGCTGGAGCATAGGAAACAGAGCGTGGGGGTAAAAAGACAATACACGGACTGGAAGAACGTCACTAGTGGGGTGCCGCAGGGCTCGGTGCTTGGACCCGTGCTTTTCAACATCTTTATAAATGATCTGGACATTGGTATGATGAGTGAGGTGATTCAATTTGCAGATGATATGAAGTTATTCAGAGTAGTGAAGACACGTTGCGAAGATCTGCAATCTATCTATCTATATAACAAAACCGTAGGTGGCGCATGCGCACTCTAATCCGCGTGCTTCCGTGATCCGTATGTCCGTGGCCGGCAAGAGTGCACATGCAAACTTACAACAGCTCGCACTCACGGTCTGGCTGGCTCTTTAAAGTTTTTTTCGGTGCCGGCTCACCTGCTCCGCCTTCCTCTTCCTGCCAGTCTCAGCCGGACTCACTCCTCCCCCCCTGGCAGCCCTGAACCTGTTCCTCCGTTCCCCGCCCGACGGGCCGGTGAGTGCTGCGCCAGGGGCAATGCAGGTGGAGACTATCGGCGGCGGAGCCGGAGGGAAGGGGGGGTGGGAGGCACGCGAAGCTGCAAGTCGCCGACTCCACCCCCCCCTCTCTCGAACCGCACAAGGACTGCCATTGACGAAATTTGCCCCACCGTTCCTTCCCTTCCTCCATCAGGTACAGTTCAGCTACGCCTATGTTAAAAGCAGCTGCTTTGAAATTGGAGTCCTGCCGCCACCGTAACACGTTCCCTCTGCCGCGGTCCCATATGTCAGAGAAGGGGCGGGACCAAGGCAGAGGGGAACGTGCTACGGCAGTGGCAGGCCTCTGATTTCGATGCGGCTGCTTTTAACATTGGTGGAGCTGCACTGCACCTGATGGAGGGAGGGAAGGAAAGGTGGTTGTGCGCTGTTGAGCCCCTCTGCACGCGCCCAAACCAAAAAAGGAGCCAGGACTCTTCCCCACCCGGCGCCGGCAGACCCGAAAAAACGGCCCTACCGAACAGACCCGCGAGCAGGGTTGCCATGGAAACCTAACCGGAATTACATGCAGTCGGCAAGGGTCAGTGAGAGGGGATCAGGAGCTAAAGAGAGATTGAAAAAAACAAACAAACAGTGCACAAGTAGAGAGAGACACACAGACAGTCACAGAAGGACAGGGGGCTAGAGCAGAGATGCTTGCAGGGAGAAAAAGCTAAGCAGTAATGTTACAGCTTGAGAGTGCAGACTGAGGAAGAAAGCAGAGACAGCGCTACACAGGGAAATGGAGGGAGGAAAGAGACAGAAAGAAAAATACAGACAGACATAAATTCTAGCACCCGTTAATGTAACGGGCTTAACGACTAGTATGACATAATCAAGCTTGAGCAATGGGCATCGACATGGCAAATGAGGTTCAACGTGGATAAGTGTAAAGTGATACATGTCGTTAACAAAAATCTCATGCATGTCCAGGGCGGTACTTGGAGAGACCTCCCAGGAAAGAGACTTGGGAGTTCTGATCGACAAGTCAATGAAGCCATCCGCACAATGCGCAGCGGTGGCGATGAAAAGGGTGAACAGAATGCTAGGAATGATAAAGAAGGAGATCATGAACAGATCGGAGAAGGTTATCATGCTGCTGTACTGGTCCATGGTGCGCCCTCACCTGGAGTACTGCATCCAGCACTGGTCGCCATACATGAAGGACACGGTACTACTCGAAAGGGTCTAAAGAAGAGCAACTAAATTGGTTAAGGGGCTGGAGGAGTTGCTTTACAGTGAGAGATTGGAGAAACTGGGCCTCTTCTCCCTTGAAAAGAAGAGACTGAGAGGAGACATCATCGAAACATTCAAAATACTGAAGGGAATAGACTTAGCAGATAAAGACAGATTGTTCACTCTCTCCAAGGTAGAGAGAACTAGAGGACACACTCTAAAGTTGAAAGGGGATAGATTCCATACAAACATAAGGAAGCTCTTCACCCAGAGAGTGGTAGAAAACTGGAACGCTCTTCCGGAGTCTGTTATAGGGGGAAACACCCTTCAGGTATTCAAGACAAAGTTGGACAAGTTCCTGCTAAACTGGTACCTATGCAGTTGAGGCTGGACTCATTTAAAGCACTGGTCTTTGACCCGGGGGCCGCCGCAAGAGTGGACTGCTGGGCACGATGGACCACCGGTCTGACTCAGCAGCGGCAATTCTTATGTTCTTATGCCGACTCCAAATCTGAAAACAGCTTTTGTCTATCACGTCCTGTTTTTAAGTTATGCATCAATCTGTGTTTATATAATTTTCATCAATAACGCTACCGTGAAGTGTCGGTATTTTACTGTTTCTGTAACACAATATTGCATTTTAGGACAGCTCATCGATCACATATACCGGTAATTTGAAAGTTTATACTAAAAAGTGATTGTGCTGCTTTTTCTGTTATGTCTGCGGACAATTTACTGCACAAGATCAGCGAAAGAATCTGTCCAGCAGACTTCAAAGTGCATACAAGCATTAGTTTGGCTGTAAAGTTGGCAACCGTGATAAAGCGTGGGCACCTCGTGGGAGAGGGGAGACATGATTGAGACTTTTAAGTACATCACGGGACGGGTCGAGGTGGAAGAGGATATCTTTCTTCTCAAGGGACCCTCGACCACAAGAGGACATCCGCTCAAACTCAAGGGAGGGAAGTTTCGTGGAGATACCAGGAAGTACTTCTTCACGGAGAGAGTGATTGAGCATTGGAACAAGCTTCCAGTACAGGTGGTCGAGGCACGCAGCATCCCAGACTTCAAGAACAAATGGGATACCTATGTGGGATCCCTACGAGGTCATGCCAAGGGATAGGGTCACTAGGACTTGAATGAGCGGGTCAGTAGAGTGACAGTATAATTATTGTACTTTAGGGGTCAGTAGACTTAAGAGGGTGGGTAAATGGTGTGGGCAGACTTGATGGGCTATGGCCCTTATCTGCCGTCATCTTTCTATGTTTCTATGTTTCTCATGTGTGCTGCACTGTCTGTTATTCTGGATTAACACAGTGGCTGAATGGGAAATGGAAGAAGATGCCTTTCGCTGTACCCATGGAATGGCGTGAACCAACAAATCATCACTCAGACTCTTATTTTTGCATGACAAAAATTGTTGGATTCACAAAGAGGAACCAATCACAAATTGTGTATCCTGATTGCCCATCAGCCATTAAACCTTCCTCATGACTCAGAGAATCCAGTTCCAATTCCTCCTTCCACATCTGCAGCACAATGTGCCGAAAGTTCAGATGAAGAATGTGCCTCGGCTGCTGTGGAGGAGTTGTGCGAATCTGAAGTGGATGAAAAACAACCTCACCTGCTAACTCATGAAGATCTTAATGATCTGGTTAGAGACGTGTCACTGTCAAAGGAGAAAGCGGAATTGTGTGAGTTGAGAGAGGTGTAAATATACGCTGGAACATGACTCCTTATTGTCTTCATGTTTGTTTTCAGAGTAAACTCCTTAACACAAGTTTGGTGGGACACAGTTCATACTCGCAATATTGTCCCGGTATGGCAAACTGTCAAAAAAATGAGTAAGGAGTATCTCAGAAACCTGACGTGCTAGCTGAATTTCAATTACAGATCTGAAATCAGTGCCATTAAATTAACTAAGAACACTTCTTAAGTTCTCAGTAGCAAAGAAAAACTTTTCCTTTGTTGACCAGTGATTATCGTACCACTTCAAGCTGATTAAAAAGAATTAAGTTAGGTGCCAGTAGGTGTGCTTCAGACGTCTACCGCTGCCTAACTTTAGGCAACCCTTACAGAATTTCCTCTAAAACATCCAAACTCGGATTTGCACATCATATTGGAAAATGTCCCTCTATGGGCTCTTATTATGAAGCTGCGTTAGCGGCTTTAGCGCGCGACTTTTAATCACGCGCTAACTCCTGTGCCAGCCAAAAAACTACCGCCTGCTCAAGAGGAGGCGGTAGCAGTTAGCGCGTCCAGAGGTTTAGCGCACGTTATTACGCATGTTAAACCGCAACCGCGGCTTTGTAAAAGAAGCCCTATATGTCTGTGAAGTTGACATTCTAAATAGCTTTAGACGCAATCCATTATCTCCTATTTTTCTTTAAAAAAAATTTTTTTTTAAATTTTGTGCCTTAGTACAACTGTCAATTTTTTTTCTTATTTTTCTCTTCTTTTTGCATCCACTTACTCCCCTATCATGTTGAGAGGCGCCCACCCTGAGGGTCAATGTAGAAAGGATTTTTAAGATATATACCAACGTTTGAGTATTATTCAACAAGGTAGATTTAGTAGCTATTTAATAAATGTTGAGGAAACCCAAAGAGCAGGCAGAATCAATCAGGTGGTATTCTAAGATCTGTTATAGCTTCTGTGGAGCTCTCATGTGTTGACTTTAACAGAAAAAGTTACTGGGTGGTTAAGCAATCCCTTCAACACTTAAGTATAACAGAATTTTATTATTAAGTACACTGGAGCTCCTTTTTCATTCACAGTATAAACAGTTTGGTTGAATCTGTAATACTACTTGTCATATTTGCTCACTGTTTGATATTAATCAGTAGGTTGGATGATATATACTGTACAAAAGGTACACACAAAGACAGAAATGAACAATGAGAAATTTATTAATCCTGGTTTCATAACACACAGAATCCAGAGCATTACTTCTTTGCAGAACGAATGCACAATACTTTATTATCTGTTGTCACCTTTTCTTCCAAAGCTGTACTTAACTGTAATCTATCTTAACCACCCAGAAAAATGATGGAATTAAACAGTTCAAAGTGGCACCTTGTTAACTTTTTTTGCCGTCTAAACCCCCTCCCCCGTGTTACTTCCCTGGTCCTCTTCCCATCTTTCCCAAATTCTTTCCTTCATATTTTTCACAAGTCTCTTCTCAGCTACTCTCTCTCCTACCTCTCTTTACCCTCCTCTTTCCAAGGCCCCATCTCAAGTCATTGCACTCCTATTGTAACAAACAGAGAGCCCCCAACTATGACAGCAGAATTCGGTTGACCAAAAAAAACATTCTACTTTGACAAGTAGAAAGCCTTCTATTATGCCATTCAGTGGGTCCTGAGCTGGAATTGCATCCTGTGCAATATGACCCCTAGCACCCCAAATTCCCTTACACCTGATGGACACTGACTGGACACTGACCTTTGTAACTATACTAGGAGAATTTATTCTGAAGTATTGCTCTGTTTTACATTAAGATGTTTAACATCTGATTTTTGAAAAAAAAAAACAAAAAACCCATAGCATATTTTTAAGACATACACTTTTTCTGGTTTCTTTTTCTAAGTAGATTAAGGTTTACATTAAAATAGGCACAGTTGGCCAGGCTCACAACAATTCAAGGCTAAGAAACATTTCTGATAAAAAGTATTTGACAAATATGGCAAATTAATTGTAACTTATTTTAAAGAAACCATGAGTGCACATGTCAAAGTAGAACAGAAGCAGGCATGGTGGCTCAGTGCCAGGACTGCTTATTGCAATGCTAATGACTTGGGTTAAATTCTGGGCTAATATTCTCCTTCCCAAGCTGGCAAGGGCTTCAAGTACTGCAGGAAGCACTGAGTACACTCAGGGAGAGGAGGAAAGGAGATAATTCAAAACCTAGGAACATTCAATAAAATGAGCACCAACATTTAAGTACTGTGAGCATGCATAAGTGACCAGAATTCAAGCATATACAATATGGGGCTCATAATCAAAGAAAAAAAAAAGTCTAAAAAGTGACCTAAATGGGTACTTGGACGATCAAAAAACCTGATTGTCCAAGTACCCATAACCAAAGCTGATTTTAGATGTGTCTAAAACCAGCTTAGGCCTTTCCCCTGCCTCTAAACGCATAGAGCGAAAAGAGGTGTTTTTAGAGGAGGGGAAAGGGTGGGAGGTGGGCTGACCAAGACAGATGTACAACAGGTATAACCAAAAGTTTATACAGGTTACCTAGTCGGCACTTATACGTTTTGACTTAGACCAAGTCAAAACAGGTATGAGTGCCAAAAAAGGGGCTGCTGAGCTGATGGCGACTGCCACAATCAGCTCAGCGACCCGGCAACCTACCAACCCCCCACCGCAACCATGGTGGCAGGAGAAATGGCTCATCTCCCCTGCTACGATGGCGATCACCCCTCTACCTGAACTACCACGAACTGCTTAAATGCATCCCCAACACTGGGGAAGTGAAGCTGATGCCAGATGGACTTCTATGGTCTTTGTTCCGTATATGGAAAGTCAGGATGGGCTGAAGTTAGCTTTGACAGCGACTCCGGCACTTGAACAATGTGGCCAATGCCGGACAGACTTCTACGATCAATGTCCTGTATATGACAGGATGGATCAGGGGCATGTATGCATATTTTATATCGTATTCATATCATCCAAGTGCAGATCTTGCTTATCGTGTGTGTGTGTGGGGGGGGGGGGGCATCTTATAGAGGAACTTAGCAAGTTAAATGAATAATGAACTGTGCAGATCTTTATCTGCCATCATTTATTATGTTACTATGTAATTCATGTGCTAATTTCACATTCCGTTAAGAGATGGGTTATTAGTGGGAAATGGGTGTGGACTATACAATTCAGTTAGCATACTGTATTTTACTGTAAACGATCACTATTACAGTTAGCATGGAAGTACTTAACATGTTCTTAATAGAAGGCAGTAAATGCATCTGTAAAAACATTATCCATACTGCAAAGAACTTTTCTGTGTGGTAACTGTATGGGCTCATGCTCGGAATTCTCCCAGTTATTACACAGGTTTTGCACCTATTGACTATTCAATTTTGCATTTAGGGGGAATATTAGGGTCCCCTTCACTAAAGTGCATTAAAATGGGTTATTTTAACAGAAGTCTTGTTATTTAAGCACTGAGTCTCATTGCCAAAATTGCACAAATTGTGGTAAAATAACCCATCTTAATGGTAGCCCTTATTGATACTTCATTCCTCCTCCCATTTGCGGGTCCCTAATTTTTTAAAGGCTACTAACATATCAAATGCATGCTAAAGAATGCACATCCCTTCTGAGAATCATGTAATCACTTATCAACTTACCCGACCCTCATCATTTTTCAAATTGACAGAGTTGATCTCTGGACATCTTCCGTTTGACTTAATGCATTTCTCTCTTGAACTCTAGAGCTGAAATATGAAGCCTAGAACTTTTGATGGAGATTAACTTTGCAAGATATTTTTTTTCTTTTTTTCTTTATTAAACTTTATTGATTTTAAAATATTAACAGTGCAATAAACAAGAATGTCAGCATATAGCAAAACAAGATAAGCACATTTGTCTTACAACATATCAGAGCAATACTTTTAATCCACCCACCCACCCACCCATTGATCAATCAAAACATTTAGAACTATAGAGGGGCATAATAAAAAAAAAACGTCTAAGTCCCCTTTTGGCCTAAGGCCTTAAACGTTGAAAGTAGAAGCAGGGAAAATGTCCATAATCAAAAAAAACATCCAAAAGGAGTTTTTTTTTAAATAATGGCCTGCCTCTATGTTCAGCTGTTTAAACGCCCAGACCACCACTAGGTCTAAACTTATACCATATAATCAACCTAAATAAAGCCTAAGCACCAAACGTTCAAAACAAGGGTTTTTAGGCAAAGGAGGAGCCAGTCCTTTGCCTAAATGCTGGATTCTGTAACTGGTGCCTGTCAAAATCCACCCCAACCCCACTCCCCACGACATCGGGGCAGGAGGGAGCCCAAACCCTCCTGCCCCGCAATCCCCAAACCCCCCCCTGATTACGATTGGGCCAGGAGGGAGTCCAAGCCCTCCTGGCCTCTCGCCCCCCACCCCCTACAAGATCGGACAGGAGGGAGCCCAACCCCTCCTGCCCAGGTGGACCTCCTACCCCCACCACCCACTACAATATGGGCAGGAGGGATCCCAGGTCCTCCTGCCCTCGACACAACCCCCCCCCAACGACCGCCCCCCGAACCCCCGATCGCCCCCTGCCGACACCACTCCCCTTCCTTGTACCTCAAAACATTGGCCGGATGGATGGGTGCCAAGCCCGTCCGTCCGGCAAGCCAGCTGGCTCCAGAATGGGGCCGGATTGGCCCAGGCGGCTGAAACCCCGCCCACAGGGGTGACCCTCCTCCAGTCTGAGTAGTGACCCTTCACTCCAACCCTCTGCCTTCTGCCTGCCAACCAGTGTTTAACCCATCTGTGTATGTCCCCTTCCACCCCGTTCATGGGGTACCTTGTCAAAGGCCTTTTGGAAGTCGAGGTAAATGATGTCTAGAGGTTCCCCTTTGTCCAACTAACTGTTTACACCCTAAAAGAAGTGCAGTAAGTTTTTTTTTTTTTTTTTGGGGGGGGTCCACCTTTTCTTTTCTCATACATTTGACTCATGTTATCTTACACTGTTGGGATTCATTTATGTATGATCTATTGAACTTAAACATCTTTAGAATATTTCTGGATTATGTTGAGGTAGTTTTTATTTCTTGCTACACTTATATTGCAACTTTGCACTATCCTTCTGCACTTGATAATCCTTTCTTTTAACAGTTCAGATTTTTTTTTGTCATGCTCTCTTACTGTAAAAAATGAGTACAGTATAAGAAGTCCATGCAGTTCCTCAGATAAGCACCCCCTCCTCCTCCCCCCCCTTTTTAAGATGCCTGAGCATGAGAGATTTTCAGCAAAAGATTTGTATTATGAGTATACAGCATTTCATTTCTGTTCTACTAGCAATTCGGTCTTTTACTTTATAACGCTCAAAGATGTGAGAATAAGAATCTATATTATGGATCATACTGTTCAATTAGTGAGAAATAATTCAATTACTATCAATTATTTAGAACTGTCTCTGCCTGTCTGCCTCACATGTTCTGAATGTCTCTGCAGTCTACGTTTCTCCCTGCTCTGCCAACTTTGTTCAGACCTCTCCAAACCTCAGGCTCCAGATTGACTGAATGATCTTTGATCATTTACTTACATAGACTTCTTCTCACTTATGACTGTGGCAGAAATTTTTATATCAGCTAGCCAAAAATTGAGGTTGTGATATACAAGTCTTCCTGTCCTGGCTCCACAGAGATAGGTTAAACATGAACATCAACATTGAGTCATAGTTGGCTCTATTATATGCAAGGCAGATCAAGGTGGCTCAGGCCTAGTCAAAGCCATGACTGCTGTGAGTCAGAAGAAATTTAAATTGTTTCAGTTAAGGCAAATCCCTATGAATTCAAAAATTCTGTTACAGAGAGAGCATAGTTGCTTAAAAACAGACCTAACATTGAAAGCGGCCACCTACTCATAAAAACATAAGGGTTAGGGAGGGGAGGAGTCAAGATGGCGGCAGCGTGAAGCTGGCGGTCTTACCAGCGGTCCAGTAGCATTTTCCTCTACTGATTACTCAGCAATGCCTCACTCTAAACGGAAGGGCAGTGTCCGTTCTGAGCCAGCTGCAGTCCGGACTTGTACCCCTATCCAGCGATCCATCCTGGACTTTGCCGCAGCTTCTTTTGGCCCCGATGCTCTGGGAGGTAGGCTAGGGCTCTCTCCAGCTGGAAGAGCAACTGGGGATTTCGAGCAGGAGGTTTCTCTCTCCTCTCCAGAGCCTGCTCAACTCGCAGTCCGATCGGAGGTTCCTTCTGCGGAAGTGAGCACTGGGGAGACCCGGTTCCAGGGGCTTGGACTTGCGAGAATTGTAGAGGAACAGGGAGCAGTGCGAGCCAGTATTGTTGCTGGCTCTGAATCAACAAAGTTGGAGGCGATTACCCTCGAGAAGATTTGGGACTCTCTCGAGCGGTTAAACACCCAGGTGGCCAGATCTTCACAAGAACTAACAACTCTTGTAAGTACCGTAGACGCTCTGGGTAAATCATTGGAGAAAACTAAAGGAGATTTTTCAACGGAAATAAAAGAAGTTAAGGACAATGTGGTAAACATTCAAGCTATAACTAACAACTTGATAAAGGAACAAACAGTTTTGAGTAAAAAAATTGAACAAATGGAAAATTATAATCGTAGACTAAATGTGCGTCATTTGAATTTTCCGAAGGCCTTGGGGGTTACACCGATTGATATGTGGAAAAGGTACCTAACTGAAATACTAAAGTTTTCCCCCAAGCATTTTTCTCCACTTAACAGAATTTACTATTTGCCAAAAAAGAAAATTGTAGGAACCGCCTCAGGTGTAGAGGAATTTTTGCCAACAGATTCCCTTAATGTTACTGAACTATTAGAAACCACTGTTTCTGAATCCACAGAGAGGGCCACATTGTTTATATCTTTTGTCTTCGACCAAGATATGAAATCATGCGACTGTATTTCCAAAATCCTCAATTAGTGTTTCTAGGAAAGAAAGTATGGATGTTTCCCGACATCACGAGAACAACTCAGGAGCGAAGAAAATTATTCCTAGCTATGAGAGTAGAGACTTTAACCCTTGGAGCAACATTCTTATTAGCATATCCATGTAAATGTTTGATTAAATATCAAGGTGTTAAATATGTATACTATACACCAGACCAGTTACGTGCTTTTTTAGATTTGAAAGGTTTGGCTACCGGGAATGTTTAAAGCAGAAAGAAAAGAGGGGGTTAAATAGCTGTTAAGCCTTTCAATTATTATTGTTATTTTCCTATGTTTTATATCTCTTCAATTTATTCAACTCCTCTTCTCCCTTTGAGGTCTAAGAAAGATGGACTAGTTTCCTAGTAGCAGTAAATGCGAGTTTGTTTAATTTGTTTCATTTTCTGTTTTACTTGTACAAGAGGAATATTCTTGTGAATTATGTAAAAATTTCAATAAATATAAAGGATAAAAAACAAAAAAATAAGGGTTATACTGGGACAGACTGAAGGTCCATCAAGCCCAGTATCCTGTGTCTAGCAGTGGCCAGCCCAGGTCACAAGTACCTGGCAAGATTCCATAAGAATAAAACTATTTTTCTGCTGTTTGCGCTGTCCTAGAAATAAGCAGTGGATTTTTCCAAGTCCATTTTAATTCTAGAAAATTGTGTTCCCGCTTTTTTTGACTAGCGTGCAAATTTGTGTGCATCACTTATAAAACTAGATCAGATGCATATGTAACTTAATAGACTGACTAGATGCTAACAATAGCTAGATAGTTACAATTAGCTTTAATTGATGTTAATTGGCACTAATTAGCATTTGCAAGCATAGTTGGTATTCTTTAAGTTGCGTGCCCAGAATTCCAGAGCGTGCAATTCTAAGGAGGGCATGAGCCTGGGAGGGCCATGGGCATGTTAGCAGCATGCCGGGCAGTTACACGTGTGGGTTATAACATACTAGCATTTACTTGCCTAATTGCTTACAACATAACATAACGCCAAACCTTTCAGATCCTTGTGGTTAACAATTAAAGAGAAGCTGGTACATTAACAGAAACTACAGATAATAATTTTCTAAAATTCATACAAGATGTTAAAGTAATGAAAAGCTGGCAGAAAATCGAATCCCAAGGAACTGATTGATAAGATAGCAATCGATTAGGATACATTTTACAGTGACAACACCTAGCAGAAGAAAAATCAAATAAAGCTGTGATACGTGCAGAGTGTCTTGAATTAAGAAAATTAAAAGGTTCTACTAAATAGTTAAGTGCCAAACCATGCAAAACTTTATAACATAAACAACCCAGCTTTTAAAAGCACTCTGGCCTAATCAGGGAGCCAATGCAAAAATCTGTAATAAGGCGTAATATGATCGAATTTGTCCAGTCTGAAAATCAGACAAACTGCTTCTATTTTGAATCAGACGGAGACGATTCTATTTGACAAATTTGAACTTTGTGCACACTTTAGTATTGTGAACATTACAATGTCAACACAATATGCAATAAAACATTTTAATACACATATAAATGTTTAGAATATTAGCATTTACATGCATATATAATGCAGACTCAACAATCTTTTGATTTGTCTTCTGGGCCTTTTTTAAAGGTCCCTGCTTGCTTGTGAAGGATAAGAACAATACTTGGAAGCTCCTGACCTTTTGGCACCTGAGTTCAAAATGTCAGTTCTGGCCTCTAGCAGTAGTAGCTAGACTCCATTTTGAGCTCAGGTACCAATGGGGCTGAAGTGTCCAGGGATCAATCCTGTTCCCTAGTAGCCCCCAGAGGTTTCCAGTAAGAACTGTGATGTGTTTTGTTTTGTTTTGGGGAGGTGTCTTTTTGGCAATTGTCATGGGGGTTGAATATTTTTGTTGTACAGATGCAACCATTGGCAATGCACTTAAGCTGTGGTATATGTCTGCCCTATAAAGTAATGCATAGCCAGATGTTGGTCATGCTCTCAAGAGTTAGCGTGTACGATTTGCAGTTATCACATATTAATTTCTGCAACTAATATGTAGTAAATGAAAATTGTAACTCACGTTTTAATCAGACCCTTTAATTTGTCTACGTTATGTTGGAATATAGCTATAAATCAATAGATCAGCATTGTAATTTAATAGGGAAAAAATATGGATACCATTGCTATGGAAATATTGACATACGGGAAATATGTATGTATGTATGTGTGTATGTACCTGCACATACATGTATACTTCCATGACTGAATACACATGTATATAAAGAATGTGCATATAAGCTGTGGGTTGAAAATATAAACTGAGATAGACCTGATAATGCTTATTAACTTCTACACTTCTGCTCATATAAATCTAAGGTCTACTTTAATTTCAACAACACAAAGGTCAAATCTGCCAGCAATGCAGGATTTATTCCAGCAGAGTAAGCTTTAAATCAGTATTATGTTAACAACAGGAACTACGAAACATACTTTCCTTACTGATAAAGTCAATGCAGCCCACACAGTTATCTGTCCAAGCTGGTTTATACAATGATTGATGGCCAGAATGAACTAGGTGGCAGCCCGTAAAACTTGCTCTTTCCTCCATCTTATTTTCTTTTTTTTTCTGCTTTCCTCCTCTTTTCCTGTCAGTTTCTTACTATCAGATTCCCCAACCTAGAAACAGAGTTGAAAGGTATATCTAAGTTTTAAGGTTTTTGGATAAATGCTACTATGAAGCTTTTGTCCAGTCTTTAAATTTGGCCAATGGTATGATAACCACAGAATCAATCCTATATTTAAAATGCACAACTATATTCAGTAGCAAACCAATGCCTGGAATAGATTTCATTTCTTAAAAGGTAGATTTAAACATTGGATAGTTTGTGCATACCTTCCTAATGAAAAGCAGAAGTGCTTGGGAACATAAAATATACCATACTGGCTGGTTTATAGAACTATATTATTTTTTTTCAAATGTGCATTTCAAAAAGCTTGCTTCATCTTATACTGGCAATCACATATTCTACTTGAAACTGTAAAACACCTGCCATCTGCAACCTTTAGGGTTGTATGTGGTTCCCCCCCAAAAAAAATTTTGGATATTTATTGAAAAAATTTCTAGCCTAGATAAATCTTGGATTTTGAGACTTTTCTTTAAAAATCAGCTGAAAGACTTTTTGGGACTCAAAATACAAATGTTTCCTGACCTCTCACAAGAGACACAAAGGCGTCGCCATGAATTTCTTCTTTTAAAACCAGGGGTCATCTCTATGGGGGCCACATTTTACCTAAGGCATCCTTGTAAGTGTATAGTGTGTCACCGAGCAGTAAAATATGTTTCTTTGAACCTCATCAATTAACTGCCTTTTTAGCATTATCTCGTCTAGGTGAAGAAAAATTGTAAGCGCTCAGGTTAAAAATATATGACTTTTTCTCAACTCAACAGCCGTTATTATGCCTGCATTACATGTTTTTGTATTTTCTTAGTTCTCACTACTTATTTCTTGGATCCTAACAATAGAGGACTTGAGTTAATTAAGCCAAAATTCTATGAGCATTGGAGCTGTTACTGCCGTGGCCGGCACTTAAAACCATGCTATGGTTTTGTAAAAGGGGGAGGGGAGTTAAATATTGTTAAGTGCCTAACTGAACTGAATGTGTTCTCATTAAGACATTTCTTTAGTTTTCTTAATGCTCACATCAGCTCAAATTTTAAAGCCTATCCAGCCAGCTGTAATGGAAGAAGTGTCATATTTAGTGGTGCTGCTCTTCATTGTACCAAAGTATTTCCATTGCATTGGCCCAATTATAATAAGGCCATTTTATAGTTAGACTATAGGGTTCTTTGAGGAGTCCTAGGGAACGTTTTCATGTGGCTCATTGCAGGCTTGTATCATTACCACAGGCTTTCAGGCAGATGCTATTAGATTCTCAAACTATGACTAATAATGTCTTTCACAAGACTAATAGATTGTTCCAATCAATTTGAGCTGGTTTTGAATACTGGTGGCACACTGAGATAATTTTCAAACAAATAACGTTAGATCCATTTGCATGAATTCTTCTTTTTTTGTTTTGGACCCCTTCCTAACCACTTTAAAACAGCCAAATTTGGAAGTTTGTGATTGTCTTAGCATGCAATTATGATGGCATCTCATTATCATTTCAGGAAAGCAAATAAGAAAGGGATTTGGGGGTACTGATTGACAGTACCCTAAAGCCTTCGGTACAATGTGCGGCGGCGGCGAAGAAAGCAAACAGGATGTTGGGCATAATTAAGAAGGGGATTACGAGTAGATCGCAAGAGGTCATAATGCCACTATATAGAACAATGGTAAGACCACACTTAGAATACTGTGTCCAACACTGGTCTCCATACCTTAAGAAGGATATAACTCTGCTGGAGAGAGTGCAGAGGTGAGCCACGAAACTTGTTAAAGGGATGGAGCATTTGAGCTACAAAGATCGACTCAGGAAACTTGGACTGTTTACCCTCGAGAAGAGAAGACTGAGAGGGGATTTGATAGAGACTTTCAAAATATTAAAATGATTTGATAAAATAGACCAAGAAGCAGCATTACTAACATTTTCAAATATGACACGGACTAGAGGTCATAGCCTGAAACTGAGTGGCAGCAGGTTCAGGACAAATGTCAGGAAGTTCTGTTTCACACAGCGCGTGGTGGGTGCTTGGAATGCTCTCCCCGAGGAGGTTGTGGAGGAGACTACTGTACTGGGATTCAAGCGCAAGTTGGATGCACACCTTCTTGCATATCATATTGAGGGATACGGTAAATCCGGGTCTCCAAAAAGGAGTACTTAGATGGGCCGCCGCGTGTGCGGATTGCCAGACTAGATGGACCTCGGTCTGATCCGGTGAAGGCGTTTCTTATGTTCTTATGTTCTTATGAATATATCCTCAAGAAACCAACTTTAGACCTTGAGGTTCCAAACAGTTACCACTCTATTTCAAATTTACTTTTTGTGGTGAAGGTAGGGTTACCAGATGTCCGGATTTACCCGGATATGTCCCCTTTTTAGAGGACTGACCAGGCATCTGGACGGCTTTTCAAAACCCAGCACTTTGTCCTGGTTTTGAAAAAATGTTAGGATTGGGACCAAATCTGGAGTGCATCTGTGCATGCGCGGATGCGACACCACACACATGCATGCCTGTGTACGATGTCATCACGTCACATCGGCACATTGTCACCGTGTGTCACCAGGCTGGGCCAGGCCCAAGCGGGTATGGTCGAGAGAGCCCAGAGCACACGGTGCTGACCAAGCGGCTAATCAGTTCCCAATTGGAGCGGTGGATCAAGTAATAAAAACATCTGGATTGATTCCAACTTAAAGTACTTTATTTCTTCAGGAACTTCAATTTTCAGAAAAACCCAAAATAATATTCATGGTTCAAAAGGAAAACTTTGCTTTCAAAAAATGTAGTCCAAAATGGCCTCCCTTGGCCCGTGTCCCTCCTGGTCCACTCACACTTCTGACACCAGGGACTGCTTACTACTCCCAGTACTATATTCAACTGGTTTCCAAAAATGCTTTCACACAGTTTCTATTTCAAAATTATTACTAGCAGCGTCAGACTGGATCTTGCCTCTAAGCTCTTCTAAACTAAACTAAACTAAACTAAGCCTTAGGTTTATATACCGCATCTTCTCCACTGAAGTGGAGCTCGACACGGTTTACAGAGTTTAAAAAATATGGGAAGAGAGTTTACAAAGCATAAAAAGAGGGGATGTAATCAGGAGAAGAGATTATTATATGCTAGAGAAAAGCCAGGTTTTCAGTTGTTTTCGGAATAGTTGGAGGGAGTCCAGGTTCCGCAGCGGGACAGTGAAGTCGTTCCAGAGGCCCGTGATTTTGGAGAGGAGGGATCTACCCAGTTTACCTGCGTAGAGGTTGCCGTGTAGAGAGGGGAAGGATAGTTTATGTCTGTGGGCAGATCTGGTGGTAGTTGGTGTTGGGGCGAGGAAGGATAGAGGGATTAGGGGCGGAAGGATGCCGTGAATGATCTTGAAAGCCAGGCAGGAGCATTTGAAATGAATTCTGGAAAGTACTGGGAGCCAGTGAAGATTGGTAAGTAGAGGGGAGACGTGGTCATATTTGCGTTTAGCAAAAATCAGCTTAGCCGCAGTGTTCTGGATAAGCTGGAGTCTGCGAAGACTTTTTTTCTTTAGGCCTAAGTAGATGGCGTTACAATAATCGAGTTTGGATAGAATGATGGATTGTACAAGGACGGTGAAATGCTTTTGGTGAAAATAGGATCTAACTTTCCTCAGCATGTGGAGGCTGAAAAAACAAGATTTTGCCAGGGATTTCAGGTGATCGTTGAGGGAAAGGGAGGAGTCGATAGTGATGCCAAGGACCTTGCTTGAGAACTCAAGGTGTAGAGCAGGGCCTGTGAGTAGGGTGAAGAGGGCGGGCAGGTGGGCTAATTTTGGGCCGAGCCAGAGTAATTTTGTTTTTGATTCATTTAATTTCATCTGTACTGAGAGGGACCAGGCATGAAGTCTCATTATGCATGATGTGATGTTCTCTTGGAGGTTTGTAAGGTTTGGATCTGTTTCCAGGAGGATGAGGATATCGTCTGCATATGTGTAAATTGTTTCAAGGGGGGTTAGTTTAAGGAGCTTCAGGGAGGTCATATATATGTTGAAGAGAATAGGGGATAGGGGAGAGCCCTGTGGAACACCACAGGATGGTGTCCATGAAGCGGATTTGGAGCCGTTTGTGTTGACAATGTAGGAACGATCGCGAAGGAAGTTTGAGAACCACTTTAGGACAGAAGAGTCTATCCCAATCTCGGAAAGTTGGTAGATTAGAATGTCATGATGTACGACGTCGAAAGCCGCGGAGAGATCAAACTGTAGGAGAACAGCAAATTTGTTTCGGGCGTGTAGTTGTTGCACCTTTGATATTAGGGAAACTAGGAGGGACTCGGTGCAGGGCAGAAGGGACCTCCTCCCATAATGACCGTTGGTTGTGGTCCCTCCCCAACAGGACCCACAATTGAGTCAAAAGAAAACCAAAAAGGAATAAATATCCAAAAAGACCACTACCAGGTCTGTGCAGTGCAAACTGCCACAGCCTAGAAAAACTCAGGTTTTTTTCAAAAGAAGCATGCAAAAAACCTTCACAAGGCATTAAAGCTCTATAGTTAACTTTCCAAACTTGAGTTTTCTGGGGCAGCCAGCTCATATACTTCCTCAACAAACTAGCAAACCATTTCAACTTCTAAGTTTGCTATATGGCAAAGTCCCAGCATAACCTCAGTTCAAATACAATCGGTTTCCATGTCACACAGGTCAGTTTCAGTATTTCCCCCACTAAAGTCCATGACTTCTTCAGGGTCTAAATACTCTTCATTCTCAGAAGCTTCACTCATAAAATCTAACATTTCAGAATCAAGAGCATTAGATCTGACCTGTGTGTTCTGTTGAGGTATGCTGCTTTGAGTCCTAGGAACTGGTCTTCCTTAAATACTCTGTTTCCTCTCCAGTGTTGGTTGGTCCAGCAGCTGCCTCCCCTCTGAACACTGCTGCTGGCCCCTTATAAGCCTTAGGATAATGAACTGCAGGTGTTGCTTGTTCCTGGCTAAAATTGCGACTAGAATGTTCTTGGAGTCACCCTGAACTGGGTCCCCCATGAATGTTGTGAGTTGCCTTGTCAACATTCCCCCTAGGAACACTAATCTCAGCACTATTAGTTCCCCCTCCCCGTTGTTCCCCCTTTCTTAATCTAGGTGAAAACAAATACAGTGGAACCTTGGTTTACGAGCATAATTCATTCCAGAAGCATGATCGTAAACCAAAATACTTGTATATCAAAGCGAGTTTCCCCATAGGAAATAATGGAAACTCGCTTTGATACGTTCCCACCCCCTCGAGGCCAGCGGCGCTGCTCCCCCCCCACTCTCAGAGGCCCCCCCCACGTGAACCGGCACCCCCCCCATGTGAACTGGCACCCCCCGCCCGAACAACTTGAACTTACCCCCCATCTGACACCGGCACGCAACCCACAGGACGAGCCAGTGCTGCTAGAATATCTTCCTGTCTCTGCCGGGCCTTGAGCATGCATCTGCGCATGCTCAAGGCCTTCTAATTCTCCCTCTCGCTGAGGCGGTTCGAGCGGGGGGGCCTTTGTGAGCAGGTGGGAGCAATGCCGGTTATCGGTGAGGGGTGCTCGCAAATTGAGTCAACACTCGGTTTGCGAGAATGTTTTGCTTGTCCTTCAAAACACTCGCAAACCGGGTTACTCGCTCATGACTAAACCTTCCCTGACTGGTTCTAGTTCTGGGTTGAGGTGTTGGTAGGGTTCTTCCACTTTGGGACAGTATTTTCCTTTGCCTAGCCCTAGGCACAGGAGTTTTCTTACCACCCTTCTCAATCATAGGGTCTACCCTGTGACAACATGCACAGATGCACTCCAGACTCATCCCAAAGAGACAAGGTTTGCATGGAGTTGGGGCTGGGGGTGAAACTGGGTAGGCCAAGTGGAACAGGGCAGGGCCACACATCCTCTTTTTTTTCAGATGCAAAATCTGGTAACCCTAGGTGAAGGTAATAGAGCAGATAATCCTAGAACAACTTCAGGAGTTTGTGGAGCCTTCATAAATGTCACAGTATTCAGACTCTAAATATTGCTGCTTAATATTTTTATTCAAGGCATTTCTGGGTCAGTCTTTTTTGCCAATTGTTGATATTTCAGCATCATTTTACAGAATTGACCACTTTTGTTATGGAGGCTGTAAAAATTGAGCCTGGTCAAAAAGGTGCTATTATAACTCCAATCTTTCCTTTTAGGTGCTTGGAAAAGCTCTTGTATGCTGTAAACTCCTCTTTTTCCTTGTGTTAATTTAGTTTCTTGGTTGCCTTTCGCCTATCTACTATTGTTGTCTTCCACTGTATTCACGCCGCCGCACAGCAGCGGTGTTACGGACCCCGCCCACATATCTTGCCGGTACATGACATTTAAAGCAGCTCTGCTTGTGGCGCACACTCAC
Organism: Geotrypetes seraphini; assembly: GCF_902459505.1. Taxonomy (NCBI): domain Eukaryota; kingdom Metazoa; phylum Chordata; class Amphibia; order Gymnophiona; family Dermophiidae; genus Geotrypetes; species Geotrypetes seraphini. Next base: position 227,121,714 of record NC_047088.1, on the reverse strand, counting down.
TAAATTTAACTTTCACTCACTTGCTTGGAAAAGCTCTTGTATACTGTAAACTCCTCTTTTTGCTTGTGTTAATTTAGGGCTCCTTTTACAAAGGTGCACTAGCGTTTTTAGCGCACACTAAAATGTCGCACACGCTGGCCGCTACCGCCTCATTTTAAGCAGGTGGTAATTTTTCGGCTAGCGCCCACTATAGCATACACTAATCTTGTGCGTGAGCTAAAAATGCTAGTGCACCTTTGTAAAAGGAGCCCTTAGTTTCTTGGTTACCTTGTTCCTATGTACTACTGTAAGTTAAGTGTTTGTTATTTTGTTTTGTCCTGGTTTCTGTTCTATTAAGCTATATTTACAACTGTTTGTGCTATTACTTGCACATATCTTGCTGGTACATGACATTTAAAGCAGCTCTGCTTGTGGCATATGCCACAAAGGCCTGTGCCTTTGGCACGCACCAAAGGAGCATGCTTAAGAAGCAAGTAATGCTCCTTAATGCGCTCCTTTGTGCGCTATCTTGAGTTAGGACCAGCTCTTCCCTCGCCGTTCGATATTTGATACTTATTTTTACTTTTCTTCAACTATTCTTTTCTCAATTTTCTCTACTTGATCTTGCTCATACTTCTATTAATTATCAATCATTACAAACTGACCTGGCTTCAAAGGTAAACCAGCAGTAAATCTGCCCAGTGTAGTCCGTCAACATCCAACCTAGTTCAGATAAAAACCTCAACCTTTCCTAATCCAGTCCAAATTAGTATCTTCAATTCTGGTTTGATTAATTCAAGGTCCCTTAAAACCAAGAATCACCTTTTAAATGATATAATCTCTCATAATAATCTCGATTTACTTTGTATTACGGAGACTTGGTTATCCGATGGCGAAGAAGCCTAACTAAAATTTGCATGCCCTCCTGGCTTCTCTTATTATTTCTTATATTGGTCAGGGAGAAGAGGTGGTGGCGTAGCTATAGTTCACTTAGTTTTTGACCTAGAATTCTCCTCTAAAACCTGCCACATTTAATTCATCCAATTCAAATTGAAAATGGATGTCACCTTTGACTGTTTACTACTTTATCTCCCCCACCCCCCCATTACCCAGGATATTTGCTCTTCTGTTTAGTCCTTGATTTTTGACTTTTGTATCTCTATAGACAATCCCCTTATAGTTGGTGACTTTTGAGGATATAAAATGTAATCTCACTCAAGAATTCTTGACCCTCTTTAAAGACCTCAATCTTCCACCACTTATTTCTAACGCAACCCAAAGAGCAAGCCATACACTGGATATGATCTCGGTCCCATCATCTTTATATCTACAATTCTCATTGACAGGAATTTACCCTGTGGCTGGTCCGATTATTCTCTAATTAGGTTTTCTTACTCTTGGTCACCAAAACACATTCAACTAAATTCAAAGTTAATTAGTTTTCGTGACTATTCCAATTTAGACCCTTCTTCTATATCAGCATCTTTTAGCTTTAGTCTTGATCCCTCCCTAAAAACTAACATGGAAGAAATAATATATGCTTGGAATACATCAATACTGAAACTATTAGACGAGCTTGCTCCAGTTCAGTTTCACCATATATCCCAATAGTGGCAAAACAATCCATGGTTTTCCTCGGAATTTAAATTAATCAAGAAACAACTTCCTTCTTTGGAAAAGTGATGGAGACGTGACAAAACCTCAACTAATCTTAATCTTTATAAGGAACATGCAATTTTCTACAAAAAAAAAATACTTCAGGCAAAATCCAATTATTACTCTAAATAAATATCTATGGCCAAAAAACTTAGCAACACTTTTCAAGATCGTTTGTGCCTTCACCTCAAAAAAAGCACGATAAACCTGATGTCTCTCAACTGCCACCAGCTCAATCATTTGCAGATTATTTCTTAGGGAAATTTTTAAAAATTAGATCATCTCTTCAAATATTGGCATTCCATCTTCCCAAACTTTACATCATTCAACACACTATGCTCAAAATGTTCTAAATTCATGATTCACTTATTAATGGAGATACAATAAACCATTAATATTTTGACTATTAAAGGTCTTGTGCTGAAGTCACCCCCCTCATATTCTGAAGTACTACTTTCCAATATTCGGACCGCAAATAGTCGATTTCATTCAAACTAGTCTCATTATTAATACGTACCTAAACAATGGAAAGAAGCAACTGTCTTTCCTACAATTAAAGACAACAAAGTCAATGCAGCGGAGATTTCCAATTATCGCCCTATCTCTAATATCCCATTTTTGGCCAAACTTACAGAAAAGATTGTTTTCACCCAATTTTCCAACTTTATTGAACAAACAAATGTCCTTCATCCTAATCAGACAGGTTTTTGTAAACATCACTCAACAGAGTTGTCCTTGATAGGGCTGACCACCAACATTATTTATCACCTGGATCATCATAAATCAGTTCTACTTATTTCCATGGATTTATCGTCAGCCTTCGATATTATAGACCAATTGTTCACAGGCTTCAGGATATAGGGATATAGGACCATCAATTCACAGGCTTCAGGATATAGGGATCACCGATCAAGTTGTAGACTGGTTTAAATCATATTTTAAATATCGCTCCTCAAAAGTTCTGTTTAATGGTACTTCCTCTAACACTTTAATAATTTTGGGATCCCTCAAAGTTCCATTCTTCCTCCTATGCTGTTCAATATTTTCCTTGCACCATTTATCACATTAAGGCAATCCATTGGGTTCTCAATTTTTGCTTACGCGGATGATATCCAACTTGCTCACCCTGTCAATCTTGACGATCCTGCCGATATGCTTTCCATTAATCAGAAATTGGAACAAATCAGTGACTGGCTAAGCTCAAATATGCTTGCTCTCAACATTAGTAAAACTAAAGTTATGATCTTTATGGTTAAGGAAGGCCTTACTCTACTTTGCCCCATAATTCTAAAATCTGTTTCTATTCAGACAGTCACATCCATTAAGCTTCATGGTATTATCTTAGATTGAAAATTCACTTTTCATGAACAAATAAGCTCAGTAGTTAGAAAATGTTTCTATCAACTCCGAATGATAAGATCCCTCACCACATTACTAGATCAATCGTCATTAAATATCCTCATTCATTCTTTAGTCACAATAGCAATTCATTATACAAAGGAATCACAAATAAAGAAATAAGACATCTTCAAATTATCCAAAACACCGCTATAAAACTTATCTCATAAGCACGTAAATATGATCAGGTCACACCCCTTCTGATCAAAGCTCACTGGCTTCCCATTGAGCACTGAATCACTTACAAAATAATGTTACTGACCTTTAAGACAAAAATAGCCGGCCAATCAGAATTCATTAATAGGCTATTAATCCCTCATACTACCTATCGTATTCTACATTCCTCAAATCAAAACCTACTTTCTATCCCTTCACTAAGATACATTAACACCATGGGGTTCATAATAAAAAAAATAAAAGTCTAAAAAGTGTCCTAAATGGCTACTTGGACGATCAAAAAGCCTGATCATCCAAGTACCCATAACCAAAGCTGGTTTTTAGACATATCTAAAACCAACTTAGGCCTTTCCCCTGCCTCTAGACACACAGAGAGAAAAGAGGCATGTTTAGAGGAGGGGAAAGGGCGGGCGGTGGACGGTAGGTGGGCCGACCTACACCTAGGTGTACAACACATATAACCAAAACAGTTGACAGGTTGCTTAGTCGGCACTTAAACCTTTTTGACTTAGACGAAGTCAAACCAGGTCTAAGAGCCGAAAAAGGGGCCACTGAGTTGATGGCCGCTGGCGTGATCAGTTCAGCGGCCCGGCAACCTACTCACCGCAACCATCGTGGCAGGAGAGATGCCTCATCTCCCCTACCGTGATGCGATCACTCCTCTACCCGAACTGCCGTGACCCACGGCAGGAGAGATGCCCAATCACTCCTGCCGCGGGTTGTGGCAGTTCAGGTACAGGAGTGATCGCATCACGGCAGGGGAGATGGCCAATCTCTCCTGCCGCGATACATCACCCCCCCCACGATACATCACCACCCCAAGCCCTCTTTCCACGGCGATCGTGCCCCCCCCCCCCCCCGACTCGATATGGCCAGGAGGGAGCCCAAGCCCTCCTGGCCCCGGCAAACCCCCCTCTGACACAACGGGCCAGGAGAGAGCCCAAGCTCTCCTAGCCCCGTCGACCCCCCTCTCCGACACGGGCCAGGAGAGAGCCCAAGCCCCCCACTCCCCACTACAATACGGGCAGGAGGGATCCCAGGCCCTCCTGCCCTCGACACAACCCCCCTCCCCCCAACAACTGCCCCCCCAGAACCCCCGATCGGACCCCCCCACCACCCCATGACACCCCCGGCCGACCCCACGACCCCCCCACCCCCACCCCTTCCCCCGTATCTTTAACAGCCAGCCGTGTCCAGAATGAGGCCGGATTGGCCCAGGCGGCAGAAACCCCGCCCTTCACCTAAAAACCCTTGTGTTGGACATTTGGGGCTTAGGTGTTTGGTTCATTATGGGCAACAAGTGTAGACGTCGTAGGGGTGTACTTGTAGACGTAGTGGTGATCTGGGCAGGCCATAATCAAAACAAGGACGTTTGTTTTGGTTCTGGACACTTTCCCTGCTTTTGGGGACTTAGATGTTTTTTTTTATTATGCCCCTCCATGCGTACTAGCATTTTTTCAGTTACGGCCCCTACTATCTAGAATTCAGCTCCAAATCACATAAGAGAAATTACATCTCTTGATAAATGTAAAAGTAGCTTAAAGGCCTTTCTTTTTAAAGATGCATATGATTTATGATAGTCCTTTTAAGGATGGTAATGGAAGTTCTTTCCCTGCCTTGAGACTCGTATTTTAGATTATTTGCCTGTGTTTCCCTTCCTCTTGTTTTTACCCTCTTCCCACCTTTTTATATTTAAATACTGTATTTCTGCCCAGTTGCCTCTCATGTTGGTGTGTCAGTGTTTGTCAGTGTGTCAGACGGTTAGTGTTATTGTATTGAAATTTGTTCTTAATGTATGTTTTTAAAATTTCTTGGGCTTTTTTTTAATATATACTATGTAAAACCGCTTTGATATTTGATAAGGTGGTATGTCAAATTTTAAATAAACCTGAAACCTGATGTAACTGGTCAGATTGATCAATAATGTTTCTGATTGGCAGGTTTTTATATTTGATTTCTTGAGTCGTTGTCATTATTTCCTGTCCTGACATGCGTAAGTGTGGCACTTACAAGTGTAAATTGCAAAAGTTCCTCCACTGATATTTTCAGCGTTTATAATTGCACAATGGATGCTCTTGCCACACAAGCTACCAAAATCTCACGCATTCCCGCATGCATTTTAGAAAAGCTTCTATGCTGGTAGATAATTTTTTAAAAATGATACCTGAATTGTAAGCATCCTGACCTGAATATAATTCTGATTTTTAAATTCCATCTTTTTTGTGTGAATTGAGAGCATGCCTGATGTCTCATGGCCATTTGAAATTGAACATGGCCTAGACTGAGCTTTTTACCTATCCTCTCCTCCCATTCTTTATTTCTGTGGATAATACCCCCCGTCTCGTCAACTCATATCCTAGTGACTCCACTCTCTCTTTCTCTGCACATGTCCAACAAGCTGCTAAAACCTGTTGTTTCTTTCTCTATAACATCACCAAAATTTGTACCTTCCAGTCTGAACACATTATCAAATCCCCTCTTATCACCTCATGCTTAGATCTGACCACATCATCCCATACTACAAGAAACTTCATTGGTTACCTATCGAGGCAAGAATAATCTTCAAATTTGGTTGCCTCTGCTTCAAGACCGTACCCACCTACCTCCTGAAACACCTCAGCCTACAGGATAAACACCTCTTCTCCCGCAGAACATTACTGTTTACATTTCCTTCCCCAAAGGATGCAAATTCAAAAGATTCTTCAACAAGACACTCTCCTTTCAAGCAGGGATCTGGAACAACACCTTAAACGACCTAATCCTGAACGCACCAACATTCATTCAGAAAATCACTAAAAACCCACCTAGTCAACAAATTTATCTAACCTTCAATCCTGCTCACCACTCAACCCATCTTACATGCTCCCTCCCCCTCCCCCATATCGACCCGTTCATTCAACTGTCTTCTACCCCTTCCCAATTCTAACTGATGTAACCTTGCTGTCCTTACAGTACCTCTTGTTGTACACCGTCTTGAACTGAAAAAGTATGACGGGATATAAATAAAGTTATTATTATTATTATTATTATTATTATTATTATTATTATTATCCTGCAGCTTGCTACTCGCAGGACTTCCACTAAGCCATTTCTCACCCCTTCAATCTGTTCAAAATTCTGTTTAATTTTTTCAGAGTTTGTATTGTAAAATGCCCACATATTTTAAGCAAGTCTGCAGGTGTATGAATTTAAAAGATCTTTAAGAATCAATGATGAAAAGAAAGTAGTGATACCTGATTTGTGGTATATAAAACGGGAGGGGGGGAAGAGAAAAAAAATGTAAAGGGCCCTTTAAGTTTTTTTCTCTTTCCCTACCTCCTGAATGAATGATGTCACCTATGAATTTAATATAAAGCTAGCTTAGGAGAGAGTGGGGCCTGGGACCCCTTCCTTGGTGTGGGTCTGGCTGGTTGTCCTTCCCTGTTAATGCAGTCTCTGAGAGGTATTATTAAGCTGAGATTCTTGTTTGCTATTTTTCATATACATTTTTTGAATGTTTTAGCTTTGATAATTTGAGGTGTCTCAGTGGCACTTCAGTGCTGTATTAGTTAGATATTTACTGTGTTGGCTTTGTGTGTTTTTAGTTTCCCCTCCTGATGAAGCATTTTGCAAAATCCGGATCAGGGGGTCAATTCACAGGATAGTAGCATGATGTAACAGCATACAAGGGGTAGCAAGTAGTAGCTGAAATGGAATAACACCACAAATAAGGTAAAAATAAGTATCTTGGCTTTATTTGAAGGTTTGGGGCAGTATGGGACTTTTTGAGTGCTGTGATGGTCCCATGAGCCACTGTTGTCTGAACCCATTGAGCACATAGGTGGTTGGTCTGAGCACTTCACATACAAATTTTTATTTTTATTTATATATTTAATGATTATTGTTTGATTAAGAGTTGCTATGAGCGTCAGGAACAGTACGGAGCATTCAGCGCAGCTTCCTGAGTTAATAACCGCTATTGCGGTTTAGTAAAAGGGGGTCTAAAGTTGTTATTTGGCCAAATTGCACATGTAATTTAATTATTTATTAAGCCAATCAGTGCCAAAGACACCCATAGGAATATGATGGGCGTCTTTATCATTTAGCACGCGTTAACGCAGTAGCACTCACTAATGAATTCTCCCCTAAACCTTCTAATTTAAAAAAGAAAAGTAGAGCTTTTTCTTCAAGTTTTCTTACTTTTTTTTTTCTTTCCAATAAACATAGTTCAGTCAGCTGTAGAGATCTGGTTCTACTGTTTTAAAAATATTTCAAAAGTGCAATGCCCACACTATACAATGCAGAACTTCAAGTACCTGCAATTTCCACAGAATCGTTAAAATAATAAAGTCAGATACAAAACAGAATGCACAGTGCATTTAAAAGTAAAAATAATGTCCCCTTTCTTAGTCTCTTAAAATAGAAATTTTTGCAACTGACAAGTACAACAAGAACAAAATTAGTTCAGTTCAATATATTTTTCTAGGACAGAATAACTATAGAACTGTGATTGTGCCATGTTCAATTATAAATAATCACAGTTGTTTCTCCTGGGAGTATTTTAGTAATGGAGTAACTGTGAGGTTTCTCATTCTTCTGTAGATAGCATGTTTTTCTATTTCTTTATTGCAGCACCTATTGTTTATCTATGGTAATTTTAGGGGAGTGCTAGAGAGTGTCAAGAAAGATGTCAGCATAGTATAAGTGTTCCTGTGTGTGAGTGCTTGTGTGTGTATGTGTATGTGTTGGAAGGGGTGAACTAGTGAACAACAAAGAAGGATTGAGATTCAACATATCTTTCTAATAGGTTCTATGACTGGAGATAAGGAGCTTGCTTGTAAGAATAGTTTATAAGAATAGCCATACTGAGACAGACAGACAGATGGTCCATCTAGCCTAGTATCCTGTTTCCAATAGTGGCCAATTCAGGTCACAAGTTCCAGGCAGAATCCCAAATAGCAGCAATATTTCATGCTAACAATACCAGGGCAAGCAGTGGCATCCTCTATGTTTATCTCAATAGCAGACTATGGACTTTTCCTCCAGGAACATGTCCAAACTTTTTTTTTTTAACCCAGACAAGTAACCAACATAACCATATCCACTAGTGACAAGTTCCAGTGTTTAACCATTCATTGAGAGTCAGGTTAGAGAATGACAAGGGGACAAATTTATCCCCTTCCCTCCAGGAATTCAATTTCCCCGTCCCCGTGAGTTTTGTTGCTGTTGCTGTCCCCTACCCCATTCCTGTAAGGTCTGCCTTAACTGCACAAGCCTCAAACACTTATGATTTTAAAGTGTTTGAGGCTTGTGCAGATGACGATGGAGTTAGCAGGAATGGGGCAGGGACAGGAAAAGAACTCGCCAGGACAGGGAAAAATTTGTCCCCGTGTCATTCTCTAAGTCAGATTCTCTAAAGGGCACCTAAAGTAGGTGCTTAACTTAATTGGCAAAATCCCCTTAATAGGTTCAATAATTAAAAAAATAATAATAATAATTGGCAATAGGTGTCTCCCAATTCTGTAAAAGGTAGGTCCTTATCGTAAGGTGCTTAGTGATGCCCAACATCTAAGTGGGCGTTTCTTTTGATGTTGCGTGACTTTACGCCATTAATCTCAATTCTCCAAAAACGTAGGTGCCTGAAATGTAGGCTTTTAAAAGTCTTGCCTACATTTCTGATGCTTAAGTTTATACATAGGAGCCACTAAGTACCATTCTGTAAATGGCACCTAACCATGATTGACATGCAGCTGGCACCATTTTTCTAGGTGCCAGACAATTTAGGCACAATTTACAGAAGATGGGCATGAGTGAAAAATATTTCCTCCTATTGAGTGTGCCCAAGTCTTTGTACTTTTTGAAAGAATAAAAATTCACTTTTACCCATTCTATACCACGCAGGATTTTGTAAACCTCAATCATATCTCCCCTCAGCTGTCTCTTTTCCAAGCTGAAGATCCCTAACCTCTTTAGTCTTTCCTCATATCAGAGGAATTATATTCCCTTTATCATAGCATATCTGGTTTTAAGAAAGGTTTGGACAATTTTCTGGAGGGAAAGTCCATAGTCTGTTATTGCGAGACACATGGGGTAAGCCACTGCTTGCCGTAGATCGGTAGCATGGAATGTTGCTACTGTTTGGTGTTTTGGAATCTTGCTTACTCTGAGATAATGGAATGTTGCTACTCTTTGGGTTTTGGCCAAGTACTAGTGACCTGGATTGGCCACCTTGAGAATAGGCTACTGGGCTTGATGGGCCATTGGCTATTCTTGTGTTCTTATCAGTTTGGTTGCCTGGTTAAGTCTTTCTGAATATCGGTTGGTTGGTTTATAACAAACCCAAAGTACTAATTTTACAGATAGCACTTCCTGCAGATCAGCTTTATGGTAGGAATGGTTGATTATTAAAAATATTGGATTAGAGAAGACAACATCACTGGACTAACACTGGTACAGTGAAATCATTTTTGATTTGTGAGCAGCATACAATCAATTGGGAAACCTTCCAAGTTGTAACATTCAATTGGTCGACAGATATCCTGCCAGAACACGGTATAGGGTAGTGATTAGTAACAAATTTGGCTTGTTGCTACTTTGTAAATGATGTCAATGGTAGACTGTATATAGAATGAATGTACAGGTGAGCGTTGAGCAGGATTTATGGGTTTGAGTGAAATTGAGCTCTAGACAAATTGTTGGATTAAATGTTGCAGAGTGACAATGACATGCATGGTTTCGGACTATTTGGTTAAGTGGGAAATGGAGGCAGTTCATATAAATGGTGTGGGTGTGCTTGATTCTAATTTGGGCACTAAGTTGTTTTTTTAAATGTTTGCTAAACAGAATGATTGTTTTATCTGTGGAGGTTTTAACGAAAGGACAGTCTTTTGGGAAAGGCTTGTTGTATATGTCTTTTCACAGTCAATGATAAATTATAACCCCTATCTATTTATCTCACATGGTAATGGCAAACATACATACTGGTACACTCATGAAACCCCCATGGGGGTGGGTTTCTGAGAAGAGTCTAGAATAGGGTTACCATATGGCTCCAGAAAAAAAGAGGACGGATTGAGATCTTCGGGTTTTACTTCCAGAGCACAGTACAGGGGTTCAAGGAAGGTTTAGATAGGTTCCTAAAGGAAAAAGGGATTGAGGGGTACAGATAGAAGCACAGGTAGGTTATAGAAATGGTCAGGAACCACTTCACAGGTCATGGACCTGATGGGCCACCGCGGGAGTGGACCACTGGGCAGGATGGACCTCTGGTCTGACCCTGTGGAGGCAACTTCTTATGTTCTTATGTCTTAATCCATCCTCTTTTTTTCTGGAGCCATTTGGTAACCCTAGTTTGGAAAGAAGGGAATCTTTGTGTATAACTGGTTTCAGGTCAACATGTACCTGTTTACATTGAACTGAATGGGAACAGTTATAGCTGCTATCTGTTGGGAATGCAGGAGAATTGTATCCAGTTCATATAGTTCTTTAGCAGAGGGGGTTGGTTAATACCCTATGCAAATCATAAACTCAGAGATGAATACACAGACATTTGGGAGGACTGTTATACCTTTTAAGAGATTATTTCTTGACTGGAAATAAAGCTTGTATGCCCAAATGAATGTGGGGATATAAAATGAGAAGAGCTAAATCAGTATAGGGGAAGTGGAAGTCTACCTACTCCCCATGAATTCAAGGAAGAGAGAAAATGGTGGAGAGTTCAGGGAGTTGAATTGCAAAAGATGGGAGAAGAGTTTGGAATCCATGAGTCTTGCATTGCATAGAGTCATCTCTGTGAAATAAACTCATTGGGGAAGCAGCTCTCTATATGGGAAAACCTATTACTGGCTACTACAGGGTTCTTATTAGAGCTGGTATTCTGTGAACCAGCAGAGGTATACCACTAGAGGTGCTCCTGAAGGTCAGCTCAATAGAGGAGTCGTGAGTTTAAGATATCAATAATTCAGCCATGGGTGTAAAATTCTAGATACACTTTATTGATTGTAGCACTGCAAAGACTCGACACAGGTCAATGTAAGGAGCGAACAGATCAGTAACTGGTGTCCAAAGCTTTGATCTGTGTTGAATGCTCTATTCATGTGATAGAGTAATAAGCTTTTGAGACTCTTGACAAAGTCATAGATGCTGAAACACTATCAGTGCCAACTCTTCAAGTCTTCGCAGTGCTACAATAAATAAAGTGTATCTTGAATTTTACACCCGTGGCTGAACTATTGATATCTTATCCTCACGACTTTTCTGTTGTGCTGTGCTCTTCTCATCGGTGAGGCCGCCTTGGGCTTTTTTTTCTTCAGTGCCTGAAGATCAGCTGCCACTGAGAGCTGGAAGCTCAGGGCTGAATAAAGAAGACCAGCAGCCCTTGGGAGCTAAGCTCAAGGCAATCAGCCTTTGGGAGAAGCTCAGAGCAGAAGAAAAGAGCCTGAGGATTCATTTGGTGTCTAAGGGATGAGAAGATAAGAACCAGCCCTCAAGAGGGAGCCCTGTTACTAGCAGTTGCAGAGCCCTTTTGAGGGCTGGTAATCTGGACCCCAGCAGGGAACTACCCCAGAGGCTCAGCTTGAAGATGGAGGAGGATACTAGGCTTCAATCGGCACTAGTAGCCCAATAGAGGAAGCAGGCTAATGAAGTGCGATTGGCACCAGTAGTCCAATGAGGGAAGAGGCTCCCTGGTAACAGTCAGCCAAGAGGGACAGCTTTTGGGAGGGCAGCAGCCTTCAGAGCTCCAAGAACCACCATGAGGCCATAGCAAGAGCATGCTCAGCCAGACTGGAAGGACAGAAGTCACCTATCCCTGAGAGCTTCCACAGATGGGTGAGGGTAGATTGGAAAAGAAAGGAAAGAGTTAGGCACACACCCATCTATTTGACTGAACTGAGAAAAATGGAAGGAGCTGCAGTTACAGTATACACAGTCAGAACTGGAAGAGGTGTAAAGGTTCAAGAGACTAAAATAGAACTGATAGTTGAAAGGTTTAAAAGACCAAGTTAATGGGTTTGAATATCTTAAATATAGGCCAATGCTGTTGGATTAACTGCATAAGGATTGCTTTAAGTGTGTGATCATTGAAACTATTGAAAGAGTCTATGACAAATAATTTTATGACTAGGCCTATGTATATCGTTCAAAAAACCCTGTTTATTATCCAACCTTGGTGACAGAACTCTTTCTGGATTTTTCCTGGCGGGGAGGGGGGGGGGAGAAGAGGATGAACCCACCCATTAACACCTCTTTTCCCCAGGTGAAGCACCAAGCGCTGAGTGAGGGACCGAAAGAGACTGCCTTCGGGGGACTTCATCCAGGTCGGGCCCTAGAACTGAAGGGGGGTGATACCCTCAGAAGTTGAACACAAGGCCTGCTTTTTGCAATAACAGCATCCATAATCCACCCATAAGTCTCTGGTCTTACTTTGGATATTCATGGTGGTTAAATCCGATTCTGAGTCATCTCCCAGCACACTTGACATTTGACATTGTAAAAAAAATAAACAAAAATCTTCGTATCCATTGTTCTGTGTGAAGAAATTGTCTCTGATTCCATACTGGAGAATGCCAGAGGAGGAGCTCTGTTTCACAAAAGGTGCCAGATCTATAAAATCTTGCACAACCCTTTGTTGCCAGTAGCTCTAACTGTGATTTAGTTTAAACTGTGCACAGGTTACTACTGGCAATGAACAACACCTCAGTTCCACCACTATTTAGGATTACCTAAACCTCTGCATAACCTGTCCAGTTGGTATTAGGTTCTACTGAACTAAGGGCTCCTTTTACAAAGGTACATTAGCGTTTTTAACGCACGCACCGGATTAGCGCTCGCTATAGCGCGTGCTAGCCGAAAATCCACCGCCTGCTCAAAAGGAGGTGGTAGCGGCTAGCGCACGGGGCAATTTAGCACATGCCTTTGTAAAAGGAGCCCTAAGTGTAGCACTGGATCCAGGGTCTGCTCTGTATAGCCTGGTCACAGCCCTTCCCGTAGAACTTTCATTAATCCAAAGCATTCTTGAATACTGGCAGACGTAGCAAGGGTGAGAGGTGCCCCTCCCCCGTCTCCTTCTCTACCCCACCCCCTCCTGCCATGCATGTGCGCCCCTTCCCTTCCCCGTACCTCTTTAATGGTCCCATCATGATCAGCAATCCCAACCTGACGCTCGCACCTGTGTTGGCTCTTCCTCTGATGTCACTGTCTAGGCACTGGTTCAGGAAGTGATGTCAGAAGAAGAGCCGCCGCTGGTGCGAGCAGCAAGTTGGGGTTGCTGATCGCCTCAGGAAAGTTAAAGAGGTATGGGGGTGGAGAAGAGGGGTGGCGCCTGGGGCGGGTCGCTCCCCCGATCCCCCTTTACTACAGCACTGCTGGCAGAGTAATCACAACCTTTCAAGGCCTCTTGCAGGTAAAAACTTAAATGGACAGATGCAGCCTGATAGACCCCCAAATACTCAAACACATCTCCCCTTGGTTCATAACTCCTTATCAGCAACACGTCCCACCTCAGCTACTGATATATTTTTGGCCTGAAATACAACAGGAGTACTTTCCTGGTTCTCATCAACAGTTACTTATCTCTTAAACATTCTTAGATGCTGCAAACTTCCATGTAGAGTGTAGACTTGAAAAATTTCTAAAGCGATTCCAAATAGCTGACAGTCCAGACAGCATAAATCTGCGGTCCACCATTGACGAAGACAAGCCAGCATTTTGCTCTGTGCTGCGTCAGGGCCTGGTACCCATCCGACTTGCAATAAGGAAAAAAGAAGACAGAACAGCATCAAAAATAGTTTGTTTGAAAAAGTAACAAACCTCTCGTGACATAGAAACACTTACTTCAATCGGCACCTAAACTCATTGCTCACTCTGGCAACAAAGATATGCGCTGGTCAGAGCGGCCTCATTGTGAATCAGTGGGCGACACCAACAGTGATGTCTACGTGATGTAAATTGCAAATGTTAATCAGTTTACAGATCTAAAAAGAGTGTAGTGATAAGTAACTGTTGCTCTCTGTTGCATGAACAGTTTATAGAATTATAAGCTTGAAGTGAGTTTTGAACTGAAACATTTAATTGTGCACAGGGAACAGAGGATGAAGGAGTTTTAATCAGCCAATGAGGTGGTTTCCCTTTTCAGTCAGATGAGGATCTGAAGCTTTTTACTCCTCTAAATCTGTTAAATTAAATTTTATTTTCCCTTTTAATGGTATGGCTACTTAATAACTGAAAATAAGCACATATATTTTGAGATATTTACTGCGGATAAATAGTGAGCTCCCAAGGGGTCTGTTCTGTGACTTCTGCATTTTTTAAATTTTTTTTATTATTTTTTCTTTATTGAATTTTCATTTTTTATGATAATACAATCATATTCGAAATAAACAGTTTCCACCACAAATCAAATTATATTGAAATAATTTTGTAGGGAAATAAAATAACATTGTTTCAGCTGTTATTTAGTCCACAATTACTGGAGAAGGAGTTTCAACATAATCAAAGATAGTTTACCCAAACACTTATTAGAAAAAAAAAAAAAAAAAAAGACAGGTACCTGAATTGATCCCAAACTACTAACTTAGAGCTTATTCCTGAATACTAACAGGGGTACTTGCAGATCTCACCTCATGTTCTAAAATAAATCTTGTCAATTGTGCGGACTCAAAGAAAATATATCTAGCTCCCTGAAAATTAACAAGACATTTACATGGGAATCTTAATTCAAAAGTTGCACCCATTTTTAAAACCTGAGGTCTCAAAAGCAAAAATTGTTTCTTTTTTTGTGTGTGTGTTACTCTGGAAACATCTAGATGTGATTGCTGCATTTTTTTTTTTTTTTTTTTTTTTGAAATAATTTTTATTGAACAGAAAAGCACAGCACAGCCATACAAAAACATTGCAGTACAATCATATTTATCAATGATCTAGAGATGGGAATAACTAGTGAGATAATTAAATTTGCTGATGACAAAAAATGGTGTTCAAAGTTGTTAAATCACAGGAGGACTGTGAAAATTGCAAGAAGACTTTGTAAGTCTGGAAGACTGGGCATCAAAATGGCAGATGAGGTTTTGTGTTGACAAGTGCAGAGTGATACATGTGGGAAAGAGGAACCTGAACTATAGCTACACCACACAGAAAAAAAATGATCTAGGTGGCATCCTTGAAAATACATTGAAACCCTCAGTTCAGTGTGCAGCAAGAGCTAAGAAAATAAATAGAATGTTAAGAATTATCAGGAAAGGAAAACAAAGATGAGAACGTTATAATGTCCTTGTATCACTCCATGATACACTCCATCACTCAAATACCCTGTGCAATTCTGGTTGCTGCATCTAAAAAATATATATATACAGCAGAATTAGAAAAGGTACAGAGAAGAATGGCATAAAGGATAACAGGGATGAGATGACTTGGGCGACAAAAATGGTAGGTGGTTTGCGCCAAAAGACGTATGAGGAGAGACTGGAAGCCCTAAATATGTATACCCTAGAGAAAAGAGACAGGGGAGATATGATTCAGATGTTCAAATACTTGAAAGGTATTAATATAGAACAAAATATTTTCCAGAGAAAGGAAAATGGTAAAACCAGAGGACATAGTTTGAGGTTGAGGGGTGGTAGACTCAAGAGCAATGTAAGGAAATTCTACTTTACAGAGAGGTGGTGGAGAGGAAAACAGTGACAGAGTTCAAAAAAGCATGGGATGAGCACAGAGGATCTAGAATCAGAAAATAATCTAATATAATAAAACCCTAAGCATGTATGCGCACTGTTACCTGTGTGTTCCCTTTTCCGTGAGCTGTAGGTCTCCGGCAGGTAGGAGTATGCATGTGCACTTAGGTTCTGTTTTCCATGCTGTTGTTCGGTCTGGCCTGCTCCCTGCTCGCCTTGCCGTACTGTATTTTTAAGTTGAAAGACCCGGTGTTGGCTCCTCTCACGATCCAACCTTCATCCAAGGCAAGGCAAATCATAGGTTGCATACACAGGAGTTTTGTCAGCCGTAAGCCTGAAGTCATTATGCCATTGTATAGATCCATGGTGAGGCCCCACCTGGAATACTGTGTGCAATTCTGGAGGCCGCATTACTGTAAAGATGTGCTGAGACTGGAGTCGGTCCAGAGAATGGCCACCCGGATGGTCTCAGGACTCAAGGATCTCCCGTACGAGGAACGGCTGGATAAGTTGCAGCTGTACGCACTCGAGGAATGCAGAGAGAGGGGTGACATGATCGAGACATTCAAGTATCTCATGGGCCGCATCGAGGGTCCCGCGGCAACAAGGGGGCATCCGTGGAAAATCAGGGGCGGGAAACTGCACGGGGACACCAGGAAATTCTTTTTCACTGAAAGGGTGGTTGATCACTGGAATAGTCTTCCACTTCAGGTTATTGAGGCCAGCAGCGTGCCTGATTTTAAGGCCAAATGGGATAGATACGTGGGATCTATTCACAGAGAAAGGTAGGGGAGGGTCATTGGGGTGGGCAGACTAGATGGGCCGTGGCCCTTATCTGCCGCCTATTTCTATGTTTCTATCATACCCGCCTGCATCAGACTTCCGACGCAGGTGGGGATCATGAGAGGAGCCGCCGCCGCGTCTTTCAACTTAAAAATACATATCTTTAAAAATTAAAAACAACAAAATTATAGGAATTACAAATGCAAATACATGGATAGATGAATCTCATGAACAACTACAACAAACACAAAAGGGAAAAGAGTAGATGACATCACTCAGTAAAGGGTATGGACCTATGAACCCTGATTTTATGCCATGCAGCAGTATTTCCCTTTGAGAAAGACATTGAGAGGATGTTTGGTGCAAGAGGCAGGAACCCTGTTCTGTATGGTGATCACTACTTTCTCCCAGTTGCTACTATAATCACCATTAATTCTGAACAAGCTGGATCTTGGTGGGGGCAGAACCATCTTGATTTCAGAACAGGAATTCTCTGACCAATAGGAAGGCTTCCAGATTGTGACAAGCAGACTGGCACTAATGTGTCACAATGCTGAATGATATCCACCCATCTCAAACAGTAACAGAGATGAGGAAAAGAATGGAAAGAAGGAGAAGGTTTTACTGCTGTAGAAGATGATGGAGAAAATAGAAATGAGGAATTTTTCACAAAACTCATAACAGCAGCAGTAGAAGGATGCAGATATAATGCCAGAAATCTAGGGTGGGAATATTTCAGATGGCTGAAGAGGAATTTTGTCTAAATGTAAGCTATTGTCCTTCTTTGCAATGATAGCCATGTCAAGCTTCCTCCAGTACACACCTAATGAAGTTTGAAACCTTCAGCAACAAGATAAGCAATTATATACATCACAATGGGAGAACTTCTGGATTTGTACTTTTAAAATCTCAATGTCTGCAAATTTAATGTAGTCCATATTTTTTGTTCATCATCGGGCTCTCTGGACTCTGAAGAAACTATTTAAGATTGGACACTTATCATCTGATTTTTGTTGGCACTGTAAATCTGAAAAAGGCACGTTAGTCCATATGATGTATGAATGTTCTAGTTTAAAACATTTTTGGTCTTCAGTATGGAATATTATTTCTCGCATCTTATCGCTTACTGAGGAGCTCTCTTTGGCTATTGTTTTTTGGAGAAGCACAGTACTGCGCTTTCCCCTTTCAAAGGGTCAGTCTCATTTGTTTGATACTTTGTTGGCTCTTGCCATAAAAGTAATCCTTAGAAATTGGAAAATACATCATGATTTACATGTGGCCACCTGGTGGAATTTAGTTTGTTTGACTCATAAGTTTGAGATGGAAAATGCTTATTCTACTCCTCGATTTTGTTCTGTACGTACTATGTGGGCCACTTTCCAATCTTATATTTGGAATTAAGTTGTTTAATTTACCTGTTCCTGTATGCTTGATTGTGCTCTGTGGATATTGCTGTATTGGTTTTCACTTATTGTGTGGTTTGACATGATGTTCTTGTTTAAAAAATTGAATAAAGAATGTTTGAACAACAAAAAAAAAAAGATAAGCAATTATGACTGTCTGGAAAACTGTGAAAAACAAGGCATTGACTTTTAACATTCCTCTACAAATGACACAAGAGGTTTGAATAGATGATCAGGAATAAGAAGATTGAAGTAGGATTCTACAGTATATCAGGGCCAAATACTAATATAAGTTACAATAATGAAATTGCCTATTGACTTATCAAGAAGTCCCCCATTGCAATAATTTGGACATGTATACTTTTACTCACCAGAAAACAGGATGACTATCAAATACCAAAATGATATTAAAATACCCCAAAAAAGAGCACATATTAAAATGCAAACAATACTTAATAAATAAAATTTCCCCCTTCTTTTACAAATGCATAGCACAGGATTTAGCGACAGCAGCGGTGGTAACTGCTCCAACGCTCATAGGAATTCTATGAGCGTCGGAGCACTTACCGCCACTGCTAAAACCCAAACTATGCGTTCGGAGAAAAGAGGGTTAGTCTTCAATTTACATAATAGCATTGTCAATCAGATTCTTTTTTTTTTTTTCTTCATGTTCTTTTGGTGAAAAAAATCATTTACCCACCAACATACACAAACTCCTAAATGTATACATATGGGGGGACATTGAAAAGTTCTCAGCCCAAGCAAGAGGAGAATGATGTGGAGCCACAAAACTTACAAGTTATTCCACATTTTTCTTGACACTTTTTGTTTCATTTCATATCGTTGAAATGAAGTGTGTCAAGAAAAGTGCAGAATAACTATAAGTTTCATGGCTCCACACATCATTCTTTTCTTGGTTAGGCTGAGAACTTTCCAGCGTCCCCTCATACACTTTATATGCATCTCTTTTCTGGATGTTGCTTTGAAATAAGAATTATGCTGTCATTGAATTATTTCCACTTCTTTCTTTACATGTCTACAAATGACTCCTTTTTTTCCCCTTCTTTTCTTCATGAAGAAATTATACTAAAGCATGAAAATCAAGATTTCAGCTCTGCATAAAAATCTCATTTGTTCTAATACTATAATTTTGCTTTCCAGCGTTGTTAGCCATTCTGCTACCTTGTCCTGCTTTTCAAAATGTTCATGGAATTGTTCTTAGCACTAAGTAAAGGCACTTTACAATCTTTTATTGTACTTTTATTCTTCAGTGGAAAAATCTTCTTACATGACACTACTCCGATTTTATTATTTTTTTTTAAATACTTTAATAGAATTAACCGTGGGAACTATATTTAGCAAAGGTTCAGCTATATCCATGTATTTTAATGTGGGAAAAGTGTGTCCTTTTCCCTTTGCTAATGTTTGATGTATTCCAGCCCTCCTGTGAGTGTGTTTGAGTATCTTATGGTCTCTGGAGCGGAGGAGAACTTCCTCTTGGGTTCGCTCTGTTTTCTTTCGTGAAAATGACATTCCTAAGCTGTTTCACTTTCTGACAGGAAATGGAGCTTTGCCAAGAATGATTAAAGTCCAAGAAAGCATAACAGTTCCAAAGCTGCAGCAGTTCTTTAAGAGTCCTGAGTTTGACGTTGTGTCAAACAAATGTGAAATATTGTTTAATAAATTTGAATAATACAGCGATGAGGAAAAATGGTTCTTGGCTTAGGAGACCAGTACTCCATATTAAACATGTAAAAGGCTACAGAACTAATAAATTTGAAATTTATATGTAAATATACTTTTATACACATAAGATAGTTTTAAGGTTATAATGCTAATGTTTCTCACACTCTGTGGAGTCCTAATAATTATTAGGAAGGAACTATGT
Source organism: Geotrypetes seraphini (assembly GCF_902459505.1). Taxonomy (NCBI): domain Eukaryota; kingdom Metazoa; phylum Chordata; class Amphibia; order Gymnophiona; family Dermophiidae; genus Geotrypetes; species Geotrypetes seraphini. Next base: position 227,101,783 of record NC_047088.1, on the reverse strand, counting down.
ATATTTTTATATGAGCTCAAAATACCGGCTTTAAACAGATTATAGAGTGCAGATAACTGCAAAATAATGGCTAAGTACTGTAAAATAAATGACCTGATTTTTTTTTAAAAGAACCAAAGAAAAATACTGCAGAGATGATATATGTGATGCCAAGTCTTTATTACAAACAAAAGATGTTTTAATGTGGTCCCCCTTTGTTCTAAAGGAACAAGGACCCGAAACGGTCCATGTTTCGATCAACACATCTTCCTCGGGGGTCCGATTAGTTCCTCAATGGGCCACAGAAAAATGTAAATGAGGCAAAACTCGTGTAGAAACGTAGGACACCTAGGAGCGCTGCATATCAGTGAAAGGCTGATATACAAGTGATTTTTAAAAATGCAAGGAAACAGTACAATATCCTCACAATAGTAACATTTGTCCTCTAATGTTGTGGAACACCTGATTTTCATGGAACTGCCCTTATATTAGTTATCAGGTTTTAAATCTGCATAACCTCCCAAGCTCTTGAGTTACTGCTGCACAGATGAAAGCCTGAACACAGTGATGTTGAGTTGGTAATATCATGGCTTGATTGGGTCAAAGATTTTCCCTCCATTTTCTGTCAAGAGAGAAAATGGTTGATAAATTAGACCTAAACAGTTTAGGGGCACTTTTACGAAAGGGTGCTAAGGCATTTTGTAGCAGTTTCCTGTTTCCATATGTTAAACCACGTTATTGATTTTTATTTTTTTTTAGCATGTTTCTATTGGAGGCATGTCAAGGATGGAGAAAGCAAATGGAAACATTAGCCATCAAGTGTATTATACTTACAACCAGTCTTTAAGCCCATTACATTAACGGGTGCTAGAATAGATTTGTCTTTCTTTCTTTCTTTCTCCTTGGCCACTCTGTCTTTCTTTCTTTCTGTATTTCTCTTTTCTCAGCTGTCCACCACCCCTTGCCTGCTCCTCCTGTTCAGCAGTAGCCCTTCTCCCTTCCTTTTACTACCACCGTGTCCAGCAGCACCCCTTCCTTGTTCCCCCTGTCATTTTACCTCCCCTCTGTCCAGCACAAGCACATGGGAAGGGGATGTAGAGAAGGAGGGGAGCTGGCGCCCCAAGGAAGACCGTGCCTGGGGCAGACTGCCCCCCTTGTGCCCCCTTTGTATGCCACTGCATCCATTAGCAAATGCAACAACAAAGGTGACCAATTGGTGTTCAGTCTCTTTATTGGTAAATAGACGCGACACGATCGTGTTTCGGCCCACAGGGGGCCTGCCTCAGGAGTCTTATAGTCAATTCAGATAAATTTTCAAAGAACACTTCAATGCAGGCTATAGTAAAAGCTCTGATGAACGTAGACTTCTATAATCTATATAACCATCATCAGAGCTTTTGCTATAGCATGCTGTTGAAAAGGAGAACATGTCCAGAGGAATCCAGACGTCTGGTAACCCTACATAGATTGGCCTGTTAGCAGCAGGGTCAAATATATCAGTTTGTAGGGTTCCAAGTCCAACTTGTCCTACTTGACTGTTGCAATTGCAGTTCACAGATATGTGATGGAGACACATGTAGTCAAGCACTGCTGCTTCCCTCTGGGCTTCTTTAACCTTGCTATGCCCTGAGCTTTTATACTTCCTGGACTATGCCCTCCTGGCTTTGCCGCACCCAAGTCATTTCCCCTTTGGGCGTACTGTGAATTGTAAGGTGGTTTTGACACTTTGAGAGAATAACATTAAGGAGAAGAGGCAGTGTTCTACAGTTTCCCTCATCATAACTACCAATTGGCAGAAGAAGAGTCAAAGTGGTGGAGAGAGGGGGAAGGAAATCTATTCTTATGTACAGTTATATATATGAGTACATGCTTCTGGAATGAATTATGCTCACAAACCAAGGTTTTACTGTACGAGCGTACCTCTTGTTCCTCAACTGGTGATCCAACAGTAATCACTTCTTTACCTGAAATAAATCTAGGCAACTGAAAAGACTCAAAAAAGGTATAACTAACTCCTTTAAAACCCATACTTGAGGCCACTACTTACACAGACTTAAGAAAATCCCTGAAAACTCGATTGTTTAACAAATTCTAATTTCCCAAACCACCTCTTCCTTGCTACGGTCCTCTTTTCTATCCCGCTACCACCCCAATTTAAGATTTGCGACTAACTCTTACCCTCTTACCCCTTGTATCTTTATTGTAAATCACTTGTATCCCATGTACTGACAAAATGTATCTTTATTGTAAACCGTTTGTATCCCATGTACTGACAAAATGTATCTTTATTGTAAACCGTTTGTATCCCATGTTCTGACAAAATGTATCTTTATTGCAAACCACTTGTATCCCATGTACTGACAAAATGTATCTTTATTGCAAACCACTTGTATCCCATGTACTGACAAAATGTATCTTTATTGTAAACCACTTGTATCCCATGTACTGACAAAATGTATCTTTATTGTAAACCGCTTTGAACTTCACGGTATAGCGGTATATAAGAAATAAATTATTATTATTAAAATTCACAAGACATTTACAAGGAAATCTGAGTGCAAAAGTAGCACCCAACTTTAAGACCCGAGGTCGAAGAATTAGGAATTGCTTTCTTTTCTTTTGGGTTATTCTAGCTAAATCTGGGTACATTCTTATCTTTTGATTCATGAAAAGTTTATCTTTATATTTAAAAAAAACAACTTCAATAACCAGTCCTCATAATCTAAAGCTAATTGTACAAAAAGTGTAGTTAGAGACACCTGGGTAGGTCAATTTTATAGACTTATTCTGGTGTGTATATATACAGTATGTAAAATGGCCCATTTAATTTGATCTTTGTTATTTTGAATAAATCAGTATTTGATAGAGAAACTTAAAAAAAATCAGCATAAATATAACTTACCTACTGCTTATTAAATATTGAATGATTTTTGTATCAAATGAATTGTCTAAGGACCTTTTTTTATCAAGCCACGATAGCGAGTATTGTGCAGCAAATGCACCAAATCCCATTCAATCCTTAAGGGCTTCGATGAATTTACCTCACCAGCCTGCTCTATTTGACTTGATAAAAGAGGACCTAAGAGAACAGATGTAAAATAAACTAAAAAAAAACAAAAACATTCCCATGTAATTTATGGGACTCTCGATTTTCTTTGAGATTTTTTTCCCCCTATTTTTTCATTACAGGAGCAATATGAATGAATACGTGAACGTTCAGAAGCACAGTGCACTCTCAAAATAATTACAAACCCTTCTGAATTAATGTGTATTCTCTCAAAAGAGTGTGCTCTATTTGCCAAGAGGGTACTTTTATTTTTATTCACATTTGTGTATTGGCTTGTGCAAGTGCACACTATCAGGAAAAAGTATGTACTTTTCCATGACAGTGCATGAAACTGGATGAAACTATTCACATTATTTTTTAGTTAGTCCAGAAAGAAGGTATCTTCCACAATTTGTTTTGTCACTGTTTGTTGTGAACGCAATTTCTCCAAAAGGGTTAGTTTTCACATATCTAAACTGCACTCCTAAGCCACGTATGTTCTCGGTCTCATAAGAACATGAGTAGTCTTATTGGTCAAACCATTGGTCCAATTAGCCCAGTATCCCATCTTTGCCAATCCAAGTCACAAGTACCTGGCAAAAACCCAAATTGGAATCTTTTCTTCAGGATTACCCTTTGCTTGAGAATATTTCAGAAACTAATATAGAGGTTGGTGATAATAAGTGCCTTTAGATAGAAATTTAACCTGTTTGTTGAAGTAAATAATTTCTTGAGATTTTTTTTTCCTTTGGCCTATCAAAGGAAAAATTGGAACTGAAAGATTGGAATGTATTGGACTTATTGTTTTTCTTTTTTACTTTTTTGTGATGTTCTTGCTTGGATTTGTTATGAGATGTAGCAAAGAAAAGTATAAATAAAAGAAAAAAAAAAAAAGCCCAAATAGTAACAACATTCCGTAGCCGAGATTGTGATATCATAATGCCTCATTCCATCAATGCTTAAGAGCCAACCTTATCAGTGATGTCACAATGGCATGATTGCCCTATGCTTGGTTCACATAAGAACATAAGAATAGCCTTACTGGATTAGAACAATGGTCCTTCTAGCCAAGTAACCCGTCTTCATGGAAGCCAATCCAAGTCACAAGTACCTGGTAAAAACCAAAATATTAGCAGCATTCCATGCTACCATCCCATGTCTGTTTCAACAGCAGACTATGGACTTTTCCTCCAGGAACTTGTCCAAACCTATTTTAAGCTACATTAACTGCTCATATCACAACCTCTGGCAACACGTTTCAGAGCCTAACTATTCTCTGAGTGAAAAAAAATATTTCCTGCTATTGGTTTTAAAAGTATTACTCTGGAACTTCATCGAGTGTCCCCTAGTCTTTGTAAATCTTGATGCAGTAAAAAATTGATCCAGATTTACTGCTAACGCTTGGTGTAGAACTTGCATTGTGCTAAAAAGAACTTCTTTCTGGAGTTCTGGAGTTCATAAGATATAGCCAGGGGCACTTGGGAAGTTCTTTTAAATCAAGCCTGTGGCACGCAAATTGATGGGAAATATTTCTTTATCTTTCTGCCAAATCTTCTTAGTTTCAGACTGAATTTCCTGGTACTATTTGTGGGAACATAAGTGAACTAATACAGCATCACAGTACTTTATGTAATAAACATAAGTGTAATATTGCTTGTTCTCATAAGAAATGTGACAACCCATTTTAGCTTAGAGGGTTATAAGGAAGGGGGTTTTGTGTATAAGAAGTTGAAATAGAAAGATATACTGTCAGTCAACAGGGAAAGCAATCCATTACCAGTTTTCAGACAAGCTAAATTGATCAGACAAGTCAGTCAGTGTCATTGAGTATTATTCGTCACTTTGAGAGCAGCTAAAATCTGCTGCGTTATAAATGCAGAGGGACTGTCGAATAAATCTCATGAAACAGTGGGAGCAGATAGTATCCCTTCATCCATAATTGGCATAGTCCTCCCCTGTCACATTTGTTCAGTTCTATGATTCCATTGTATACTGACACAGATGAAGAAATAATAATCTGTCAAAAATGTTGGAAAGTATCTCTCTTAGTATGTGTATATTAATAGATAGCTATCACACAGTGGCATAGTAAAGAAGGTGCAAGTGTCAGGGCGGACAAAGTGTTGGATTTTGAAAAGCCGTCAGGACATGTCCCTTAAAAGATGACATATTCGGGGAAATCCGGACCTCTGGTAACCCTACCTACATGGTAAGTAGGCATGGTTAGAGGCGTAGTTTGGATGTGAATTGAGTTAGGCAATTGTAGGTTTAGGTCAAGGAAACCCTAAGGATTTAGGACATGATACTCTAAATGGACCCTAGGCTGGATGCCAATATGGGGCTAGATCGTCGGCACCTAGCTGAGTTCCCCGCGAAACTCAAAATTATTTAATTGGCTTAACTGGCTTGCTAATTGAACACACAATTTAAAACAAATTTTAAAAATATAAACAATTAATTGTGAGTTCTATGTGAAATTCAGTGCGGTGCCTATCGATGCCTAAACTGAGGCATCTACCGGCTTGTACCTGATATGTAGGTGTGGTAAAGGGCAGAGAAAAACATGTGGTTAGTGTGCTTTCACTGTAAATTACCGCAAAATGCTTTAACATGTTTTGCAGTAACCCATTTCCCACAATAAACATGCATTAGTACCAGTGGCTTAGAGAGGGTAGGAGGTTCTGGGGGTGGTGGCACCCTCCACACCCTCCTCTTCACCCCTGATTCTTCTATGCCACCCCACCCACCCCCAGTCCATACCACACTTGTACCCTTCCTTCCCACCCCTGTATCTCTTTAAATTTTTTGCCAGCACGAGCAGCTTTTCTGGCCTGCTGCTTGCACTGCCATTGGCTTTCCTTCTGATGTCATTTCCTGGCCCTGGGATCCAGAAGTGATTTCAGAGGGATCCAGGCTAGCTTCAGCAGCAGACCAGAGTAGTTGCTCATGCTGACAAAGATTTCAAGAGGTATGGGGGGCTGGGAAAGGAGGTCATGAGTGTAGCATGGGGGTGGGGTGGAGATTAATGTATTACTATTTAAAAAGGCTTACCAAAGGCCTTCAATCACTTTCCGCACTGGACAGAATGCCAGGAAATCAAAATAGTATACAAATTGAGTTTTATTACATATATACAATATTTCTAGCCATAATCATTGATTAAGTACAGAGTTTGAATTAATACGTTACCGGTTATTACATCATTATTCTGTCGGAGGACCACGATCAGGAGGCTTACTCACAAAATGTCATCACACAGCTTGTCAGTAGTGGAAATGTCCACCTCTGATACGCTGTGTGATGACATTACCTGTAAGGGGGGGACATTTCCACCACTGATACGCTGTGTGATGACATTTTGTGAGTAAGCCTCCTGATCGTGGACAAGAGTAATGATGTAATAACCGGTAACGTATTGATTCAAACTCTGTACTTAATCAATGATTATGGCTAGAAATATTGTATATATGTAATAAAACTTAATTTGTATACTATTTTGATTTCCTGGCATTCTGTCCAGTGCGGAAAGTGACTGAAGGTTTTTGGTAAGCCTTTTTAAATAGTAATACAATGATACCTGGGGGCGATCTGCCCCAACCCTCCCCCTTACTACGACACTGATTAGCACTTGATGCAACTTAGTGAAAGGGCCTCCAAGTTTGTTTCTGAGCCAATGGAGAGTTAAGCATCTTGTCCAAAATCACAAGGAGCAACAGTAAGATTTGAGCAGGGCTTTCCTGGTTTTCAATCCACTTGTTCTAACCACTTGGCTACTCCTCTACTTCATGTTTGGAAAAAGAAGAGAAACGCTTTCATCAGCCACCTTGATACTGGAAAATCAGGCATTACTCTGTTGTTTTTATACATATGTTCCTAAGGTTTTTTTAAATGCATTGGTAATTTTATTTCTTTTTTTTTTTTAATCATTCACAAGCATAGGCCCTCATATACTAAAGTGAATTGATGAGCTAATGCATATTAATATGACCACATCACAGAGGCATACCACGACTCACACTGGCTCACAATACAAGCCAGAGTACACTTCAAATTCCATTGCCAACTATTCAAAGCTATAAACAGAAACAGCCCTACCTATTGGAACAATCGACTAACTCATTCCACCTCAAAAAGACACAGAAGAACCCACACAATATTCACACACCCACCAACCAAAAATGTCAAATGAAGAAAAATGTATGACAACCTACTGGCCACCAGAGCAGCGAAACTGGACCCACAACTCACTAATCTGCTGACTTCGACCACAGACTACAAAACCTTTAAAAAAGAAACAAAAACCCTACTCTTCAAAAAAATACATAAAACCAATAGAACACAACCAATAATGTTCCAAATCCCGCCTACATTACCAACTACTCCTTAGCAAATTAGAAAATGTTCAAATTATTCTTAAATACTTCTTAATATCTTTTCAATATGTACTTTTTAAGATCATAACCATTCTTAAGTAATCCGCCTTGAACCGTAAGGTAAAGGCGGAATAGAAATTGCAAATGTAATGTAATGTAATTAATGCAATTTAGTGGGGGATTCATGAAGGGGTGCTAACAGATTTAGTGCACACCAATGATTAACGCATTATATTTCTACGGGCATCTTATCATTTAGCACATGCTAATCAGTGCAGCTAAATCGGTTAGTAGCACTTGATGAATTTCCCACTTTAATGCATCTTGTTGTATAATATAAGCTCTGTTATTGTCAATGGGGCGTGCATGTTATCATTTGTTCTTGGCATTATTATTCCCTGCTTACTTAGGTACCTAAACATTAGTGTAATCTAAAAGAAAAAAAATGTTACCTTTTTAATAGAGACGTGAACATGGTAAAACATTTTTGGTTTGCTTTTAGTTTGTGTTATTTTCTCCTTATTTTCAGTTATCTTCTCAGTTTATTTCACACATTTGTTTTCATATTTTTTTTTTCCTTAGGCTCATTAGAACTTTTTCATGCATGCTAATCTACTTAATGTGTGTTAATTTGTATTTTAATGTGTGCAAATCAATTTAGCATTCAGCAAAGGTCTTATGGCACACTAAAGAACCAAATGCATTCTAACAAATATACCTCTTTATTTTTTAAAACATAAGGGAATGCTCATTCTACTGCAGTGTGGAAAATGTGTGATCCCTTCTTCCATTGTTATTCTCTTTTTCAGGAATTCAAGTTGTGTTTGTGGAATTTCTGATCCTTGTTGTACATTGTCAGCTTATTGTTATTAGTTTCTGAAACTTCAGTGTCTCTCCAGTCTTTAGAAGGTTAACTGAAGTTAGAACTATTGCAAGCAAAAATCAGTCTTCAGAGAGAGGTCCCTGCCATTCATAATTTCTCAGTAGAAACTGGATCTTGATTTTTTTTTTTCTTTTCTTGCATTCATCCTTTCTGGTTATTGAGTAAATTACAATAGAATTTTTGTCTACTGAGGTTCTTTTTGTTGGTGGTCGGGCCAAAGCAAAGACAATATTGAAACCAATGGGAACAGAACTGGAAAAGAGCAACAGAGAATGGCAAATTGAAAGGATACAATTGTCAGGGACCTACAGTGGAGAGGAAGTTAGTGGCAAAAGTTCAAATGTAGTGACATAAGGGGGCAGAACAAAGTCAGGAGTTATTGTGAACAATGGAGAGGCCTGAGATGGGAGGGTAAAGAGGACTGTGATCAATCAGAGCTTAAGATGTACTTTGGTAGGCCTTTCTCTTGATTTAGTCATTGATAACAATTGAGATTGAAAGATAAAAACAGATCTGACCAACTTTACACAAAGAATATAATTCTTATTCCTATTGCTATATACAGCCTTGAGCACATTTTTTCATATAGATGAAAATTAAATTATAATAAATAAGCACATTTCTTATTGTTGATATCTAAATGAAAGTGAAAGTGAAAGCAATGAAAGCTGGGTTGTTTTTTTTTTGTTTGTTTTTACAAGTAGTATGCGAACACAGCAGTGTGAATGGGGAATATCAGTCACAATGGATGTAACCGTGTATATACAAAAGTATGCATTTGGAAAACGTGAATAACAAGAACAGACTATCATTTTCTGGAATTCATAGAACTGTACTTATCTGGAGTCAAATATTCAAAGGATGATGCATAACTCCCTATGGGTTTTTTTCCCCCTAGAAAAGAATTCAAAGAATAGAAATGGTGCTGTGCATAACATGCAAAGAGGCAGTTTTATAGGAAAGGCCACATGCTATCTGTGTCCTCTGTTATTCTTATAGCAGACCCAAGCCTATATATGCCAAATCGAGTATTTCACATTCTTACCAAATGTTGAAGGATAGGACAGTGATACCTCAGTGAATCTCAAATTCTCCAATGACACCAGTCAAATATTTGTGTTACATATTTGTGCTACATGCACGGTTGCCTTCTCGCATGCTAGTGGCTCGTGGGACCATCATTCTTTCTGTTTTAGAGGAGCAGATAAGCTGTTTTTCAGTTTTCTCTACACACACCTTTCCTAGGCGTGTGTTACCGGCGTATGTTTTGTACCTTCCCGACTTATTTTTTCTTCTAGTTATTTTTTCCTCTAGTACCACTGGGATAGCTGTACCTCAGGCTTCAGCCTACTTAGCCACCCCATAGCTTTTGAAGGAACCTCCTACATGTCATAAGTATTTAGTGCCTGATTAGCACAGAAAAATAAGCACCAGGAAAAATCCATACTTGGTACTAGTCTATAAAGAGCACTCCAGGCTGACCCATCCGTGACTGTGACCAGTGGCATAGTGGCATATCTGGCTGGTTGGGAACCTAAGGTAGAGCACCCCCTCATCTTTCCGGAACACTGTCTACATAAGGCCATCAGCTCTGCTGGTCCCCCACCCTGGAACAGGAAGTTAACATCAGAGGAGGCGGGAACTGGTAGAACCGATGGCGACACATAGGTGGACCATAGACCCGTGACCACTCTAGCACCCCCAAGCTCCCTGTATCCAGTGTGGTCTTGTCCCCACCTCTACCCTACCCTTGGAATGCCACTGGCTGTGACCCCTTTTGATTTGCATACAAGAGGATTTAAGCACAGTCCTTTATAGAATTGCACATAGCTTGTTGCATGCAACTCCAAATTAGTGGCCAATTATTAAGTGTTAATGACTCATTAACCAATCTACTTATGCACACAACTCATGATCATGCCTAAATGTGGTCAACCTTTATAGAATCTGGGGGTTAATGTTGAATGCATAACTTTGGGCTTAAAGACACGCAACATTATACTTTAGAATTTTTCAATTCAAGTCTGCGAGGACGACAGAGCACAGTAAATAAACATATAACATACAACTGAAGACAACTCAAAGCAAGCAGTGTACATAGGAAACTACTCATTGTCAACAAATGTAACAGAAAAGGTCAACAGTTAATTAAATAATCCATCACCTTAGGCTAGAAAATGCTTTTCAACTCTGACAATCAATGAAAGAAATATTAAAAGGTCAAAAAATGACTTACAAGGTATTCTGCTTTGTTTTTATGCATTACAAAGATGTGGCTTGAGAACAGATACAAGGATTAAGATATATAGCCGTAATGATATATATGTAAACCTGCCAAAATAAAGCCAATTTCTAGAGTGAAAGTGTATATTAACTGAGGGGTATTTAACTAGTCCTTAAGGTTCTGAGCTGTAACTCAGGGTAATCAAAATATGCAAATTAGCATGGCTCATACTAAATTGCATTCAAACGTTAAGTTGTGCACGTTCTCTCAGGGTTTCCGCAGCTGAAATTGTGCTTGTTGCAGATTTCAGGGTCTCGCTGCGCCTTATCAGGTAGACACCGATGTTTCAGCCACTATGGCCCTCACAGATAAAAGTGAATGCTCCTCAATTTAAGTTTTACTCTTGCCAATTTGGATACCTAAAAAAAATATATAGTATCAGTCAATATGCCTGCATCAGAAAGGGTGTTATATAAACTAAAGCCTTATAATATTCTCGGGATACTGTTTAAGCCAGGGGTGCCCAATACGTCGATTGCGATCGACCAGTAGCTCAAGAAGGCAACGTGAGTCGATCGCTAGACTCGTGTTGCCGTCCTGATCTACCAGGCCGATCAGCCTTCCTCTGTGTTCTCCCTAGGGCCTTTTAGCTGGGCAGTCCACCCAGCTGTCATCTGTTGCTGCTGCCGCTGCTGAACATTTAAAAAAAACCCAGCTTGGAAATTTCAGCCCGTAGCGAACTTATGCTCCGGGCTCTAACGTGTGCGTGCCAGCTTCTCTTCTCTTCCCTCCGAAACCGGAAGTTATGTCCGGGGGGGGGGAGAAGGGAAGCCGGCACGCACATGTTGAGAGCCCTGAAGCAAGCGTTCGCTACGGGCTAAGGCAGGAGACAGATTAGTGAAGCATTTCCTCTTCTTGCTGCCAGGTCCTGCCTAATTTCTGTTTCCGCGAAGGCAGGACCCGGCAGCATTTACCCCAATAGGTCGATCGCGATGTTGGTCGGCCGAAGCAGGGAGAGCTTGGGGCGGCATCGGCTTTCGGGCCTGTTATTGGTGGCAGTTTGGGTCCTGGTCCCCGATGGCAGTTTGGGTCCTGGTCCCCGATGGCAGTGGCAGTGGCTTGGGGGAGGGCAGGGAGAAAGAAAGAAAAAGGGCAGGCAGGGAGACAGAAGGAAAGAAGAGAAACAGAAAAAAAAGAAAGGGAGGCAGAGAGAAAGAAAGGGCAGGGAGAGAGGAAGGAAAAGTTGGGAGAGGGAATGAGGTCTGGAGCAGAGGAAGCATACAGGCTAAAAGAAGGGAAGAAAGATTGGATGCACAGTCAGAAGAAGAAAGTGCAACCAGAGACTCATGAAATCACCAGACAAGGTAGGAAAAATGATTTTATTTTAAATTTAGTGATCAAAATGTGTCTGAATTTATATCTGCTGTCTATATTTTACACTAAGGTCCCCTTTTACGAAACCGCAATAGAGGTTTTTAGCGCAGGGAGCCTATGAGCGTCAAGAGCAGCGCTGGGCATTCAGGGCAGCTCCCTGTGCTAAAAACTGCTATTGTGGTTTAGTAAAAAGGGAGGGGGGTATATTTGTCTATTTTTGTATGGTTGTTACTGAGGTGATAGAGTCATCTGCTTTGACCTCTTTGAAAAACCCTGGAATAGGAATGATAATTAACATTTTCTATGCGTACAGTGTGCTTTGTGTTTTTTTAAAATTTTATTGTTGGTAGATCATTTTGACTTGGTCATTTTAAAAGTAGCTCGCAAGCCCAAAAAGTGTGGGCACCCCTGGTTTAAGCCCTTCAACCTTATCGCTCAATATATGCATGCACTTTATCCCTCTTTGTTAAGAACCTCAGTGACACCTCTCAAAACTCAGAATCTTCATTGCTTTAAGCTTTAAGGAGTAAATTCTCTATAGTGCGTCTAAACTTAGGCGTGCTTTAGATGTCCAGCAAGCGTAAGTACCAGTTAGGGATACTTAGACGTCTCCTAGACATCTAGACGTCTCTACATGGCCGTTCTTAGACGCCAGATAGACGTCCCTACAATGTTTATATATATATATATATAAATCAGTAAAGAGTAGTTCTTTATATATATATATATATATAAAAAGAACTACTCTTTACTGATTTATTATCATTATTTCAGCATTGTAAGCTTTCACATAATTAACCCAAAGTATAGGATGATTAAAAGGATAATCAAAACACAGTATACCATTTTGTAAACTATATATTTTTTTATATATATATTAGTTTTAGTGGGAATTGATCTGGGAATATCAGTGAGTATATTGAAAAGGATGACATGCCAACCGCTGTTAATAAAATGTTCTAATCTTTTGTCTTTGATTCTTAACTATAATCACATTGAAAACCATAGGTTTTTTGGGTGTTTTTTTTTTTTTCAATTATCATGTTATGTGGTGTATTATGTTCCAAATGTGTTTCTTTGAATTCAAAAATTCCATGCAATCTTGAATTTTTCTACAAAGTGGTTCTACCAGTATTTGTTGGCTCTAAAGTCATACTTCTTGCACAAGGACCAGTGGTCCATTGTGGCTAACCTATCATGACAATGTTTGCAGCGAGTCTGGGCGATTTTACATCTACTAAGCAAATACTCAATGGTCATTATGATTATTATTATTTTACTTAGTGTGTAACACAAATATTTGACTGGTGTCATTGGAGAATTTGAGACTCAGAAGGTAAAACATTACTGAGGTATCACTGCAAGATTTAAGTGGAACCTTGAAAATCAGCTTCATATAATTTGCCTGTGATCAAGTCTAAAATAACAAGGTTTATAGGAATTTGTCCAGCCTTGGTTTAATTCTACCCAAGACTCAGTAGATATTACCAGATATGTTTTTCTTGAATTTTTTTGCCATGATTCCTGTTCTTCTCATTATTATTTTTATTATTATCAGACCCCCCTTATGGGCAAACCACCAATGTGTTCCACATAGCAGGCTTTTTCAGTTCTGGGTAGAACTTCTTGTATATTTTATGTATGATAGCTCATTTTAATTACCTGGTGTAATGAGAATATTTTATTAAATGTACGATGATATTATTTATAGTCCTGCTATGCAAAAATTGAACTGAGGGGTCCTTTGCTAATATATGCTAAACAGCATGGATTTAAGCACATGCTAACCATCAGCATAGGCTTATTTTAATACCTTCCACACACTAAAACAGCCAGTGTTGTAAACACCATGCACTAAGGATCGTATAATGCCAAAGAAATCGGTGCTGACTAGAATGGTGCCTAGATCGATTCTACAAGGTGCATCACATAACTTTTAGGCACACCCACTTAGACCAGCTAAAAGCAGGCCTAAATACCTGTGCCTAAGTTATGCACGGATCAGGCATATTCTATAACAATATGCATAACTTTTAGGAATACCTATAATCTGCCTATGCCTCTCCCCTGGCCATGCTCTATTTTCAAATTTGCACACTAAACCTAGTGTGTACTTTTTATAGAATCAGGCTTTCTAAGCTGTGCAGGTAACTTTTAATGATTGCCAATTAGCACCAGTTACAAGGTGTAAATTGCCAATTATCAGTGCTGATTAGGCCAATCAATCAATTAAGTTGCATGCACAAATCAGCTATGTGCAAAAATTTGCTTGCACAACTTAATGGGACCATATACAAAATTTGGGAGTAACTGCATAAGAAGGGATGGGGTGAAGACTGAGAGGGGTATGAGCAGAGATTGGGTGTGGATTGCACGCTGCGATTAGTACAAGATAATTAGCACAAGCTGTCAAATGTTCAATTACCGTGGGTGCAAAACACCTCAGGCAGTGGTGTTACATACATATGTGCTAATCACACTTGACATTAATGCATGGTTGGGAACCTTTTTGTTAGTAACTGTAGGGTAATTCTGGCATGCATCCAAATGTTATCACACAGCCTTTGCACTTACTGCATATTCATTTTGGCTGGTTTGGGAATTATGAGCCATTACTAGGAGTTGAAATTATTGTCTGGAGAATCATTGTTGATTAAAAGCAAATCAAAAAAATCATTGGGGTTACACTAGGTTCAAATTAAAAATTTGAACACCAGATTCAAGCTTTGCCACAATGGGTTTTCTTGAAACTTAGACAGTTGTGATTTGTTTGTTCTAATTTAAGTTCACATAGCTTTTGAATAATTGTTCAATCAATTATCCTCCCTTATTTGAACTGTTCCAATGGCATCCTGAGCGGAGCGAGAGCACAGCCCACGTCTTTTCCCTGGCATCCTAATACGAGTGTTTTAGTCACGGAGCACTGGGATGCTCCTGAGGGCTCATTAAAGGTAACCAGGACAATGACTAGGCTATATAGTTATAGCCTCAGCACCCCGAGGTTGTGGGTTCAAACCCACACTGCTCCTTGTGACCCTGGGTGTCACTCAATCTGCTCTGAAGCCACGTTTGCTGCTAGTTTTTGTTGTTTTGTGGGGAGGGTTTAGCTTTTGTCTTAGCACTGTGCTGTCCGTGATTTGAGTGGACTTAGGAGATTCCTGAAGAAGCCGGTGGGTGAAACGGGGATGAGACCCTGTTGGATCTCTGCTGAAAGTTTGGACGAACGGAGTACTGGCAGTTGGAAACATTGCCAAAGTTGCAGCCTGTGGTAAAGCACTGACGGACAGACCAGACTCAAGAGCAAGCTAAGTGTGGTGTTTCAATTTTTGTTGCTGGCTTTAAGGAAGATAAGTCTAAAAGCTGCTGCCAGGGTCAGTAACATGGGAGACTTTAAAGAAGTAAAAGTTTGAAAACTATTTCTAACTGGGAGTTTTTTTGGATGGCCATATGAAGCTGAACTGAGGCCTTTTTTATCCCATTTTTGGGTCTCCAATGTGGAAGTATGAGTGATAGCAGTTCAGTTTTTTTGCCTTTGCTTCCAGATTAGTTTTTTTGATAAGTTGATAAATTAAAGTGGTATTAAAACATTATCCATTCTCTATTTTGTTTGTGTTACAAAGGTGCGCTAGGGTTTTTAGCGCACGCACAAAATTACTGAAAATATCCTAAAAATATTACAGCTATTACAAAACATTGCCACAAGGCCAGTTTTCTATAAGGGGACGTTTTAGAGGGAACTGTTAAATCGGTTACATTGGTTGTCCGTTAGATCAAGAATCAAATTTAAGATTGCATGCATAGTATTTAATCAATCTATGGCCTCACTTCTAAGAGATAAGCACACTGTTCAAAAATAAACCTGCACAATTTATAACTCCCAGAACTACTTATATATTTAAATTACATTTTTTTCTTTTAGAAATGTAAGTTGTAAAATGCAATTAGGACTTACCTGTACCTATTTTGGATCTTTGGTATGGAGTTGGTTTCCTCTTGCGATTAGATGAATTAGTAATTATTTAAGATTTTATAAATTTCTTTAAACTTGTTTGTTTGATGCAACCACTCGGTTGTCTTTTTTTAGTTGTTGTTTTTTTTTTTTAGAAGAATTTAAGTTTTATAAGTCTCTCATATGTTGAGGTTCCTTTGATTTGTAATCCATACTAAACCTAAACAAATAGATGCGGAATATAAGAACCAGAATTAATTGAATTAATCATCTATTAGAACATCTGGAAAAATCTACTACAGTATGATACAAGGAAAGGACATTTTTGGAACATGTACTTCTTGTAGTAATATAATTCATAGCTTCAAATCCTATTTCTGGAGAATGAATTAGTAAAATAAATATTTCCTGTTTCCCCCCCCCCCCCCACAACCCCAATATACATACCTTTTTTTAATATATGCCACAATTTTTTTAAAATACAGTTTGCATATTTTATTAAAGCTATACCCAATTGCTTTAACAATAAATCACCTGATCTGGATGGTATTCACCCCAAAGTACTGAAATAATTCAAACATGAAGGCCCTAATTCTATAAAGTCTGCCTAAAGTGTGCTTAGGTGGTTCTCATAGTCCTAAAAGGGTTTTCTTTGCCTAAACTTAGGTGCTGACAACTTTAGGTGGACTTTATAGAATCTGAGCCAGAATTGCTGATCTGCTGTTAGTGATACAACAGAACAACAAGGAGATGGCACATATTTCTCTATAGGGTAAGATCCATTCATACATTCAAAATATGCATAAATGTCAATGAGCTGCTTTAAGCAATAAATAACCTTCCATATGCTTCCATATTCTCGATACACAGTCTTCATCTCAGATTTGTAGGTCAGTCACACACTAGCAGGCAATACTATGCTAAGAAATAATTTCATCTTTATAAGAGACATTAAAACCTCACCAAACAGCAGCCAGGAAGGTGAAAACAAAAGGGGGTGGGGAGGATATCAGTTTGACCTGTACCCTAACAATAATACTATATGGTAGTGCTGCCCGATTCACGATTCAAATCGATTCACCGATTCACTTTGGGTGAATGTTTCTTCCTGTTTTCACTTACTATTGTATTGCTGCCTTGCGTTTGTTGATTTTGTACTATGCTGTAAGTGTCATCGACCATTTTCAATAAAAATATTTACAGAAAAAAATAAATCGGTCTCCCGATTCGGTGTCTGACCCTCCCCCCCTCGCCCCCTAAAGCAGGATCGGCAGTGCTGCCTTTTGCTGGCCGGCTGCTGCCACTCATGCTTTAGAGGGCGAGGGGGGAGGGTCAGTTAGGAGGTGCTACGGTGTCCAGCTTCCCCCCTGGCCTCCCACCAGAGGAGGGACGAGACCTCGGCAGAAGGAAGACAGCTCATGAGGCCTATGGCCACCTGCAAGTATCGCTAAAGTACCGGTGATCCTCTCTGCAGGCTGCTCTGCTGCTGTAATTAGGTAAATGGATGTGCGGGAGATCAGGGGGAAACACGCATGCCTTCTGGTGGAGGTGCAGTCATTTGGTGTGAGTGGGGGTGTAGGCCTTCAGAGGTGGTGGCACAGGCCTTCAAGGGGACAGGAAGGCCTTCAGGGGGGACAGGCCTTCAGGGTTGGGGTACAGGCCTTCGGGGGGGGTGCATGTCTTCAGGGGGGATAGGCCTTCAGGGGTGAGTTACAGACCTTCAGGGAGGATAGGCAGACTTCAGGGATAGGGTACAGGCCTTCAGGGGGGGACAGGCCTTCAGGGATTGGGTGCAGGCCTTCAGGGGCGACAGGCCTTCAGTGGTACAGTTCAGGCCTTCAGGGGGGGACAGGTCTTTGGGGGAGGCATGCCCTAGTGTAGAAGTATACGGAGGGAGGGGGGAAGGGAGGTTTAAAGAGACGTGCATATGCCAAACTTTGGGGTGAAGAAATAATGGGTCTAAAAACAGGGGAGAGAGATGGTGGACAATGGGATTTAGGGAGGGAAGGAACAGAAAGGGAGAGAAGTTGGACACAAGGGATGGTGTGGAGGGGGGATATAGATACTGGATAGGAGGGTAGTTGGGAAGAGAAAGGGAGAGATGGTGGACCCTGGGGTGGTGGGGGAGGAGGGAGAGATGAAGGATGAAAGGGTAGTTGAGAAAAGGTGGATCTGGGGATGGAGATTAAAAAAAAGGAAAGATGTCAGACCTCCGGGGAGGGAAGGGAAAAGGAAGGGGAGGACAGAGATGGAAGATGGATGGTTAGCACAGAGAAAGAAGAAAACGACAAATGGGCAGGAGACCCTGGCAAGCGAGTTATCAGAAGACAACCAGAGCCCGGGACCAAAATGATTTAAATAATGACCAGAAAACAAAAGGTAGAAAAAATAATTTTATTTTCTATTTTGTGATTACAATATGTCAGATTTGAAATGTGTATCCTGCCAGAGGTGGTGTTATACCTCGAACATGAGCTAGAATTTAACAGAGAGAGGAAAAGTCTTTTTTGTTTGTTTATTTTGTTTATGGGTAGGAGAGAGCAAAGGGGGTGAAGGGGCTATAAAAGGGGCGAAGAGGCTATAAAATAAACCCACCAGGATGTTTGGAAAAAAAAAAAAAACAACAACAAAAAACACTTGGGCAGGAAAATTAAATCGAATCGAAAAATCGATTCAATAGACTGAATCGAATCAAATCAAAATGTTTTCCCTGAATCGGGCAGCACTACTATATGGCATAAATAAAAGTTTTGAAATCTCTCCACTTTCATGCAAAACTCTTTAAGATGTAGGTGGGGAAATCTACTAAAATATTTAATTTGATGAGCAAAGCTCATCTTCACTGTTTCTATTCTGCCCTGTCTTGAAAGTGAGAGAGGGAAACAGCACTGCATTGTTTTTAAGAGTAGGTCAAAATGGCATCCATACTGAGTTGAAAATATGCCCGTCATCTTTATTATATAGTATCCCTAGGTACCTAAGTTGAAGCAAACCCCATTAAAATCTGATTTCACCAATTTACCTTGCAGCCAGAAAATTGAAAAAATTTGTGGATATCAAGAACATAAGAACATAAGAATTGCCATACTGGGACAGACGGAGGGTAAATCAAGCCCAGTATCTTGTTTCTAACAGTAGCCAACCCAGTTCCCGTGTACCTGGCAGAGACCCAAAGAGTAGTAACATTCCAGACCTCATATTGTGATGTCATAATGACTCATTCCGCCAATGCCTAAGAGACAAACTCATCAGTGATGTCACAATGGCTTGATTATCCTATACTTGTCTCACATAAAAACATAAGAATTGTCATACGGGGACACACAGAAGGTTCATCAAGCCTAGTATCCTGTTTCTAACAGTGGCCAACCCAGGTCCCAAGTATCTAGCTAGATCCCAAGTAGTAAAACACATTTTATGCTGCTTATCCTAGGAATAAGCAGTGGAGTTCCCCAAGCCATCTCAATAATGGCCTATGGCTAGGGCTGAATTCTTGGGCTTAGTGAGGAATAATACCCACATAGGTGTTTATTTTACATTACATCTGATAAAAACTATGACTCAGAATTCCAGATGTTTGCCTAGTTGCTGGCAAGGGGGATTCCAGACCCAAATTAAATAGAAGTGGAGAAAATGGGCAGCCCTGTTTGGTGCTTCCATTCAAGTGAATCAACTCTGATAAAATCTAGATAACCAAGGCCCTAGGAAAGGAGCTGGAGTAGAGGACAGTTACTCAACTAACAAACTCCAAGCAGCGCCCAAACCATTCCAACATTTTCATCAAATAAGGCCATCCAATAAAAGGAGAACACCTATGCTGGGCTACAAGAATGCAGCTTGCCCCACTAGTTCTAACCTTTTGCCAACTTCCTAACCTGAAACAGAAACTTGTAAGAAGTAAATTCCAGACAGAATCCCAAATAAAAGACAAGAATAAAACCTTGCAAGACACCATAATGCAAGTTACGCCAGCACATATCATAAGATCTTGCACTTACCTATATGAGAGAGAAATTCAAAATAACCCCCCTCTTTTACTAAGGTGCGCTAATCAATTAGCATGCACTAATCAAATTAGTGTGCACTAAACACTAGCGCATCCATAGACTAACATGCACGCGTTAGCATTTAGCATGCACCAATTTGATTATCGCACGCTAATCGGTTAGCGCACCTTAGTAAAAGAGGGCCTTTGTGAGGAGGGATGCTACATCAGAGAAAACAAGCCCAAAATTAAGGGATGCGTTGCCAGAGGTTGTGCTAAAAACGGATAGCGTAGCTGGTTTTAAGAAAAGTTTGGACAAATTCCTGGAGGAAAAGTCCATTGTTATTAAGACATGGGAGAAGCCTCTACTTGCCCTGGATTGGTAGCATGGAATGTTGCTACTCTTTGGATTTTGGCCAGGTACTAGTGACCTGGATTGGCCACCGTGAGAACGGGCTACTGGGCTTGATGGACCATTGGTTTGACCCAGTAAGGCTATTCTTATGTTCTCATAATTTTCACAGACAAACTATTACATAAAACAGCTGAGTAGGTGAGCATTTCTCAAAGGAAGATCACTCCCTTGACAATTTTACAATTAAAGTATTTAAAGAAAACCTCAGGAGGACACAGGAATGGAAAAACCTTTGAAATAAGAATGATCAAACACTTCACTGTTAGTAAAGAACTCAAAAGAGCCATTGACTTTTTCACCTGTTATAAGATATAGGGCCTTTGAACTATAAAGTATTATTGTTTCATCACTCTTATTTATCCTCTACTTCCTTTCCCTGAGGTGTAATAACAAGCAAAAAAAAATCTAAAACCTAGATGAGTTTATGCTACTGTAACAGCGCTGTTTCTTTATTGATCTAATGAAGAGAGGATAACTCTGGAAAGCTTATCAGAAATACATTGCAAGTCCAATAAAATGGTAACCCCTACAACTTGGTTGTTGACCCTTATTTCCACATATAGAAGTGGGCTTACCCAGAAATCACAATTCTCAGCTGTAGATAGCAAATTGTTCATAAAAATGAAACAGGCAGACCCTATACGGATAACTTTGTACAGTTTGTGTAAGAAAGACAATAAATATTTTTTTCCTATTAAAACCAATAGGAGGAAATACTTTTTCACTCAGAGAATAGTTCAAGCTCTGGAATGCATTGCCAGAGGATGTGGTAAGAACAATTAATGTAGCAGGTTTTTGAAAAGACCTTGACAAGTTCCTGGAGGAAAAGTCCATAGTATGAGATTGAAACAGACATGGGGGAATCCACTTTTTGCCCTTAATCAGTGGCATGAACTGCTGCTACTATTTCAGTTTTTTGCCAGGTACTAGTGACTTGGATTGACCTCCGTGAAGACGAGATACTGGGCTAGATGGACCATTGTTTTGACCCAGTAATGCGATTCTTATGTTCTTAATATTTAAGTCCATACATATTTTATGCAATTTTAACATTTTCAAGCTAAGATTTAATTAGATTCCTTGAGTGTTTTTAGTGAGATCACCCTGCAGCTGAGGATCTTCCCACGAATGCTAAATATTATTGTACACTTCTCCCTCCGGATTCACAGGGGATAGGGGCAGACCGCAAATGGTGAAATACCGCAAATATCTTCTGGTCCGGCTCTGACTCACCCCCGCCTCCCTCCTGCCTTCCACCCGGCATCCCGGCCTTACCTGGTGATCTAGCGGGCTTTCGGGGCAGGAGCGATCTTCCTACACTCCTGCCCTGTGCAGATCGCCAATAGGAAATAGCTGCCGTGAGTTCCCGTAGTCTCTCGAGACTACGACGGGAACTCCCCACAGCCATTTCCTATTGCATATCTATATGGGGCAGAAGAAGATCGCTCCTGCCCTGAAAGTCCGCTAGACCACCAGGTAAGGCCGGGACGCTAGGGGGAAGGCTAAACTGTGGGTTTTTTTTCCCCCTACCCCAAAAATCATGAATATGTGAAATCACGATTGCCGAAACCGCGAATGGGGAGGAGGAAGTGTATATAAGGGTTGGGCTGTCATTTGCAGCGACATAAAAAATGCCAAATGACATATTTTAAGTTGTTGCATTTAAAAAAGGGGCATGGTTTTGGGGTAGAGAGTACCAATGGCAAAATTAACATGTGACTAACCAAACTGTTTTAACTAATGTCCATTGGGAGTTGCCTCATTAGACAAAGTATGCACTACACATAGGGCTCCTTTTACGAAGCTGTGTTAACGGTTTAACGCGCATAATAGCGCGCACTAATTTGCCGGCTGCGCTAGCCACTACCGCCTCCTCTTGAGCAGGCGGTACTTTTCCGGCTAGCGCAGGGGTTAGCGCGCGCTAAAAAGGTGCGTGTGATAAAGCCGCTATTTTGTAAAAGGAGCCCATAAAGTGGAGAAAAATGCCTCAAAACTGACAGCAGCACATTACATCAAGGTAAATAAAGCTGTCTCTTCACATCATCAGCATATAAAAAACTCCATTATTCTTTAGCATACTTTTTCTCAAACTGAAAAAAAAACCCCAAACCCTCCATGTGCCCAAAAGGATATAAACTAGAGCTTGTTTGTCGAGAAAACAAACGAGGGGGAGGGTTAGCCATCATAGTAAAAAACAACTTTAACTTAAAAGTCCTAGCCAAGAACTCATCCCCACACCTGGACCTTCTAGCCTGTCATCTCTCCGATAACACTCTCTCCGGAAACCTGACCTGCATTCTATGCTATGTCACACCAGGGAAATGGTCCGCATCAAAACAAGAACTCGAAGAATTCATTCTCCAGAATTCACTAACATCCACCCACAACCTACTCCTCGGAGACTTAAACCTCCATCTAGAAGACCACTCCTCCAAACAAGTAGAGGGAATACTCTCATATCTCGATACCCTATCCTATCAGATACTCAACCCCGAACCCACACACGAAAAAGGCCACCAACTGGACATTGCAGCATTCACGTCCCATAACCTTGACACTCAAAACATACACACATCCAACGGAGTATGGCACCCCTCCCTCTGGTCAGACCACTACAAATACACTTTCACTATAAATTGGGCTCAAAACAACCACAAACCCGCACCCCAAAAAATCCACATCAACACACGAAAGAAAATCAATCCTACTACATTTTGGGAGAAGGTAGATCCAGCATTCGACCACATCAACCCCAAAGAATTTGTAACCCACTGGCGTACCCTTAGCGAAGCTACTTTGAACGAGCTAGCACCAATAAAAACAAAAAACAAAATCTGTAGACCTTCAGACAAATGGTTCGACGCCGAACTACTCCATTTAAAAAGACAATGCAGACACCTCGAAAGAATATGGAAAAAACAGAAACAAGACCAAACAAAAGTAACATGGAGAAACCAAATCAAACAATATAACATCAAACTAAAGGAAAAAAGGAAAGCATACTACTCCAAACTAATAGGCACTGAAAACCCTGACTCAAAAATACTCTTCAATATAGTAAGAAAACTCACGGACACCAAACCTTTCCTAGCGACACAAGGAAACCAATCTCCTTCAGCCCACCAATTAGCAGACTACTTCAAACACAAAATCACCAACATCAGATCCACATTCAACAATTCATTAACTCTCCTCGATGAGATTATAACAACACCAACAGTAGATGATGCCTTAGTAGCTGACAGAACGTGGACCAACTTCCCCAAAGTACAATGGAACGACATGACTCGACTATACAACAAATATAGTAAAACCTCTTGTGAACTAAACAGCTGTCCATCGTACCTGCTAACAACCGCATCCATCAAGTTCAAAGCTAACCTCATGAACTGGCTACAATCCACGCTCACAGATGGTCACTTTCCACCTGAACTAGGCGAAATTATTATCACCCCCATACCGAAAGATTCCAAAGCTCCAAACAATAATCCAGCCAACCACAGACCCATCGCTTCAATTCCATTATATATCAAACTACAAGAAGGTCTTGTAGCACAATACCTCACCAACTACCTAGAAGACCACAACATACTACACCCATCACAATCAGGATTCAGAAAAAACCACAGCACAGAGACACTACTTGTATCTCTAATGGATATAGCCCGCCAACACCTCAGCAAAGGGAACAGGATACTACTTATCCAACTAGATCTTTCAGCAGCTTTCGACCTAGTGGATCACAACATACTTCTCCAGATACTAGACGCCATAGGGATCTCAGGTTTGGTACTCAACTGGTTCCAAGGCTTCCTTAAAACTAGAACTTATAAAGTAAAGACAAAAGACCACATATCTGACCCTTGGTCAAACCCCTGTGGAGTACCGCAAGGATCTCCACTATCACCCATACTTTTCAACCTATACGTATCCTCATTGGGCACCACTCTAGACTCCCTAAATATAGTCTCATTCAGCTACGCAGACGACATAACAATCCTTCTCCCCTTCAATACCCAAGACCCCAATTCATCAGGACAACTGAAAAAAACACTGGAAACGGTAGAAACATGGATGACCAACCACAAACTGAAACTGAACACGGATAAAACCAAATTCCTGCTGCTAGAAAAAGACAAAGAACCTACCTTAACTGATCTGATGACAAATGCAATCACATACCCAATACAGCCAGCACTCAAAATCCTGGGAGTAACGATAGACAGGAGATGCACAATGCAGACTCATACTAACAAAACCATCCAAAAAGCCTTCTACACCATGCGCAACCTGCGAAAAATAAGAAAATTCTTTGACAAAATACAATACAGGATCTTAGTCCAATCACTTGTACTAGGACTTGTAGACTACTGCAACAGCCTTTATCTACCATGCCCCGCTTACATGACCAAACAATTACAGACAGTACAGAACACAGCACTCAGACTTATCTACTCGCTAGGAAAATACGATCACATCACTAATGCCTATCTCGACTCACACTGGCTTCCGATACAAGCAAGAACTCAATTCAAACTACACTGTCTATTATTCAAAGCAATAAACGGAACAGCACCTCTCTACCTAAACAGCCGCCTAATCCGAAACCTCTCAACTAGAGTAAGGAGAACCCAGACCCCATTCACCTACCCCTCACTCAAAGGCACAAAACGCAAAAAGCTATATGACAACCTACTTGCTACACAAGCCGCGAAAATTGACCCCATCATATCCAAGCTGCTGACCACAACTACGGACTACAAAGCGTTTCGAAAAGATATAAAAACTATACTATTCAAAAAACACATCCCAATATTATAATATAACCTCATCGTCTCACCCTTCATAACCTCCTGCAACTCACAACCTACTGCAATTTCGTCCCCATAGGCAACTTCCAATCTAGTCGCAACGGGCGATAAGCCAATTCATATCTAGAAACACTGTCACCCCAAATACCGAAAAAATCAGATATAACAACCTATGAACAGACGATTTTTTGGTAACATAAGATTATACTTTGTAATATTATGTAATGTAACATAAGGTTATACGTTGTAATATAACATAAGGTATGCTTTGTAATATTATGTAATGTAACATAAGGTTATACGTTGTAATATAACATAAGGTTATGCTTTGTAATATTATGTAATGTAAGTTATGCAATGTACTGGAATAATAAGGTAAAATAACATACGTAAAGTCTTGTAAAGTTATATAAGATAAATTATGTAAACTTAATGCAAGTTATGCAAGCACGGTAAGGATAATGTAAAGTAACGCAAAGTAACCCACGTAAAGTTATGTAAAGTTATGTACGAAAAGTTATGTAAAGTTAGGTATGCAAAGTTTGTAAAGCTATACAAATAATTGTATTGTCATCGCCTGGAAATGACCAGCCATCTTCTAATGTAATCCGCTTAGAACCGCAAGGCACAAGCGGAATAGAAATCACTAATGTAATGTAATGTAACATGTGGAAAACTTATCTGGTGACACTGGGCTATACCCGAGAAATCTTTATCGCCAGCTACGTTCACGTCCCACGTTGTAGCTTATTCCGCTATTCACCGCATATCTCCAAATGAAGGTTATTCACAAATATCCCAACAGGGTACCTTGTTTCGCCAAATGCATCGGCTGCTTTCTCTAATGAATAATAGACATAACTTAAAATAGTTTAGGTAGTAATTTTGGGGATTGTTTTTCCTCCTATTAGTGTGTGTGATAAAATGAACTTGCGGCCGTTAATTTGGAAAATGGGAAACTGCCTTTTTCTGGCCACTGCACAAGTGGTCTTAGCGTATGGGACGGACACAAGTAAGTGACATGCTAAGGTCATGTTTGTTGCGGCTTTAGTAAAAGGACTCCCACTGCTACTTACAGTATTTTTTTTTTTCTATAGTCTCTATAGTTTTTGAAAACTGACCTCATTGCCCTTATCTTTTGGCTACTTCTTTCAAAAAAACATAATGGCTTCTTGACGTCAGAGAAAGGGTGGGACTGCCGGAAGAGGAAGCAGCGCAGGCGCAGGGCTCACAGAAGGGCCGGGACCGCCAAGAGGAAGCAGCAGGACACCGGTAGGAGCGTCTACATGATGGGGGGGGGGTCGGGAGGCTGTGGGGGTGCGAGCGGTCCTTCAGGGTGGGGGTGCGGGTGCGAGTGGGAGTGCGTGTGAGCGGTCCTTCGGGGTGGGGGTGCGGGTGCGTGCGAGCGGTCCTTCGGGGTGGGGGTACGAGCGGTCCTGCAGGGGGGTGAATCGGTCGGGGGGGAACTATGTAAAAAAAAATTTGTACAACGCGCTCACGCGTATAACGCGCAAGGTTATGCACGGTTTGTAAAATCGTGGAATAATGCGCGCGTTATATGTGTGAAAATACGGTACTTTCCTAACTAAAAGGTTCATTGCCGTAAACTGCCTCCTTCCAGTTTGGCCCATTGATTTCCTACTTCCCTAGCTAACAACTTATTTAGGTGTTCTCCCGTCTTGATGTATCGTTCTTAAAATCTAAGGCCATTCCTTTTGAGTAAAGTATCCTAGCATGGAACCATCAAGTTTCTTATATACCACTTATGCAGATTATCTAAGCGGTTTTACAATCAAGTATTTAAGCATTTTCCCTATCTGTCCCGGTGGGCTCACAATCTATCTAATGTACCTGGGGCTATGGAGGACTGAGTGACTTGCCTGGGGTCACAAGGAACAGCGCGGGGTTTGAACCCACAACCTCAGGGTGCTGAGGCTGTAGTTTCAACCACTGCGCCACATACTCCTCCGTATCACATCAACCCATATCTAAACAGAAACAAAACATTAATACTTAAATCATATTATTTAATTTACAAGTCGTTAAGATAGTTCGAAGAGTGCATGCGATAGTTTGTTTAAGTGGTATCATTCATGGGCTTAGCACCTGTTCTTTTTCTAAGCTGTAATTGATATGTCATTATATGAAGCAGCTCTAAGTACAGATTTCTTCTCTCATGCTGAAGAGTCTCAACATCATTGGAAAAAAAAAACACTGGAAGCAGTAGCATTTGATTGCATCAGGAGTGATAAGAAATTAGTTGTTCATTCACTCATTTTACAATATAATCTTTATCACATTTTTAATTTGGTTTACTAAATTTGGATGAACCTGAGCATCTCTTAAACATTGAAGTACTCTTAGGGTTAGATGTACCAGGCTATTCCCCAAATACACAGAATGGGTAAAACGTCTTAAGTCACTTTCAAAGTATTAGGTACATCAAGCCATAAGCTCTCATAAAAGTAGAATTATAATAATAATAATAATTTTATTCTTATATACCGCCAAAGCCGTAGTAGTTTGAGGAGGTTTACAACAAAGAAGGGCTGGACAATCAGCGAATAGGTACAATCAGCGAATATAGATACAATTTATATAGGTAAGCAGGATACAGGTACAATATATAGGTACAATATATATAGGTGAGCAGGATACAGAGGAAGGCATAAGGGATCTTGGGAAACAAGAGGTCGGGCATAAGAGGTCTTAGGAAACAATCGGTTAAAAAGGTTTGTTTTTAATAATTTTCAGAAATTTAGGTAGGATGAGGAGCGCGAGATAATATTGTCCAGTCAATCATTTAGTTGACCTGCTTGGAAGGCAAGTGTTCTGTTCAGGTATCTTTTGTAATGGCAGGCCTTTAGTGATGGATGGTTAAACAGGTGAACTCTGTGTGGGTCTGGATGAACAATCTAAGATAAAATGGGGAACCAAGTATATGGGGGCCAAGCCAAGAATGGATTTGTAACAGAGACAGGCAAACTTGAACTGCACTCTTGCTTCCAAGGGCAGCCAGTGGAGGTTTTGGTAGTAGGGAGTTATGTGTTCCCATTTTTTTAGCCCAAAGATCAGTTGGATTGCTGAATTTTGGATGATTCGAAGTCTTTGAATGTTTTTTTTGAAAGACCCCAGGTAAATGATGTTACAGTAGTCGAGTAAGCTTAGAATGGAGGATTGCACCAGTAAGCGGAATGAGGTTGTATCAAAATACTTTCTTATGGTTCTTAGTTTCCATAATGTGGAGAAGACTTTTCTGACCAGTAAGTCGGTGTGTGCTTCAAGGTTAAGGTTGCGGTCTAGTGTCACTCCCAGAATTTTTATGGAATCTGTGATAGGAAAGACTTGACCATTCAAGGAAAATTGATGAATCTTTGATTTTGTCGTTCGGACTCGCCAGAAAGAATTTGTTTTTTTTTTCTGAATTGAGTTTCATTTTGAAATTGGTCATCCATAGTTCGATTTGTTTTAAGACAGATGACAGGTGAATTTTTGTCTCGGGAGTTAAGTTAGTTAGGGGAAAGACTAAGATGATGTCGTCAGCATAAATGTAGAATTTGATTTTTAAACTTTGCAATAGATTCCCTAGAGCGGCCAGGTAGATGTTGAACAGTGTGGGGGACAGGGGGGAGCCCTGCGGGACTCCATATGCGTTTACCCAGCTGAAGCAATGAGTATTGTCACTGTAAACTTGGTATGATTGTTTACTTAGAAAACCCTGGAACCATTTTAACATATTGCCGGAGAGACCGATTGACTCCAAACAGTCCAGAAGAATGGCATGATCAACTAAGTCGAAGGCACTACTTAAATCAAGTTGAAGGACTAGTGCACTTATGCCCTGGCTAAACAGGTTATGGAGGGAATCTAGCAGAGAAGCAATAACAGTTTCAGTGCTGTATCTGGAGCGAAAACCTGACTGGTTATCATTTAGAATGCTGAATTTATCCAGATAGGTTACTAGATCCTGGTTGACCAGACCTTCCATCAACTTTGCAAAGAAGGGAATGTTCACAATGGGTCTGTAATTTGATGTCAGGTTGATGGAATCTTTGGGATTTTTTACAATCGGAGTCATTAGGATCTGGCCTAGGTCCTCAGGAAAAGTGCTTGACTGTAAAAGGGAAGAGAGCCAAGTGTGTAACTTTGGTGGGCAACAGTCTAGTAATTGCAGTGGGAATTAGCCTATTTTGAGTAAAATTTGCAGAATTGTTTCCAGGTAGGGATGGTAAAATTGTTCCAGAACAGATCAGCCCTAGGTTCGTCTTTGAGCTGAGCAACTGGGTAGTTCAGATGGTTGGTTGTGACGACCGGTAGGGTGGATCTCAGATTGGAGATTTTGCTGTTGAAAAACTCAGCCAGGGCATTGGCCGGTGGTGGGGAGTCTAAGGTATAACGGGTTAAGGTCTGAATGTCGTAAAGGTTGTTGACTATTTTGAAAAGATTTTTGATGTCGGGGTTTGGGGAGCCGATTTTTAATGCGTAAAAGTTAGAGTGTTTCGTAGTTATAAGTTTTTTGTATTCTTTTAATTTTGTTCTCCAATTGGCTCTCTCTTTACTATCACCAGATTTCAGCCATTGTCTTTCAGGTTTTCATACATTATGCATTGAAAACAAAAATCAATTTTAAAAAATTGCTTAACTGGAAAATTATGAAAAAAAAATTCTGGCTAGAATTATAACAAACAATAATGAAAAACAGTTCTTTTGCTAATGACAAGTGTTTGCATTTATGTTTATTTGTAGAATGCATATTTTTGCATGATGCACTATAACTTGATATGCTTCAAGAATGATGAGTAAGTACAAGAACAACATGGAAATTTTAACGAGTGCTACTGAAGCTGGGTAATGCCTTCTTTCTTCATCCTATAAATTAAAGTAAACTGCCTTAAAGGGAGTGCAATAATGTCATAGAAAGACATAATTTGTGTGAACGAAAGAAGTTATCCTGCCGTTGTATCGGGCGATGGTGCGCCCGCATCTGGAGTACTGCGTACAATATTGGTCACCGTACCTTAAGAAGATATGGCGATACTTGAGAGGGTTCAGAAGAGAGCGACATGTTTGATAAAAGGTATGGAAAACCTTTCATACGCTGAAAGATTGGAGAAACTGAGGCTCCTTTCCCTGGAAAAGAAGAGACTTAGAGAGGACATGATAGAGACTTATAAGATCAATAAGGGCATAGAGAAACTGGAGAGGGACAGATTCTTCAAACTTTCAAGAACTACAAGAACGAGAGGGCATTTGGAAAAAATTAAAAGGGGACAGATTCAGAACCAATGCTAGGAAGTTCTTCTTCACCCAAATGCACTTCCAGAGGGTGTGATAGGACAGAGTACAGTATTGGGGTTCAAGAAAGATTAGATAATTTCCTAAAGGAAAAGGGGATAGAAGGGTATAGATAGAGGATTACTATGCAGGTCCTGGACCTGATGGGCCGTCGCGTGAGTGGACTGCTGGGCACGATGAACCTCTGGTCTAACCCAGCAGAGGCACTGCTTATGTTCTTATATGTATGAAATCCAAGGAAAAACTGATGAAACGTATGTTGTTTTTTCATAATCTTACTATTATTATTTAATCCATTATTTACTATAATAATATAAAAATAGGCATTACCAATCTGATAATTTATAGTACAACTAATTAAGGGGATTGTGCATCAGGGGCTATACTTTTGAATAATCAAATTAACATTACTTGCATTAAAATTGCTTAGAATAGTCATCAATGATTGTAAATTTATTGTTAATTTGTTGTTTTACTAGTTTTGCTTGTTTTGGAGGTTTTTTGTTATTCATACATATGGTCTATTTTATTTTGTATTGTGATGAGAGTCATATAGATGTATTAATTTTTTTTTATACCAATAAAAATTTATGGAAGAACAGTCTTATAAGTAACCGACATATGAGCAATGTACCAGATATACAATAAACCCCCATGACTTTATGTTTCTCAAATCGCAGACTCAGTAATTTGTGGTATTTTCCGACTGCCTCTTCCTGGTACTAAAGTCAGGCTACAACAATCAGGAGCTGCTTTGACACACTATCTGGTGTGAGTATGGTGCAGTGGTTAAAGCTACAGCCTCAGCACCCTGAGGTTGTGGGTTCAAACCCATGCTGTTCCTTGAGACCTTGGCCAAGTTACTTAATCCCCCCCACACCCATTGCGCCAGGTACATTAGATAGATTGTGAGCCCACCAAGACAGACAAGGAAAAATGCTTGAGTACCTGAATAAATTCATGTAAACTGGTCTGAGCTCCCGTGGGAAAATGGTATAGAAAATTGAATAAATAAATAAAGGATTTTCCCAGCTGCCCTCTCCTGCCTTTGATCAGCTCCTAAATCGCATTTGCAGTTTTTAAAAAATTTGCGAGTGTTCCTGGAACGGAACCCCCGCGAATTTCAGGGGAGTACTGTAATGCAAAAGTGGGCATAACTTTTATATTAAGGGAGGACAGGATAGAAAACAAATTTAATTAATTAATTAACTAATTAATTAACTGACATAGTTCATTCAAATTGTACGTTGGTAGAGTAATTCTTCCTTTATACATGTGTTTCAGAATCTTTTTCTTCATTTCAGGTGAATAAAGCAGAAGCAATGTGCAGTCATGTCTTGATGAAGGAGGTGTACAGGCTGTCTGACATCCACAGAAGACTACAGAAATAGCACCATTCAAGTTTCCAAGTGTATTACATATTTGATACACTGTCTATCAAAAGTTATCTAGATGGTTTACAATACTACATCTAAAAATAAAATAAAAAGAAAGGGGGAGCATTCCTAAAAACATAGAGACATGATGGCAGATAAAGGCCAAATGGACCTTTCTAGTCTGCCCATCCGCAGTAACCATTATCTCTTTCTCTCTCCGAGAGATCCCAAGTGCTTATCCCAGGCCCTTTTGAATTCAGACACAGTTTCTGTTTCCATCACCTCTTCCGGGAGACTGTTCCATGCATCTACCACCCGTTACGTGAAAAAGTATTTCCTTATATTACTCTGGAGCCTATCACCTCTTAACTTCATCTTATGCCCTCTCATTGCAGAGTTTCCTTTCAAATTAAAGAGACTCGACTCATGTGCATTTACATTATGTAGGTATTTAAACGTCTCTATCATATCTGCCCTCTCCCGCCTTTCCTCCAACGTATACAATACAAATTGAGATCTTTAAGACCACATACCATTTTAGTAGCCTTCCTTTGGACTGACTCCATCCTTTTTATATCTTTTTGAAGGTGCGGCCTCCAGAATTGTACACAGTATTGTAAATGAGGTCTCACCAAAGTCTTTTACAGGGGCATCAATACCTCCTTTTTCCTACTAGCCATACCTCTCCCTATGCAACCTAAACTAAACTAAACTAAACTAAGCCTTAAGTTTATATACCGCATCTTCTCCATGGAAGTTTAGCTCGACACGGTTTACAAAGCTTAAAAAATATAGGAAGAGAGAAGAGAAAGAGTTTACAAAGCATAAAGAGAGGGGGTGTAATCAAGAGAAGAGATGTTATATGCTAGAGAAAAGCCAGGTTTTCAGTTGTTTTCGGAATAGTTGGAGGGAGCCCAGGTTCCGCAGTGGGACAGTGAGATCGTTCCAGAGGCCCGTGATTTTGGAGAGGAGGGATCTACCCAGTTTACCTGCGTGGAGGAAGCCGTGTAGAGAGGGGAAGGATAGTTTATGTCTGTGGGCTGATCTGGTGGTAGTTGGTGTTGGGGCGAGGAAGGATAGAGGGATTAGGGGTGGAAGGATGCCGTGAATGATCTTGAAAGCCAGGCAGGAGCATTTGAAATGAATTCTGGAAAGTACTGGGAGCCAGTGAAGATTGGTAAGTAGTGGGGAGACGTAGTCATATTTGCGTTTAGCAAAAATCAGCTTGGCCGTGGTGTTCTGGATAAGCTGGAGTCTGCGAAGACTTTTTTTCGATAGGCATAAGTAGATGGCATTACAATAATTGAGTTTGGATAGGATGATGGATTGTACAAGGACGGTGAAATACTTTTGGTGAAAATAGGATCTAACTTTCCTCAGCATGTGGAGGCTGAAAAAACAGGATTTTGCCAAGGAATTCAGGTGATCGTTGAGGGAAAGGGAGGAGTCGATAGTGATGCCGAGGACCTTGCTTGAGAACTCAAGGTGTAGAGCAGGGCCTGTGGGTAGGGTGAAGAGGGCGGGCAGGTGAGCTAATTTTGGGCCGAGCCAGAGTAATTTTGTTTTTGATTCATTTAATTTCATCTGTACTGAGAGGGACCAGGCGTGAAGTCTCATTATGCATGATGTGATGTTCTCTTGGAGGTTTGTAAGGTTTGGATCTGTTTCGAGGAGGATTAGGATATTGTCTGCATATGTGTAAATTGTTTCAAGGGGGGATAGTTTGAGGAGCTTCAGGGGAAGAGAATGGGGGATAGGGGAGAGCCCTGTGGAACACCACAGGATGGTGTCCACGAAGCGGATTTGGAGCCGTTTGTGTTGACAATGTAGGAACGATCGCGAAGGAAGTTTGAGAACCACTTTAGGACAGAGGAGTCTATTCCAATCTCAGAAAGTTGGTAGATTAGTATGTCGTGATGCACGACGTCGAAAGCCGCGGAGAGATCAAACTGTAGGAGAACAGTAAATTTGTTTCGGGCGTGTAGTTGTTGCACCTTTGAGATTAAGGAAACTAGGAGGGACTCGGTGCTGAAATTGGGCCTAAATCTAGCATTCTTCTACTTTCACCATCACCTTTTCAACCTGTTTGGCTACCTTAAGATCATCACATACAATCACACCCAAGTCCTGCTCTTCTGTCGTGCACATAAGCTTTTCACTCCCTAATCTGTACTATTCCCTCAGATTTTTGAAGCCCAAAATTCATGACCTTGCATTTCTTAACATTAAATATTAGCTGCCAAATTTCAGACCATTCTTCAAGCTTCACCTGGTCTTTCTTCATGTTATTCACACCATCTGGCGTGTCTACTCTATTGCAGATTTTGCTATCATCTGCAAAGAGGCAAATCTTACCCGACAACCCTTGAGCAATATCGTTTATAAAAATGTTAAAAAGAACAATCCCAAGAACAGAACCTTGAGACACACCACTGGTAACATCCCTTTTCTCAGAGCGATCTCCATTGATCACTACCCTCTGTCGCCTTCCACTCAACCAGTTCGTGACCCAGCCCATCGCTTTTGGACCCATCCCAAGGGCACTCAGTTTATTTATTAGACGTCTGTGTGGAACACTGTCAAAGGCTTTGCTAAAATCTAAATACACTACATCTACACCATATCAATGACAACACAGACTGAAACAAATGGTAACAAGGGGCAAAAGAGCAATGTGTTGAGATGGATGAAGAAGTTTGAAGAAGGGGAGACCAGCATTGAGGACAAACTACGCAGAGGATGACCATCAACTGCGACCACTGACATGAATCATCAATGGTTGGACAACTTGATTTGCATGGACAGATGAGTCACAATCCATGAGCTTTCTGCACAACTGAACTGTGGTCATAATGCCATACAGAAGATGGTGGAAAACCTAGAATATTGGAAAGTGTATACAAAGTGGGTACTTCAGAAGTTGACACTTGATTTGAAAGAGAGAAGGGTGGAAGTCTGCTGTGATCTGCTGCAAGCATTATAACCAATGAATACACATATTTATTTTCTGATCTGGTGACAAGGGATGAAATATGGGTATATATTTATGATTCAGAAATGAAGAATCAGTCAGTGGAAAGGTGTCACATCTCTTCTTCAAGGCCTACTAGATTCAAGAGCCAGCAATCAGTTCAGAAAATCATGGTGACTGTTTTGATATATGATAAGGGTCTCATTCTCCTTGATTTTCTGGAACGTGGCTGTACTGTGATCAGCAAGCAGTAGATTGAGATACTCAAGAAGCTTAGAGAAGTCATTACAAACAAAAATCTGGAAACGATCCACATTCAGCTTGACATTGTACAACCATACTCCACTTTGGTAACAAATCAAACAATTGGCAAATTGGGCTGGTCAGTAGTCCCCTGTGCATGGTACAGCCTGGATCTGGCATCCTCTAACTTCCACCTGTTTGGTCCAATGAAAGACAGTCTCCAGGTAAAACAATTTGATGACATAGACAAAGCGAAAGTGGCTGTGATGAAGTGAGTATGATATTGCACACTTTAATTTTTTCAAAGAGGATTTGAGAGTTGGGTTCAATAATGGTACAAATGCATTGCTTGTGATGGAAGCTAGATTGAATAGTACCTCTGTACAGAGGAAGAGTTTCTCTACCAACATGTGCAATTTGATTGACCTTTCTCAGTTATTAAAAACATTATGCCTACTTTTGCTTTAATTTCAGTATAACCCTAATATTTTGCAGCATATGAGTCCATGAAGTACTATCAGTCATAGGTGATTAACATCATGATGACAGATAAAAAAGCATAGTAATGTAGAAACATAGAAACATGATGGCAGATAAAGAAAGACCAAATGGCCTATCCAGCCTGCCCATCCGCAGTAACCATTATTTCTTCCTCTCTCTCTAAGAAATCCCAAGTGCCTATCCCAGGCTTTCTTGAATTCATACACAGTCTCTGTCTCCACCACCTCTACTGGGAGATTGTTCCAGGCATCTACCACCCTTTCTGTAAAAAAGTATTTCCTTAAATTATTCCTGAGCCTGTCACCTCTTAACTTCATCCTAATGCCATCTCATTCCAGAGCATCCTTTCTAATGAAAGAGACTTGACTCATGCACATTTATGCCACATAGATATTTAAATGTCTCTATCATATCTTCCCTTTCCCTCCTTTCATCCAAAGAATACATATTGAGATCTTTAAGTCTGTCCCCATATGTCTTATGATGAAGACCATGCACCATTTTAGTAGCCTTCCTCCATCTTTTTTATAACTTTTTGAAGGTGCATTCTCCAGAATTGAAAACAATATTCAAAATGAGGTCTTACCAGAGTCTTATACAGGGGCATCAATACATCCTTTTCTATTGACCATACCTCTTTCTATGAAATCTAGAATCCTTCT
The DNA here is from genome assembly GCF_902459505.1 of Geotrypetes seraphini. NCBI lineage: Eukaryota > Metazoa > Chordata > Amphibia > Gymnophiona > Dermophiidae > Geotrypetes > Geotrypetes seraphini. The sequence continues at coordinate 227,065,696 of NC_047088.1, read as the reverse complement.
AGCATTCACCGTCACCTTTTCAACCTGGCCTCCTTAAGATCATCACATACAATCACACCCATGTCTCACTCTTCTGTTATGCACATAAGTTCTTCACCTCCTAAACTGTACCGTTCCCTTGGGTTTTTGCAGTCCAAATGCATGACCTTGCATTTGTTAGCATTAAATTTTAGCTTCCAAATTTCAGATTATTCTTCAAGTTTCACTATGTCTTTCTTCATGTTATTCAGCCCATCTGGGGTGTCTACTCTGTTGCAGATTTTGGTATCATCTGCAAAGAGGCAAATCTTACCTGACAGCCCTTCAGTAATATCGTTTATAAAAATGTTAAAAAGAATAGTGTGCCTTTTGCAATTGCTAATAAAGATAATTAAAAAAAAAAAAAAAAAGAATAGGCCCAAGAATAGAACCTTTAGGCACACCACTGGTAACATCCTTTTCCTCAGAGTGATCTGTATTGATCACTATCCTCTGTTGCCTTCCACTCAACTAGTTCTTGACCCAGCCAGTCACTTTGGGACCCATTCCAAAGGCACTTAGTTAATTAGACGTCTTTGTGGAATATTGTCAAAAGTTTTGCTAAAATCTTAAATACACCACATCTAGCGTAGAGAAAGACAGGGGGAAAAAATTATCCCTGTCTCCGCCCCGTCCCCGGGAGCTTATCACCGTCCTGTCCATGTGAGCTCAGTCTCCGTCACTGCCCAGTTCCCACAAACCATCTGATCCCATCCACACAAGCCTCAAATAGTTTTATACTGAACTTATTTTATCTATATATATAAAATCGGAGGTATGTATTTGTGTATGTGTGTGTGTATGTGTGTATGTGCCGCGATCACGCAAAAACGGCTTGACCGATTTGAACGAAACTTGGTATGCAGATCCCTCACTACCTGGAGTGATATGTTCTGGGGGTCTCACGGCCCACCTGCACACGTGGGCGGAGCTACAAACAGAAAATCAGATTTCACCCATTCATGTCAATGGAAAAAATGTAAAAAGCTGCCATTCTCACAGTAATTCAAAAACGGCTTGACCGATTTGAACGAAACTTGGTATGCAGATCCCTCTGGTATGCACTACCTGGGATGATATGTTCTGGGGGTCTCGCAGCCCACCTGCACACGTGGGCGGATTTACAAACATAAAATCTTATTTCACCCATTCATGTCAATGGAAAAAATGTAAAAAGCTGTGGGACCGATTTGAATGAATCTTGGTATGCAGATCCCTCACTACCTGGGGTGATATGTTCTGGGGGTCTCGCGGCCCACATGCACACGTGGGCGGAGCTACAAACATTAAATCAGATTTCACCCATTCAAGTCAATGGAAAAAATGTAAAAAGCTGTGGGACCGATTTGAACAAAACTTGGTATGCAGATCCCTCACTACCTGGGGTGATATGTTCTGGGGGTCTCGTGGCCCACCTGCACACGTGGGCGGAGCTACAAACAGAAAATCAGATTTCACCCATTCAAGTCAATGGAAAAAATGTAAAAAGCTGTGGGACCGCTTTGAACGTAAATTGGTATGCAGATCCCTCACTACCTGGGGTGATATGTTCTGGGGGTCTCGCGGCCCACCTGCAAACGTGGGCGGAGCTACAAACAGAAAATCAGATTTCACCCATTCAAGTCAATGGAAAAAATGTAAAAAGCTGTGGGACCGCTTTGAACGTAAATTGGTATGCAGATCCCTCACTACCTGGGGTGATATGTTCTGGGGGTCTCGCGGCCCACCTGCACACGTGGGAAGGGTGGGTTCACCCAAGAATATATATGTTCTTGCTCCTGGAGGTGAAACTAAAAATGTTGTTTATAATCAAGTTTTGTGTTAGTTGTATTGTATTCATTTTGTCAAATATTTCACATTATAATTTGAATATTGTACTTTTTATAAAGCTGTAAAAAAATATTTTCATTCACCACTATAAAGTATCTTTATTTGAATCCATTTACAGTGTTATTGGTATAATTAAATACCCGTGCAACGCCGGGGCATCAGCTAGTTAAAGTATAAAAAGAAACAATATTCTGTACAATTGTCATTTTATAAATCAAAGTTCTGACTGCTGAACTAGAGACAGAGATGTTCAGCTGGCATGGCTTTCTTTATAAATGTTTATCAACATAACTAATATACTACTTTATCCTAAAGCAAACAAAATAAAATAAATATAATTTTTTTATACTTTTGTTATCTGGCTTCTGCTTTCCTTATCTTCTCGTTCAATTCCATCCATCCACTGTCTGCTTTCTCTCTCCATTCCATTTCTCCCTCCACCCCTCCCCCAATGGTCTTGCACCCATCTTCTTCCTCTGGTCCCTCCCATAGTCTGGCATCCCTCTCTTCCCCATTTCCCTTCAACATATTCTCTCCTCTCACTCTTCTCCAGTTCCCTCTAGCATCTTCTCCCCTCTCTCTCTCTCTCTCTTCCCCATTTCCCTTCAGCATCTTCTCCCCTCTCTCTCTTCCCCAGTTCGCTTCAGTGTCTTCTCCCCATTCTCTCTTCCCTCTCTCTTCCCCAGTTCCTTTCAGTGTCTTCTCCCCACTCTCTCTTCCCTATTTCCCTTCAGCGTTTTCTCCCCACTCACTCTTCCACATTTCCCAGCATCTTCTCCCCTCTCTCTTTTCCCCAGTTCCCTTCAGGCTGCTTCAGCATCTTCTCTTCTCCACCACCCCACCCCCTCAGCACCCTTCACGTGGTCCAGCAGCCCCCTCCCTCCCATCTGCCATCTGTCCAGTCATCTACCTCCCTTCCCCTTACCTTCGTGGCAATTTCTACAAAGTTATTATTTCTATTTCAGCCAGAGCCTTGAAGTCGTGTCGCGTGTGGCTCCCGGATAGGTCTCCTCTGATGCAACTGGAAAAAGGAAGTTGTGTAAGAGGAGACCATTCCAGCAGCCACACGTGACGTGACTTCAAATCTCCAGTTGCAATAGAAGGAATAACCATGTAGAAATCGCCACAAAGGTAAGAGGAAACATAGAATAAGATGGCAGAAGAGGGCCGGTGGCCCAATAAGTCTGCCCACTCGAGAACCCTCCCTCCCTGGTGTACCCATCCTTTATGCATAACTCTGTAGCACCCCCACCTGTTTGTCCCATCGACTTTTGAAGTCAAGCACGCTAATAGCCTCGACCACATGGCGTGGAAGTTTATTCCATCGACCAATCACCCGTTCGGTGAAGAAGTATTTCCTGGTGTCACCATGACATATTCCCCCCTTAAGTTTTAGTGGAGGCCCTCTTGTTGCCGTGGGGCCCGTAAGAAAAAATAATTCTTCCTCCACTTCAATGCGACCCGTTATGTATTTGAATGTTTCTATCATGTCCCCTCTTTCTCTGTGCTCCTCGAGAGAATATAGGTGCAGTCTGGTTAGACGTTCTTCATATGTTATGTCTTTAAGTCCTGAGATCATCCTAATGGCCATTCTCTGGATCGACTCCATTCTCTTCACATCTTTTTGATAATGTGGCCTCCAAAACTGGACACAGTACTCCAGGTGAACTCTCACCATGGATCTGTATAACGGTAGTATGACTTCAGGCTTTTCGCTGATAAAGCTCCTTCTGATGCAACCCAGCATTTGTCTAGCCTTTGCTGAAGTTTTCTCCACCTGATTGACAGCTTTCATATCTTCTCGGATGAGAACTCCCAAGTCCCTTTCTGCAGTGGTTCTTGCTGAGTTTTCACCATTCAAGGTGTATGTTCTGCACGGGTTTCCGCTCCCAAGGTGCATTACATTACATTTTTTGCCAAGTACTGGACCATTGTTCCAACAAAAGCAGGTCCTTCTCCATAGTGCTGGGCCTGGCTGCTCTGCCCACAATGTTGCATAGTTTAGCATCATCAGCAAACAATGTAATTTTGCCTCGAAGTCCCTGAATTAGGTCCCTAATAAAGATATTAAATAGCATCAGGCCTAAGACCGAGCCCTGTGGCACTCCGCTGGTCACCCTTGATGTTTTTGAGGGGATACCGTTCACCATCACTCTTTGAAGTCTGCCGCTAAGCCAGTCTTGCACCCATGCTGTTAGTATTTTTCCTAGTCCCAACGAGTATAACTTGTTCAATAACCTAAGGTGTGGAACACTATCAAAAGCCTTGCTAAAGTCTAAATACACGATATCCAGGGACTCACCCTATCTAGTTTTTTCGTTAACCAGTCAAAGAAGCTTATCAGGTTGGATTGACAAGACCTTCCCTTTGTAAAGCCATGCTGGTACGGATCCCTTAATCTTTCATCATCTAGGAATATGTCCAATCTGTTGTTGATTAACTTCTCCATGAGTTTACTCACTATTGATGTGAGACTCACGGGTCTATAATTTTCAGCTTCTGACCTGCATCCCTTTTTGTGGAGTGGGATAACATTGGCGGTTTTTCAGTCCAGGGGAACTTTTCCTTCACTCAGGGAAAGATTGAAGAGCACAGCTAACGGCTCTGCTAGGACATCCCTCAGTTCTCAAAGTACTCTAGGGTGTAGATCGTCCGGGCCCATAGCTTTGTTAACTTTTAATTTCAATAATTCTTGGTAGACTTCGCTCTCAGTAAACTCCATGTCCCGGAATGGGACTTCCAAATTCCCCTTTGTCTGTAGCTGAGGACCGGATCCTGGTGCTTCGCAGGTGAAGACTGAACAGAAGTAGTTGTTGAGTATTTCTGCCTTATCTGCGTCTGAATCTGTAAAGGAAGGGAGGGAGATACCCAGATGGATGGCGGGAGGGTGGGGGCTGCCAGACCGCACGCTCAGTGACCACGCATACCCTGTCCCTTAACTACGGAGACAAGGCCATTCACTGCTCCATGGGGCGGTGAATAGCCTTGTACCCGTACTTGCGGTGACCTTTTTTTCTCACCGTTTTGGTGGGTTACCTACGGCTATTTGCAGATAACAGCCACCGTGTCATTCTCTAATCTAGCTCACTCCCTCTATCCAATTCTCTAGTCACCCAGTCAAAGAAATTGATTAGATTTATCTGCCATGACCTACCTCTAGTGAATCCATGTTGACTTCAGTCCTGTAATCCATGTTCATCTTTTTCTGTTCTAAAAGTGTTTCCATTAATTTGCTTACCACAGAAGTCATACTTACCAGCCTCTAATTCCCTACTTCTTCCTTACTTCTACTTTTGTGGAGAGGGACTACATCTGCTCTTCTCCAGTCCTCCGGTACCACTCCCGACTCTAGAGACTCATTGAAAAGGTCAGTCAGCGGAGCCACCAGAACTTTGCTACGTTCTTTCAGCATCCTCGGATGTACACAATCTGGCCCCATCGCTTTGTCTACATTTATTTTAGCTAGCTCCTCACAAATACAACCTTCTGAAAATTGATCAGGATCTACCATTCCTCCATCCTTATTCATGTTTGTCTTCTGTGGGCCCACTCCCGGTGTTTCAGCCGTGAATACAGAACAGTAATATTTGTTAAACAATTTAGCCATTCCCTTTTTCCAAATTGATCCACAGTGCCTCTTGCCCTGCAGATCCTGCAATTGTGTGGCTTTAATATGATCTTTATCATATAATGCTACTCCCCCTCCTTTTATTCATACCCTGTCTTTCCTGAACAGATTATAGCCCAGTATAACTACATCCCAGTTATTGTTCTCCGTGAACTATGTCTCCGTGATCGCCTCTATATCCAACTCATCTTCTTCCATCACAGCTTCTAGATCCAGAGTCTTGTTTCCCATACTTCGAGCATTAGTATATACTGCTTTCCAGACATTGCCCCCTTTTCCCATTTGTGTAGAGATATTCAGTGATTTACTTACCTGAGGGCTTATTCTCACCTGTGGGCTTGGATCACCCTGCCCCATCACTTCTACTTTAAAGCTCTCTTCAATAGATTGGCCAGCCTGCCGCTGAAGACACTTCTTCCTTTATTTGATATATGCACACTATCTCTAATCAGCAGCCCTTGGAAAATCATCCCATGGTCCAGGTAGCCAAAATGCTGTCAACGTCACCATCCATTTAGCCACACATTCATCTCCAGGATGCGAGCTTCTCTGCCCTGGCCTTTACCCTCAACAGGGAGGATGGACGAGAATACCACCTGCACACCTGACTGCTTCACTTTCTCTCCCAGAGCCACAACGTTGTTTTTGATATGTTTGCAGGGGATGAGTAGCATTGGATAATAGTCATCAGGCTTGATGAGTCTCGGCAAGCTCTCTGCAATATCCTGGATTTTGGCACCAGGCAGAAAGCATACCTCTCGTGACATCATGTCTGGTCTGCATGATGTTTCTATACCCCTCAAAAGGGAATTGCAAACTACCACTACCTTACGCCTTCTAGTGGTCACAGATCTAGTAATTGTTGGGATTTCAAGCTTTAGTCCTTCTTCTCCTTGGGATTCTCTCATCTCCTCCACTTCCAGGACAGCATACCGGTTCTTCAATTCAAGGGCGGGGAAGTTACAGTACCAATCTTCAAGTGTTCTTTAATCCGAGTCCAGCTGTCTTTCCTTAGCACAGTCTCTTCTTCCCCACTGCTGGAAATCTTTGACACCTCATGAACCATGTCATTGACGTACCTCTCATTATCATGGATGTTTCTCAGTCTTGCCACCTCCTCTCTCAGTTCCTTTACTTCCTTCATAAGAGATTCAAGCTGAAGACAGCTTGCCCATGGAACCACTCCCTCTGCCTGGGTAACAATGTCTGTCTGCACCTGAGCACCTGTAACCTGAGCAGCAGCTTTGGTGATACGATGCTTCCCAGCCATACTGCAGTGCAGAAGTACTTACACCTGGAAGAATAAAGAAAGGGCAAGAAAATCCTACCAAAATAATGCCCTGTTCCTGGTTGGCTGAAAAGCCTATAAATCAAAAAGCTCTGCCTTAGGTGTTGATTATGTTATAGCAAAGAAATATACTGTGGTTTAATATCATACTTTAAAGTTCAATGTGAATTCAATTCCAGATTTAAAAATTTTTTTTAATCCAAATGTATATATGCATGTATTCCCAATTTCAAACATTTCTCAACAGGGTCCATATTATTGATAATTAGTAAAGTCAAGTGTAATATAACTGCACTAGTTGTTTTTTTTTATTTTGTTATTTTAAGTAAATAACATAGTTAGCTTAATTACATATTTCTACAGACACAGTGTATTTTTTTACATCCTTATGATTTTTTTTCATGATGAAAAAAATCAGTTGAGCTTGTTCAGTCATCAGCCTGTTGATTAGACGTTAATGTCAAAATAAACTTGTGAAAAGGATGTCAGGTGCTTTTAAGTACAACTTCTCTAATCAAGTCTGTAGTTTGTGCAAGTCAAGAGTGCTGACTTGAGTTAGATGCTTTGCTCTTAGAACAAAATGCTTTTCTGTAGCTCCATAGAAGAAGTGAAAGATGAGCAATAAGGAAATAAAATGAATTCTTTATGAAAATGGTGGCTGAGCAGCATTAATGATGCAAAGACTAAAGACCGTATTTCCAAAATATATTTTTTAAAGGGCCTGCTGAGGTCTATATGCTTTTAAAACAGATTATTGCACTGATTTTTAGCATGGACATCAGCTACAAATTTAACACTCATGGTTCTTATTTTAGAAGCTTTAGCTATGTTTTAGAAGTCTGAAAACTGGCATTTCTGTATCCATATTACATGGACATTCAAATATCAATTTTATAAACCAGCATGTTTAAAACTGCTGTACATCCATATGGCAAGGGGCTGTGGTCTAGGCATGTTTTGGGTGGAACTAGGAAGGAACTAAAATATAGATGTCCAATTCTAATTGAAGAAGGGAAAGGGATGTCAATGTTCAAAATGATGGGCATCTATATTTAGACCTAGTAGTTGGTACTTCCAATTGAACATTTATTCATTGAATTAAATCAGTCACCATAGATATTTCTTTTCCCTGTAATGTTCACAATTAAAGAAAAAAATAAGAAAAAAAATGACAATGAGTCACAGATATCTACACTGAATTTCAGCAGGCTGATCTAATCATTATGCTATCCCTTCATACAGATGTTTAATGGTTATTATATAATATGGATGTTCCTTTGCTGCCATAAAGATCTTCATGCCCTTTGTTTTGCCCCGTTCATATTTCAAATATCTCAGTTTATAAAATGGATGTTGAAGCTGGATATAGCCAGAACGTGGCTATACATCCTCAGATCCTGTTCTAAAATACATGAAACTTGGTCATACATTTCTGATGTATAGATTTGGAAATCCATATTATGAGTTGAAAGTCCTTTCTAAAACTCCTCTCCATGTTTTAAAGGATATAACTTATTTTGTGCTTGTGTGTATATTTAACATTTACAGCAAGTTTTATAGATAAGTAAGAAAGGTGCTACAACCATCATTAATGCATTTGCATTAATGCTATTGGTAATACCAGTGTCAGTTCTTACTATAATGCCCCCAATAATAAAGTGAATTAGACTTGTTGCTTCGGTTCCCTTCCCAGAATGGTTGGCTGCACATTAAAGAAGGCTTTGTGTCTCAATTCCTCCTAATCCCCTAGAACACTAAATTTGCAAGTCAAATGGTCTTGGTGCCCTCATCTACAAGTCCTTCCCCTGTGACTGACTCTGATTGCCCTCAAACAAATAACATTAAAAAAATGACTGTGCCTTAAAGCTAGGTTGGGAGGTTTAGATACGTGTTTAAAGATCTCCGGGTATTTCATTAAGGTAATATAATAAGCATTACAAATGAGAAAATCCTATTTTATATTATAATAAGCAAATAGTTTTGAAGGCACCCACTATATGGAATCATTAGAGACCAACTTAAGTTTTTGTGTGCTAGTCTATGAAATCAAAATGTTATTTTTTTTTTCCTTGGAGGCGTAGCCTAGTAATTAGAACAGTGAGCTGAGAAAAATAGAAGCCAGGGTTCAAATCCCACTGATGCACCTGGTGACCCTCAGTAAATCACTTTACCATACACTGCCTCAAGAATAAACTTAGAGTATAAGCCCTCTAGGGAAAGGAACATATCTATGGCATTTGAGTGCAACTTGCCTTGAGCTACTATTGATAAAAGCATGAAATAAATTGAAGGTAATGTAAGTGATCTTTAGGCTTATAAATGGTCACTTGTGCAGGGGTCGCCTACAGGACTCCTGGTCCATTAGGAATTAGTGCTCAGGGAGTAAATGTATGTGTAATGACAATGTATGTATTCTGCTCTAAACTCCTTAAATCCAAGTTCTGTCTTACACAGCCCAATCCTAACAAGCAATGACTCAGGTTTTCTGTGAGAAAAATAAAAGCTTTTATTTACAGTACAGTCTAGCATAAATACATGACCAAGTCAGCATTATAAGAAAGTTATGCAGTGTAGAAGAAAGAAAAACTTTTATTGCTTATCCACCAAGCAGAGCAAACACACACCAACCCTCACTAAGCCTCAAAGATAGGCTTATGCTACTATCTCCAAGTAAAAACAGAGATAGTTTACCACTCAGCAATGAGGTCTCCTGGAGAGGTGCAGAGAGTGGGAGGCAGGCTATTCCAGATGAACACAATGATGTCCTTCAAGTCTGATGCCACAGCAGCCAGCAAGCCTTATGTTCTGGTGCGCAGCTTGGCTTATATAGAGGAGGAATGGTTTGCCTTCCCACTGCTGCTCAATTCATTGTTCTGGAAGTTTTGGGAAGATCTCAGAATGTCCCAGAAGGGTGAGGTCATCTTTTGTAGACCACATGACCATCACTCAGCAGTTTCTGGTCAAATTTAAATACAGGCCTTAAAGATGCAGCATATGAGTCCATAAAGAACTATCATTACAGAGATGATGAACATCATGATGACAGATATAACAGCATAGTAATGTAATATAGGTGTTTATTATGCTATAGCAAAGAAGTACACCATGGTTTAGAAACATCGAAAAATAATGGCAGATTAGGCCAAATGGCCCATCTAGTCTACCATCTGCAGTAACCATTATCTCTTTCTCTCTCTGAGAGCTCCCAAGTACCTATCCCAGGCCCTCTTGAATTCAGACACAGTATCTGTCTCCACCATCTCTTCTGGGAGATCGTTACACGTATCTACCAATCTTTCTGTAAAAAAGTATTTCCTTAGATTACTCTGGAGCCTATCACCTCTTAACTTACTGGTTCAATCATCCATCCTGAGCTTGCTCGATTATTGCAATATTATTTACTTGGGTTCCTTCAAAAAACTATTCTAAGACTCAGTGTCATTCAAAATTCGGCAGTTTGACTGATCTTTAGGCTGAAAAAATGGGAACACATAAGCCCCTACTATCAAAGACTCCATTGGCTGCCCCTAGAGGCACAAATCCTGTTTAAGTTTGCTTGTCTATGTTATAAATCAATATTTGGTCTGGCTCCCACTTACCTGGTTTCCCACTTCAATCTGGAAAATTATCTTAGGCTCACATTAAGAATTCATCTGTTCACCTATCTGACAATAAAAGCCTGCCACTACAAAAGATTCTTGGATAGAACTCTTGCCTTCCAGGCAGGCAAATGGAACGACTGGCTTAGAAACGTTTTCGCGCACTCTTCATCCTACTTCAATTTTAGAAAACTATTAAAAACAAGTCCGTTCAATTGATTTGTTAACTAAGAATCTACTCACCACTTCTTATTCTATCCTGTAACCCTATGAACCTTTTAGCTTTCATATTCTTTAATATGTAAGATTGTATTGCTGACTTTGATTGTAACCTCTTCACTGATTGTCCAGCGCTTCTTGCTGTAAAATGTCTCAAACTTATATGGCTTTAGCGGTATATAAGAATAAAATTATTATTATTATTAACTTCATCCTATGCCCTCTCATTTCAGAGTTTTTTTTCAAATGACTCGACTCATGCGCATTTACATTACGTAGGTATTTAAACATCTCTATCATATCTCCCCTCTCCCACCTTTCTTCCAAAGTATACAGATTGAGATCTTTAAGTCTGTCCCTATACACCTTATGACGAAGACCACACACCATTTTAGTAGCCTTCCTCTGGACCAACTCCATCCTTTTTATATATTTTGAAGGTGCAACCTCCAGAATTGTATACAATATTCTAAATGAGGTCTCACCAAAGTCTTATACAGAGGCATCAATACCTCCTTTTTCCTACTGGCCATTCCTCTCCCTATGCAACTTAGCATCCTTCTAGCTTTTGCCATCACCTTTTCAACCTGTTCGGCCACCTTAAGATCATCACATACATTCACACCCAAGTCTCGCTCTTCTGTCATGCACATAAGTTCTTCACCTCCTAAACTGTACCATTCCCTTGGGTTTTTGCAGCCCTAATGCATGACCTAGCATTTCTTAGCATTAAAGTTTAGTTGCCAAATTCAGACCATTCTTCAAGCTTCAGCAGGTCTTTCTTCAAGTTATTCACACCATCTGGCTCTATTACAGATTTTGATATCGTCCGCAACGAGGCAAATCATACCCAACAACCCTTCAGCAATATTGTTTATAAAAATGTTAAAAAGAACAGGCCCAAGAACAGAACCTTGAGGCACACTACTGGTAACATCCCTTTCCTCAGAGTGATCACTACCCTCTGTCGCCTTCCACTCAACCAGTTCTTGACCGAGCCAGTCACTTTGGAACCCATTCTGAGGACACTCAGTTTATTAAATGTCTGTGTGGAATACTGTCAAAGGCTTTGCTAAAATCCAAATGCACCACATCTAGCACACATCCTCTATTCAATTGTCTGGTCACCCAGTCAAAGAAGTTGATCAGATTTGTCTGACAAGACCTACCTTTAGTGATTCTATGTTGCCTCTTGTCCTGTAATCCATATTCACCATTCTCTGTTTTAAAAGTGTTTCCATTAATTTGCTTACCACAGAAGTCAGTCTTACCGGCCTGTAATTCCCTACTTCTTCCTTACTTCCACTTTTGTGGAGAGGGATGACATCCGCCCTTCTCCAGTCCTCCAGTACCACTCCCAACTCTAGAGACTCATTGAAAACGTCAGTCAGCAGATTTACCAGAACTTCCCTAAGTTCCTTCAGCACCCTCAGATGCACACCACCTGCCCCCATTGCTTTGTCAATCTTTATTTTAGCTAGCTCCTCATAAACACAACCCTCTGAAAATCAATCAGGGTCTATTCTTCCTCCATCCCTATTCATGCTTATCTTCTGCAGTGCAACTCCCGGCGCTTCAGCCATGAACATAGAACATAAATATTTGTTAATCAATTTGGCCTTTTCTTTATCAGCTTCTACATATTCCTCCCCTTCACCTTTGAGTCTCACAATGCCACTTTTGTACTTCTTCCTATCACTAATATATCTAAAAAATGTCTTGTCTCCCCGTTTTACTGTCAGCTATTTTTTCTTCCATTTGCATCTTTGTTTTGCTGACTACACAACCAGCCTCTCTTAACTTTTCAGATATTTTTGTGTCTTCCTCTTTTGTAATTTATGAAAGCTAACCTCTTATTCTTTACCTTCTCAGCTACTACTTTTGAGAACCAAAGCAGCCTTCTTTACCTCTTACTTTTATTACTTGCCTCACAAAAAGGCTTGTCACCCTTACAATCGCTCTTTTCAGTTGTGCCCACTGCATTTCCACTCCTTTCAGACATTCCCATCCAGACAATAATTTCTTGACGTAAACCCCCATCCAAACAAAGTTAGTTTTTTTTTAAAGTCATAAACCTTTGCTTTTGAATGAGCCTTCTCTACACCCATCTTAATATTAAACCATACCATGCAGTGATCACTAGATGCCAGACGATCACCCACTGTAACATCACAAACACTTTCCCCATTTGTAAGCACTAAGTCCAGTATGGTTTGATGTGAATTAAGTTCCAGATAACAAAAAAATTATGTGAATCCAAATGCAAATGCATGCATTCCAAATTTCAAACATTTCTCAGTTTCAAATATTTATTGATATCTAACATGGAAACAAATCCTGCTGTTACGTATGTATGTGCACATACATACCTTCCTAACCAAAGGTACAAATATTTAAGTCTGCTAATGGCATGGTGTAAGTGAGCATGCCTTAATAAACATAGAAACATAATAAATGAAGACAGATAAACACTATGGGGCTCATAATAATTATTTAAAAAAAACCCACAAAAAAACCCAACGTTCAAAAAGTGGCTTAAATCGGTACTTGGATGATCAAAAAGTACCGATAATCAATGCTGGTTTTAGACGTATCTAAAACCAGCTTAGGCTTTTACCAGGCCTCTGGACACCTATAGTGAAAAGAGGCATTTTTAGAGAAGGGGAAAAAGCGGGAGGGTGGCCGAACTAGACTTAGTCATACTGCAAGTCTAACCAAAAGTCTAATAAGATTGCCCAGTCGGGATTTATACGTTATGACTTAGACCAAGTTCCAAATAGGGGCAACTAAGTTGATCAGCTCAGCAGCCCCTGCAACCTGCCCCCCCTACACCACAATGATTGCAGCAGGGGAGATGTCTAATCTCTCCTGCCGTGATCGCGATACCCTCCACACACAAAGTGCTGCAAACCAGCAGAAGGGATCTCAAGCCCTCCTGCCACCACCCCACTCCCCCACAAATACCAGCAAGGGGCAGTCCAGGCCCTACTGTTGAAGGTGCACCCCCAACATCCCCCTAAACCCCGAACTGGCAGGAGGGAGCCCAAGCCCTCCTGCCGGAAGGTGAACCCCCAAACACCACCCCTCCGAACCAGCAGGAAGGAGCTCAAGCCCTCCTGATGGAAGGTGCACCTCCCTCCTGAATCCCCCCAATGCGCCCCACCAGCCCCCCTCCCCCAACTTAACTTATCAGATAGCTGGACAGATGGGTCCTTCGTCTAGCCGTCAGGCCTGCCCTCTTCCAAATGGCAGGCCTGCCCCTTCCCGGTAAATTGTGGGATTGACTGTTGAGGGACCTAAGGCCTGATTGGCCCAGGTTCCTAAGGCCTGCCCATAGGAGTGGCCTTAGGCAACTAATCCAACCAGAATTGGGCTAGTTGCCTAAGGCCACTCATATGGGCGGAGCCTTAGGCACATGGGCCAACCAAATATTCGCTGTGTGACTTTGCAGTATCTCACGTAGGTGTGGTTGGTGTGGCGGCTTGCTGGCAGAGTAGATCTTTACCTTGTCAGGATCTTACGGATTTGCTCCTAGACTCTTCTTTCTGGTGTTTGGGAGACCTGCTACTTGCTCTCCATATGAGGTTTTTCCTTATTTTGTAGTACTAGGAGTACCAGGAGTTCACGTTCCTTCTCTGAAAAACTGTGCTGCTTCCTGGCCTCTACCTTGTCTGTGTATATGTCAGGCCCCGATAGTGGGTGCTCTATATATTGGGGCACCTAGGCCATGTACCATCCTATTGATGCCCTGGGCATTGTAGGGCAAAGCCATCTATGTGCCTCTGCTACAGGAGCCAAGATAGACTTCACTATATGGCTAGCACTGCACATGTATGGCTGCTATACAGATAGTGCTACATGTTTATCACCTCTGTATAGCTAGTGTTTTATGTGTATAGCTGTTGCCAGATCCCAGGTAAATGTTTTTCCTTGCAGGTACTACACAGGAAGGTCCCATGGCCTGGAGTCCTTAAGGCTGCAGAATAGTTTACATATAAGGGTCATATATGCAAATGTTTGCCCATGTGGACTTGTGCATATTTGTATTTTGTGAGATCCACATCTATCTCCTATCTCATTATTTCATAAGAACATAAGCAGTGCCTATGCTGGGTCAGACCAGAGGTCCATCACGCCCAGTAGCCTGCTCACGCGGCAGCCCATCAGGTCCAGGACCTGTATAGTAATCCTCTATCTATACCTTTCTATCCCCTTTTCCTTCAGGAAATCATCCAATCCCTTCTTGAACCCCAATATCGTACTCTGTCCTATCACACCCTCTGGAAGCACATTCCAGGTGTCCACCACCCTTTGGGTGAAGAAGAACTTCCTAGCATTGGTTCTGAAACTGTCCCCTCTTAATTTTACCGAATGCCCTCTCGTTCTTGTAGTTCTTGAAAGTTTGAAGAATCTGTCCCTCTCTACTTTCTCTATGCCCTTCATGATCTAGTAAGTCTCTACCATGTCCCCTCTAAGCCTCCGCTTTTCCAGGGAAAAGAGCCCCAGTTTCTCTAATCTTTCAGCATATGAAAGGTTTTCCATACCTTTTATCAATCTTGTCACTCTTTTCTGGACCCTCTCGAGTATCGCCATATCCTTCCTAAGGTACAGCGACCAATACTAGACGCAGTACTCCAGATGCGGGCGCACCATCGCCCGATACAACGGCAGGATAACTTCTTTTGTTATGGTTGTAATACCTTTCTTGATAATACCTAACATCCTATTCCTTTTAATACATTGTTGCCTAGGACATAGATACTTCGGTTTTACATGGCACACCCACGCACAGGCCTGTTTTGTAAAATATGTCCCATATTCTGCATATCTTTGCAAACACGTTGACTGTAATCTATTTAAACTGGCGCTGCAAACATTTAAAATGTTACACTCCTAACATTTTCAGACAGAAGCAAACTCAATTACAAAAGCCTTAAATAATTACATTTATGATATGTTCATAAGTCAAAGGCTTAAGGACTTACCTAAAAGCTAATTAAAATACACCCATAAAACCTTACATCAAAACAGATAGTATAGCACTGGATTAAGCATGATTTATGACTTATTCATTAAAAGCTTTTTTACACAGGTAGTATAATTTATGGCTTATTCGTTAAAGGTTTTTTTAAAAAACAAATAAGCTTTAAGTTGCTTTCTAAAACCTTCAGGCTGAATAATGAAGTGCAAGGAAATGTTCCACAATGCAGGTCCTGCTACCCAAAATATTAAAAATGCATACTATCAAGTCTGATTTGTTTAAAAGATGGAACTTCAAATAGAAATTTCCCAGTCAAGTGCAAAACTCTTGGTAGACTATAAATTCTCAAAGCCTCTACAATGAATAAAGGGTCATCATTATTTACTGAGTGATGAATTAAAGATAAAAGCTTAAATTACAACTCACAAATATAAAGGAAGTCAGTGCACAAATTTAAGAATTGGAGTTGTGTGTTTGAATCAGGCTGTATTTGTAATCAATTGAGCTGCTGAATTTTGAACTACTTGTGGCACACCAATCTCCAAATTCTGTATATGGCACCTCACGTAGCCAATTTGTGTGCACACAACTTAAATGTTTAACATGCCTAATTGCTGCCGATAATTGGAAATCAAACCTTGTAATTGATGCTAATTGGCATAATTTAGAAGTTACACCCTCAACTTGGCAGGCACATTCTATAAAATGTTGTGTATCAGTTCTAGGGCATGAATCTGAAAAGGGGGGCATGGCCAAAGGAGGAGCATGGACAGATCATGGGCATTCCGTAAATGCATGAGCACTGTTACAGAATGTGCCTTATGTGTGCACAAGTTAGGCATAAGTATTTAGGCCTGGTTTTCTTTGTCTAAATGAGTGAGCCTCAAAATTATTCCACACACTACCGTTTAGCACAATTCTATAAGGTGCACAAACCTTTATAGAATCATGCTACGTGACATTTTAGTTGGTACAATTTTTTTTTTTTTTGGGGGGGGGGCACCATATATAGAATATGGCCCTTAGGGGCTGATTCTGGAAGCAGCGACTGCCACGGCAGGCACATACAAAATGGCTGCCTGCCATGTGTCAATCACTGACAAGTGTCGCTTCCAGATTCGCGGCTTGATAGGACCCTTGGCAACAAAAATGTAGGCTTAGGTCTCATGGACCTACATTTTTGACACCTACGGTCACATCAGAATCACGGCCACCAGCACATAGTGATGCCAAAGTCTGGGTCCACCACTTCTAGACTTTGGCATCACTATGCGCCACTAGCTGCCAGGGAGATAGGCACCAGTTGGGGAGGCTGCCTAGAAGCAGCTTTTTTTTTATTTTTTTTTAAATCATCTTTTAATTGGCTTTAAATTATGTAGTCAATTATTGTGTCATTTTTCACCAATTAAAACAATTAAGTTAAGCAGCCATAGGATGCCTACCGCCACCTAATTTTCAGCAGGTGACAAGAATCAGCCCCTTAATGAACAATTTGGCATTCTTAGATAAAACTCATTGCAATAATTAAATTGAGATATTATTGCTCCAGTATCAAACAAATACATAAATCACTAAATAAATAAATACAAAGTCCCATAAACAACCAGCATTTTAATAAAATCACTTAGGCATATCTATTTCTTTATAAAAAAAAAAGTTAAAAAGGTTACAATTAAGTTCTTGCTTGCCCTCCAAACCTAGGTTATATGTTATAAAATTATCCTCTAACCCCTGGATTCTATATATTGTACCCAAACTTTGGTGTTGATCCAAGATGTGCACCCAACCAAATCGGCTATCAAGCAAAAAGAGGTTTGTTTGTTTTTTTATATAATGGCCTGCTTCTACGTTCAGCTGTTTAAACGCCCAGACCACCACTACATATAAACTTACACCATATAATCAACCCAAAAAAAGCCTAAGTTCCAAACGCCCAAAACAAGCGCTTTTAGGTGAAGGAGGGGCCATCAGCTCAGTGGCCCCTTTTATGGCACTTATACCTGTTTTGACTTGGTCTAAGTCAAAACGTATAAGTGTCGACTAGGCAACCTGCCTAAAGTTTTGGTTATACCTGCTGTACACCTAGGTCTAGGTTGGCCCACCTCCCGCCTCTAAAAATGCCTCTTTTCGCTCTATGCGTTTAGAGGCAGGGGAAAGGCCTAAGCTGGTTTAGATATGTCTAAAATCTGCTTTGGTTATGGGTACTTGGACGATCAGGTTTTTTGATCATCCAAGTACCCATTTAGGCCACTTTTTAGACATTTTTTTTGTTTTGATTATGAGCCCCAAAGTGTTTAAGACACAGCCAGTGGTATTCATCAAAAGACTCTAACAAATATTCAATGATGCCATCTAGTTTTGCAGTCAAAAAACTCCAAAATGATGCATTTACTCCAAACCAGCCTTTATGGAAGCAGAGATTTGCTCCCATGTGTTCTGTTTGCATTAACTGCTGGCCATTGGGGAAAATGTGCACTTATCACCACCCATTTTGTAGGCAGTGAGGGACAGATTTTATAAAGTGTTTCCTAGTTAGGTGCCTCTAGGTACCCTAACTTCAGACACCTAACAATGCCTATCTAAAATC
This sequence comes from Geotrypetes seraphini, assembly GCF_902459505.1. Lineage (NCBI taxonomy): Eukaryota > Metazoa > Chordata > Amphibia > Gymnophiona > Dermophiidae > Geotrypetes > Geotrypetes seraphini. Next base: position 227,047,546 of record NC_047088.1, on the reverse strand, counting down.
CAAGTACGACCCAAATTGTTTCAATTAGATTACCGTATTTTCGCGGATATAACGCGCACCTGTGTAAAACGCGCACAGGGGTATAGCGCGCAGAAATCACGATGATATGTACCAAAACTTTTCTATACCGCGCTCAGGCATATAACGCGCATGATGCCCGACGCTCCTTTCGCCCGCCCTGACTTTCCGTGTGCTGTCCCGACTCTCCGTTCACCCCCCTGACTTCCGTGCACTGCCCTGACTTTCCGTGCGCTGTCCCGACTCTCCGTTCACCCCCCCTGACTTTCCGTGCACTGTCCCCCCTTGAAGTCCTGTCCCCCCTTGAAGGTCTGTCCCCATCCTGAAAGCCTGATGCCCCCCCCCGACGTCCGATACATCCCCCCCCCCGGCAGGACCACTCGCACCCTCACCCCGAAGGACCGCCGACTCCCCAACAATATCGGGCCAGGAGGGAGCCCAAACCCTCCTGGCCACGGCGACCCCCTAACCCCACCCCGCACTACATTACGGGCAGGAGGGATCCCAGGCCCTCCTGCCCTCGACGCAAACTCCCTCCCCCCAACGACGGCCCCCCCCAAGAACCTCCGCCCGTCCCCCAGCCGACCCGCGACCCCCCTGGCCGACCCCCACGACACCCCCACCCGCCTTCCCCGTACCTTTGTGTAGTTGGGCCAGAAGGGAGCCCAAACCCTCCTGGCCACGGCGACCCCCTAACCCCACCCCGCACTACATTACGGGCAGGAGGGATCCCAGGCCCTCCTGCCCTCGACGCAAACCCCCTCCCCCCAACGACCGCCCCCCCCCCAAGAACCTCCGCCCGTCCCCCAGCCGACCCGCGACCCCCCTGGCCGACCCCCACGACCCCCCCACCCCCCTTCCCCGTACCTTTGGAAGTTGGCCGGACAGACGGGAGCCAAACCCGCCTGTCCGGCAGGCAGCCAACGAAGGAATGAGGCCGGATTGGCCCATCCGTCCTAAAGCTCCGCCTACTGGTGGGGCCTAAGGCGCGTGGGCCAATCAGAATAGGCCCTGGAGCCTTAGGTCCCACCTGGGGGCGCGGCCTGAGGCACATGGGCCAAACCCGACCATGTGTCTCAGGCCGCGCCCCCAGGTGGGACCTAAGGCTCCAGGGCCTATTCTGATTGGCCCACGCGCCTTAGGCCCCACCAGTAGGCGGAGCTTTAGGACGGATGGGCCAATCCGGCCTCATTTCTTCGTTGGCTGCCTGCCGGACAGGCGGGTTTGGCTCCCGTCTGTCCGGCCAACTTCCAAAGGTACGGGGAAGGGGGGTGGGGGGGTCGTGGGGGTCGGCCAGGGGGGTCGCGGGTCGGCTGGGGGGGCGGTCGGAGGTTCTTGGGGGGGGGCGGTCGTTGGAGGGAGGGGGGTTTGCGTCGAGGGCAGGAGGGCCTGGGATCCCTCCTGCCCGTAATGTAGTGCGGGGTGGGGTTAGGGGGTCGCCGTGGCCAGGAGGGTTTGGGCTCCCTTCTGGCCCAACTACACAAAGGTACGGGGAAGGCGGGTGGGGGTGTCGTGGGGGTCGGCCAGGGGGGTCGCGGGTCGGCTGGGGGACGGGCGGAGGTTCTTGGGGGGGGCGGTCGTTGGAGGGAGGGGGGTTTGCGTCGAGGGCAGGAGGGCCTGGGATCCCTCCTGCCCGTAATGTAGTGCGGGGTGGGGGTAGGGGGTCGCCGTGGCCAGGAGGGTTTGGGCTCCCTCCTGGCCCGATATTGTCGGGAAGTCGGCGGTCCTTCGGGGTGGGGGTGCGAGTGGTCCTGCCGGGGGGGGGATGTATCGGGCGTCGGGGAGTCGGCCGGGCAAGAGGGCTTGGGCTCCCTCTTGCTCCGATCGTGGATGCGGGTGCGGGTGGGAGCGCGTGCGAGCGGTCGTTCGGGGTGGGGGTGCGAGCGGTCCTGCTGGGGGGGTGAATCGGGCGTCGGGCGGGGTGGGAACTATGTTTAAAAACTTTTCTATACCGCGCTCAGGCATATAACGCGCGAGGGGTATGCGCGGTACGTAAAATCACGTATAACGCGCGCGTTATATCCGCGAAAATACGGTAAATGACTTGGTCATTGACCGTGCCATTGAAGTTAATTGATTGAGTTATGTGTGGAACCCAGAGTGGAGCCTAGCAATGCCTAAATCGAGGTGCCCTACGACACCCGACACCTACCTAAAAAGTAGGCACGGTTAAGGGTGGAGAATAGGTGTGGTTGATTTAGGCATCGCTAAACATCTGAGGTAGGCACCGGTAAATTTGGCTAGGTAATACCTGGCCTAATATACCGGCGCCTACCTCAAGGATGCCTAGCAACGCCTATGTCCACTTAGGTACTGCTAGGTGTGATTCTATAAACGGTGCCACGCAGCTGATTTGCAACCGTGTAGAGATGCATCTACAAAGTAGGTGCACTTAAGGCGCTGTTCATAGAATCAAGTTCAAGGGCTCATGCACTATTCCTGTGCTAAACAGCATGCACTAATGTACCTGCACTGATTAGCACAGAAACACCCCGCTCTCTGCCCCCAGAGACACTTCCTCCAAAATAAAATAATAATTAAAAAAAAAAATTAATGCAACCATATTTGGCACTTACTGTGGGATGCCAAAGTGTGTCCTGTGGTACTCCATTTTAAGCCAAAAGTGAAAAGAATGGAATTGTCCAAAGATGAATGATGTGCATAAAAATAGTGTCCACAAACTTATCTGTGAATATGCAAATCTTTATTCTTCAAATATTGCCATAGTCTAATCAATGATTCAATGACTCGACATGTACATGTTTCGGTCAACAGGCCTGCCTCAGGAGTCTTGAGAATCACAGAAAAAATTAAATGCTGCGTGAAACATAGACGCTATTAATATTCCAATAAGATTCCAATATGATGCCATGAGGGAAATGGTGAGAAAGAAACTCAAAGGCAACATAGGAAAGATGGAATCCGTAGAAAAAGCCTGGACCTTACTCAAGGGGTCTGTGCACAAAGCACAAAACCTGTACATCCCCAAGTTCAGGAAAGGGTGCAAAAAAAATAGAACAAAAAACCCAGTGTGGATAACAAATGCAGTGAAGAAGGCGATAAGCGACAAAAAAGCATCATTCAGAAAATGGAAAAAAGACCAATCAGAGGAGAACCAAAAAGTGCACAAAGAACACCAGGAGTGTCACCGACTGGTTAGAAAAGCAAAAAGGGAATACGAAGAGAGACTGGCAGAGGAAGCAACAAACTTCAAGTCTTTCTTCAGATACGTCAAGGGGAAGCAACCGGCAAGAGAAGAGGTGGGACCATTGGATGATGGAGATAGAAAGGGAGTAGTAAAAGAAGAGAAAGAGATAGCTGACAAGTTAAATGAGTTCTTCACGTCAGTCTTCACGAGGGAGAATACAACCAACATTCTGGAACCCGAGGAAATCGTAATAGGAGACCAAAATGATAAACTGGTCAATTTAAAGGTAAGCCAAGAGGATGTACTCAAGCAGATAGACAGACTAAAAAGCGACAAATCGCCAGGTCCGGACGGCATTCACCCAAGGGTACTCAAGGAACTAAAAAACGAAATAGCGGAGCCACTCCGACAAATATGTAACCTATCCCTAAAAACCGGAGAGATCCCGGAGGACTGGAAAATAGCAAATGTTACGCCCATCTTCAAGAAGGGCTCAAGGGGCGACCCAGGAAACTACAGGCCGGTGAGCCTGACCTCAGTCCCGGGAAAGATGATGGAGGCACTGATTAAGGACAGCATCTGTGAATATATCGAAAACAATGTGCAGCTAAAACCGAGTCAGCATGGCTTCTGCAAGGGTAGGTCTTGCCTCACAAACTTATTGTACTTCTTTGAGGGGGTGAACAGCCAGGTGGATAAAGGGGAATCTATAGATATCATTTACCTCGACTTCCAAAAAGCCTTCGACAAGGTACCACACGAGAGACTGCTCAAAAAGATATGGAACCACGGGGTGCAAGGGGAGGTCCACCGATGGATCAAAAACTGGCTGGCAAACAGGAAACAGAGGGTTGGCGTAAAGGGCCACTACTCGGACTGGAAAGGGGTCACGAGCGGAGTTCCACAGGGGTCGGTGCTGGGACCACTCCTGTTCAATATCTACATAAACGACCTAGAAGCGGGAACCAAGTGTGAGGTCATAAAATTTGCAGATGACACCAAACTATACAGCAGGGCTCAAACGAGGGAAGACTGCGAAGATCTCCAAAAGGATCTAACGCAGCTGGAAAAGTGGGCCGAAAAAGGGCAAATGAGCTTCAACGTAGGGAAATGCAAGGTCATGCACGTGGGGAAAAAGAACCCGATGTTCACTTACAAAATGGGGGGAACACCACTAGGGGTCAGTAACCTGGAGAGAGACCTGGGAGTGATGGTAGACGCAACACTGAAGGCATCGGCGCAGTGCGCCACGGCCTCAAGGAAAGCTAACAGAATGTTGGGTATCATTAAGAAGGGTATCACGACCAGGACGAGGGAAGTCATCATGCCGCTGTATCGTGCAATGGTGCGGCCGCATCTGGAGTACTGTGTCCAGTACTGGTCGCCGCACCTCAAGAAGGACATGGCGGTACTAGAGGGAGTACAGAGAAGAGCGACTAAACTGATAAAGGGAATGGAAAATCTCCAATATACCGACAGATTAAAGCAGCTAGGACTTTTCTCCCTGGAAAAGCGGAGACTTAGAGGAGACATGATAGAAACCTTCAAGATCCTGAAAGGCATAGAAAAAGTAGACAGGGACAGATTTTTCAAATTAAGGGGCACCACAAGTACAAGGGGGCACTCGGAGAAACTGAAAGGGGACAGGTTTAGAACAAACGCTAGGAAGTTCTTCTTCACTCAGAGGGTGGTGGATACATGGAACACGCTTCCAGAGGCTGTGGTAGACAGGAACACATTAAATGGTTTCAAAGAAGGTTTGGATAGATTCCTAGAAGAAAAAGGGATTGAAGGGTATAGATAGATATATACCACTGCTCAGGCAATGGGCTTGATGGGCCACCGCGGGAGCGGACCGCTGAGCAGGATGGACCTCTGGTCTGCCTCAGCGGAGGCAACTTCTTATGTTCTTATGTTCTTATCTGGAAAAATTAAATCGCAGCTGTATGTCTGTTCTTTTCAATTATGCACGTGAGACGCCAAGATTTGTTTTTTAGATCTGAGGAGGCTTCATATCTGATTTTTCCAGATCTTATTGGAATATTAATAGCGTCTACGTTTCACGCAGCATTTAATTTTTTCTGTGATTCTCAAAACTCCTGAGGCAGACCTGTTGGCCGAAACATGTACATGTTGAGTCATCGAATCATTGATTGGACTATGCCGATATTTGAAGAATAAAGATTTGCATATTCACAGATAAGTTTGTGGACACTATTTTTATGCACATCATTCATCTTTGGACAATTCCATTCTTTTCACTTTTGGCATTTTTGCTTGTGGTTTTGTTGTTCCCCTGATTTTTGTACTCCATTTTAAGCTGCATTAAGCACACATTAGTGTCTTGCACAGTTCCATAAAAGCACCTCATAGTGAGCTGTTTGAGACAGAATTAGTGTGTATCGGCACTAAACTGTCAGCTATATCTTACCTTATGGGAAACCTTGGGTGCAAAGGAAGCAGTTACTGGTAACAACCTGTGGATATAATCACAAAGCAGAAATAATTAAAGCAATATTGTCCATGATTATCTCATAGATTTAACATTTCACTTTAAATATTATCCTTATTAATTCTACATTGGTTATACAGTAATTACAGTATAAGTCTATGCTTACAATCGTTAGGAAATAGAAAGAAAACATAACTTGTGCTTTTTATTATTTTCATTGATACATAGATATAAATTTATTAATGATTTTCCACCATTCTGTGCCTTATAATTAAAAAAGAAGCTTTGATGTAGAAGGCTCATTGTGTCCAAAATTTCCTCTAGCCAAATCAAACCCAAACACGACAATGCAAAAAGTGCTAAAAGGATCTTCCAGGAGTTCAATAAATAGGAACAGAGAAAGCTGTTAAAATTGTCAGAAATATTTCTCTGGTAGGCTCCAATCCACATTGGCATGCAGCAAATGAAAAACAGCTCTCACTAAGAAGTGAAAACAGAAGTTTTAGCAAAACAATCGGCCAATAACAGCAGTGGCCATGCAAAATTAACCTTTAATTTGGGTCAGATATCCCAGTGTAAGATATGCAGACTTGTTTTTCCACATAAATTGTCATAATGAGTAAGAACTTCCCCCTGTCCTCTGTTTTGAATCTCTAGTGTTTATTGACCTTAATAGAAAAATCCTGGGTGTAAAATCCTGAATGTGCAGTCGTATCCCACAAGTGTGCAAAGTATTTCTGAGAAAATGTAACTGAAAACTATGCATGTTTTCTACAGATTCTAGCAAAGTTGGGTCTGTAGCCTGGAAACATTAACACACTAATTCTTGGTGCTTTGTTCTGGTTTTTATTTTTTAATTAATTATTAATTTATTTTCGTTAACTGAAGTGATTTAATAGGGAATGAAAAGATCCTAAAACTAAGCAATTTCTAGCAGCCTTGTTTCTAATTATTTTCTTATAACAAGGGACTAAAAGCAGTGCCAGCTGCCTCAGGAACCTGGAAGAAATTCTTAGATGCTTTAAATAAATGAATTAGAATTAACAGCATAATGATTTAACATGCGCTAATCTATAGTAAAAGACCCCTAAGTAATATATAGTATAATGCTGTGTGTTATTTAAATGTTAGTTTTTATTTTGCAGACAAAACAATTGGCCTGTAAGCTCTATTTATTTTATTAGTCATGCAATTGTAAGATGCTAAGATATTGATATTCCATTGATTTAGACCAAGCATTTTGGAAAATTTGGTACAATATGGCTTAGCTGTTTTCATTGTGCAAGTGCTTGATAAATGCATTGCTTAAAAAATGTTGCTTATTCCATAACATAGACATTCACACCCAATCCTGTTTAACAAACTGAAAATTAGGAGCTCACAAATTTGCCCCCTCCTGTCACAATGCCCTCCCAAAGGAGAAGGTGGAAAGGAAAACGGCGATGGAATTCAAAAAAGCATGAAATAAACATAGAGGATCTCTAATTAGAAAACAAATGGTATAAACTAAAGAACTAAGGCTGGTATTGGACAGACTTGTATGGCTTCTGTCCCATATATGGTGATTTGGTGTAGGATGGGCTGGGGAGGGCATCTATGGGAACTCCACTAACTTGGAATATGAGGACGTTACTGGCCAGACTTTACAGTAGATATTCTTCAAACAACATGATGATTGTATAGGCTGGAGTGAGCTTAGATGGCAACTTCAGCAGTTGGAACCTTGAGCAGTACCAGGTGGACTTTAGTTTATAGCCCAGAAATATCAAAGAAGAGACAAGTTAATTTAATCATGTATTTTTAATGAGAATAACTAATGGGCAGACTGGATGGACCGTTCAGGTCTTTATCTGCCGTCATTTACTATGTTACTATGTTATTTGCTCCCTCAATCCTTGTCCATCAAAGACAGTACAGCAGGCAAGTCAGGACATCATAGAAGGTGCCACAAAAATTGTAAACTCCTTTCTTTCAAATGAGCAGCTACAAATGATATTTTAAAAAAGGCAGTGGTGCTTCCTTTGGTAAAGAAGGACAACCTCGATCAAGACAAATTGGAAAGTTATTGGCCAGTATTTAACATCTCATTTATAGGAAAACTTATAGAGCAGTCTGGCCTATATTCTATAAACGGCACCTTATTTAAGTGCAAAACATGCTTAAAAAATTATAATAGTGTTAAAAATTGTAGGACCTAAAACAAAGGCACTTATAACGCATCTACAGAGGTGCTTTATGATGCCTAATGCAACTGTAGGCATGGCTAACACCGAAAGTAGCGTTAAGTGTCATAAAACACTTCTGAGGCCACAAGTCACATGAAAGGTAGGTGCCACAAATGTAGGCCTTGAAAACCCTGTCCTACATTTCTGGTGCCTATCTTTCACAAAGTTGTGATTTTACAAATGGCGCTGGTATGTACTGACATGCAATTGGATGACATTTCTTATCTGTTTCCGAAAGCGTGCCGTTTGTAGAATCTGGCCTTCTATGTTCAACTCAGTGATTGGCTAGAAGAAGGAAACTGGTTAGATTCATGTCAATCTGGATTCAGACCCAGTTACGGAACAGAAACATACCCCTACTAGATGATCTTCACAGAAATAGATAAGGGATTTGCCTCAGTATTAATACTGTTAGATTTCTCAGCAGCTTCTGACACTGTGCATCACATGTCAGCATGACTATCAGAAACAAGTATCAATAGAACAGTACTTCCGTGGTTCAGATTCTATCTATCAGACAAACAACAGTCCATACTGTTTGGCAGCACCTTATTGCCACCATGGGGGTACCACAGGGATCAATACTGTCACCTATTCTATTCAGTATGTATCTCAAGCCACTAGCCAATGAACACTAAGTTCTACATCTATATGGATAACACATAACTTCTCATACCCATTGAACCTGATTTACCCACAGCTTTGAATATACTGACTACCTGTCTAGCATCAGTTCAAGTATGTGTGAAGAAATGCTGGCTTACATCCTGCTCCACTGATACGCCTTCTATTATGGGGTAGTAGAGTTCTGTTTAGCTCTGGTATCCACACTGGCCATGCCTATGTCTTATCTGAATAGGTGTACTTAACATTTTCTGAAGGTCGGTCTTCTTTTTGTACTCCATTGAATGGGTGCATTTAACAATTTTCTGAACAGATGACTGTGCTGGCTCAAAGACCAAGTCAGAATATAAATCCATCAAAATTACTCATTTAACTTAAATTCAAATAGAAGTTCACTTTACTATAAATCCATAATTTAATTCACATCCTGTCTTGGGTCAGGCAATAATTCCAGTAAACTTAAATAATTTACCTCCAACAAAACTAAATATATCCTGCTACATATTTTAACTTCAAGCAGAATTATAAAAATATTTTCATGCTACACCTGAAAGGCTTCACTTAAGACTACCTGTATTTCAGGAAGCAGGAGAAAGTTTGAATCTTCAGACAGGCCTTAAATGAACACTGTCTGCACATACTATAGCAGGACATTTTTGTCCATTCCTACCTTAGCTGAGAATTTTCAAGCACCATTCAGATCTCATATGCTCCTTCTTTAAATGAATCACCTTATTTTTATTTATTTATTTAATTTGTTTTCTATCCTGTTCTCCCCAACGAGCTCAGAACGGGTTACAGGTTAACATAAATAATGCACAGTTAATAGGTTACATTTTGCAATAGTTACAGTACACGTTTTTTCAATACCAGTTTTTATTCTAACTTGACACATATTTGGGATCTAATAGCAATATACATAATATATAGTTTACAGGTTACAAGTTACCATTGTTACAGTACAAGATTTTTCAATTCAAGTTTTTATCCTAATGTGACATGTACTGAGGATCTAGTAGCAATATATATTTATTTCTAATCCATCGGTCGTGGGCAGGGGAGTTAGGTGAAGAGGTATGTTTTTATTGCTTTCCTAAAGTTCAGGAGTCCTTTAAGGGATCTAATATGTGGGGACAGTTGGTTTAAGTGGCTCGATATGAAGTGGGAGTAGGAATGCCATTTGGTGGTTTGCAGTTGAAGGGTATATTCATCCTGGGAAGCTTGGTCACCATGTGGCCTGTCACCATGTTGTGCAAGGATTTGAATGCTAGCATCAGGCACTTGAAGACACAATGTTTGGCTACGAGCAGCTAGTGAGATGATAATAAAGCCTGAGAGGTTTTTTAAGAAGTATGATTGTCATATTTTGTACATGCTGGAGACATTGCAGTAGTCCATGAATGAGAGGACAAGGTCTTAGAGTAGTTGGGTGTCGTTAGTCTCCTACTACTCTTTCTTATCTATTTACAGGATCCATCTTTGCTTGCATCTTATGCTGTCTACTAAAATGTTTTAACATGTATTACATCAACATTGTAATGTAGCATACTATGCCATACTTTGCAATTGCAATATTTTTACTGTTGTAATTGTCTATTGCCTAAGTTTGACTTATTCTTGCTGTACATTGCCTTGAGTGAATTCCTTCAAAAAGATGGTAAATAAATCCTAATAATAAATAAATAATAAATTAGAGATAATGGCAAAATATTTGCTGGAACTTTATTCACCAATAGAAACAATAGCTAAACAAATAAATTATAAAACGTTAGCGGTCTACCATGCCTTTAATTGCTCTAAAGTTCCTTGACCACTTGACTAGTTAGTGATGATCTTGTCACAAAGCAGGTAATGTGTGGATGATTCCATTACCCCCACAGTCTCTTGTGGTGGAGAGCTAATCTGCTAATAATATTTGTTAAAGAAAAAGAAGTCAATATCAAATTTATTTCCCTATGAAACCAAATAAGGAAGATATTTGGACACCACTTTGGCCCACTAAGTTGAAATACCATACTGCACTCATCTCACTTCGTAGAACACCTCTCCAACTCTGCCAGCAATCCAAAAGGGAAGGATTGATGAGACAACCCTTTCCCTCATATATTGCCATGTTGTAGCTCACCAAAATCTATCCCTCTCCTCAGATATCTTCTTCTACAGTATACTTTGCGATGGGCTACTTAAGATAACTTGAATACCACCACCACCACTAAGGAGTCCTTTTACCAAGGCACGCTAGCCCACCCCCCTGAACTTGTTACTTCTAAACTTGACCCTACCTTAATCTTCCCTGCACATACTTGCTACAACCATTGCTCTTCCTCCATCTCTGCCACTAAGAGAGGAAGGAATCTCAGTCATGTTAGGATGCTGATTCAGGAAGTGGAGTTGACTCTGAGAAGAGAGGGGAAGACTAAGGGGTCCTTTTACTAAGGTGCACTAGCCATTTTAGCATGCGTTATATGCTAACGCATCCATTATATTCTATGACGCATTAGCATTTAACGTGCGCTAAAATGGCTAGTGCACCTTAGTAAAAGAGGGGATAAATTGGATCTTAAGCCTGTATGAGGCTGAAGAAGATATAGTTGGCTGATGGGTTTTAGGGCTTCCTCCCTAAATTTAGTTGTGTTTTCGAGGCATAAGAGCTATTCTATAAACCCTAACTTTAAGTGTGGCTTATTAAATAGCACTTTTTTTGAGGCAAACCTTTTCCCACATAGAAATAAGTTCTCCCTTCCCAGAGTTGCTGTGGCTGTGGGGGATAATTAAATGGAGCCAGAGAGTGGCGGGGTGGCAGCGGACCGGAGGGAAGAGGAATCGGCAGTGAGTCAGCTTGGGGGCAGGCAGGCTTCAGCTTGGGTCAGCTTTGGTGGAGGAAGGGGGTGGGACAAAGGATAGAAGGCAGTGAGGGGGCACAAACTCAGGACACAGAAGGAAGGGAGGGGATATTAATAGGAAAAACAGTAAATGCAGCCATTTTACACAAGGGATGGAGGAAGGGGGTACTAACTTGGGACATTGGAAGGAGGGAGGGAGAAAGGGAATAGAAATGGACAATTGTTGGGCCTTAGTGTGTGATTGAGAGGGAAAGAGATGATGCACATGGGGAAAGGAAGAGGAAAATTGGGCATAGAGAGGAGTGAGGTACAAATGAATGGGAATTGCGTAAGGCCGGGGTACGTGCTGGTTGAGCAGGTTGGGATTTTGCAGGACGAAAGGAATTCTTTTGCGAAAAACCTAGGCCTAGAATTATAGGAAGAACCGTACAAAGGCGGAAATGATGACTTACCAGGCCAATACCTCTTGACATCCCGGAAACGATTCCTGGCAGACAATGCCCTCAAAGGAGCTTTAGGTTTATCTTCCGGCAACCGCTGCGTTTTGTTATCCCCAAAATCCTTCACCAATTTATCTATATCATCCCTGAACAACAAGCGACCCTTAAAAGGAAGCCGCACGAGTCTAAGCTTGGAAGCCGCATCCACTGCCCAGTGACGGAGCCACAAGGAACGACGAGAGCCATTTGTTTTGCCGAAGCCCTAATAATATCATAGAGGGCATCCGCCATATAAGCTAGACCCGTTTCCACATCCGGAAAATCAGATGGTACAGGCACCCCGGTCTCCATCAACTTGCCATACCTTGAGCCCAATGTAGGCAAGCCCGTGCTGCATAGGGACTGCACATCACCGCTTGCAAGGTAACCGCTGCTACATGAAAGGACAGCTTGAGAGAAGATTCAATTTTTCTATCCTGAATGTCTTTGAGGGCTATACCTCCCTCAACCGGCAAAGTAGTCTTCTTGGTAACCGCAGCCACCAAAGCGTCCACCCTAGGATTCTTAAATCTGTCAAGCTCGTCCTGAGAGACGGGATACAACTGGCGCATAGCCTTCGCCACCTGCAGACCAGCCTCCGGCATGTCCCACTGTGCCGAAATAAGCTCCAGCATCGCTTCGTGCACCGGAAATGCTTTTGCAGGTTTTCTAGTGCCCGCCATAAGAGGATTAGTCGAGCCCAACGCAAGAGCCTCCTGTTGAGAAATATTAAGGCCCTGCAGTGCCTTGGTAATAAAGGAGGGCAATTCCTCTCTATGAAAGAGACAGAGCCCCGTAGGAACATCCACTTCCCTAGCCAGCGCATCCTCAAGCTCCAAATCCACCACCTCCCCATCCTCCAGAGAATCTGGAAGAGACAAAGAAAAGGCGAAGTCTGAAGCAGGGACACCTCTGTCCACAGGTGCCACCCTGCATCTCTTAGCAGCCTGAGACACCAGAGGAGGACCACCGGCCCGAAGGACCGACCCCTGGTCCAAAGAACAGTCCAGAAGCTGAGCAGGCTGAAAGCTTTGCATTACAAAAGCCTTGTGCATTAACATTACAAACTCCGGGGAAAACGCCACCGGATTCAATGGAGCCTGCAGAGCAAAAGTTTTCTCCTGCCCCAAAATCTGCCCCGTAAAGGAAGCAATGCCGCTGACTGCCGGTACAGCCACCGACATGCACTGAAGTGGAACGGCAGCAGCCGCAAGCGCGGAAGAAGCAGCCACGAGCGCGGGAGAAGCAGGCCTGACTCCCCCAGCGCGGAAAACTACCGGTGCATCAGGCGCGATCTGCACTTCTTCCCCTACAACGTCCATGCAACCCGCCGAACAAAGGCCCAATGGTGTTCACCGCTTCCCACAGCGGGAACACCTCTTAACCGCCTCTGCTGCCATTACAACTGCCGAGCAACTACCCCAAAAGCAGCCCCGTGGCACAACAACCCCCGCGACCAACGGCAGACCCAAGAAAACCAGCACATGCAACAGAAAGAAATCACTCTCACCCGAGCCCACCTTTTGCTAAGGCTGGTAGTTGCAGTCTTGGACTGATAGCAAAGCACCGTCCAGCTGCAGCACACTGGTCTTTTTTTGTTTGGAAGCCTAGTTGCAGGGAAAGGAGAAAACACAGACCAGCAAGAAACCTCAATCCACCAGAGAGGAGGGTGGAGCAGGGACCTGGGGGGCCCAGGTGTGACTCCCAAAGTTGGCACCACACAGCCAAACACCCCAATCTAACTGAAGAGAAAAATTCTCAACAGTAGAATAAACCTCAAACCAACCAGAATCCAGGAGCTCGTGGAACAGCGACCATCAACTGCTGGGAGATAGAGAATACTGGAGATACAGGGAGAGTACCAGCCAATAGGTCTACCTGTTAATCAGTTCTCTATCTCCACCTGCTGGTAGATGGATGCTATCCCTCTAGTCTCTGGATTCATCTGCTGCTGTTGCTGAGGAAGAGGAAAATTGGGCATAGAGAGGAGTGAGGTAGAGATGCATGGGGAATAAAAGGATGAGAGGGAGAAATGTTGGATATGGTGGTGGAGAGGGAACAGAGGGATAGATTGAAGAGGATGCAAGGGGGAGGAATGTTGGGCATAGTGATGAAGGGAGAGATGTGGCATGGTGTTGAGAGGGGTGATAGAAGGATAAATGGGCATGAGGCTGGTGGGCAGCAGTGAAAAGTGTTGCACATGATCTGGGGGATGAGAGAGGAAGAAAAGTTGGACTCCTGGAAGGACAGAGAGAGATGTTGGTTGGGGAATGTAATGAGGTCTTGAGGAGAGGATGTGTGCAGAAGGCAGAAAGAAATAAAGAAATATTGGATGCACAGTCAGAAGGAAGTGCAACCAGAGACTCATGAAATCACCAGACAACAAAGATAGGAACAATTATTTTATTTTCAATTTAGGGTTCCTTTTATAAAGTGCGGTAGTATTTTTAGCGCACGCACTGATTAGCACATGCTACAGCGCGCGCTAGCTGAAAAACTACTACCTGCTCAAGAGGAGGAGGTAGCGGCTAGCACGCACAGCATTTTAGCTCGCGCTATTCCACGTGTTAAGTCCCTAATGTACCTTTGTGATCAAAATGTGTCAGTTTTGAGAATTTATATCTGCTGTCTATATTTTGCATTATATTTGTCTATTTTTCTATAGTTGTTACTGAGGTGACATTGCATATTTTAAAGTCATCTGTCTTGACACCTTTGAAAAAAACATATATAAATGATAATTAACATTTTCTCTGCATACAGTGTGCTTTGTGTTTTGTTTTGTTTTTTTAAATTTTATGGTTACCATTATATATTAATAACATTATGAAAAATGGATGGAGGAAATTGCATTACAATTAGTATTATTATGGGGGTGGAATCAGGGGCGGAGTTTGGGTGGGTCTGGGGTGGAGTTTGGGCAGGTCTGGGGCAGAGTTTGGGCGGGGGTACTCGGTTGATATTTGTTAGGCTTAGGGGGTACTTGGCTTGAAATAGTTGAGACACTGCATTAGAACTTGGTACTGAAGGCAGCTATGCTGCCCTGTGTACTGGACTTGATTACGAGAAGCAGGAGGTTTTTGTATAGCCATGGGTTCTTTGGAAATACCCAACATTATGAAGAATCTTGAAGTCAGTGGGAATTTTCTTCATATGCTATAACCACAGATTGGTTCAGCTTCTGAGTCACTGCAATATGCACATGGTTTTAAATGCACACATACAAACATAAAAAAAGGCAGAAAAAAATGAGAGAAGTAGATACTTGCAGCTTATATCAGTGTTAGTGAGTTGCAAAACTAGCATCTTTTAAGATAAATGATTCTATGAACTTCACAATAAGATTATTATATTTCAAACATAGAAAGCAAATCAGATACCAAATTAGTAACTACTGGTTCAATTCAATAATGACTTTTTGAAATCAGAAAGATAATGAAGAAATATCACTAAAAACTCAGATTTTCTATCATTCTATATTGAAAACTAATTCATGATTATGTAACAAAGGGCTCCTTTTACAAAGCTGCAATAGGACCTTAATGCGAAGAATAGTGCGCTAAATTGCCGCGCACGCTAGCTGCTACCGCCTCCTTTTGAGCAGGTGGTAGATTTTTGGCTAGCGCACCTTTGTAAAAGAAGCCCAAAGTGTAGAAATTCTGAATGAGAGTGTGCACGTGGGAATTCCAAGAGATAGTGTGCATGTGGGAATTCCAAGAGATAGTGTGCACGTGGGAATTCCAAGTGTAGTGTGCATTTGAGTATTCTCAACTGTTCTTTAGAGTCAGAGATAGAGACAGTTGAGATTTTCCTTAGAGCTGGGTGGCTGCTGAAAGTTGTCTAAAGAACATGAATAAATACTTGAGAAATATTGGGCAGAAAATTTTAAGTTTAGTCAATAGTCAGTGGGGTTTTGATTTCAATTGAGTGTCTGTATTGTTCTTTTGAGAGATTTTAGACAAAATAGCTGAGGTTGGTTTTTGGCATCGTTTGGTTGTAAAGGCTAAGGAAACTCAGAAATGGCTCTGAGGGAGCTGGTTTAAATTAATTAATTTTGAAAGACTTGCCATTTTGGATTTCTTGAGTAAAAATTAGTTTGGTGAGGAGATTTATTTTCTTGTGAAGAAAATTGAAAAGAGGACATTTTTGATTATTAAGTTGGTTCTGGCCTGAAAAGAAACAATGTAAGGGAGGGTTTGAAGGGCATTAATAAAATATTTGATTGGTAATATTATTGTTATGAGAAAAGGGGAGAGTTTTACTTTTAAATAGAGTCCTTGTCAAGCTGGACTGTATAGAGAAGTAGGGCTACATGAGAAAACATTAGGGAAGCATTGATAAATTAAAGTATTTCTTCAAAAGTTTAATTTTGACACTTTTCCTATGAATTAATCTCTGGGAAAAGAAAGTTTTAAAACTGAGTTGTTACGGAACTTTGAGAAGCACTGCTGAGCTGAGCTACAGGGCTCCATAAGTTTTAATGCTAGTATTCCAGTGCTACCTTAGTGACATAGAAACATTGAATTGTCTTCAGTTTAACATATATTTGAATGGACTGGGAAGCTTGAGAGTGTTCACTGTTATGTTGGTTGAAAGTGCTCGAATGTAAGGAGCTGTTCCTTTGAATATACAGAAGGGTGTAAGGTCAAAAGCACGCCGGTACAAAGGCGTGCGCAGACAATTGAGCGCAGCGCGGAGGCGCATGCCGCAGAAAATTACAGTTTTTACGGCTTCGACGGGGGGCGTGGGGGGGAACCCCCCCACTTTACTTAATAGAGATCGCACCGCGTTGTGGGGGCGTTGTGGGGGGTGGGGGGTTGTAACCCCCCACATTTTACTGAAAACTTCACTTTTTCCCTGTTTTTATGGAAAAAGTTAAGTTTACAGTAAAATGTGGAGGGTTAAAACCCACCAAACCCCCCACAACGCCGGCGCGATCTCTATTAAGTAAACTGGGGGGTCTCCCCAACAAAACCCCCCGTCAGAGCCCCTAAAAACTGTAATTTTCTTCGGCGCTTGCCTCCGTCTTGCGCTCAGTTGTCGGCGCGCACCTTTGTCTTTCGCGGGGTTGTCTATGAACCTACAGAAGTGTGGGGAACTTTTGTTTAATTTTATTTTAATAGATAGAAAAACATGGCCTCTTCGCCAAAGAAGACACTGATTTAGAAGCACACATAGAGGAAGAGAGGGTCTTGTCTTTTTATTTATTTAAGACAGCGTAGTAGGTAAACTGGATCCTGATATTCTGGCATCTTCAGCAGCAGTTCCAGTGTAGCAGCGGGCAGACTTCCTGGTACCCTACCTGAGTGACCAGGTTTCCTGTGAAGAACCAAAGTTCCAGTTCCTGTGACCCATCATGCACTAGCCAACGCAAGAAAGCCTGCAACCAAAGGAGAGGTTTACTTCATTTTTTTTCTGTGTGCACACAGTGGGTTAATTTGATTTTTTTTTTAAATCCTTACCTGAGACATTTTCAGTAAACACCTGCTAAGAAGAGAAATAGTTATTAAGATAGGCTGGAGGAATACCGAATGTTTACTTGAATAATTTCTATGTTTAATTTTATTTTGTACAATAAACTTAGTTTATATCTGTTATTCAAAGTATTGGTCTCTTTCCTTACTGGTATTTTGCGAGAGACTATACGTACCCTGAATCCTAAAACCTCAGTAGCAATCTGGTGGAAGTGAGCCTTGTCTTAGGGATTTGAACACCATTGTGACTTATTTTCTATTTCTGTGCGGTAAGACAGGGCTGCACTGAAACTAAGGGGTGCTACAATTAGCTTGCTTTGATATCTTCTCTGTAATAAAGTGCAGCTGGAAGAAAATCAACTATGTAAGATGCTCATATTTATTTCTGCCTTCTTGTTACTGTAGTAGTCTGTCTCATTTATGTCCAGAATGACACACATATTCTTGCTTTCATACAATTTAAAATAGAACAGGTCAAAAAGATTCTATAAACGGGTGCCTCACTTTAGGTCTGCCTTTGCTATGCTCTTTAGTGTCAATATAATTACATATTGGTGCCAAGATTTCTTTATAGAATACTGGCTTACCTCCCACCCCACCCACACTTTTTATAAAACACCACTAAAGCTACTTTTATAAAGGTGCGCTAACCGATTAGCCTGCACTAATTGAATTAGCACATGCTAAATGCTAACGCATCCATAGACTAACATGCACGTGTTAGCATTTAGCGCACACTAAATTGATTAGTTCACGCTAATCGGTTGGCGTATCTTAGTAAAAGAGGGCCTAAATGTTCCATGCTGCTCCCAATGCTCAGAGATCCTATGAGAGTTGGGAGCAGCGCAGAACATTCAGTGTGCCAGCCAGCGCTAAAAGCCACTTTTGCGGTTTTGTAAAAAAGAGGGGGGAGGGTAATTCAGTATTGAAACATCCACATTTAATTGTGCCCTCTTATTCCATATCAATAGCAGGCTTGAGTTGGCACACCTAAGTGTACCAAGTGATACACATAATTTATAGGATTCTATATGTATATATGTAACTGGGAGGCTTACCCCTGGGCCACCCATGCTTCCTCAACATTTGCCCCTTTGCATTTAGGCAGTTTGGCCCAGATTCTGTAAACAGCACCTAACTTAATTATTTAATAGGCTTAATTGATGCTGATAACAAGCTTAATTAACTTGATAATTAGCTTAAATTAAAAGTAATTGTGTGGTAGGCACCAAGCCTAAGGTGCCTACCAGAAAGTGGGTGTGGTTGAGAATGAATTATAAGTTGACCTTGGGTGAATGATTCATGTTGGCGCCAATATTTAGGCCAATAAAACCCTGACATACTCGTAAATAGGGGGAGCTTAATGTTCGAGCACCTACTGGAGCCGAGGTCCATTTTAGGTGCCACTAGATGCAATTCTATAAATGGTGCCCAATTAAAGATTGACAGATGCTAATTTTTAGACACCTAATTTTTAGACATCTTTTACAGAAGCGAGGCTCTTGATGCTTAGGGCCAAATTCTACAAATGGTGCCGGTATCAGCAACCGCCTAAAAGACGGGCGCTGATCATGTGTCAATCGTGCAATAGTGCCATTTGTGGAATTGCAACTACCTCAAACATAGGCACCAGATATGTAGATCCCTTTCCTTCCATAAAATAGGCTTACAGTCACTAAAATCAATTTTATAGTAAATGACGGCAGATAAAGACCTGAATGGTCCATCCAGTCAGCCCTGTAATGACAATTTCATAATTAAATTAAAATGTCTTTTTACTTTGATATTTCTGGGCCATAGACCTTAGAAGTCTACCCAGTACTGACCTTAGGTTCCAATTACTGGAGTTGCTGTTGAAGTTCACTCCAGCGTATCCAAACCATCTCCTTTGCGGGATTCAGACCGTGAAAGTTTGCCCATTCATATTCTAGTTAGAAATCCTCTGTGTTCATCCCCCACTTTTTTTAAATTCCATCACCGTTTTCCTCTCCACCATCTCCCTTGGGAGGCCATTCCAAGCATCCACCACCCACTCCATGAAAAATAATTTCTTAACATTACTCTTTGGGCTCCTTTTACGAAGCCGCGGTAGCGGTTTAACGTGCGCAATAGCACGCGCTAAAATACTGGCCACGCTAGCCGCTACTGCCTCCTCTTGAGCAGGCAGTAGTTTTTCGGCTAGCACGGAGGTTAGCGCATGATTAAAAGTCATGTGCGTTACAGCCGCTACCGCGGCTTCGTAAAAGGAGCCTTTTAAGTTTACCACCCCTCAACCTCAATTTATGTTATCTAATTTTACCAATTTCCATTCTCTGGAAAGTATTTGGTCTTATATTAATACCTTTCAAATATTTAAATGTCTGTATCATATCACCCCTGTCCCTCCTCTCCTCCAGAGTATACATGTTGAGGTCTTCCAGTTTCTTCTTGTACTTCTTTTGGTGCAAACCCCTACCATTTTTATCTCTTTCCTCTGGCCCGCTTCAAGTCTTTTTATGCACTTAGAAAATTTACACATATACTTGAAACAAAGCACCTATCCCAGAACAGCAGCCCTACCTTTAGCTTCTTGTACCCTTTCAAAAGAGGATGTCTCCCATTGTGACCCCATCAAAACGCTCTAGTTAATGTTCTTTATTGTCAATGGATCTGTGGGAAAAAAAACAACAACATACAGTTAATCATGCAATGATAGTCATTTCTGAAATTCCACGTAGATTCCCTAGAATGTTTTTCTTGTGTGCAAAGATAGTTCTTTGTGTTTCCAAGAATTCAGTCTAACAATTGCAAAATAATGGAGCATTTTGGTTATGGGAAATCTCCACAGAGGTGGGAGCACTGTTTGGTCGATCGTTATTGCAGCTATTATTATTTTTAGATAGACTGATTTAACTCCAAACAATTTTGATTTATAGAGTGTCTTACAGTTCAATAACATACAGCAACTATGGAAAAAAAGAATCCGGTACAGATGCCAATGAAGCTGATTGTTATGCTGGCACACTTTTTATGAAGCTAGATAGGATATTATGCTGTATAGCAGAGCCAGTGTTTCAATTTCTGGCATTACTGATAGGACTGAGAAGCACAACTAATTGTAATTAGTGAGATTCCAGATTTCAATGGCCTAAACACTTATCAGGGTAGCTGTCCCAAGGGCAATAGGGGAAATTAGAGAAAATAGAGAATTAGAGAAGCTTCAACACAGTTGGATTGGTATATTAGTGCTAGGTAACACTGCGGTATTACAATTGCTATGGGGCATTGCAATATGTGTAGGAATGAAGAAATATGAAGGCAAAAAAATGAAGCTTTTCTTTTATGGATTGAATTCTATATATTGCGCCTAAAAAATGTTGCCAAAAAAGGGCTACCATATGTACGCAAATGTAAACCAATCTAAATATAAACCAAGGTGACCTTTTTCCCCAAAAAAAGAAGGAAAAAAGGTTGACTCAAATATAAACCGGGGGTTTATATTCAAATGCCCTGCCCTGCCAGGCTGTCCACCTAGCCCCCTCCCCTTCACTCCATCTCCTGCCCTGCCTGGCTTTGCACTCAGCCCTCTTTTTCTCTCTCCCCTGCCCTTCACCCCCCTTTTTGACTCACATTAAAAACTTAGGTATGGATCTCACACCTACATTTACACACATATCTTATAAATGATTCTAATTGGCACCAATAATTGCTTTTTAAAATGTCAGTTATCAGTGGTAATTAGTTTGTTATTCAATTAAATTGCATGCATAATATTTAGCACTTTTTATAGAATTAGAGGGTATATGTGAGTTGTTTTTAGGTATGACTTGTGACATCTAAAAATTATCGATCTCAACATGAATCACTGTATAGCATCCTTATTCCTAAAAATCTCAAAAATTTTGCAATTTAACAACTACTTTTTATAGAATTACACTTTTTGAGTTGTGCGTGTAACTTTTAATTAGTCTCAATTAGCATAAATTATGAGTTGTTAATTGCCAGTTATTTGCATTGATTTGACCAATCAATTGGCTCCTTTTACTAAGGTGTGCTACGTGTTTTAGCGCACTCTAAATATACATGCGCGCTAAACGCTAACACACCCATTATAAGTCTATGGACGTGTTAGCACTTAGCACACACTAATATTTAGCATGCACTAAAATGGCTAATGCGCCTTTGTAAAAGAGGTGGTAAGTTGTGCACGCACATCAGACACATGGGCAGGTGTGCATGCACCACCTTGGGTGCCATATACAGAATTTGGGGGACAGAAAAATTTAACATACCTTTGTAAATAGACCTCTAAATATCCTAGTGATTTAGGGTTCATTCTGCCATTCTGCAATACACACTAGTGGGTATTTACTGCATCTTAAAAGGACTTACTGCAGGCCATGCTCAGGCAACCTATTGTAAGTACCGGGTTAGTATGTGCACACCAGTCTTCCATTTCACTGATCAAAATTTTCCTTAGGATGGGGAATCCAGCACAAGACATAGTCATATATTGTATTGCTTTCATACCCTAACACTGTGGCTTGTGCTGGATTCCTCCTTTTGAAAAAGCTTTTGGTCAGCAAAATGAATGGATCCATCAAGATCCTGAGAGGTCAGCAGATGTCTCCTGATTGTACAATATTGTTTAGATAACAATGTAGAAATATGATGGAAAATAAAGGCCAAATGGCCCATCTAGTTTGCCCATCCACAGCATCCACTATCTCCTCCACTACCTAAAAGATCCCATGTGACTATCCCAAGCTTTCTTGAATTCAAACACAGTTTTTGTCTCCACCACCTCTATCGGGAGTCTATTCCATGCATCTACCACTCTTTCTGTAAAAAAGTATTTTCTTAGATTGTTCCTGAGCCTGTCACGTTTTAATTTCATCCTATGCTCTCTCATTCCAGCATCCACTATCTCCTCCACTACCTAAAAGATCCCATGTGACTATCCCAAGCTTTCTTGAATTCAAACACAGTTTTTGTCTCCACCACCTCTATCGGGAGTCTATTCCATGCATCTACCACTCTTTCTGTAAAAAATATTTTCTTAGATTGTTCCTGAGCCTGTCTCATTGTAATTTCATCCTATACTCTCTCATTCCAGAGCTTCCTTTCAAATTATATGATTGCTATGTGTGATGAAGTATACATCCTGTCATGAGAGACATTGTGCCCTTGGGAAGGGATTCTTGGGAGAAAACAGTATCAGAGCCTGACCTGGGTCTTAGGGAGGATCATATGGTAGGGTATGATGGACTTTCTTTCTGTTGAGTAGAGGAAAAGGGCAGACTAGAGACCAACAACTGAATTGAATGAACTGATTTACATATTTATCTGCATGAGACAAGTGAACTACAAAAGACTAGTGTTGGGATGAAAAGACCCTTTTTGCATTTTATTTTGAAATAAGCAGGATAGGCACAGAGCCCTCTTGGACATTTAAAGGGGTGTCCTTGGACAGATTGGCATATTTCAAGGGAGAAGGAGTAGAACTTCTGTCTGTTTTGTGCCTTAAGAATTGAGACTGATCTCTGATCCTTATTTCATAGAGACCATGGTCTCCTACAGATGACCCTTGGGGGGCAATAATGTTAGTTTTGGCCTAACTCCCGGTAAGTTTGAGAGTGATCAGAGTAACCAGTGGATGAACAGGCTGCATCACATTTTGGGGTAGTGGTGGGATTCAGAAACTGCCTAGTAAACGGTACCTACTGTAGGTTGTGGGAAAGGGTGTTTAAGCGATTAGTCCAGCTGAGCACTTGTTTCTGGTGATCTGCACTTGGACTTTGTTGTTGTTTTCCCTTCAGGGCAATGGCGTCTGAAGCTACACTAAAGTGGATGACCGAACAAATGTAAGTCTAACAGGAAGCGATGGAGCACCACTTCTTACAAGCTGTGATGAGTTATATGTCTCATCACGTGAGAGAGTGTACACCAGAGTCTACTCTTCCAAGGATTTCCTAGAGGATAGGCAATAGGCAACTGGGGTTAAACAGGGACTGGCCGGGTCAACATAGTTCCTAATGGGGTGGTTCTAGTCATAGTGGAAGACTAGGTGGGTTGTGTTAGGAGCTAGCTACTCCTATTTCCCCAGAGTGTTATTTTGCCCATTAGTAAAGAAAATTGAATGAACTGATTTACATCCTAATTTGTATACAAGTGAATTGTAGAGAAAAGGGGTGATTTATAAAGAAAAGAGGTTCATAAAGACTTAAGCTGGACTCCTGATAGTGAGGGGAGCTTTGATGTGGACCCCTCAGCCTTTAGGGTACATTTTGAGGGGGTTAAGAGGGACCGACCCTAAACTGAAAGGGAGGACTGATTAATGGACTCCCAGCAGAAAGGAGCATAATTTGGGTTCTTGAAAAGAAGAACTCTGGAAAAAACCTTAAGGGGAGGAATGCTGGCTTAGTGCTTAACCCTCAGTAAGCCTGCAGCCCTCTCTGAGCATCCAAGCTCAGATTAGTTACCCTTTGGCTATACTCTCAGTAGACAGTGAATGGACACTCGGCCTACATCCTCAGTAGTGTCACAACCCCAGCCTTAAGACTAGGGTTGTGCCAGGTCTATCTCCTCCAAATCCAAGCCTTACCCTAAAAAGGGCTAATCAGAGGGACAGGCTAAACTCAGACAAACAGATAGGGTCAGAGTTCCTATTAAACCATCAGGTTACAGAATCCTGGGGAGGGGAAGATGAGGGTGAGAACAGCCTGGAGCAGCGGGAGGTGCCTTACAAAAAAGAACAGCCTAAGAGGCAGGCTCCCAGCACAGCTAAGACACAACTGCTGGGCCCAATTAAGGCTAATCAGAAAGCTCAGCAGAAGCAACAGGTTGTCCCTCCCCCTTACAGGTTAGGGCGTGTCCAGCTCAGGGCTTTAGAGGCTGAACTGAGGAGAAACAATTCAGTCTACCCTGGGTCAGCCCAGGAAGGAGGCTCGAGGGACTGGGCTCCTGAAACCCCACCAAATCAGGACATTGAAATGGCAGATGTTACTACTGTCCCTGAGGCAAACCAGCCAGCCAGCAAGGATGCCAGAGAGCTGATGGATACCTCCATGGAACCTGAAGAAATCCACATGGATGAGAGTTAAGTGGAATTTCTTGACTGTTTGTGATTTAAATTTTTGGTTTTTCTTTTGGGCTGTCTGAAAGCACAAGTGTGAGCAGTGATAGGCTCACTGCTGCAGCTGTGCCTTATTTTGGGGACAGTGAAGAAAGTGTTTGGTGCATTTTCACTTTTGCCTTTTTCTATTTTGAGAGGACTTTGTGATTGACTGTGTGGAAGGGGTAGTAGCATGGGGAAAATCCACACAAGATCCTCAGGGTGGGATTGTGGGGCCAATTCTTTGGCAAGCTTTAAATAAAGTGGATTCAGCTACTCCCCTCCCCCACCAACTGCCTGTGAAGTTGGCTGGGTAGGCCTGCTAAAGACCAGGCCTAGGCAGCACGTTCTGAGAGTGTTTGCAAACCATAGTGAATGACCAGTATAAAGGCTGGGTAATTCTTGTAGCCATAGTTTGCCCTTTTGACTGTGGAACTGACAGGGCAAGGCTACACTAGAACCATTTGGACTCTTACCTGTCAGAAAGGTGTGGCCTGTATTTTTTGTAAGCCCAAATTTTATGTTCATGTTTTGTGTGCAAAGCCTAAACCGTAGCCGTTTGCTACGTAGGAAATAAAGTTGGACTCAAGGTTATTGAAACACTTTATTGTCCTGACATTATTCTTTATTTTCCTCATAAGAACCAGCAGGACCTTCAACTTCTTTTGAAGGCACGTCGAGTTCGGTGTTGTGGAGCCCTGGTCGGTGGCCATTTGCAAAACCCGGCATCGGCAGGCTCACAGTAGGTGGTGAACAGATATACAGCATACACCCTACGTAGGTGGTGGAAGGACACTCGGCCTATACTCTTGGTAGGCAGTGAAAGGATATTTGGCCTATAGCTTTGGCTACTCGGTGCCAGGGGCATGACTCAACCAATAGAGCAACAATGGAAGCAACAACAACCAATTATCCAATTAATGGAAGCCCAGATTAAAGAATTCTACTACTTAGCAGACAGAGTCCAACATACTGTAATTCGACAGGACACTGAAGTGAACTAGGAAACTAGTGGCACTGGCAAGCGATGAGGGACTGGACTAAGAGGTTAACCCCGACTAAACTAGGAACAGAAGAAGACCCAGAAGCATACCTCATCACTTTTGAGAGAGTAGCTGCTAAGGTCCATGGATCAACAGGCTATTAGGGAAGCACAGACAGTTTACATGAATTTGTTCGGGTACTGAAGCATTTTTCCCAGTGTGTCCTGGTGGGCTCACAATCTAATGTATCTGAGGCAACGGGGGATTAAACGACTTTGCCCAGAGTCAAAATGAGCATGTTGCTCAGGTTACTGAGGTTGTAGCTTTAGCCACTGCATCACACTCTCCCCATCCTTAAGTGCCACCATTAGAGTCCCCTCTTTAACTTTGTGCCTGGTATTTGTGAAACACTACTTAGGGAGGAAGTTATGAATATGGGCTACTGTTAAGACATTTTTTCATTTACCACAAGTTGTGCTGTTTTAACACAAGCCCCATTTTATGCAATAAAATAACCTGTCTTAATGGTAGGCCACATGTTTGCCCAAAGCAGTCTGTATTGTCACTGACCATATAAATACTTTTACATATATTTAATACGATTATTTGAAACCTTTATTAATTCTCTTGAGAATATAAACAACACTGGTGGGGTTCCTTGATGAGTGTAAGTTATACATTTTATCTAGCAAGATGTTTTGAACTGTAGCTTTCCAGATATTGGGTTACTGAATTAATAAGCTGCAGCTGCTTATTTTATAATCCATCTTCCCAAATTACGAGCCATTCCCTTCAACCATTTGTTTGTCATTAATTTGTAATGATAATTTGAAGGATTTGGGGTAAGGAGAATTTAAAAGTTCCATACAAATAAAGCAGAAAGTTGAAAATAAATAAATAAGAATAGAAGAATAATGGCTATAATAAATAATTACAGATGCGTACCATTTACTTTTTTCTGTATGGTATTGTTTTAGTTTGCCTTTAAACCTTCCCAGATTTCATACTTGTTTGATCTCGCGTAGGGCATTGTAACACCATGCTGTGGGAGAAAGAACTACTGGAACACTTGAGTAATTAAATAATATTTTTTGAGTGGAAATCTACATGCTTCCAATATGTACGTAAGGCCATGAGTCCATCAAATCATTGAGAAGTATATGAAATGTCTCTGTTTCCTTATGCATTTAAAAAGTGCTTGAAATATCTGATTCACCATTACAAATGTGATCTTTATCCCCCTGAGTTGGCACAACTGCAAACTGCATGTATGACCTTGTACGAGTATGCCTTCATGAGATGAAATAACAAAAAGTACCATTTAACATTTAAAATCTTTCCTAGGTTACTTTCAAATGGATTCAATGTGTGTGAATATTTGTGGGTTTTGAGCTGTCATGCATAGTAAGGCCATATAGAATTACTTTTTCTTTTTTCCCTTCCTTTTCCCAAAATAAATCTTACATTACTGCACCACTTCTTTCGACGCTAGGCATGCTTTCTTCTTTAGGAAACAGTATTTTCAAAAGGTACAAAGATAAATATATATGCTATCCTATTACATGATTTGTTAACACCTGCCTACTTTAGGGAGTCGTAAGGGTGGCACCCAAAACCGAAGTTTCAGATATGGTACTGCTCCATTATCTTGAATCTCAACATCCACAATGTAATTTTTTTTTTTTTTTTAATCAAGCAATATTTATAGATTGCATATGACATCTCTACTGAAGTGCACAAATTTGGTTGTGACATTGGATCTAGAGAGTTGCACGGGGACAGAAATCAAGGCCGTTTCCGCCCATCCCCAGTAGAATCAAACCCATCCACGCTGGAATCAAATTCATTCCCACCTGTCCCACTGGAATCAAATCCATTCCTACCTGTAATTGAATCTATCCCCACCTATCCCTATAAACTTCAGAAACAGATATTTCATTTAATTATGCTACTGAATTAAAGGCGCTGGTAGAGACCCATTTACAAATAAGCAAAGACACTTTATTAATTTGGAAATAATAATTGGGAAGAATACTTACTTTGCACATGGGTTTCTGCCAGAGCCTTTAATGTAAATATAACATATAAATACTCAGCTGAGGAGGACCCACAAGCTATGTCAGCTGAGGACTTCTTCTGCAGGTGGCCTGGGGTCCCTTTTGCCAAGCTTAGCAGGCAGCAGTAGCATCCCTGATACAGGCACCTCAGTGGCTCAGGGATGCTGCCAGCGACTGCTGCACTTGGTGAAGGGGAGTTCTGGCTGTCTCTGGAGGAGGTCCTCTGCTGGTGGTGTATGGGGATCCCCACCAGCCACAGCAAGGGTCAGCAAGTACTTCAGCACTGTAGAAATAGAACCAGAAATGCATTTCCTTTTCTTTTGAACACAATACAAAGACATCTGCTATATACTGTACAGTTCCCAAAGCTAACATATTTTAGTCAATAAATTCATTATTATAAATCTTTTTGTCTGGAGACTTATTTTTCCATCAAGTTGGTCCCAGTTTCTTTTTTTCATTTTCCCATCTTCTGCAAATTCTTCTGTTTCTGTCCTTGGTTCCTCCTACCATTGTCCAGCATTTATCCCTCTCTCATCCCCTGAACCATGTGCAGCCCCAAGTCCAACATTTCTCCTTCTATCACCCCTCTCCAGCACCATGCCACTATGTCCAACATTCCTCCCTCTTGCATCCCTTTTAATCTGTCCCACTGTTCCCTTTCCACCACAACATTTCTCCCTCTCATCTTTCTCTTCCCTCTCATTTGTACCTCCCTCCCTATGACATCAGGAAAATCAGGAATCCAAACAAACAGGTAAGTAAACCATAAATCTTCAAGCAGTCCAAAAAATCAAAAGAAAGAGCAACAAAACAGTTCAAATATAAAGTTCAGCTGCTTTCCTTATTTCACCCCTCTGAGGTTTAGTCTCACCTCAGAACTCAAGGCAACCTGCTCCCAAACAGGTTATACAGTGTAGTACAAAATAGAGTTCAAGTCACTGGATTCACTGTACACAGTGCTCCAATAGTGAAGCCTCTGGCAGCCCTACACTAAACTGCCAGGCAAAGGAGAGTGTCACAGGTTTGCATTCACTTAGCTACCATATAGCCTACAAAATGCCCTCCCAGGTAACAGCAAACCTCTCCCAAAAACTGACACCTTCAGCTTCATAAAAGCAAAAGAAAAAAGAAAAGCAAAAATCCCAAAAGGACCAGTTTCAGCACACAGTCACTTTCAAACAAAGGGAGCTGAAACACACTCACTGTTTCTGCCAATTAGGACTTGCAGCTGATGGAAAGACCAACCTCCAAGGCTTCCTCACAAGGACTCACTTCTTCAGGCAGGTTGTCAAGTTCCATTGGAAGATCAGCATCAGAAAGAACTTCCTCCAGCAATTCTCCAGCCTCCTTTACCTCCATGGATGAGGCTGTATCATCCCTGCTTGGCCCGAGGAGACTCTCAGGGAGGAAAGGTCTGAACCTTCTCCCTAGCCTGCCTCCCTGCTTGAGCTCAGCTGCTGTTTTTTGTACTCCAGGGGCACGCCCTATTCTACCTGAGTCAGCAGACCTGCCTGGGGCTCTTGGGCTCCTCCTGGGGTGACCTAGAAACTGCTCTTCCAAGAAATCCTGGGAGATTTCAGGCTCCCCCTGGAGGTTAACCTGAAAATCATCCCTAGAACAATCCTTGTCCATTCCCTTCCGGTTTTTCTTTTGTGTCTTAGCAGGAACTTTAGCTGGAACCAGGTCAGGCACAATGCCTGTCTGGTTATACTACTATGTCATATCTTTCCACTTCAATCTGTTGGAACACTGTTGTGCACCTCATATTTTGCCTGGGTCTTTATACCCACATTACTCCTCTCCTCAGGCTACTTCACTGGCTCCCAGTCTGTCTCAGCATATGATTCAAACTCCTCTTACTGACTTTCAAGTGTACTTGCTCTGCAGCTCCTCACTATCTCTCCTTTCTTGTTACTAGCTATACTCCCTGCTGGGAGCTCTTCTCATTCGACAAATCACTCCTCTTTGCACCCTTCTCCTCTACCACCAATTCCCATCTCTGTCCCTTCTACCTTGAAACAACCTGCCTGGCTCGCTATGTTAGTCTTCGTCTCTCATGGTATTCAAAGCCAGACTAAAACCCACTTATTTGAAGCTGCGCTTAAACACTGACCTAACCATCATATCTGTCTGTCATTTTCTTAATAGTCCCCTACCGCCTTTAGCCCCCTCTTGTGTCTGTCCCTTGCATGTACAATGTACATCGCTGCGTGTGCCTGGTTGCAGTATAGAAATAATAAATTGTTGTAAATTGAGAATGTTGAGCAAGCTTCAGCCATACCTGTCTAACCCCCTGTTTTACTAAGGTGCACTAATCGTTTTAGCGTGTGTTTAGTGCACACTAAATCTATGCATGCGCTAAACGCTAATGCATCCGTAGAAAAACATACACGCATTTAGCAAGTGATTAGTGTATGCTAATATTTAGCGTGCGCTAAAATGCTTAGCATGCACTTTAGTAAAAGGAGCCCTAAGTATTATTTCAAACAAGGGGTTCAGTCCCTGATATTGTCAGGGTTTGATTACTGTAACAGCTTCTAGTTTGCATGCCTTACAAGTGGCACAGAATTAAATAATTTGACTATTGTGTAGGATTACTAAATCTGAGTGTTTCTTCATATTTCATTGTGATGCACTGGTTATCCGTGGAATACCGTGGGAAGTATAAATTGTTACTGATTATTTATCAGTCTCAATCATCAAAATATTTGCATGATTGTTTAAGACCTTATATACCACCTAGGCCATTGTGCTCTGCAACTGTTTCAGGTATGGTTGTTCCCTCTCAAAAATTTGTACATTTGGAAGCACTGAGGAACACATTTTCATGTATGGGTCCAATAGAATGGAATAAACGTCCAGTATCAGAAAGATTTAAGCCAAACCAAAAAACTTTTGCGTTTTAACATTCTTATTGAAGGAATAAAGTAAATAAACATATAGATATTCATTACAAATGATTTCATACATTTTGAAAATTCAATTCACTTATTCTATTAAATACAATTATTCCTCCAAATATTTTATATAATAAAACCTAATCCCCCAACCCCCCTTCCCACCTTCCCTCTATCCCTCCCACCCATTCCCTCCTCCCACCCAAGATGGAAGGTGACAAGGACAACCAGGTATAGAATACAATGAATACAATAAAAACTTCAGTGCAATTCATTAAGAACGAACTTTGTGCCCTAGGTGAAAGTTTTTGAATATAAGAGTCCCAAATTTTCATAAAAAGACAAGTTTGTCAACTCTAGGAGATCTATGAACCTTCCCAACTTCATAAAAGAGTACACAATGTTGGGAAGCTAGAGATGCTGGAAGGATGAGGAAGCGAAAGATGTTGTTTATGCAAATATGGGATCCATATTTGCAAGCCTTATTTCCTAAAGGTCATAGTGCAGTTTTAAGATGGGTATCCTAACTGAGATTGAGGAGAGGTAGAGAGTACCATTGGAAGGGGAAGGGAAGGGAGGGTTTGGGGAGGTAAAGTAGAGGGTATTAAATAAATTCAAACATGTAGTCCTATTGAGGTTTGATGGGGTTGGAGAGTACCTTTGAATGGGGAAGGGAAGGGAGGGTTTGGGGAGGGATGGTAGAGGGTATTAAATGATTTAAAACATGTAGTCATACATAGATTGAGTGGGGTTTGATGGGGGATGAAGGTGTTTTCTAGGTTTATATGGGATGTATTTTACTCGATGCCTCATTATTATACCCGTCTATATCATTTAGAAAGTAGATAGTACTTATCTCAGCCAAAAAACCCAGGGGTCTGACTCCCTGGGGTTTTTTGGCTGAGATAAGTACTATCTACTTTCTAAATGATATAGACGGATAGAAACAAGTAAAAACAGTTTGAAATATTAATTTAATTTTAAACAAATCACATAATAACGTTCAAAAGAAGAAAAAATTAGATGAAAACTTTTTCAAAAATTGACAGCCAATGATGAAGCACCACAATATGCTTCCCGCGGTATGAAACACTATAAGCGGTGGAGTGGTGGGGCTGAGGCGTCTTTATGAAAAGAAAAAAAGTTCATTACCATCCAGACAATTATTATTTCTACATTTATAAAGATTTGACTGGATATACTACACTTATAATTTTTTGCCGCATTTTTTTAGCTCATTATTATACCAAGCACCTTGGTGTTGTATGTAATACTGACCACATCAATATATTCATCATATTATTATATTTGATGCATCATCATTGTTATACAAGTGATGTATTTGTTGTTGTTTGCATCAATTAAAAAAATTGTTTGAAAAAAAAAAAGTAGGAAATGAAATATACACTCTAATGTTTGTGGTGTTTGATTTGGTTTGAATCTGTATTTCATTTTAATTATGCATGCTTTACTGTAATCTGCTTTGAATAAAAGTGGAATATAAATAATAAACTAACAATAACTCTGTTGTTACTATCTAGATAAATTTTGTCTCTATCTCTGGAAGATCCTTGCCCCTTCCCACATGATGTTCATCTAAAATTTCTACATTAACCCCTATTTTACTAAGGTGCACGAAGCGTTTTAGCACGTGTTTAGCGCACGCTAAATTTATGTGCGTGCTAACTGCTAATGCATCCATAGACTAACATACACATGTTAGCGTTTAGCACATGGTTAGCTCACGCTAATATTTAGCTTGCGCTAAAAAGCATAGCACACCTTAGTAAAAGGAGCCCTAAATAACTCCACTTTATAAGCACACAGAATTAGCACTCGATGTAGGCTGCATAAGTGTTTCTACTAAGCGTCCAATCCGGCACAGAGACTAATTCACTCCAGGATTTGGTTTTATCCTTGCTTATATTCCAGCAGCAACAAACTGCAAAACACTCGGTTCTCATAACAACAGTTTTACTAGGTCTATGGTTCTCCCCCACCATGTTAGTAACTTCTCAAATCACTTTTATACTACAGGAAACATGTTCCTGATAGTCCATTCCATAGTTTGGATTTTATCCTTAGATTCCTGCAACGTTTGATTTGATAGACCAGTGTTCTTCAACCACTGGTCTATAGACCAGTGCCGGTCCACAGAAATTTCCTGCCGGTCCACAGGGCCAGCACGTGCATCAGGCCCAAAACAGTGTTCTTCAACTGCTGGTCTATGGTGCGATCGATGCAGCGTTATCTTTGAGACAGCTCCTTCTTCCTAACTGATTTAGTGCACAAAGCCACGGGCAGTGGCTCCTAGGGGCACCCTGCGCCTGAACGTCAGAGGGAAGGCTTCCAGATGAGAAAAGGGACATGCAAGGTGCAATTAGTACTATTATGGGGGCGGGATCTGGGGTGGACATTGGGTAGAGATGGGCGGGGTCTGGCCCATGACTTAGCCCAGTGTTCTTCAACCGCCGGTCCACGGACCGATGCCAGTCCACAGAATAATTTTTGTATTTCTGCCGGTCCATAGGTGTAAAAAGGTTGAAAAACACTGTGATAACCTATAATGTGATTTTGAATAGATTGAGTGCTGTGGGAGTGGGTAGTAAGGTGTTGAGGGATTTTTTTTTTTTAATTTCTTGACTAAAAGAAGATATTTTGTTGGAAGACTGTGAGGGTTCCACAGGGCTCATCAATTTTACCCTTACTTTATGACTTGTATATGAGCACTTTGGGGGAATGGCTGACTGGTTTAGAAATATTTGTATTATCTTATGCGGATATTTTTATTTTGAGGCCAGGCTTTTTAGATTTCTCCAGAATACAATAACATTAGTTGATAGTTGGAGCACAATCAAGATGATAATAAGAAGTGACAGGTACATGGCATAGGGCTCCTTTTACTAAGGTGCACTAAGCATTTTAGCGCACGCTAAATATTAGTGCATGCTAATTATGCGCTAAACGCTAATACATGCATGTTAGTCTATGGACACGTTAGTGTTTAGCGTGCATGTAGATTTAGCTCGCACTAAGCACGTGCTAAAACGCTTAGCGCACTTTAGTAAAACAGGGGGTTAGTCTAGCTCAGGCCATCCCTCCAAACTGAATGACTGAACAAAAAGCAAACTAATCTGAGAGGAATCTAAACATTTAATTGAAACTTTGAAAGAATGCCGTAAAAACCAGCAAGCAATCTGCAAGATCCAGTCCAAAAACAAAAACAGCAGATCAGCATAAACATATAAATAAATTATTTTATTGCAATAAACACTGACAATTCTCAATTGCCCGACATGGCTATGTTTCGCAACCTCTGGAGCTGCGTCAGGGGCTGAGACAAAAGCAAGTCAGTGATATTCTACGAGACAGCACACAAGTCAGTAGCAGTCTACTTATGAACACAGCTCGCTGGTCAGGTTGATAGCAGTCTACTCGTAGCTGTGGATAAAGTGCACTGTTCCAAGAGCCTTCACAGTGAAACATGGCTATTGGGGTTTATTATTTACCCCCTTTTATAAAACCATGCAAGAGGTTTTAATGCCGGCTAGTACACTGAATGAGCATTGGCCGACGCTAAAAACGTCTTACATGGTTTGTAAAAAGGATTTCAGGATTTCCCCAATGAATATACATGGGATCTATTTGCATGCTAATAGATCTCATGTATATTCATTGGGGAAATTCTGAAAAACAGACTGGATTGCGGCCCTCGAGGAGAGATTTTGACACCCCTGCTATAGAATGCAAAGGAACTTGAACATGTTTTTATTGACTCAGGGAAAGGGACGGAAACATCCAATGGTTGCATTTCAAATCTGTATGTGTGTGTGTATGTAGAGGGGAGTATGCTTAATCCTCTCAAAACACTATCCCTCTGAAAGGTGTGGGTGTCATGAATTGAATAGAAAATCTCATAATTTAAATGTGTGCACTGATGCAATAACACTAGATTCTATTAAGTAAAGTGCCTCTATCGGTATATCAGATTTGTTACAGTGATACAGCCATAGGTGAGTCAGGGCTGTCTTTGCTACTCCTGCCTCAGGCCCACCCAGCAGGGGTACACCATTGGTGTAGCTGGTAGGGATCCCTACAAAAATGTGTGGCAGTCAGCAGTAGCACTTTGATCCACTGATGCTGGCACCATAGGCGTGCTTACTTTGCTTGCATACTCAGTCCATACATGAGAGTTAACCATGTCCGCAGTGCCAATGTGAGCAGCTCAGTCATCTCTGACTTCAGCACTTTTCTGAGTGGGACAGGCAGGCTTCTCCCCAACAGATAAGGCATTATAATATTTTCAATTTGGTAGGGGATGGTAGAGGGGGCAGAAGGAAGAGGAAATACATGACTACCCATCTTACACATTGGCCAAACTGAAAATTGCTTTCAGACTACCTTCTGTTTTATTAAAAAAAATAAAAAACAACAACTTGTAAATGAAACTTGCTGGTGTTATTTAATAGTAATGAAAATTATTTTTGTAAGTTAACCTCCAGGTGATCTATTAAAGGGTAGGATTCATCAAACAGCTTTAAGTCACTTAGGGCTCCTTTCACAAAGCCACAATAGAGGTTTCTTGGCAAAACTGACCAAGAAGGTCATATTTAACCAGCTATCAGAAATTATTGAAAAAAACAAAGTTCTTCACCCAAAACAAACTGGTTTTCGGCAGAATCATTCAACCGAACACTCCATGATCGGTCTGACATCTTCAATCATCTATTTTCTATACCATCATCAATCTGTCCTTCTCATATCCCTAGACCTCTCTGCAGCATTTGATACCATTGATCATCACCTCCTATTAAACAGACTCTCATCCATTGGACTTAACAATCAAGTCCTATCATGGTTTCAATCTTATTTTTCAGATCAAATGTCCAAAATTATATTTAATAACTCATCATTTAATCTAATCTAATATTTGTGTGTCATGCACACCTAACAGGCTTAAATCTTATCCACATTACTACGGCATCCCCCAAGGTTCCATATTGTCACCACTATTATTCAACATCTTCTTGGCCCCTTTATTAACACTCTGCCAATTAATTGGATTTACGATTTTCACTTACACGGATGATTTACAGCTCATCCATCCATACACTCAAATACAGCAGAAGAAGTTTCCAATATTAATCAGAAACTAGTCAAAATTTGCCAAGGGCTTAGCAAAAATATGTTATCATTGAATGTCGCAAAAACAAAATCCATGTTTTTTCCCTGGAGAGACGGTATAAAAATTGCAGCATCTATTAGAATCAAAGATAATACACTTCAAGAAGTTGATAAAATTAAAATCCTAGGTGTGATCATTGATCACAAACTAAGGGGTTCTTTTACTAAGGCACGCTAGCCATATTAGTGCACACTAACACGTCTATTATAGTCTATGGATGTATTAGCGTTTAGCGCATGTCACACCACTCTTTTTCTTAAAGAATGTTCACTGGATGCCATAAACCATAGAATACTAGTTTTCACAAAGACAGGAACTTATTCCCTGCTTTAATTAGCAGCCTCTACAAAAGATCTTCTTAGGCCCTCAGCGTCACCACTCAGAACTCAAACTTCTCACTGTTCCGAGCTTTACGTGACAAATCGTCACTGGGTCTGTTTAATCATTTTTATCACTTATCAAGAGCTTAAATAATTTTACCATCTTAGTATTTAAATATTCTACTATTTACTTAGCTTTTATCAAGGCTCCACCCCCTTTTACTGTCGACCACCTCGAATACATGTCGGCTGTGACACCCTGTATGACATAGACATCTCTAAATAGAGACAACTTTATACAAAGCTAAGTAAATAGTAGAATATTTTAATACTAAGATGGTAAAATTATTTAAGCTCTTGATGAGTGATAAAAATGATTAAACAGACCCAGTGACGATTTGTCACGTAAAGCTCGGAAAAGTGAGAATTTTGAGTTCTGAGTGGTGACGCTGAGGGCCTAAGAAGATATTTTGTAGAGGCTGCTAATTAAAACAGGGAATAAGTTTCTGTCTTTGTGAAAACTAGTATGTATGAGTTAGCCACCTGAAAATATTTTCATGCTAATTATATTTGATAAACCATAGAATAACATACAAAATTGCCCTACTAACTTCAAAGTTCAAATGTCAAAAGCGCCTTCATTTCTGGAAAGAATACTCACTCCTCATGCTCCATCTAGATCATTAAGATCCAAGGATAAACTTTTACTCTCAGTTCCTTCTTTAAGAACTATTAACACTTGACGGGATATGATTTTTTCTGTGACAGCTCCCATATACGGAACTTGCTGCCTGCACACTTGGCCGCAGCAACCTTGGTTCAAATCTGAGTCACAGCACAAAACTGTTTGGTCGAAATAACTATGTGGACAGGCTATATACATCCACCCCCAC
This sequence comes from Geotrypetes seraphini, assembly GCF_902459505.1. Taxonomy (NCBI): domain Eukaryota; kingdom Metazoa; phylum Chordata; class Amphibia; order Gymnophiona; family Dermophiidae; genus Geotrypetes; species Geotrypetes seraphini. Next base: position 227,010,852 of record NC_047088.1, on the reverse strand, counting down.
CCCACCCCAATTCTTCCATATATTCCTCAGTTCTTAATTCTATCTCAGAGGAGATCAAAGGAAGAAATATCTCACAAAAGTGTGGTTAAATAGTCAAATCTTTGAGAAGTATTTGACTGCTCACTGAAGTTAGTAAGCTCACAGTCATTTTATTGGGAATTGACATCATTAATTGATTCATTATTTTTTATTTTATTTTTTTAATTTATTTATTCAATTTTCAAAATACAATTCAAGATTTACTTGTACAGAAAGCTTTTCAAGTCAAGAAAAAAAAAATCACAAAAATATTATAAATTTCAAGGATACCAATTAACTTAAGTCGGCTCAAGTCCATAAATGATCCAAAATGTAATTATAAACGGAAACTACAAAGAAATAATATTAAGGAAAATAATGCAAGTCAGCTGATGAGGGCATCTTAAATTCCTATACTTCTCCATTCTTTTCCTTCTCAAGCCGAGAGAGAGATAGGAAAGTTGTCAGCTGGTAAGGCTCAAAGAAAACATATTTTTGGGAATTATATTGTATAACACATTTACAAGGATATCGTAGGAAAAAAGTTGCTCCAAGAGCTATAATTCCCGGTTTTATCATAAGAAACTCTTTTCTTCGCCTTTGTGTGTCCCTGGCTAAATCTGAGAACATTTGTATTTTGAATCCCATAAATTCTTTTGCTCTATTTTTAAAGAAAAGTCTCAAAATCCAGTTCTTATCCATTGTTAGAGTTAAAGTTGCTACTAATGTTGCAGGAGTAGCCAACTCTTTGTCTGATAATACTAGGTATATTGGACTACTGCAACATCCTCTTCCTTCCTTGCCCTGTAACTACGATTAAACAACTCCAAACAATCCAAAATACAGCTTTGAGACTCATCTACTCATTGAGAAAACATGACCACATCACTGAAGCCTTCATCAACTCACATTGGCTTCCAATCCAAGAAAGAATCCAATTCAAATTCTACTGCATATTATTTAAAACCCTACACGGAGACAGCCCATCATACTTGAACAATCGCCTCATCCAAGCACTCACTACCAGACACAGAAAAATGCACTCCCCATTCATACCCCCCCCAATCAAGGAAGTAAAAAGAACAAAACTACACGACGGCCTCCTAGCCACTCAAGCCGCAAGGCTGGACAACCAGATCTCCAACCTTCTGATGACCACCCCAGACTATAGGACGTTCAGAAAAGAAATAAAAACCACACTTTTCAAGAAATTCCTGAAGCAGCAATAACAACACGACCTCTTAGTAACTCTAAAACTGACATTTGATCTACCCATTACTGTACTAATAATAACAAAAGAACCTCCACTATGACCACCTATTAATTCTTTTACAAACCACCTCACCCTCAACAACCCGTTAATGTTTATAAGATCTACAACTTACCTCTCTAGCTAATCATTGTAACTCTGTATTTTTTAAATTAACCTTTTGTAATCCGCCTTGAACCGCAAGGTAATGGCGGAATAGAAATCCCTAATGTAATGTAATGTAATGTAATAATTCCAATAATGCCGATACATCTATTGGACCTTGGCTGTCTTCCTGTTGCTGAGTTTGATTTTTCTTGGGAAGGTAGTACACCTGTGTAAATGGAGGTAATGAACCCTCAGGAACTTCTAATATTTCCGTCAGGTATCGTTTTAACATTTCTTGCGGGGTAATTGTTGTAATTCGTGGAAAATTAATCACTCTGATATTGTTGCCTCTTGAAAAATTTTCAAATGTTTCAATCTTCCTTCTTAAATTAACATTGTCCTTAATTAAGGTCTCTTGATGTTGTTTGGAAGATTTTAATTCATTTTTGATACTGTCCAGTGATTTATTTGAGTCAGCAATATCTTGCTTTATTAAAGTAATTTCTTTTTCTTTGTCTTTCATTTTCCCCTCCACTTGCACTTGTTGAACATTAATTGTTTTCGCCATATTTGCCACCAAGTCCCACAAGGCATCTAATGTAACTTCTTGGGGCTTAACTATAGTAGGAATTTGTAAGTGTGTATTCAAAAATTTATGCTCACCATTCGACAGCTCTCCTCCAATTCCCTCCGCTTGAGTAAGTCCAGTTTTAGTTGCTGCAGCACTCCCGTCCATATTCAGGCTCTCCTGCATAGCCTGTGAACCTGAAACGGCTTCTTCAAAACAGCTCGGCGCAGCCTCTAGGGGAGAGCTCATCCCGACTTCCGGTTGGCTCTCTACCCCTGGGGAGCAGGTTGCACGGGGGTGCAGAGGAGGAGGTCTTACGTCGGGGCTCAAAGTGGTCTCAAAACTTCGGTGAGACACCTCTGCTCCGTTCCCAAGAGGTGTCTCTAACTGAAATCCCGACGTCGCCATGGTGCCCTGAAAACGCCGAAACAGTGCTTCAATGTTGCCGGAGGTAGGTGTTCCGGAGCGCAGGGAGGCCCCACTAGTGCTCTTTCCCCTTCTTTTCGGCATGTTTGAGGCAAAATTCAGCTCAAAGGAGCTCAAAAGCTTCCAAAATTTAGCGTCAGTTTGGCAACTGCTTCAGCAGCTTGCATCCGCGGCCATCTTGGATCGGGGCGGTTATCAATTGATTCATTATTAAACATACGTAGGTGGTACATCTTCCAATTTCAATCAATTTACAAATTGCATACTTCAACAATATTCTATTGGTTCTATTGAAATCACATGATTTCCTATTAATTTTACTTCATTAGTACTTATCCTTAGCAACAATGACTTAACTCATCACATACTATTGGTCTCACCTGTCAGCAATAGAAGGAAGTGAACAACATGCTTACTGAGGTCACGCTAACCTTGCAAACATGTTCTATTATATTGCAAATATCTCATTTACAGAAACAATCACATGATTTTCTATAGCTACAAGCTCATCAATATTTGCCCTAACTACGTAAGTGGAAGAAAAATATGTTCTTATAAACAGATATGTTTTCTCTCTAAACCATCTAAACAACTAATGATATTCTAGGTCGGCCTGGTCCCCCCAGCCTATGTTTTAGTCTATTTCCCTAGAAACAATGTTGACACACTTATCGCTTGCTATAGGTTCCCCTATGTCAGCACTAGAATAGGTTAACAGCCATGTGCACTGTTAATGTGACTTTTAGCTTATTTTCAAGGCCCTGTTGTTATGTTAAGGCTCCATCTTGTTCCAGACATTAAATCAAAATATTTTGTTCTATTAAGGAAAAATATGTACTCTGCGTGCTGTCTTTGCTATATCACAAGTTTCTGAAGGATTTCTATTATTCAGTCACATCTTTCATATAATATTAGTGTCTTTTAAAGTCTTAACTAAAAGTGTATGTAATACATACTGGTTATGCCCCCCACTCTCATCCCCCCATTATATTCTGCATAATACAATTATCACCATCACTTTCTTTTTAAAGATGCATTTGAATCTTAAAAGCTACAAGGCCATGTTTTAACCTACTGTTACTCCCTTTTATGTTCTCCTTTTCTTTACGCATTGTAGTTCTTCCCACTCCCCTTTCGTTCCTGTTGTCGTCTATTTGCCTATTTTAAAAAGTCTTTTATTCCCCCCAAATATTCTGTCTGTCATTCCCTTTTTTAAATTTTGTACATCACATTGAATTTATGATAATGTGTTTAAATCAAAATTTTATTAAACTTGAAACTTCCAACACGGCACTTCAAGGTAAATGATCCGACGCTCATAGGAATTCTAATAGCATTAGAGCATTTACATCACTGACCTGTAGTAGAAACCTCTACCACAGCTTTGTAAAAGCCAGCGTTTATTTAGGCCTTAATGATAGAAATGACCCTAATTCTGCTCGACCAAAAATATCATGGCAAAATTTAAGTCACCATGGGTTAGTTAGTAATGAATGTAAAATATGCAAATTCATATTTTACATATCATTACTATGCAAGTACCCTAATGTGACTTGTGGTGATACAACAAAAGTTGCATTACGGCCCAGAAATTAAAGTAAAATAAACCCAGCTTTTCGCTGGAGTTATTTTATCTTCTTGGAACATCAGGTCTCAAAGCCATGGCCTGATGCTTCCAGGCTCCCATATCAGGGTCACTTCTTTAGGATTCCAACCCCCGCAACCTAACCCCTCTGGCACAAGGCCAACCCAACCCTCATAAGAACAAGTCCCTCCCCCTACTCCTCCCTCCACTCCCCCACAAGTGCTAGTGTCAGCATGTCAAAGTCATCTGCTGACTTCTGCACTTTTCTGAGCAGGAGAGACAGATTTTCTTCTACCAGCTAAGGTAATATTGGGAGGGGGGCAGAATGAAGAGTAAATAGGTGCCCATACATTGGTCCACTAAAAATTGTTTTCTGGCTACTTTCTATTTTATTATAAAACAAACTTTTAAATAAAACTTGCTGGTGTTATATGAGGGTGGTTTAAAAAGTTTGGTAAAAAAAAGCAAGTTAGTTAGTCCAGCAAATTTCCTGTGTTTTTTGTAAGTTATTTTTCTTATAATATAAAAAAAGGGAAAGTCTCTGGACTAAGTGCCTGGCCTTCAATGGAGACTACGTTGTTTATCTTGCTTTATAACCAAACTTTTCAAACCACTCTTGTACAATAATAAATAATTTTTTTTTTTAAGTTATCAACCCCCAGGTACTTTATTAAGGGTGGAATTCATCAAGCTAGTATCACCATTTGAAGCCAGAGTAGGACTGGGCAAGAGTGACTGGGCATCACTCTTGTCCAAAGAACCCCTCGAACCCAGGAAGATCCCCTGGACCACCAGAAGACCCCAGACCCAAGCAGTGTTATTCTTTTGCCCCAGGATGCATCACAGGTTACTTAATCCCATAGGAAATCAAGGTGTGATAAAAGGCAATCTTTTACAGCACTTTGATGACCTCCGCCCCCCCCCCTCAAATAGTGATTAGGTATCAAGGAAATACTTTTGTTCTTATACATTTGTATTTATTTTATTAACTGTTAGTCAAATATATTGTTGCTAAAATACACTACTGAAGATATATTGGATGTTATTATCCTACCGACAGGGGCCCAATGACACTAAGGGGTCCTTTTACAAAGGCATGCTAAGCATCTTATCATGTTAACCAATTTAGTGTGCGCTAAACCCTAATGTGTCCATAGACTATAATGGGTGCATTAGTGTTTAGCGTGTGCTAAATCAGTTAACGCGCGCTAAGTCATTTAACACACCTTTGTAAAAGAGGGGGGTAAATGATATCTCTGCTAACCTCACAATACTTCATTTGATAACTGCATTTTGTAATGTTGGAAAAAAAGCCACGTTAGTATGTAGGAATGCAGTTTTTTAAAAAAGTGGATATGTACTTCTTATATATTTAGAACTATACAATCCAAGCAAATTGAAGGGTTGACATGTTCATGAGTGCACTATTGTAGTTTCTTGTGTGGTGACATATATTTTTAGACAGACCTTCTTTGTTCATAACCAGGATCCAGATTAAATACTCTAGGCAGGGTGAGAAAATTATGGAGGGAGAAATACCAAAGGCATCCCTTTCTTACTTTGTTTTAATAATACATAGGTGTTAAGAATCCTAGAGATGCGAATGAGTTGGCAGGAGAAGTATGTGTAAATAATTTATCAGCAAAAAGTGCTGGAAGATAGCAATTCACCAGAGTAAATACAACAGATTACAAAATGGCAGAAGATAATAGTCTTTATTTTCAAAAGCAAGATAAACAAATGCTTCAAGCGGTTAGGTATGAAGCATACAGAGGTTAGGAAAGTTACACACATTATTATGGTCATTTGAATACCTATTATTTTCTACATATAAAATTTAAAGATGCTTTTTTTACATTTAGAAATTGTATCAAAATAATATAAAACAACATGCTAACATCAGAAATAGAAAATATTTTTAACTAGTATACTTGATTTTTACAAAGGAAGGTAGTGCTCAGAGAAATAAGAGGAACAAATTCCCCCAAAACCCTCACTACCCAATCATTGCAGTTCTTTCCAATTCACAACAGATGTTATCTTTTAGGGATCCTTTTACTAAGCTGTGATAGCGGTTTTAGTGCGTGCTGAATTGCCACGCGAGCTCGACCTTTACACCAGCATTGAGCTGGCGTTAGTTCTAGTCACGTAGCACGGGTTTAGCATGCGCTAAAAATGCTATCACAGCTTAGTAAATGGAGCCCTTAGTGTACTGTAATGAAATAAAGTTGAAAAAAATTATCTTTGGTTATAATTCTTTGGCCTCGACATGCCACGTTTCAAATCTTCAACAGGCAGCCAAATGGAAAAGATTAATAAGACAAAAAGTCTCACATACAGAGTGTCAGTCTCTCAAGAGCTTTACAAAACAGGCTTTAAAGAAAAACTTCACTGCAGCGGCAAGAGACGCCGACTGAGAATTTTAAAACAGGAGCATGTTAGCGTGTTGTTTTTTTTATTATTTTGATTTGATTATTTCACACTTCCTCATTAGAAGGAGTGTATATATTTTTCCTCCATTTGTGTTTTTGATTTAGAAATTGTATAGCAGGAGCAATATATCAAATCTGAAATAAACATAAACATATAAGTGAGCAGACAATATATTCACATGGGCAGACTTGTACAGTCTGTGTCTGTGTATGGCCGTTTGGTGGAGGATGGGCTGGGGAGGGCTTCAATGGCTGGGAGGGTGTAGATGGGCTGGAGTAAGTCTTAACAGAGATTTCGGCAGTTGGAACCCAAGCACAGTACCGGGTAAAGCTTTGGATTCTCGCCCAGAAATAGCTAAGAAGAAAAAAAAAAAAAAAAATTTAAATTGAATCAGGTTGGGCAGACTGGATGGACCATTCGGGTCTTTATCTGCCGTCATCTACTATGTTACTATGTTACTATGGTCAATACTTATCCATGCATCATATAAAACTTCATAGTCACAGTTTAAGGAGACAATGGTACGAACAGAAGTAGATGGTAGGAGGAGTATGTGGTTTGGAGTAGTTGAAAGCAAAAGATGATTAAAAAAATAAAAATAAACTTTTCATTTCCTTTTACCAACAGACAAGGGAAGTGAATTTTGGATAACTGGTAAAATTTGATTTCAGAGATGGTGAATGAAAATAAATAAAGCCTGAGTATGGGAATGTGTCTAGCCCAGGCTGTAGTTACCTTATAGCTTCAGGAAAAAGGAGAATGGATTAAAACACCCAATGTTGTTGTTTGTTTGGGTATTTTTTCCACTATTGACATTTGTGCTGAATTTATTTCTGTAGCACTGTTAATTGCACACAACAATGTACACATTCTATGCAGGTACTGTCCCTAGTGGGTTTACAATTTAAGTTTCATACTAGGAACAGTGGAGTAGAGGTCTGCACGGGAACGGGGATTGCGGGAATCCCCCCTAACCCATGGGACTCGCACGGGGACCCCCCTCTAGCCAACGGGACTCTCACGGGGATGGAAGGCTTTAGAAGCAGGGTTCATCCATATAATATAATGGACATGTCAGCTTTAGTAAAAGAGGGGGTTTATAAGTTAATTACCTGAACAGAAAACAAAAAAAAAGGGTTCCACCATAGAGATTCCACAAGGAAAATAGCAACGCAAACACAAAAGAAACTGATGATCCTGTCAGAAGTAATTGCTGCTTTTTATGGGGATGGGCGGGGATGGAGGTAATTCCTTGCATGGACGAGTGGGGACGGAGAGGATTCTGGCGGGGGCGGGCGGGGATGGGTGAGATTTCTGTCCCCGTGCAACTCTCTACAGTGGAGGGCTAAGAGACTTCACAGGGTCACGAGGAACTACAGTAGGAAACAAACCCAGCTCTCCAAGATCACAACTCATTGTACTAACCATTAGACTAATCCTCCACTTAACGCTATTTGCTGTCATAATTAAGCCAGTCCAATTCTTATACCATTTGCGCACTCTTGTAATTGTGTTCAGTCAGATAAGGACTCATTTCTGGCACATTTTCTGCCAAAACAATCATAAAACTATGGAAGGTTAGAAACCCAATTGCTGATTTCTCTCTTCTGGAAAAACTCTCTCTCTCGCTCGCTCTCTCTCTTTTTTTGTCACTGCTATTGGCTTCATGGTCTCTGATTAGCAAGGAAATTATATTGATAAACTCAAATTTTCTTTTTCAGTTTTGTTGGAAAAGGCCACGTCTTCACTATTCAGTGCTACTTTGAGATTTTTGTTTGTTTGTTTGTTTTCCTTGCTGGATATAGCACTTGTCCCTTTTTGCTGTGCTCCTATTCTTCATTCCCCATGCTTCCTGTACAGCAGAATATTTTTAAATATCATTTTCTTTTTAACAGCATATTTTCTCTTTCAATTTTTTTAAATATATATATATTATTTTAAATACACCAAACAATACTAAAATAATCTGTACTGCATCATAACCAATTATGATGAAGAATTATCACAAACAATGTAAAATGCATTGATCCAGAATTTCTCATCTTTTTTAACATTTATAAATCTGCTTCCTTTTCTTTGCTTCTATTGAATCATAATTGCAAACTAAATATACAACATTCTGCCAATGAATGGCCTTGATAAATTGTTTTTCCAATTTATCATTACAAGTCAGACTCCAAAGAAATTATACCTTTAGAGAGCCATGCAATTAAACCCAAAGACTTCTAGAAAAGAATAAGGAAGCTCCATTCATGTTGTGGACATCTAAAAAAACAATAAAAAACAAAAAACAAAAGGAATTGACCCCAAAATATCCACAAATAAGAAAATCCAGAGAAAACCAAAAAATCTCTGTGGAGTGACGATGTTCCCAAATGGACTTTATTTGAAAGTATCAAGGTCCAAAGGTACACTAAAATCATCCACATAAAATAATTCCATCCACATAAAAGTAAATCATCCACATAAGAGCCTTAAAGGACCTAGTCCACTAGGGATACAGGACCCAACACGGTCCGCATTTCGACAAAAAGTCTTCTTCAAGGGTCCCTGGGGGTCCTATAAAGGTGAATACGTGGGAAACAATTGTGTGGTGAACCGGAAGTGAGACACTGCTTGCATTTGCAATAGAAAGGTGGACATCTAAAAACCATCCATATTGCATGGTTAAGCAAATAACAATTTTGAAAAGCCAGACCATGGACATCTAGCCCTCTTTTACTAAGGTGCACTAACTGATTAGCGCATGCTAAGTGATTTAGTGCACGCTAAATGCTAATGCGTGCATGCTAGTCTATGGACGCGTTAGCGTTTAGCACGTGCTAATTAGATCAACGCGCGCTCATCGATTAGCAGACCTTAGTAAAAGAGGGGGCTAGTGCTGCAGTACATCTATTTGCAAGGGGGAATACTCTGGCCGTGTTTTGGGTGAGGCCAACCCATGGATACCCAGCTCTGATTGCAGAAGGGGAAGGGATATCAATGTTCAAAAATATAGATGCAAAGTCAGTGCAGATACAATATTCTTCTGTCTCTTGAGTGCTGGTAATATAAAAAGAAAAAAAAAGAGAGAAGAAATAAAAATTGCAACAAGTTGATGTAGGATTCAAACTAGGACCATCTAGAACTTGTCTTTGGCTACTATTGGCTACTTTAACATTTAGGGCTCCTTTTACAAAGGTGCGTTAGCGTTTTTAGCGCATGCACAAGATTATCGCATGCTAAACGCATGCTAAAACCACTAGCACACCTTTGTAAAAGGCGCCCTTAGACTATTCATCCACCTGAGGCTGTCTGTGGCTATTTTATAATATGTTGTAATAAATATAATGATAGTCATCATAAATCTTATGTCGGGTTAAAAGTTCAACCACCAGTAGATGCTAACATCCTCTATTTTATTCATTAATATTATGAATCCTATCACAGGTGCATGATATCAGGCTGGAATCAGAGACCAATATGTAGTTCAAGCCCACCAATGCATGTCTCATAAACTCAATCATTGCACTTTAAAGTATATGTTATTGTTCAACAATACAAAATAATCATATTTCAGATTCAAAAAAATTCCACTTATCTCAATAATTGTGTAACACAGATTCTTCTCAAAGTCCTCTCAGAGTCCTGATGCATTTCACAAAAAACGTCTGCTTCAGAGAACCTGTCAAAGAAAGATAGTTCTCCTTCAAAATACTGATGCGGTCTCTACAAAAAAAACATGAAAAATTAACCAAATAAATCAAAAATGTGTTTGCTATCACAATATGTTTTTTTTTCTACATAACTAAAAGGCTAAACAGATGGAAGGTATCAGTTTCACTAATTCTTAATGGTTCAAAAGACACTCACCGCTTTATGCTTCCCCCATTTTATACCCGTGTCATGCAAAAACTGAAGCCATCACTGATGATGTATGTCTAAAGTGAAATGACCACATTCATGTGAATTAAATGCCAAAATCAAAGACGGAAACTGTTTTGTTTTTTTTGTTGTTTTTTTTGGGGGGGGGGTTAATGACTGCCAGTATTTGAATAAACATAACAAAAGCTTCAGATAGGAGACCAAAATTTCAACTGAAAAAAAGATTGAACATGGTAGCCACAAACCATTTGTGACTGATATAACTTATATACTAGCTGAAAGGCATTTAAGACTGGTATAAAAAAGCTTGCCATTCGATCTCCTGACTGAGGCCAAGAGGAGCTACAGTCTGCCATTGAAAAATCTATTCCTGTTCTTTCTGCCACAACCGGACCGCTAAAAGTTCAATCAATATATCAATGGCACACAATCATCCAACTATCAGCTAATTCATTTTTTCCAGTTTTCATCAACAGAACTTCATTGGTGATACTCATACCAGTGAGTATGAGTGTTAAACCACTGGGTATCATTGCAGCAGTTTTATTGATAAAAATTAGAAAAATTTATCGCCCCTTTTACAAAACTATGCTGATGAACAGTGCAGCTTTGTAAAAGGAAGGGCTAATTTGCTGATAGTCAGGTGATATATATCATCGATATTTTATAATATGGACATATCTCTGCTACCATATATACATCCATATCTCTTGTTTTATTCCATTCATAATTTGGACATTTCAGTTTGTAAGATGGATGTTTATATTGAATACTTTCAGCACAAGTACACCCATCTCACATGTATTTTAGAACAGGATACAGCACTTAACTGGTTATGTTTTTATCCACTTTGTTTACTCAAAAAATAGACCTCTGGGATATCCAGAAATTAATGGATACTGTGGACAATGTATTAAAGGTGGCATGGAAGGTTAGCTCTGACCTCTTCTCGTCAGAAAAGTTTATCTAAGGTATTAGATACCACACAACTCATGACATTTAATCTAGAACCCCTGAGGAAGGCTGAGTATTCGCCGAAACATGGACCGTGTAGGGTCCAAGTCTCATTTTCATGAGCATGTACCATCAGTGACACATTCTGTACCTAAATAAATCCTGAGGTTGTTCTTATTTGTTTTTTAATGTGATAATCTGAATAAACAATATTCCCTGGACATCCAGAGACTTGTGTTCTACTTTGTGCTTTAGTATGGCTTAAACCAGGGGTGCCCAATACGTCAATCGCGATCGACCAGTAGCTCAGGAAGGCAACGCGAGTCGATCGCGGAGCCCATCCTGGGCTCCGTGATAGACTCGTGTTGCCATCCTGATCTACCGGGCCGATCAGCCTTCCTCTCCAGTGTTCTCCCTAGAGCCTTTTAGCTGGGCGGTCCGCCCAGCTGTCATCTGCTGCTGCTGAACATTAAAAAATAAACCAAAAAAAAAACCCGACTTGGAGATTTCAGCCCGTAGCGAACTTATGCTCCGTGGCTCTAATGTGTGCGTGCCGGCTTCCCTTCTCTTCCCTCTGAAACCGGAAGTTATGTCCGGGGGGGAGGGGGAGAAGGGAAGCCGGCACGCACATGTTGAGAACCCTGAAGCAAGCGTTCGCTATGGGCTAAGGCGGGAGACAGGTTAGTGAAGCATTTGCTCTTCTTGCTGCCGGGTCCTGCCTACTTTCTGTTTCCCCGAAGGCAGGACCCGGCAGCATTTCCCCCAATAGGTCGATCGCGATCTTGGGCTAATCAGCCTTCCTCTCCCCGACGGCAGAATTGACGTCGGGGAGAGGAATGCTGGTCGGCCGAAGCAGGGAGAGCTTGGGGCGGCGTCGGCTTTCGGGCCTGTTATTGGTGGCGGTTTGGGGCCTGTTATTGGTGGCGGTTTGGGTCCTGGTCCCTGATGGCAGTGGCTTGGGGGAGGGCATGGAGAAAGAAAGAAAAAGGGCAGGCAGGGAGACAGAAGGAAAGAAGAGAAACAGAAAAAAAAGAAAGGGAGGCAGAGAGAAAGAAAGGGCAGGCAGAGAGGAAGGAAAAGTTGGGGGAGGGAATGAGGTCTGGAGGAGAGGAAGCATACAGGCTAAAAGAAGGGAAGAAAGATTGGATGCACAGTCAGAAGAAGAAAGTGCAACCAGAGACTCATTAAATCACCAGACAAGGTAGGAAAAATGATTTTATTTTAAATTTAGTGATCAAAATGTGTCTGAATTTATATCTGCTGTCTATATTTTACACTAAGGTCCCCTTTTACTAAACCGCAATAGAGGTTTTTAGCGCAGGGAGCCTATGAGTGTCGAGAGCAGCGCTGGGCATTCAGCGCAGCTCCCTGCGCTCTAAAAACTGCTATTGTGGTTTAGTAAAAAGGGAGGGGGGTATATTTGTCTATTTTTGTATGGTTGTTACTGAGGTGATAGTGCATAGAGTCATCTGCTTTGACCTCTTTGAAAAACCCTAGAATAGGAATGATAATTAACATTTTCTATGCGTACAGTGTGCGTTGTGTTTTTTTTTTTTATTTTATTGTTGGTAAATCATTTTGACTTGGTCATTTTAAAAGTAGCTCGCAAGCCCAAAAAGTGTGGGCAGCCCTGGCTTAAACCATACTCTGTACATTGACAGATTGCATGGGGAGGGGACATACTTTTCACTACTACTTGATGAACAATTTCAGCCACACTTAGGAGGTGACACTTATAGTTGATTCCCAGGAACACTGGACCACACCTCAACCAGAGCAAAGTTGAGATGTGCATGCTTACTTTATAAAATATAGGAGTGTGTGCATATGCACACATTTACATTTTTTAGGAGTAGGTTCAAATTTATGCAAGAGCATCTGTGCAATCTGCACCCCATTATGGAAAGTTTGTTCCTCATATTGAACCTGTTATCAATACTCACCTTTATAAAATAGGCAAAAATATGTTTTTTTTGCAAATTTTATATCAGTGAATTGTTATGAAATATATTCCGCACACACAACACACATGAATATTCAGATATTTCTTAAGAAATAGAGAGGACTCTAGTCTTTAATCTCCAGAGCATAACATGCTCCAGCTGGAACTATTCAGCTCCACTGTCTTATCTAAACATTATTGACTTAATAAGTATATATTAATAGAAATGACATCTCTCTGGAAGGAAAGACTGCTGATTTATATTCTACAAGAACAGACAACTATATCAGCCAATAAAATAATATAATTTGAAAATATTAACATGCATATTAAAAGTAGTATTTGAGAATCGTTAACAGTTTTTTTTAGGAAGGGTGTGACTGAAAAGATGCAATTGATTCTGTGAGGCATTTGCCACATTAGTTGGCTTATCCCAACATAATATAATAATAATAATAATAACTTTATTCTTATATACCGCCAACAATCTTGCAACTTCTAGGCGGTTTACAGTGAGGTGAAACTGTACAGTCAGCGAATTACAGAGTATAACAGTGACCATCTGATATTAACAACATTAATAATAACAACAGTTTGTATACTGCCGGACCGGGAAGTTCCGTGCTATTTACAATGAGTTAGAAAAGTTTCATTAATTGATTGGGACATTCATAGTTTAGAGATTAGAGGTTAACAGTTTGCAAGATCAGATATGGGTGGAATTACGAAGGGGGCTATTGTCCTTGTTCGTTACCTATGTAATTCAAGACCCAGATTATCTTTGTAGTACTGCTTCGTATGTAGTGGTACTCATTTGTAAGTTAACAAATGATACAAGGACGCACAACATATATGTTCATATAATGATTCAAAATGTTGTGTGATCGTGGCTCCAAGGTACCCCCTTCTTCAAACCCAGCATGCACCCCAAAGCCCAAAAGCCTCAGACTAATGTAGCAATATAGAACCAAAAGGTACAAATCAAAAACGCTGGTCTCAGCGTGGCTGCACTTTTCAAGGCTGTATTGTTTGTTCCCCTGATGAGCCAAACACTGGTGAAACAAGGTTGCATGTTGGAAAGATTGGAGAAGATGTGACAGCGTTGGAGCTCAAGTCGTCAGCTAAGTCCTTGAACGTGCCTCTGGGTGACTGTCTTTTCTAAACCTGAGCTGTTCTGTGAGGGAGTTTTTTTGTCAGTGGAAGTATCAAAAGCAGTTTTGATTTGTACCTTTTGGTTCTATACTGCTACATTAGTCTGAGGCTTTTTCTCCCTCTTTTTGGGTGCATTCTGGGTTTGAAGAGGGGGGTACCTCGGTGCCACGATCACACAACATTTTGAATCATTATATGAATTATTTTGTAAGTACCATGCTATGATTGTTTCCCTAACAAAACACTAAGCCCTGATTCTGTAAATGACACCTAACTTCTGGGTACTGAGGAGCATAACATTAGCATTCGCATTCCCGTCACCTGCAACTGAAAAATAATCACCATCAATCAATAATTACACAACTCAGTTTTATTGGAATAAATATTTGGCTGCGGCTTTATTATCTATCTGAATATTATCTCCACTTACAATACAATCTGTGTCCAAAAATCAACAAACTCCCAATGCATATTTCACACACCCCCAGGGAGCTATTCGGTGTCGAAACTAGCTCCCGTTAAGTCTTTAAATTTATAACATTCCCCCAAACATGACCCACGGTGACACAAGGCCATGCTTCCCCTCCCCTCCCCCCAAACATGACCCACGGTGACGCAAGGCCATGCTTCCCCTCCCCCCAAACATGATCCACGGTGACGCAAGGCCATGCTTCCCCTCGCAGCGGTATCGCATACGAGTGTTACATTTATTTATTTATTAACTGCTCATCTCCCAGATCCAACTGGGCCAAACCCCATTTTCTGCCCCACCCAAAGCTGCGACCACCTCCCCGCAACCCCATAAGCTCCACCAAACCCACCCAAGTCGACATATAACATGTACACCCCCACCCCACCCCACAACACTGACACAAAACATACCAGCACAAATGGGAGGGAGGGAGGGATAATCTTTTCCTGAAGAGACTACTCTACTGTTCCCCTTTCCTCACAGAATTCACTCCAGCCTGACACATCCAACCAATCACGTGACTGCTCCACCCCATCACCTTAGAAACCTCCCTAATCATTTTTCTTTCTTACAAACTCTGTCTGTTAACCCTTTCTTACCTCCTCTTATAAACTTGTCAATCCTTATTCTACAGACCCTTGACAACACCTCATATATTCCCCTCACCCTCTGCTCCCCCTTCCAATTTTACCCACACCATCATTCAATAAATATTACCAGCCGGTGACATCAGCTCAGCTAATGTTATATCACACTAGATGAATCTGGTGTTCTTCTCAATTGTCAATTATTCACTAAACTAGTCTTTAAGCCCGTT
The DNA here is from genome assembly GCF_902459505.1 of Geotrypetes seraphini. Lineage (NCBI taxonomy): Eukaryota > Metazoa > Chordata > Amphibia > Gymnophiona > Dermophiidae > Geotrypetes > Geotrypetes seraphini. The sequence continues at coordinate 226,995,264 of NC_047088.1, read as the reverse complement.
ACATTAACGGGTGCTAGAATAGATGTGTCTGTCTGTCTATGTTTCTTTCTCTCTCTCTCCTTGGCCACTGTCTGTGTCCTTCTATCTTTCCCCTCCCGAGCAAAGCTGTCTGCCCCCAGCACACCGCTCCACCAAAGCAGCCCCTTTCCCTCTCCCTGACTGTCTCTCCGTGGCACCTTCTGTATTCACCTCAGAGCAAAGCTGTTTGCCCCAGCACACACCTCCCCCCAAAGCAGCCCCCCTTCACTCTCCCTAACTGTCTCTCCATGGCCACTTCTGTCTTCCCCCAGAGCAAAGCTGTCCCAAGCACACTTCCCCCCCCAAAGAAGCCCCCTTTCCCTCTCCCTATCTCTCCATGGCCCCTTCTGTCTTCCCCCTCCCCCCCAAGCACAGTTGTCTGTCCCAAGCACATCCCTCCCCATCAAAGCAGCCCCCTTTCCCTTTCCCCCTGCCCCCCCCTGTATTGGCCCCATTCTTACCCTCCCTCCATTCCGGTGTCTTCTGGCCTGCTCCTCTTCAAAGCAGCCTGTGATCATGGTGGCCGGCTTTAGTGAACCTCGCAGGCTGCTCTTCAACTCGGTAGCATGTTCCCTCTGACATGATCCTGTGCGTCAGAGGGAACTGCTACTGAGTTTGGAGAGCGGCCTGCGCAGTTCGCTAAAGCCGGCCACGATCGCAGGCTGCTTTGGAAGAGGAGCAGTGGCGGCGGCGATTGGTGAGTTGAAGCTCCAGTGTGCTCCCTACCACGGACGCGGGCAGGGAGAGAGCTTGCCTGCGCTTCGGGCTGGTGAGTGAGGGCGGGAGGAGGGGGAGTGGCCAGAGTGATCCCTGCGGCCGATTTCTAAAATGGAACATGGCTACGGATCACACACCATAGCGGCAGGGATCACGCTTTTTTAAAAACGCATGCGCCGCTAAGGTTTTATTATATAGGATGCTGTTTATAGAATTGTGCCTAAGCGGTCTTATGCGCAAGTAGGCATTAAAAACTTAGGTGCACTCCCATTTATGCCAGGGTTTTCTTGACCTAAATGAGTACTCCTTTTGTGTCTTCCCCTTCTTTTTTCTACCCAGGTATTGCATTTCCTCCCCTTCTCCTCAATTTGTTTCATGTACAATGTTATATTTATTATGTAATCATGTCTGTTTTTATATTACTATTTTATTTTCTCTCTTTCTTTATTTTATTGTACACCAGCTAGATTTTCTTAGATAAGTGGTTTATCAAAACTTAATAAACTTGAACTTGAAATACCACTCTCAAAATCCACCCCTACCTAGGTTGGAGCTCTTCTGCTTGAAAAAGAGACTGCTGAGGGAGGGTATGATTGAGATCTATACAATTCTGAGTGGTGTAGAATGGGTAGGAGTGAATCAATTTTTCACCCTTACATAAAGTACAAAAACCAGGGGACACTCAATGAATTTACATGTAAATTATTTTAATACAAATAGTAGGAAATATTTTTTCACTCAAAGAATAGTTACGCTCTGAAACTCATTGCCAGAGAATGTGGTAACAGCAGTTAGCTTAGCTGGGTTTAAAAAAGGTTTGGATAGGTTCCTGGAGGGAAAGTGCATAGACTGCTATTCAGACAGACATAGAGGGGCATAATCAAAAGATACATCTAAGTCAGTTTTGGGCCTAAGTCGCTAGTTGCCCAAAGTCGGACATGGGAAAAGGTCCATTTTCAAAAAATACGTCCAACATATTTTTTTCCCCGGAAATCGTCTAACTGTACGTCCAGCTGTCTGATCGTCCAGACTGCTAAGTCATCCATCTTTATACCCCATTTTCATTCAAAAATTTGTCCAAGTCAAAAACGCCTAGAAAAAGATCTTTTAGACATGGGCGGGGTCAGCAAAGTGATGGACTGGACACCCAAACATTACATCAGAGTAGTGGGGTACCTTACAGGGCACTGCTATGAACTTCACAAAAAGGGTGCCACATACACATCTCACCACAACCTTATAGGTCATGGTGAGCCTCCCAAAACTGATTAGACCCACCTGTCTACAATTGCCACTTATATGGCAGTACATAAGGGTTGGGGTTTTTTTGGGGGTGCACGTTTTACCATGCATGCAGTGGTTAGAATGGCTAATGGGCCTGGGTCCTCCTCTCCATGGTACACTAGCCCACCCCCCAGACCACTTAAGCCACCTCTGTGCAGCTTTACTAGGCTTTCCTATGCCAGGCTGCCAGATGCTGATGTTCTGGAGGCAGATATGTAAAGTTGTTATTACGATTTTTATGGCAGTTGGGGGGGGGGGGGGGGGAGGGTCAGTGATCAGTGGGGGAGTATGTAGGGGTCTGTACTTTGTCCTTACAGTGGCTTTCTGGTCACTGTGGATACCTTCTTGTAACTTAGACCTGGATTTAGATGGCTTAAGTCACAACGTCCAAGTTCCGTCTAGGGAGTGTTGTAACACTTTCGGTTATACATGCAAGTCTAGGACAGCCCACGTACCGCCCAAATCCTGCCCTCACCACTCCTCCTAAATCATCCCTTTTTGCTCTGGGCATACTGCAGCTCTGTGAAGGCCCAAGTCATTTTTAGATACGTCTAAAACCCAGTTCGATTATTGGCACTTGGACAACTTGTCTCACTGATCATCTAAGTGCCGATTTAGGCCGGTTTTTAGACATATTTCCGTTTCGATTATGAGCCCCATAGGGTATAGGGGAAGTCACTGTTTGCCCTGGATCAGTAGTATAGATTTTTGCTAATATTTGGGTTTCTGACAGGTACTTGTGACCTAGATGGGCCATTGATGGGAACAGGAAACAGGGCTAGATAGATCATTGGTGTGATCCATTATGTCTATTGTTATGTTTTCATGTGGGCTTTTTATTGCACATTGATTTACAATGGACTTATCAACTTGCAGTAGCTTAGTACAACAGGTTAAGGTCTCCCATGGCAAATGAATAAATCTGCATGTGAGCCACCTCAAAAGCAGAGTTATTCTACCAACCTGGGCGTATCGGGTCTCAGAGTCATAGTTCAATGCTCTCGGGCTGCTTCTTAAAGAAGCTGGTGCTCACCAAAACTGTCCCCTGCCCCTTGATGACGATACATAATCTTGCAGCTGGGTCCCCCAATCACAACTCCCCTTATCTGGCAATACTCCATGATTGTAACACCCTACTCAGAAGACCTCCTTCATCATGAATACCCCAAATGGAAAACCCTCCAATAACTGAGGAACCCCAACCACTTGTAGGCTTCCCAGTGGTTAGAGCTACAGCCTCAGCACCCTGAAGTTGTGGGTTCAAAGTCCGCACTGCTCCTTGGCAAGTCACTTAATCCTCCACTGCCCCAGGTACATTAGATTGTGAGCCCACCTGGACAGATAGGGAAAATGCTTGAGTACCTGATTTGTAACCCGTTCTGAACTTCTTTGGGAGGACGGGCTAAAAAATTGAATAAATAAATAGTAGGATCAGGCAGGATTGATTCCAAGTCACTCTTGTCCTCACCAGCTCTAGTTGCAAAATGATACTAGTGACCTCAGCTCAGGGGTCTCAAAGTCCCTCCTTGAGGGCCGCAATCCAGTCGAGTTTTCAGGATTTCCCCAATGAATATGCATGAGATCTATGTGCAAGCACTGCTTTCAATGCATATTCATTGGGGAAATCCTGAAAACCCAACTGGATTGCGGCCCTCAAAGAGGGACTTTGAGATCCCTGCTCTAGCTGTAGCCTTTTAGTAGTCTTGCTGCCCTTGCACAGAAGCATGACTTAAAACATCAACAACTATAAGTTCATCTATGCTGGGCAGGAGTAGTGCTTGGATGGCAACTCCAACAGTGGTGAAATGAGGCCAATGCCTGATGGACTTCTACGGCCTGTATTCATTGCAGAACAGATCAGGATGCATTGAAGAGGGTTTTGATGCCAACTCCAGTAGTTGGGGAAAAAAGGCCAATGCAGGGCAGACTTTTTAATGGTATGAGACCTGATAATGGCAAGGATGGATCAGGATCAAGTATGTGTATTTTATACCACACATAGAGGGGCATTTTCAATAAGACGTCCAAGTCTGAGGCTGGACGTTTTGGGCAAGACGTCCACAAACTCAGTAGAAAAAATGTCCATTTTCAAAGCTGCCAGACATCTGTCTATCTTTTATTTTTGAAAATGATCTATGTAGACATTTTGGTCCTTAGGATGTCTATCTTTTTTGGCCATTTTAAAAATAAAAATGTCCATGTGAAAAACACACAAAGGTTTTTTAGATATACAGAACTACCTTGTTTGCTTGCTGCAGGGGGAATCCCCATCAGCTGAGCCGGTTTTGTGGATTCCTACCAACTCAGCTGATGGGGATTCCCCCTGCTAGGATCAGCAAGAGCCCTACACCCTCCTCCTGACATCCCTGGACCCCCACACACACATCCCCTCATATCCAACATTCCTGGACCCCCTCCTCCAACATCACCCAATATCTCCAACATCAACCAACATCCCCCGATACCTCCAACATGAGGCAACACCACACCCCACATCATCTGATACCCCCATACCTTCCGATGCAAAATTGGCAGGAGGGAAACCCATTCCCTCCTGCCTACAGGGCTGTGTGCTGAGTGTTGAACCTTCCCCCTTCCAATGCATCTTGGAATGCAGTAGGAGGGGCCTAAGGCCCTGATTGGCTCAGTAGGGGAGAAGAAGACATTAAAGTAGAACTTTGTGAGTAAAATGGTATATTAATACTCTTGAATGTTGGTTCAGTAATTATTTAATAATGAATATAACTGCTAGACAGGCTGGATGGACCATGCAAGTCTTTATGTGCCATTATTTACTATGTTGCTATGTAACTCTACATGAAATCCTACCAATTCCAATGCCAGATCTAGAGGAAACGTTAGTTCTTGGATCTGTTCCTTGCCTTCTTTCCCATGATGCAAGGGGGAACAGAATGAGACTGGTAATATTAATTATGACTTTTCCACACTGGAATGCTGGCAACTCCTTTCTGAGCTGAAAGTTTAGGAATTGGTGCAAAGTCCTAAGTAAAAGATACTTGTGCATTTTGTCCCAATGCTGACAGTCTGAAAGATTTCCCCTTCATAAAATGAGCTTTTATTTTACTCCTTCAGACACACTTAACAACAAAAACAATCACCTTTCTAGCACAAGTTCTAATGAATCCTCTGTCCTGTTTTATCTCACCCCATATCTTCTTTTTGTACAAATATAATATAATGGATATACTATAATGGATTGTTCCAAGCAGCACTTGTATCCCGTTGTATCTTCTCATTTCCTTCATTGCATATCTCCGGCAATACCTTCAATACAACCTTCTAGACTTTGCTTCTTCCACCTCCTCCTCCTCCCCCCCCCCCACCAGGCCACTGGCATGAGGGACACATGCTGCAAATACAGCTGCCCTTTCCTCCCCCACCCTTCCCCCTATGCTAGAAGACAACAGGCTTAAAAATTCAAATGAATCTAAAATAGCTTTGGAACGAGAGCTCTGAGGTTGGACTGGGGTCAGGAAAGGGAGGAAGCATACTGGAGGCGTCTTTTTATCTGACATTTTTGATGGGTATATCCACAGGTCTTTCCTTCATTCAACTACATCAATGCTTCTTGAAATCCGTATGCTTTGCTCTCAGATATTGGTTCATTGCAGAAGTACTGTATGTTAATCTGCAACTAAAGGAGAATAAAAGTTTAGGTTTTATTTAGAACCTTTTCTAATATAGGGTATACTATTAGGGCATATATTTAAGTGTCGTTCATGTTTTGCAATCATTTTTCCTGTGCTATATAACTCAAAATGAAGGTTACTATAGATAAAATATTCTGTAGTAAATAGTACCCTATATTGCAAATAATCAGGGGGTAAAACGTGAAGTATAAATACCAAAAAGCTGAAAGAAAATGTCTTAATTGTCCAACCCAAGCAGCATCGTAAGCCAAGTTAGATTTACACAAATGGGCTCAAAAGTCCAAAGGAATAGTCACATCCCCAGGGATACCTACAGGAAAAAAAAACCTCCCAAAAAAGAGTGGGAAAAAAAACCTTAGGTTAAATCCAGGCTATACAGAAATTGAGAATGGCTGCAAAAAAACAAATGGCTTGGGATGAACAGTTGTGGAACACTTGAGAGACAATACAGAGCCCAAAAAATACATTAACAGGGCCCATTCACTTATCTCAGTCCGCCGTAGGAGTCAATTACGGTCAGCCTCCCAAAGCTCCGCTCTAAATCCACAACAATTGTAATCCATTGAAGGGGCCTGGAAAACTATGAATTCTTCTATATTGGCTATAAATATTCACAAAAAAACAATTCTTCCATTTTTAGTTACTTCCACAGAGAAGAGACACTAGATGCTCACATATGCCGTGTCATTTTGAAAATGAAATGCTGAAAGTAACGTTGCCCAGATAAATGAAAAGGGTGTAATATTTTAAAATTAAACCTCTTCAAATCCTAGCGAACTTCCTTGAATCATTGGTACTGACTGCTGGGCTAATAGAAAGGATAGAATTTTCATTTACTTCAGTCAAGCTTAATGTATTGTTCTTGTAGTGAGACAGGCAGAATGAGTCAGGAGCCAAAGAATACACTTTATAGACACAAATAATCGTAAATTTGAAATGTCACCTTTAGGCAGAGGCATTTTTATTATTGTTAGTGGAGCTGCTGAGTAGGTTTGATGTTTTATTCTCCTGGGGACCAAATGTTCAAGAGTACTGGAGCCCTATCTTTGTCAGACTCACAAGAAAGGAGTACAGCCAAATCTGCTTCCTATACTTCCTTATGATTGATTGCAGATGGCATGCTTTAAAATAAACCTGTCCATTAGCAGTACTCAGTGTTTTTACTCAAGGCATTTACAACTGTCTCTACCAGAAACGGCATTCACTCGAGGAGCTCATTTCAGTCAATACCAGTTGCACAGGTGCAAATCTTTCATTAACTCTTAACAGCGGTGACACTAGTGTGGCACTTTATTTTATTTTTGTAGAGGGAATATGTTTCAAATAAACAACAGATATGCCATTAAACAGCTTAAACAGGAGATTCATTGTACTAAAATAATGTCATAGAACAGTTTCTATTTCTATTCCAGAAAACCTAAAGGCGTGTTTGTTTTTTTTATTTACCTCGTTTGGCATAATTTACTACAGCTAGCTAAACAAGACTTTTGAAAAATAGACTTGGCAAAAGAAAAGCCTCAAGAATCATAGTCTTATAACCAAAAATGATGATTTAAATTCTTATTGGTGTTAAGCAGAATGGGAATTTTTTTTTCCCTCTATTTAGATTTCCATTTTTAAAGACTTTCATTGCAGGGAATGCAGGGTACCCAATATATCCTAGTATCAACAGTTGCCAGTCAGAAACACATTAATATATTTTTGTATTTTAAGTCTCTTATTACCAAATTTGGGAGAAAAGATGTAGATAACAATCTATATATCTCAGTTGAAGGGAGAAAAACTTTCTGGTTATAAACCGGGCAAATTCAATATTGTTTAGAATACAAATACTGGAGAAAGGCAGCAAAATTTTGGCCTTCAACTGAGGAGAGGTTTTTTTAAAAAAATTTCTGGTTTACTGCTGGAGCAGGCCTAGGATTTGAAACAGTACCCCTTATAGAAGCTGTATGCATCTGGGGACACTTGCATGTATGTCTAGTTTTTGAGGCCTTTTGGATAAATCACTAATTTGGTTGGTGCATTGCTGAACTTAGGCAAAAAGAGGCATAACATTGAGATATACAGACTGCATTTTAAGTCTGCCAGATAGACCCAGCTCCTAGTTATCTTATCAGTTTCCTGTTAATACATATCTGTGGCAGTTTCTCTAAATAGGTTTGTTTTGTGCATACCAAAACCAGGAATGAGCCTCACTCCTAAGCCGGGGTATATGATCCCAGTCTCTCAGAATTATTGTCTACAAGTTCCTGCATTTCAAAGTAACATAATAAATGACGGCACAAAAAGACCTGCATGGTCCACTCATGGTCTGTCCAACAGTCACATTCATAACATTGGCATTTGCATTGCCTTCATATTGCCCAAAATATAGGTATTCAACACCTCCTCAATTAAGTCCTCCTCAAACATCTCATTTAGTGGACAAACACGGGTCGCAGCTGAATATCCATTCAAATCAAAACTGATAACAATAAACAACTCAGAGTATTTCAAATAGCTTCCCATGTGGCATAGTTGGCATTAAACCAATCTCCACCCCAACTTCTCAGATGCATAAACACTCTCACATACAGCAGGTCCTGTGGTATTGCAGGGGCCCACCTTCCACTCATGGAGGTGCCACACACGAGCATACACCTCGCATCCTCCCTTCCCTTCATCTCAAAAGTTATCTCTTCTGAGCCAAACCCATGAGACATTACGACACATGCAGTGACAGCCTAGCTAGTCACTGCTTCCCCCACAAAGTTGGGGTCGTGTGTACCCCTATAACAAGAATCAAATAAATCTCGCACTATACTGAGGAAAATATCCATCCCAATATCTGATAAATATAAATCATGCAAACAGTATAAACCCAGACAGGCCACAAAAAAGTAAATCGTGTCACAAGACCAACCCCCCAAAGAGGTGACAAAACATGAAATCTCAGAATTTACTTGCTTTCATAAGGCATTCAATGACCTCAACCTTTTGCTCCTCATGCCAAGTAAGTCAGGGAATAAGGCGAGATCACACCAACCTTGCAGCAAGAAAATAATAAGCTGCTGATAAAAGATCTCACTTCATTTGCTAAATTAATCCCTTTTACAGAATAAATGTCATCTCCTCCTCCCCCTCCCCCCCCAAATATATAAGGATAAGCTATGGTGAAGAAAAAACATCCAGTTTCGCATAATGTCAAAAGTAGCTGTTCCCATAGCATGCAACGCAGTCCCAACCAGCAGTTGCGTACATCATAAATCCCAGGTTAGGACCCCAAGGGTACTCCACAGCATGTTTCTGGGCCCAGAAGCTATAAGTGCCCACACAATCAGACACAATTATCAGGAGGTAAAGAACCTGCAAATAAACTAATCAAACATTAGAATAACAAATCAAGTCAATACAAAAGGCACATAACACTTGTAACACTGTGAACGCCAGTGGTCAATCTTGCAAAACAACAAGGAAGAAGCCCCCCACCAACTGACTGCATAAGAAACTGCCCTGATACAAAAAGAATGTGTCCCATAATGTAAGGGATCACAACCCACAAGCACAAGGCTCCGATTTCAAACAGCAGCAAACTGAAAGCGGGCCAGCGGGGAATAACAATACCAAAAGCAAAACCCTTCCAAACAAGACAGGCATCAGATTCATTCAAATATTTACTCAGCCAAATGTGGGGAAGGTGCCTTGGCCAGGGAGAAACCCCCCAAATGCCTCAACTGGTCTACCCTCAACAGCCGGACACACTCCCAGTATAAGGCAGGGTGGGCACCTGCATAGTGGCTACACTGTTGTAGCAACTTGAAGGACACTTAGTCACAGCACCCCACATTAAATTGAAAACAATCTTTTCCTACCCCTGCCTGAATCCCTGGGGAGCTAAAGGATGTCTCACCCCGTTCAGCTGGAACCATAGTCCCCAGAGGAAGCCGAAGGAAAAGGTGTCCGTCCCAATACCCCCACTCATACAAAATGATGAAGCCATTTCAGCATGCCATACATCAATGTCCCTAAAACCCCACGCCTCAGATTTATCAAAAGCTAAGCCCTTATGAAACTACTCTTTATAATTTTAACCAAGACCAGCCCCCATAAGTTTGATAAACCTTCAGGATAAGATCAGAATAACGCAACAGGCCTAGCATATAAAACCAGTTTGGCTGCACCTAATACTGAAGCACAAATGTGAAAACCCAACAACCAATTCATAATAGTTTTCAGCACACTAGCCTACTTCCTCTAGGAATCAGTTTTAACCTCATCCCTGTTTTTTTTCATCTTCATAGTGGTCCCATTCCAGCAAGCAAAAGACATCCACATATTTGCTCCACAAGATTTTTTGATGCAACATCTTAGAATACAGGCATCCAAATGTGCAATTTCACTCAAAGTATGATCATGATATGAAACCAGGGAAGTACCTGACCTGACAGAAGCCACAACCATAGTGGAGACCCCCCCCAACCATAACAAGAAATCCATTCCTTCCCCATCTGAAGATCTGAAGGAGTAGATGAGGAAGACACATCAGAAAAATCTCAAGAATCTGACAACTGCCACATCAACAATGGATCCCTGGCTACAACTGCTTCTTTTCCAACACAAACACTTAATAACATGCTTCAAATTCTACAAAAACTTCTGATCATGCAAGTGCCGACTATCAGACTTGCAAGTTCAAGGACTCGAAGGGAAAAACCCTCAGATCCTCCACCACCCCTATTCACACACCAACCATTCACTGCACTAGTTAACAACAATCACTTCCCCTGCCCAAAATAATATAGCACCTGCCCAAATATGCTGGTACTCACCCAGACCCCAATGAAGGACTTCAACTTTAAACCAGAAGTGACCCTTATATCAGCACCATATGACCGTGTGCTATTCAGTGTGCACAGACCGCAAAACCACACTACCCAACACCACTCAGCAAACAGATAATGGGGTCCCTGGTGAACAGAAAATGCAGCAGTCCAAATACAGCCAACCACAGCAACCTCCAGTCATGACAGACAAAGCACTGACAAACAGGTACTGCAAAACCAAAAAACAGCAACCAATTCCCCACAATTCCTTCTCATCCACTCACTCTCTCTTTACCAAATGACACAGAATCTGCCAAAATTCCATCCCTTACCCTCATTGTCCTTCTACCTTAACCTATTGATCACAAAACTCCAACTTTTCCCTCTTTCCATGTCTACCAATCCACACCCGTTGCTACCCCATTCTAAGAACATAAGAATAGCCTTACTGTATCAGACCAATGGTCCATCAAGCCCAGTAGCCCGTTCTCATGGTGGCCAATCCAGGTCACTAGTACCTGGCTAAAACCAAAGGAGTAGCAATAACCCAGTGTCTTCCCCCATGTCTTTCTCAATAACAGACTATGGACTTTTCCTCCAGGAAATGGTCCAAATCTTTCTTAAAACTAGCTATGCTATCCACTCTTACCACATCCTCTGGCAATGCGTTCCAGAGCTTAATTATTCTCCAATTTTTTTTTTTAAAAATCCTCCTATTGGTTTTAAAAGTATTGCCCTGTAACTTCATCGAGTGTCCCCTATCTTTGCAATTTTTGACGGAGTGAAAAATCGATCCACTTGTAACCATTCTAATCCACTTATGATTTTGTAGACTTCAATCATGTCTCCCCTCAGCCGTCTCTTTTCCAAGCTAAAGATCCCTAACCTCTTTAGTTTTTCCTCATTTCAGAGGAATTCTATTCCCTTTATTATAGCATATCTGTTTTTAAGAAAGGTTTGGACAATTTCCTGGAGGAAAAGCCCACGGAGCAATACAGGGGCATTATAACATTCTTATAACATTATAACAGTCTTATTAACCATCCCTTTTTTAATAATTCCTAGCATCCTGTTTGCTTTTTTGGCTGCCACCACACATTGGGCGGAAGGTTTCATCGTATTGGCTACGATGATGCCCGGATCCTTTTCTTGGGCACTAATCCCCAAGGTGGACCCTAGCATCCAAGGTGGACCCTAGCATCCTTATTCTTCCCAATGTGCATCACTTTGCGTTTGTCCACATTAAATTTAATCTTCCATTTGGACGCCCAGTCTTCCAATTTCCTAAGATCCTAATCTGTCTTAATCTTCCCAATCCCTCCACTCCTGGGTTCCACTCTTTCCCCTTACCTCCACACTCCACTAATAATAAGGCAGACCACTTTTTAGTACAGATTATGAAAAGGGCCCTAAGATTGAATAGAAAGAATGTTGGAATAAGGGATCTTGATACATCTTAATGCTACAGAAAATAGGGCATTTATGGCCAAGAAATGTCTGTTGTCCTTGGAATTTGTGAAACACACTAAAAACTCATCTTTTTTTTACAGATAATAATAATTAGGGGTAAATGAACCAATTTGGACTGGAAAAAAAAACCCAAAACCATCTGATCCAAGGAGGTTCAGATAATCAGAAACAAAAGAACACAGGCTATAAATTGGCTGGGATAAAATCAAAATCAGATGTGGTATGACTTGAATAAATTCAGACCACTTGTGGTTTGTCTTAGATCTCTATATAACTTTGTTTAGATTCTTATGATCTTATTGACTGATTCTTATGATTCTTATTGACTGAATATTTGCAGGTAATATTCCAGGTAATCAAAAATCTGCATTATCTATGGATAATTGTATAAGATTCAAATTGCGTTGAAACTGATTCATCATGCCTACCCAACTAAGGGGCACATTTTCTTTTCTTTCTATTTTTTAAAAATATTTATATTTTATGAACTTTGTGCAGTATACAAAGAAATGAAATGTAACATTATCTAACACAATAATCAATAAACAACAAATTGCGAGGGAGTGCTGAAAAGTTCTCAGCCCAACCAACTTCCTAAACTCTGAGGGTTATTTTGCCACTGTAGCTGAAAAGAGTATTATTTTATTTTGCAAAGTGCCAATTTTCAGAATCGTAATGCAATGTTTTGACATTGTTTCAGATCATTGATTGAACCATGTCAATGAAATGTGTGAAATTTTCAAGTGTGGAACTCCGAGATGTTATGAAGTTCTTATTCCTGCAGAAGAAAACTTCAAAGGAAATCCATGAATGTATCATGTGAACACTGAGTGACAAATGCCCATCATACTCGACAGTGAAGAAGTAGTGTGCAAACTTTCAACGCCGAGGTTTTGAGACCAAAGATGCAGCAAGGTCTTGGAGGCCTCAAATGGCGTCAGTTCCTAAAATTGTTGACAATGTCCATGACCTGATTTTGGCAGATTGACAAATATTGGCTAAAAACAATTGCTGAGACAGGGAACATTTTGGGTTTATAATACATGAGCAGCTGGGTATGGCAGAAGCTGTCAGCCAAGGGGGTGCCTAAATGTTTGAATGCGGATGAGAAACAAGGTTGAGTGGACACTTTCAAGTTGATTTTGCAGCATTTTATGCAAGCTGGTACCAACTTTTTGGAACATCTAGATACTGTTGATGAAACATGATCCTGAGACAAAACAACACTCAGGTTCTCCAAAGCCAAGGGAATTCAAGACCTAAAAGTCAGCAGGAAAGATAATGGCCACAGTATTTTGGGATCAGGAAGGTGTTGTAATGTTAATTATCTTCGATGGAGCCATTTAATGCAGAATACTACTGTAACTTGCTATACCGATTAAATGAGGCATTGAAAAAAATAGAGGGAAGCTGCGGAAAGGAGTTCTCTTTTTGCAAGTCAATGCACCTGCTCACGAGGCTGGCAAAACGATGGGGTTTCAGTGCATAGTCTATCCACCCTACTCACCAGATCTTGTTCTATCTGACTATTTTCTGTTTCCAAACCTTAAAAAGAGTTTGAAAGGGCAACAATTTTTGAGTGATTTGGAGAGGATTGCAGCAGCAGAGCAGTTCGTATTTCAGTGACTATTACTACTAATACTATTAATTATTTCTAGAGCACTACCAGACGTACGCACACTGGAGACAGTCCCTGCTCAAAAGAGCTTACAATTGAAACAGACAAGACTGACAAACAGTTATGGGGATGGTTAATCTGCTGTCTAGGGTGGTGAGCAGTGGGCAGAAGGGAGTAGGGTTATGCACTATACATCAGAATATTTTTGGAAGAGTAATGGAAACTTAAGACACAATGTGCTAAGTGTGTTGAACAGGGGTGAATATGTGAAATAACTTGTAAGTTTTATAGCTCGATGTCATTTCCTTCATGACTGGGATGAGAACTTTTCAACATTTCCTCATAAAACATCAATCAGTTCTATAATGCTGTTAATGCATAATTTTGTGTGCACCAATTGCTATGGCTCAAGTGTGCCAACTATTAGCATAGTGCCATGCTGGTTAGCACACATAAAATTTGCATGTTAACCACATGTAGGCAGTGACTGCCTATCATAGTTAGCATGTGGTACTTAATGCACAGTAACGGAAATTTGGAATAATATTCCTTTCTCTATTAGAATATACAGTCAAACCTCGGTCTGCAAGTGTTTTGCAAGAAGAGCAAAACACTCGAGAAACCTGTAACTCGTAAACTGAACGTTGACTCCATTTGTGAGTCCCCACCCCATCCTGAGGCCACCGGCTCTGCTCCCTCCCTTCGCGACCACGATTGCTTCCTCCTCCCCCCCCACGCATGCTCAAGGCCTTCTGGCTCTCACCCTCTCTGAGATTCTCATGAGATCTCTAATCTTATGAGAATCTCGGTGAAGGTGAGAGCCAGAAGGCCTTGAGCATACGCAGATGCTCAAAGAACTGCAGCAGCCCAGCAGAGAATCGGTGGCAGGTACTTTCAGCACCAGCGCACGGGTAAGGAAAGGGCCAGTCAGTGAGGGGAGGATGTGATCATGGTTGTGAAGAGAGGGAGCAGCGCCGGAGGCCTTGGGGGAGCAACAAAGCCGGTTCCCAGGGCGGGGTGTCAAAGTGGAGGACAGCAGTGGGAGAAGACAGAAGAAGAGATTTGGGTCGGGTGTCGGCTCAGGTTGGGGGTCGGGTCAGAGAGATGTACCTACCAGTATTAAGTTAGTGGAACAAATCATCTGAGTTGCCATTAGGGCCTATGGGGAAAGTTGCTTTGATATACGAGCACTTTGAATTGCAAGCATGCTTCTCAAATGAATTATGCTCACAAACCAAGGTACTACTGTACTCTGGATTCTTTATAAGGAGAACTGTTCCAATAGTTGGTAATGGAGCCACGCGGGATGGGGGTCATACTAGACTTAGTGCTTACAAACAGGGAAAGTGTTTCTGATGTTAGAGTGGATGATCATCTGGCATCCAGTGATCACTGCATGGTAGGGTTTAATATTAAGATGGGTATAGAGAGGGCTCATTCAAAAGCAAAGGTTCCAGACTTTAAAAGAAACTTACTTTGTTCAGATGGGGGTTTATGTCAAGGAATTGTTGTCTGGGTGGGAACGTCTAGAAGGAGTGTAAATGCGGTGAGCAAAACTGAAAGGAGTGATTGTAAGAGCAAGAGCAGACCTATCCAGGGCAAACAGGCCATAGGTATTTGTGTAAATTCTAATCAGTGCCAATTATTAATTGGCAATTATCAATGCAATTGGTTTGTTAAACAATTAAAGTTGTATGTACAAATTGGCAATGTGCACAGATTTGCATGGGGAACTTTGGTCGCAGTATACAGAATCAGGTTCTTAGTGCCTCCTTTCAAGTTAATCTAATCTAATCTAAAACTTGGATTTGTATACTGGGTCATCACCTAAAAGCAGCTTGACTAAAAGGAATCATGAAAAGTAAAAAAAACTCAGATTAAAAAGTATAACCAATCTAAAAAAGAACTATTAATACATGAAGATTATTTTGACAGCCTAGACTGGAGGTCCAAATATTGTTGGAATAATAAGGTTTTTATAGATTTGCGAAATAGTTTAAAATATAGAAATATGATGGCAGATAAAGGCCAAATGGCCCATCTAGTCTGCCCATCCACAGTAACTATTATCTTTTTCTCTCTCTGAGAGATCCCATGTGCCTATCACAGGCCCTCTTGAATTCAGACACAGTCTCCATTTCCACCACCTCTTTCAGGAGACTGTTCCACAAATCTACCACCCTTTCTGTAAAAAAGTATTTCCTCAGATTACTCCGGAGCCTATCACATCTTAACTTCATCCTATGCCCTCTCATTGCAGAGTTTCCTTTCAAATAAAAGAGTCTCGACTCATGCACATTTATATTACGAAGATATTTAAACATATCTATCATATCTCACCTCTCCCACCTTTCCTCCAAAGTATACAGATTGAGATCTTTAAGTTTGTCCTCATACGCCTTATCATGAAGACCATGCACCATTTTAGTAGCCTTCCTCTGGACTGACTCCATTCTTTTTAGATCTTTTTGAAGGTGCGGCCTCCAGAATTGTGCACAATATTCTAAATGAGGTCTCACCAGAGTCTTATACAGAGGCATCAATACCTCCTTTTTCCTACCGGCCATACTTCTCCCTATGCAACCTAGCATCCTTCTAGCTTTCGCCATCACCTTTTCAACCTGTTTGGCCACCTTAAGATCATCACACACAATTTGCACATACAACTTAATTGTTTAACAAACCAATCAGCATTGATAATTGCCAATTAATAATTGGCACTGATTAGAATTTACACAAATACCTATGGCCTGGTTGCCCTGGGTAGGTCTGGACACTAAGTAGGCTCAGGCCTGGCTAGTACTTGGATAGGGGACCACTAGGGAATACCAGGGCCTATTTTGAGCAGCAGCAACTTAGTGGAGCCACACACTGCACATGTTTTGTCTATTATCATTATTATTATTTTTTCCTTGCCCCATTTTATTTTTTTATTCTTGGTTTTTAAAATTATTTTTACATTTTATTGTAAACTGCTTGGATTTACCTTGGTTTTATATTTATGATATATTAAATAAATTGAACTTGAACAGAGAAGGCAATGGCAAATCACTCCAGGACTCTGCCTTGAAACATCACAAGGAGGCTTCTTCATTGTGCAGTGGTTAACTCGGAGGCATATTATCATTATCAGAAATTACACAAACAATTTTCTAAGCATATTCTTTAAAGTGGTACATGTAAATTCTAATATAGACAGGATGTGTCATGGAAGGAGCATGGGCGGGTCATGGTTATTCTGTTATTGAATATGCCCAATTTGTGCACAACTTAGGGACAAGCATTTAGGTCTGTTTTTTTTTGGCATAAATAGCTATGCTTAAATTTTAGTCACACGGACAAGCTCTACATGAGATTCTATGAATTGGATTTAACTCCATAGGTAGATTATATAATTGTTCTAAGTGTCGTTCTTTCAGTACCAGTATTTTAGGCAACATATATAGAATTTTGCCCTAAGACCCAGATTCTCTAGAGGGTGCCGATATTGGCAGATGCCTAAAAAGCAGCCATCGATTGTGTGTCATTCATGTGATGGTGCCCTATAGAGAATCATGCCTCCGTGAAAGATAGGCACCAGAAATGTAGGCCAGGGTTTTCCAGACCTACATTTCTGGTGCCTATCTATGCCAATGAATCACACCTACTTAGGTGTTTTATGGTGCCTAAAGCCACGTCCGGCATTAGCCATGCCCATACATAGTAACATGACTAAACTAAACTAGACTAAACCTTAAGTTTATATACCGCATCATCTCCACGGATGTGGAGCTCGGCACGGTTTACAAGAACTTAAAATATAGGAAGAGAAGGAAAAAAAAGGTCTACATGAACTTATATATAGAAGAGAAGAGTAAGGGGGGATAGAATTACATTTTAGTGAAAAGCCAGGTTTTCAGTTGCTTGCAGAATAATTGGAGGGAGCCCAGGTTCCTCAGCGAGGTAGTAAGGTCGTTCCAAAGACCTGTGATTCTGAAGAGAAGGGATTTTCCCAGTTTGCCTGCATCCGAATGATCCATCTAGTCTGCCCAACCTGATTCAATCTAAAGATTTGTTGTTGTTTTTTTTCTTCCTTTTCTTCTTAACTATTTCTTGGCAAGAATCCAAAGCTATGCCTGGTACTGTTCTTGGGTTCCAACTACTGAAGTCTCCATCAAAGCTCACTCCAATCCATCTACACACTCCCAGCCATCTACAAAGACTTCAGTTGGTCCAGAACACTGCTGTGTGCCTGATTTTTGGACTGAAAAAATATGACCATGTCAGCCATTTTTATGCTAAATTACACTGGCTACCATTCGGTGCCAGAGTATTCTTCAAGTTTGGGTGCATATGTTACAAGGCACTTTTTGGTTTATTGACATCTTACTTGGTTTCCTACTTGAAATTTTTCTATTCTGCAAAAGATACCAGAAATTCAGGTATTTTTGCCTTCCCTGCCTCGAAGTCCTGCTGTTATAAAACTTTTTTTGACAGGACATTGGAGTACCAGACCAGGAAGTCTAATTCCTGGTTCCATCCATTGATCGTTCAAACTTATTCTTATACTACATTTAGGAAAGTTTTAAAAACATATTTATTTGATAAATTAGATTGATGATCTTAATTGTGATGGGTCCAATCATTAGTTGATCAATTTTTAGAAGAATAAGCTGTAGGCCATTTTTTATATATTATGTTTCTCTTTATCAGATTTTATAATATTTTAAATGAATAATAGTCTCTGCTGCATTTGATTCCTTACGATGTATTATTTCTTATTATGAAATTGTATCCCTTTCTCTGAATTGTTCAGTTTTATTCTTTGTTGTGAACCACCCAGAACTGTTGGTAGGGCGGTATATAAGAAAATAAATTATTATTATTATTATTATTGAAGCCCTCCCCAGCCCAACTCGAGAAATGGGCATCGACATGGCAAATGAGGTTCAACGTGGATAAGTGTAAAGTGATGCATGTCAGTAACAAAAATCTCATGCACGAATACAGGATGTCCAGGGCGGTACTTGGAGAGACCTCCCAGGAAAGATACTTGGGAGTTCTGATCAACAAGTCGATGAAGCTGTCCGAGCAATGCGCGGCGGTGGCGAAAAGGGAGAACAGAATGCTAGGAATGATAAAGAAGGGGATAATGAATGGGTTGGAGAAGGTTATCATGCCATTGTACTGGGCCATGGTGTGCCCTCACCTGGAGTTCTGTGTCCAGCACTGGTCACCATACATGAAGAACATGGTACTACTCAAAAGGGTCCAGAGAAGAGCGACTAAAATGGTTAACCCTTTCAGGACCATAAGGATCGTAGGCCAATTTTTGTGGTTTTGACGACATTTTTATGGTAAAAAGGGCTTGCAGATGCCAAAAAATTGATTTTTTTTTGTGAAATATCATTATTTATTTTTTTTTAAATCACACTTCTGGCTTATGGACAGTGTGGCAAGTGAATCTTCTCGTCAATCTGGCAACGACGCTAATGAATGAATGTCGGAACCAGTTTGTTTACATAAAGGCAGTATCATATGGAATCCGTACATATCAAATTTAGAACTGTAGACTATCCCAATCAAAATTTATAGGATTTTAAAGTTATGGGACAAATATGTCCCTTGGTCCTGAAAGGGTTAAGGGGCTGGAGGAGTTGCCGTACAGTGAGAGATTGGAGAAACTGGGCTTCTTCTCCCTTGAAAAGAGGAGACTGAGAGGAGACATGATCGAAACATTCAAAATACTGAAGGGAATAGACTTAGCAGATTGTTCACCCTCTCCAAGGTAGGGAGAATGAGAGGGCATTCTCTAAAGTTGAAAGGGGATAGATTCCGTACAAACGTAAGGAAGTTCTTCACCCAGAGAGTGGTAGAAAACTGGAACACTCTTCCGGAGTCTGTTATAGGGAAAAACACCCTCCAGGGATTCAAGACAAAGTTGGACAACTTCCTGCTAAACTGGAACATACGCAGGTGAGGCTGGACTCATTTAGCAGACTGAGCAGACTGCTGGGCACGATGGACCACTGGTCTGACCCAGCAGCGGCAATTCTTATATTCTTATGTTCATCCTCCCCCAAACGGCCATATACAGACTCAGACCGTTCAAGTCTGCCCAGTACTGACCTTAGTTCTTCAATATTTACTATTATTTTCTGATTCTAGATCCTCTGTATTTGTCCCATGCTTTTTTGAACTCCGTCACCATTTTTATCTCCACCACCTCTCACGGGAGCACATTCCATGCATCCACCACCCTCTCCGTAAAGAAGAATTTCCTTACATTGTTCTTGAGTCTACCACCCCTCAACCTCAAATTATGTCCTCTAGTTTTACCATTTTCCTTTTCTGGAAAATATTTTGTTCTACGTTAATACCTTTCAAGTATTTGAATGTCTGAATCATATCTCCCCTGTCCCTCCTTTCCTCTAAGGTATAATGGAATTAAGTGTCATAAAGCGCCTATGTAGGCACAGTTCTGGAACCTTTTAGTTAGGCACCAGTAGGCGCTTTATTTTTATCATTTTAAATGGCATTTCTCAATTAACTTAGCTGCTGGTAGGGCATCTATCAGTGCCTAAGTTTTAACATCGTTTATAGAATATCCTCCTATGTGCCTTTCCACCAATGGCAACCAAGTTGATACATGCTAATGAAGTTTTTAGTATGAAAATTGCAGAGGACATGCCCCATCAATTACTTCTCAGTTCTTTGCGAGTAGCGCATTCTCAATTTTGCTTGCCAAATACCAAATCTTAGCAAACGAGTAAAAGACCTGCTTAACCTGAGCCAGATCTTAAGATAGCTGAACCTGGCTATGCTGCTGGAGAGGAGAGTGGGGAGAGGGATGGGCTGCAGATAAAAGGGGTGGAAAATTTTAAATCTGGTAAGATTGATGGCTTCTTTTTAGGCTTTCATTTAAAACTGTATTGAGTGCAGGAAACATTCCCATCGATGTAATTATATCAAATAGATTTTCAAAGGAGATTAAATGGGCACAAGAGGATCCTGCTCATTTAAACCTCATTGGTCCATCCCCAGATTCTCAGTTGCACTTTACTGCACTGTGCTGATGTAAATACCCTCAGACCACTTGCAGCTTTGTTCGCTTAGGGCAGGGATGGTCCATGGCAGAGGCGAGGTGGAGATGATCATTAAGAAGACAGTAGCAATATTCAATGCTTTTGCCCATATAATGGCGAACCTGGCAAATTGGTTTACAGAAAAGGCATCAACTACAAAGTTGACCCGTGGAGTCCACAGGAAAAATGAGAGTCCAAAGCAAAAAGTACTATGGAGACAGATGATACTGATGCATACTTTATTTATATCGAGAGGATATCTTTTCATCTACGCTCGGGCATAGGCTTTATATATCCATACATCTTTGAAGAGATTACATCGGGACCCCTGAGGAATGCAATAAGGTCGAAACACGGACCAGGTCGGGTCCTCTTCACTGGTACAAGTAGTGGATGTTTAATATTGTTCCAAATTTGTGGATTACTCTCTTGATATAAATAAAGTCTGTATCAGTAACATCAGTCTCCACAGTACATTTTACAGAAAAGGCAGGCATACCTTTGCCTCATTAGCTAGGTGGATACTGACCCAGATATTAAGTGTGGGTGCCTGGACATGGTCCAGCACTGAATAAGCCTGTGATTGTCATCAGCTTTCAAATCGCTGACAACTTTTGGACAAATAATGGACAAATCACTTAGATATTATATTTCTCAAATATGGCAGTTGCTATCACTTCATTATCTATAGGATAATTTTATAAAGCATTTTCCCATTGCAGTAGTGTCCTTACAGGACAAAACCAAAGCAATTCCTGAACTGAAAATTAACTTTGACTATGAAAATAATACAGTAGGAGCTATAGTAACAATTAGAAAAGGATTGGAACTAGATAAGGCAGAGCTTCTACATGTGACCAGATATGAGGAGAGGGGAAAGAATAGTCTGTTGAAGGAAGGTAAATACAAAGCAAATAATAGAGTGATTAGAAAAAAATGTGAAGAATTGAAAATAAACCTGGTACTGCAATTAGGTTAAAGAAAGCAACTTGAAGCCCCTGTAGCTTTAGATGTCCATGGGTTCTGGCTATTACATGTATATGGAGTCTCAAGAGGCTATGCAAGATGACATAGTGAAGACTTGAGATGATAAAAGTAGCAACAAGATTAAAATTAAAATAAGGATAAAATATAAGGAAGTTGAATACTTAAGATATTTGAGATGAAATAGAGGGAATAAGACAAAAATCACTGTGACACTGCCAAAGAAAATGAAGAACTGCTTAGGTCAAAAATACATTCAGGAAGGGAAGAAGATGAGGAAAATGAGAATAAGGAAGGAAAATCACTTTGGTCATAGCTACTTTGAGCTTAAGTTTAGTGTCAAATGTTCCTGTGAAAGAAGAAGTTAAAATGAATAAGTAGGAAAGGCTGATAATTAAAATATTTCAGTAAGACAAGATCCAATGAAGACAATGGACAATACATGCAATAATTATTTCAAGAAAGTAATATATCTAACCCATTGATTTAATGTACAGTATATTCTGCAGATTG
This sequence comes from Geotrypetes seraphini, assembly GCF_902459505.1. Classification (NCBI taxonomy): domain Eukaryota; kingdom Metazoa; phylum Chordata; class Amphibia; order Gymnophiona; family Dermophiidae; genus Geotrypetes; species Geotrypetes seraphini. The sequence goes on along the minus strand of NC_047088.1, from coordinate 226,973,123 downwards.
TATCCAAAGACACACATATGTATTAACCATCCAGGATTACTGGAGGTTCACCTGTAGATTCAAGGATTCTCTGCTCATGTATCATGTAGAGGTCAATAACCATTGAACATGGATTCACATGGTCAGGCATAAAATATTGCCTCTAGTGAAAATTTTCTTAAGAAAAGATCATCATACTCATTCAAAATTATTCAGTTAAGTTGAATTATTTCAAAAACTTCTCTGAAAGAAGGTACCACAATGCAAAGAAGAATAAATGAATTAAGAATGTGTTAACATTTCTAGAGAATAAACATGCACATCAGGAAATATTGTGATTTACTTAAGCCATCAGTCAAAGAATTTATATAATAAATATAAATTGCTCAGCTCAACCACAATATTTTATGAAAACAATGAGATTCTGTGGCTCTGCATATCTCAGTAAAGCCATGTGAACCCTTTTTGGGGAGGTGCTTAAATTGGACCCTATTCTGATGATCATAACACATTATCCCTCTCATTTTGATCTGCGAAAGCTTCATTATTTTGTTTTAAATATATGTCAGAGATGTATGCAAAAAAAGAGAAAAAGACAGTTGGCCTCTTTCTAAATTTAACCTTCTTTTTTTCATGATCAGCAATGAAGACCATTTTCTTTACTGATGAACTTATTTGTTACTACAGCTCTGAAGCTTCATTCTTCTTTACTGTGTCATCCATGCTTCATGTATGTCATGGTACTTTTCAGCCATCTAGTGTATGCTTGCTGCATGTTATTGTGTGTGTATGAATGTGTGTGTTGGGAGGGGGAAGGTAGACTGCTATTCTGTTTTTTGGGTTTTTTCTTTTCAATTGTTTACTGTCTAGAGACCAAATTTATTTTGAGCAAATTGAATACCAGATGTTTAGTACTTACCCCCTAGAAACAATCAGTTAGCCAATTTCTGACATTTTTTTTTCTCTTAAAGTAGAAAAAGCTTTAAAACAAACAATATCTATGAGACACTGAGGAAAAACAAGCACTGGCCCATTTGCATGTGGCGGAATGTGGAAACTATGAAAACATTTTCTATCACAAGCTGTGGAAAGTATAGTTACTGAGTGGCTTGAAGTATATAATTTCCACTGCATACCATAGTTTAAAAAAAAAAAAAAAACACCGAAATGGGTGTAACCATAGGCTTTAATACAAGTGTCCTTTCAGCCCCCTCTTGAGATTTGTACATCCCAAGAGGAAACTGTGGTTTGGAGTAAAATCATACATTTAATTTCACTTAGAGAACTTATTGGACTTGGCACTTCAAGAAAGAATTTGGAGTAGATTTTTGTCATAATTAGCAGCCCTTCACCGCTGCCTTTGATTATTTTGGACTAAGAAAAGTTAAATCCTTGCTAAATATTGATTTACAATTTGTAAGCCCTCAGGTAGGGTGCTTGAATCCTGCCAACTTTATCATGACACTAAAGTTTTGTCCTTTCGGATTGCTGTGAAGAAAGTAAAACGAAAGGCAGAAAGATTGGAAACACTATGTTCATCTTTTAGCTGTGCGGAGAAATTCACAATATCCTCTCATCAGTTATTTTGCCACAGAAGAACTCTTGAAGTATATCTCCGGCCTTTTTTTCTTTTTGGTTTCTAATACACCAGCGATAACTTCATTATGAGGCCCTTTTACTAAGGTGTGATAGGCGCTAGCAGGCATCTAATGTGGTTTAAATGTGTGAGTAATAATTTCATGCTGACAAATATTTTAACATTTTTTGAGGGATGTGTCTGGGAATGGAGAAGGGGCATTTCTGCACTAATTACCAAATGCTAAATGGTTAGTGCAGGGACAGCCTGTGGGCCCTTACCACCTACAAAATGAGCAGCAGTAAGAGCTTGATTCTATATAGGGTGCCTAAAAAATAAAAAAATAAATAAAAACTTAGCGTAAGGTGTGCATACAAGGTGTGCATACTTTTTATGGAAATGCGCTCAATGCTTCTGAGTATCACATAAGATAGGTGCATCCACTTAGGCCAGCTAAAGCCAGGCCTAAGTGGATGCATGTATCAGGCGTATTCTATAACAATATGCACAACTTTTAGGAATGCCCACCATGATCCACCCCTAGCCATGCCCCCTTTTCAAATTCATGCACTGCAACTGATGCATACTGTTTAATAGAATCGCGCTTTCCGGGTTGTGCACATATCTTTTAATTAGTGCCAATTAGCATAAATTAGGTATTAATTGGCAATTATCGATGTTGACTAGGCCAATTAACCAATTACATTCTGCACACACATCAGTTATACACACTGATGTGTGTGCACAACCTTAGGTGCCATATACAGATTCTGGGAGTAAGTACCCGCTTGATCTTTTATTTTTAATGACTGTGCACTAATGACAACATTAGCATATGGCCATTAACACACACAAAAATGGAAATTTAAAGATGGCACAATGCAGATTTGCAGATGGCACAAAATTATTCAGCCATTAAAGCAGTAGAGAAACGTAAGGAATCAAAGAAAGATCTTGTCAACCTAGGAGACTGGGCATTTAAATGGAAAACTAAATGTAATCCACATGATATTCTGCACTATTTAGCAGGCTAAGATAAAGCGGAATTAGAAAAGGTACAGAGAAGGGCAACAAAAATGATAAAAGGTTTGGTACAACTTCCCTATGAGGAGAGACTAAAGCAACTAGGGCTCTATAACATATTGAGTGGAGTGGAAAGGGTAGATGTGAATCGTTTGTTTATTCTTTTCAAAAATATTAGGACTAGGGAGCATGTGATGAAGCTATTAAGTAGTAGATTTAAAACAAACTGAGAAAATATTTTTTCATACAATGTGAAATTAAACTCTGAAATTCGTTGCTGGAGAATATATTGAAATCAGTTAGCTTAGCAGGGTTTAAAAAACGCTTGGAAAATTTCCTAAAGGTGAAGTTCATAGGCTATTATTGAGATGACATAGGAAAATCCACTGTTTATTCTTAGAACAAACAGGATAAAATCTGTTTTATTACTTGGGATCTAGCTAGGTACTTGAGACCTAAGTTGGCCACTGTTGGAAACAGGATACCTGGCTTGATGGACCTTCAGTCTTTCCCAGTATGGGCAATTCTTATATTCTTATGTTTATTACAAGTAATCTATGTTTGGATAAGGACAAAAGAACATAAGAATAGGCTTACTGAGTCAGACCAATGGTTCATCTAGCCAAGTAGCTTGTCCTCACTGTGGCCAATCCAGGTCAAGAGTACCTTGGCAAAAACTCAAAGACAAACAACATTCCATGCTACTGATCCTGGGCAAGCTGTGGCTTCCCCCAAATCTGTCTCAATAATAGACTATGGACTTTTCCTCCAGGAAATTGTCCAAACTTTTCTTAAAACCAGCTATACTATCTGCTCTTACTACAACATCTGCAATGTGTTCCAGAGCTTAACTATTCTCTGAGTGAAAAAATATTTGCTCCTATTGGTTTTAAAAGTATTTCCCTGTAACTTCATTGAGTGTCCCCTAATCTTTGTAATTTTTGACAGAGTTAAAAATCAGTCAGTACAGTGTAAAGCATTATAAATGATCCAAAATGCTGCTGCAAGGTTAATTTGTGGGGGTCAGAAAATTTGAACACATAACACCTTGGCTGAAGAAACTGCACTTGTTACCTGTGCGATTACGCATTATTTTCAAGACATTAACCTTGGTTTACAAAGTCATTTACCATGGGATTCCTTGGTATCTATCGCAAATTATGGCTATTTACCGACCGCACAGAACTTTACGGTCTGAGGGAGCGATGAGATTGTCATTGATGGACTTTTCAAAAATACATTATGAGAATATGAGAACTTCTGCTATTTCAATCATGGGAGTAACGCTGTGGAACATATTAACTGGACCACAAAGAGCTTTATCCGATATTCAGAAGTTCAAAAAAATGCTTAAAACTACACTTTTTATTGAAGCATTTTAATAAAAGATCTTTGCTTAATGCTGGTTTTAGGATGAGTGCATTGTGAGGATCTGTGAACCCACTGTTTACATGGAATGACCTGTAATGTGAAATGTTTGTATAAGTCTTGTTTATTCCATTCTTTTGTACAGCCGCCTAGGAATAGGCGGTTGATAATTTTTTTAAAATAAATAAATAAAATAAATCCACTTGTACCCGTTCTACTCCACTCAGGATTTTTTAGACTTCAATCATATCTCCCCTCAGCCGTCTCTTTTCCAAGCTGAGCCCAAACCTTTTTAGTATTTCCTTATAAGAGAGGAGTTCCATTCCCTTTATTATCTTGTTTGCTCTTCTTTGAGCTTTTTCTAGTGCCGCTATATCTTTCTTGAGATAAGGAGACCAGAATTGAACACAATACCCCAGGTGAGGTCAAACCATGGACTGATACATAAACATTATAACATTCTTAGTCTTGTTTACCATTCCTAATAATTCTTAGCATCTTGTTTGCTTGTCTGCACATTAGGCAGAAGGTTTCATTGTATTGTCTACAATGACACCCAATCCTTTTCTTGGGCGCTAACTTTCAAGATGCACCCTAGCATCTGATAACTGTGATTTGGATTATTCTTCCCAATGTGCATCACTTTGCATTTGTCCACATTAAATTTCATCTGCCACTTGTACACCAGTCTTCCAATTTCCTAAGGTCTGAGAGGGGACATGATCGAAACATTCAAGATAATGAAGGGAATAGACTTAGTAGATAAAGACAGATTGTTCACCCTCTCCAAGGTAGAGAGAATGAGAAGGCACTCTCAAAAGTTAAAAGGGGATAGATTCCGTACAATCGTAAGCAAGTTCTTCTTCACCCGGAGAGTAGAAATCTGGAACACCCTTCCGGAGGCTGTTATTGGGGAAAACACCCTCCAGGGATTCAAGACAAAGTTAGGCAAGTTCCTGCTGAACCAGAACATATGCAGGTAAGGCTGGTCTCAATTAGGGCATTGGTCTTTGACCTAAGGACCACTGTGGGAGTGGACTGTTGGGAATGATGGACCACTGGTCTGACCCAGCAGCGGCAATTCTTATCTTCTTATGTTTGAACAGTTTAGTATCATCTGCAAATTTAATCACCACACTCATCATTCCAATTTACAGATCATTTATAAATAAGTTAAATAGCACCAGTCCCAATACAGATCCCTGTGGCACTCCTCTGTTTACTCTCCTCCACTGAGTAAAATGAACATTTAACTCTACCCTCTATATTCTATCCGCAAATGAACTTTGCCACCTATCCCTTGACTCTTTAATTTTCTCAGAAGCCTCTCATGAGGAATTTTGTCAAAAGCTTTCTGAAAATCTAGATACACTACATCAAATGGCTCACCTTTATCCACATGTTTATTCACACCTTCAAAGAAATCAAGCAAATCGGTGAGGCAAGAGCTCTCTCAGCTGAACCTATGCTGACTCTGTCCCATTAAATCATGTTTGTCTACGTGTTCCACAATTTTATTTTATATAATTTTTTCCACCATTTTGCCCGGCACTGAAGCCAGGCTTACCGGTCAATAATTTATCGATCTCTCCTGGACCTCTTTATAAAAATCAGCATAACATTGGCCACCTTCCAATCTTCAGGTACTACAAATGACGTGTTATTTTCTCCTACTCCTACTCAACCCTGTTAACTCAATGGGAATTTTCATCTCCTGTTCACTGGTACAGCAGATATACCACTTTAACTACAGAAAACTCAAAATGTAATTTATTATTTATTTAGGCTCAGCTTAAACTGTTCATTAATGGTAAACCTAAAAAATAGACAGAATTTAAAATCATGATTTACAATTAGGAATTCTTTAGCAAATGACATTGATTTCTTAATTAACATGTGAGGGATGTGTAAGATACAGTGTTCAATCTTGTATTCTTCAGGGATTGGCAGACTAGATAGGCCATATGGTCTTTATCTGCCTTATTTTTTCTGTTTCTATTAAATTTAAAATATTCACTGCAATAATGATATTCAAAAGTAAACCAGCCTTTCTCTTAGTATATCCATTCAGGTAACAGACGGTAATAAGTTACAAAAAGTAAATAAACTATGGTTATTCTACTTACTTACCCTCCTCCCCTTTTACAAACCTGTGTTAGGTTTTTTTTTGCCAGCCACAGCAGTATTATCTCTGACGCTCATAGTATTGCTATGAGCATCGGAACTAATACAACCACGGCTGATGATAAAAAAGTCTAACGCGGCTTCGTAAAAGAGGGGGTTATTTTTTCACCATACAGTCTGTTTTTATAGTAAGAGTTACGTTAGTCTATGGACGTGTGAGTGGTTAGCGCGCGTGTATATGTAGCGTGCGCTAAAATGTTTAACGTACCTTTGTAAAACAGGGGGTAAGAATCTCCAACAATGGCATCGTTCCTGACCGTGCCCCAGCCCCAGCCCTATTTCAGTGTAATCCCCAACCAAACAGTCCCAACTCCCACCACACAGCCACAACCACTGGAGAACCCCCATACTGGAGAACCCCCCCACCCCAGTCACCACCCCACTCTCCCGAGCATACCAACAAACAACATACACTCTACATACAGCACATGCAAGCCTGTCCCCCACCAACCCCTCCCCCGTAAGAGAGACAGCACCTCCGTATGGGCCTCCACAGACAAAGTATCCATCAGGCAGCCTCCTCCGTCAGAGTCAGCAGAGTTTTCCACAAGGCCACCTAACTTAATCTGTCTAAACGATTCGAGGACTTATACATCTGGATCTCAAAACATGCAATCTCTCGCACCTTAGCTAACGACTGCGGAAAGGAAGCAGCTTGGTCCGCAACCCAATATTGCAACAAAAGCTTCTCTAAGCGGTGCCTAAGTGAGAGGCGCTGTTGGGCACAATTGTCAATATGCTACTGTAGGTGCCATTTACAGAATCACGCCTAGTGGCGCATAAGCAGTCTTAAGCGCCAGTAGGCATTGAGGATATGATTCAATAACTCCTAAGCACCCTTTAGCACAGTTGTCAATCGCTAGGCACCATTAATAGAATCGCACTTACTGATGCCTAACTCGACTTAGGTACCAGTAGGAATTATAATGTTAGGCGTGGGCAGGGCTTTCCTGGCCTAATATACCTGCACATGTTATGCCACACCTATTCTCTGTAGCTCATTGATTGAGCTGCTGCCTCTGCACCTGGAGGTTGAGAGATCAAATTTTGGTGCTGCTCCTTGTGACCATGGGCAAGTCACTTAATCCTCCAGTGCTCACCGCTTTGAAATACTAGAGCAACAGGTGGTATACAAGTCCCCATTCCCTTAGCTATGCCTACTTTTCAGGTAAGTATCATTGGGCGCAGTAGGTATGGTGAGGCGTCAGTAGGTGCCTTGACTTAGGCATTGATAGGCTAAATAGGGCGGTCCGATGAAGTGTGTGTGAGTGAGTGTGTGTGTAAGTGTAAAGGGACAACTGGGTCAGTCCAGATCCCACTGTTATTAGACTGCTTTTTACCTGTTCAAAATTTTCATTCAAACAAATTATTTTTAGTTTGACTTTTGCTGAACTTCTAACTGAATTGATGAAGTTGTTGAGCAAATTTCTTTTGTACAAAGAAACAAATGTGTGTGTGTGGGAGGGGTGTTAAATATAACTAATAAATTATTTTCTACTTTAGAAAAAAAACTGTGTTATTAACATTTTGTTTTGTTTTTATAATTCTTTATTGATTTTCAATTCGAGTACATAGTGCTAAATTTTTTACAAACAATTAAAACCTGGAACAGCACTTACATTCAATCAAATAATAATACAAAATATATTATCCCCCCCTCCCTTCCCCTCTCCATGAATGTGTGTGCAAATCAAGTAAGAATTAAAGGCTTATACAATTAATCAGATTTAACAAATTCTGTTAATGGATCCCATGTTGCTTTAAATATTTTATTATGACCTTATATTTACGAATTCATTTTTTCATATCTATAACATTGACACTAGGGGCTCCTTTTACTAAGGTGTTCTAGTGGTTTTAGCGTACGCTTAGCGAGCACTACAATGCTGCACGCGCATGACGCTAATGCCTCCATAGAGCTTGAGCTAGTATTTTTCATTTAGCGCGTGGTTTGCATGAGCTAATCTTCAGTGCGTGCTGAAAACGCTAGCGCACCTTACTAAAAGGAGCCCAAAGATTCCCACCAAAAGGAAAAATTTGCCTATCCCAGTTTTTCCAATTCCTGGTGATAATTTGCATAGCAACCCCAGTCATAATTATAAGAAGCCTGCTTTTATACCTGTCAATTGGATTTTTAACTTTCAAAGGTGTCCCACATATGACCACATCATAGGACAATGAAATCGATGTTTCCAGTACCATATTAATTTGTCCCCATATTGATTTCCAAAAATTGAGTATCAAGGGACAATAAAACAACAAGTGATCCAGTGTCCCTACCTCAAGATGACAGTGCCAGCATCTATTAGACTTTGAACTGTTCAACTTTTGTAAACGAACTGGGGCCCAAAAAATTCTGTGTAACAAAAAGAACCAGGTTTGTCTCATAGATGCTGACGCTGTACATTAAAGAATGACACGGTGACAAAATTCATCACCGTTCCCGTCCCCTCGGATAACCGCGGGAAATCATCTTCATGTCATTCTTTAAGGAGAGAGGGAAGAATCAGAGTATGAATGGCCACAACCACTGACCCGCAAGCTTTGCTTTGAAGAATGCTGGTGTAGAAGGATTGAGATTTAAATAGACACTAGAAAATGACATGGGATTATTTCCCGCGGTTATCCGGGGGGACGGGAACGGTGATTAATTTTGTCACCGTGTCATTCTCTACTGTACATCTCTTCCCTGTGCATAATTTTAGAATTTCATATCAGCCTCCGAGTTCCAGCCCCTTTACAGTATCCTGTAGCTGTGAAGTTAGGCAGGACTTGCTTCCCTATGAAATCTGATAGCCTTTATCCTTTGATTTGCTAAACTCATTTTATAATCTTCAAAAATATGTACTGTAAGAGCAGCTAGGGGAAAGAGTTAAGATTACTCTTCATTTTGGCAGAAAGTTTATAGTTTAAAATTACATACTGACTCTGGTGTAGAGACACAAGAAATTACAGTGCAGACACTGTCCAGGACAACATATAATTTAAAATGTACTAAAGAATGTATACCACATGGTAGAATAAGTGAAATGCTTCTTCAAATATAAGTGTTTTGCATAGAAAGGCTGTAATTATCCACTCCTAGGGAAATGTTTGCATTCATTCTAAATCAATATTTACTATTCATCTCTTGTGTTCAACAAAACATGGATTTAACATTTTTTTTTTGTTTTAATGAGGCACTGAAACTACAATAATTCTACAATGTAATTGTCCTGACACAAAATATCACTAAACCGCACTGCCACAGCAGCTCCAGAGTTAGCCTTTTGCAAACGTATGGATGATCTGACTTTGCATTGTCTTATTCTATTCAAGCTTAGCCAAGAAAAAAAAAAAGATTCCCTAGTTTCACAGATACAGGAAGCTAAACCTCTCTGCTTCATGAAGGAGGCCCCTTGCTGGGATTGTGTGGGTGGGTCTTTTTTTTAATATGGAGATCTCTGTAATGATTCCCTTTCAGCTGCTGCCTTACATAAATGTTTCTGTGTGCTTCCCAATCCTGACTTGGCAGAATTGACATTATGACCCACCCGGGAATGCTCAATTGCCCAAGAAAGCAATGTTCCCCTGAAATGGCCTCTTAGCCTACCACAAATGTTGAAGGAGGATGTCTTCTACAAAGAGGTTCCTTTCCTTCATGAATTTTGTATCAAATTAATATTAGTATCCTTTGTAGAGGGTACAGTAAACTGCAGGGACAGGAAATGCATTTCTGGTCCTGCATGACACTCAGGGGCAAATTCTATAAACTGCATCCCGATTGTAGGCATCCTACCGCTGTCTAACCAGCCAATAGGGATGCACGTTTAAAAAAACAACAACACTCTGAGGCATGCAGACTACATTGTAAGTGTTTTTGTGAGCCTAGAGAGATGTGTGGGGCCGCCTAAGCTCACCCAAGGCTAGGCGTGAGCATGATTTTGACTAGAAGTGGCTTTAGGCAAGTTTAGTTGTCCCAATGCATCTCCCTAGGGCTGCGATAGGTGCCTGAAATGTAGGCCAATAAAATGTTGGCCTACATTTCAAGTAAATAAAGCTGCTGAACTGATCGTAGCAATGGAATCTCCCTGCCCCAATCAGTTTAGTGGCTGCAGCAGGGAACCCAACCCCCGCACAAGTTGGCCAGCAGGAGGGATGCCCAGTTCCTCCTGCCAGAAACCCCCCATCCCTGAAGATCACTAGCAGGAGGGATGCCCAGAAACCAGAGACAACAAAAGATAGAAAAAAATAATTTTATTTCTGTTTTGTCATTAGAATATATCAGATTTGAAATATATATCCTGCTAGAGACATAACTGGGGACTGCAGTATTCTGTTAGCATGATATTCCTGTGTAGCATTCTATAATAACTTGGCTTGTTCAGTTTTCTTGATAGTAGAGGGGATATATGTGAAGGGGAGGGGAGACAGGGGTTTTGTTGGTCCGTGCTCTGTATATTTGTATTTATAAAATCACAATTGTTCAGAATATTGTTTCTTTTTATACTTTAATAAAATACGTTCAATATAAAATCATAACTACGGCTTGTGCAGATGGGACCAGATGGTTTACGGGGACCGAGTTCACGGAGATGGGGCGGAAATGTTTTTTAAAATTTCAGTCTTAATAGTTTGCCGGTCCACAAAATAATTCTTTTATTTTTGCCGGTCCACGGGTGTAAAAAGGTTGAAGAACACTGATATAGGAACAACATAAGAACATAACAAGTGCCATCTCCGGAACAGACCCTAGGTCCATCAAGTCCAGCGATCCGCACATGCGGAGACCCTGCCAGGTGTACCCTGGCATAGTATTAGTCCCCATATCACTCTAAGCTTCTCATAAGAGATGCGCATCTAGCTTACCCTTTCCTATGTCACTTTAAGCCACTCATAAGGAGGTGTACATCTAACTTACCCTTAAACCCTAGAACAGTGGATTCCGCAATTACCTCTTCTGGGAGAGCATTCCAGGTTTCCACCACTCGTTGTGTGAAGCAGAACTTCCTGATATTTGTCCTGAACCTGTCCCCCCTTAGCTTTAGTCCATGTCCTCTTGTCCTTGTCACATTGGACATTGTAAATAGTTTTTTATCCTGCTCTATTTGGTCGATTCCTTTCAGTATTTTGAAAGTCTCGATCATATCCCCTCGCAATCTCAAGGGAGAACAATCCCAGTCTCTTAAGTCGTTCCTCATATTCCAATTTCTCCATGCCCTTTATTAGCTTCATTGCTCGTCTCTGCACCCTCTCGAGTACTTTTAAATCCTTCTTTAGGTATAGAGACCAATGTTGGACGCAGTATTCCAAGTGTGGTCTGACCATCGCTCTATAAAGCGGTAGTATTACTTTCTCCGATCTACTCGTGATTCCCTTCTTTATCATGTCTAGCATTCTATTTGCTTTCTTCGCTGCCGTGGCGCATTGCGCCGACGGCTTCAGGGTCCTATTGATTAATACGCCCAGGTCCCTTTCCTGTTCGTTTTTTCCCAGAGTTGCCCCTGACATACTGTACTTGTGTTCCTTATTTTTTCTGCCTAAGTGCATGACTTTGCATTTTGACACATTAAACTTCATCTGCCATTTATCTGCCCAATTTTCCAATTGGCTCAAGTCGCTCTGGAGTTCCTCGCTGTCCTTCTGCGATTTGATTGCCCAGCATAGCTTTGTGTCATCTGCGAACTTGATTATCTCACTAGATGTTCCATCCTCCAGGTCATTTATGAAGATATTAAATAAGATCGGCCCAAGTACCAAGCCCTGGGGCACACCACTAGTCACAGTCTCTCAGTCTGAGAATTTCCCATTTATGCCCACTCTTTGCCTTCTGTTCTCCAGCCATTTGCCTATCCATCTTAGTATGTCTCCTTCTATTCCATGGCCTTGCAGTTTCCTGAAAAGTCTTACATGTGGAACCTTGTCGAACGCTTTCTGAAAATCCAAGTATACAATATCCACCGGTTCTCCGCTATCAATTTGTCTGTTCACTGTCTCAAAGAATTGAAGTAGGTTTGTCAAACATGACTTCCCCTTCCTGAATCCATGCTGGCTGGCTCTCATCAGGTCATGTGTGTCTAAGTGCCGGGTTATGCTATCCTTGATCAGCGCCTCAACCATCTTCCCAGGGACCGACGTGAGACTCACAGGTCTATAGTTGCCTGGTACTCCTCTTGATCCTTTTATAAATATCAGTGTGACGTTCGCTATCTTCCAGTTGTCCGGTATCTGTCCTGTTTTGATTGACAGGTTGGCAATTTTTGCAATAGTTCACCGATTTCCACTTTTAGCTCTTTCAAGACTCTCGGGTGAATTCCATCCGGTCCAGGAGATTTGTCACTTTTGAGTTTGTCGATCTGGTGGTAAATCTGGTCCAAGTCCACTTCTACTGTGATAAGGCTGTCCTCTGTTGCTCCTTTGAACACTTTCACAGCTTCTGGAATTGTTGCAGTGTCTTCCTTTGTAAAGACAGATGCAAAGAAGGAATTTAGTCTGTCTGCAATTTGTTTGTCATCCTTGATGTACCCTTTCCTTCCCTGGTCGTCCAGCGATCCCACCACCTCTTTTGCGGATTTTCTCCATTTCACATACCTGAAGAAGGGCTTGAAGTTTTTGGCCTCCTGCGCTATTTTCTCCTCATAGTCCTTTTTGGCATCCCTCAACGTCCTGTGACACTTCTTCTGATCATCCTTGTGTTTGTTCCAAGTTTCGGTTGTTTTCATGCATTTCCATGCTTTGAAGGAGTCCTTCTTTTCTTTTATGGCTTCCTTAACCTCTTTAGTAAGCCAGGACGGCTCTCTTTTGCCATTTGTTTTCTTTGCTTTGGACATCCGCGGAATGTAGAGGCTTTGTGCTTCCGTGATAGTATTTTTCAGAAGGGACCTTGCCTGTTCTACCATTTTTGACTTTGCCTATTTTTTTCTTGATCCGTTGTTTCACCATGGTTCTCATGCTATCGTATCTTCCCCTTTTAAAGTTTAAAGTCGTGGTTGAGGTTTTAGTGCCTCTCCCCTTCCCGACATCGAGTTTGAAGTTGATCCTGTTGTGATTGCTCGTCCCCAGCGGGACTGTGACTTCTACATCTTTAGCCGACCCCATAATGCTGTTTAGGACCAAGTCCAAGGTGACATGTTCTCTTGTTGGCTCCCCCACCAATTGTTCCAGGAAGCTGTCCCCTAGCACTTCCAGGAACATTGCCTCCATGCCACAATTTGAGGTTCCCAGGTCCCAGTCTATCCCCGGAAAGTTGAAATCCCCCAAGATTACAACATTACCTGTCTTGCATTCGTGTTTAATTTCCTCTATCATTTCCGAGTCTGTTTCCTCCCCCTGTCCTGGTGGTCTGTAGTAAAGGCCAATCTTTGTGTCAGCACCGTTTTGTCTGGGAATCTTTATCTAGAGGGATTCCAGCTTCTCTTTCTCTTCCGTCATAGTCACTCTCACAGATTCTATTTCTTCATGAACATATAGGGCAATACCTCCATCTTTCTGCCCCACTCTATCTCTTCTGTACAGTTTGTATCCCTGTAGTACTGTATCCCATTTGTTTTCATCATTCCACCAGGTTTCTGTTATGCCAATGATTTCCAGTTTCGTTAGAAAAACATACAGGGACTCATATGTGAATACTAGTCAGTAAATTGAATGAAATAATAAATAGGAGACTGACTATGTAGATACTATGTACCAGTGGGAAGAGAGCAAATGACTCCTAAAAACGCTCAGAGAAGTGAAACTCTGAAGGGGAGGTGGATACCTTCCCTTGGGGCAAGAGTTTACCGTCCAGTCATTGCATTTTACTTTACAGAACTTCACTTTCTAGCCACTGGTAAAATTGTGAACAGTTTAAATAATTTATAAATTGACAAAAAATTGTTCAAAAAATTATACAAAAAGACTCTTGCTCATTGGAAACTATACACTTATCTGTGCAAGCTTTTTAAAGTTTGTGGTTATACAGGCTCTTAGGGGTCTCAACGCGGCCCCGTTTCGAATATTCTGCTTCAGGAGACCCGATGCTACACACTGTGACACCTCTGTTGTAACCACATTATTCCAAGAGATGATCGTTTTTTAACTTCAAAACCTCCAAATGAGCAAGAGTCTTTTTGTATAATTTTTTGAACAATTTTTTGTCAATTTATAAATTATTTAAACTGTTCACAATTTTACCAGTGGCTAGAAAGTGAAGTTCTGTAAAGTAAAATGCAATGACTGGACGGTAAACTCTTGCCCCAAGGGAAGGTATCCACCTCCCCTTCAGAGTTTCACTTCTCTGAGCGTTTTTAGGAGTCATTTGCTCTCTTCCCACTGGTACATAGTATCTACATAGTCAGTCTCCTATTTATTAATGATTTCCAGTTTGTCATTTTTCGCTATTGCTTCTAATTCTCCCATTTTGTTTCTCAAACATCTAGCGTTTGTATACATACATTTGAGTTCCCTGTGTGTTACCTTCTTGGACTCTTTAAGCTTAGCAGTCTCCCTTGGTTCTTTCACGGTATACTTTTCTGTTCCTGTGTCGTCTCTCTTATATGTTTTGTGCACATCCCCTCCTGCGTCTGAGTAGTTGTCCGTAGTTCCTTCTTTGGGACATCCTGTCGCCCGGGCCATCGACTGGTGGTTATAATACGATTAAAGAACATATATTATACGGAGACTTCAAATTAGTGCTATTTGACACCAATAATAATTGATTGTTAGTACTTATTGGTTGTTAATCTGGGCACTCAAATATAGGAGACCAATACCATATTACACCATTATTCTATCCATGGAACCTGGGTGCCTATGTGCTATAGAACTTTATGGTTCTGTGATATATATAAACTATTACTGTTATCATATCGTAATTTTCGCTGTATTTTTTGAATTGCACGGCCTTCTCCTAACAGGCCCACTTGGAAATTTCTTCCAATCTGTGTACCGTATACTTTCGCTCAGCAAATTGTATATCTATAATTTTGCTTCCTTAATGTTTCTGCACTCTGTATTTCCTCTGACTATCTGCACATTGTAACTCGCTGAATGTCCAGCTCTCTTGATTGTAAACCACCTAGAAGTCGCAAGATTGTGGCGGTATAGAAGAATAAAGTTATTATTATTATTATTATTATTATAGTTGAGTAGACTCCACCACATGTCCATGGGGCATCTAGTTAAAGAATCACCTCCTCTCCCATTATGAATTAATACATTAATTTAATGTGTGTTAGAATCTCTCCTTTATGAAAGATTTTCCCTGGTTGCTCGCAAACCTTAGAATAGAAGTTAAAACTGCCTGTCTGATTTTTAAATCATTATTATCAGGGCAAAATGACAATAGCGGTATTCTTAGTAATCTTTTAAGTAAACAAATAGATTCTCTTAGTGCATGTAATCTGATATTACTTTGAAGGGAATTACTTTGAGGAAATACTTGGAACAATCCTTTAGTTATCACCATGCAAAAATGTGGTTCCTGCTCTTACTCAGTTAATATGGAAGGATCTAATTCAAAATTTTGGAGAGCCCTTTGTGGTGTTCCCCAGGGCTCTCCACTGTCTCCAATCTTATTTAACATCTATATGAGTACATTGAAATACTATGATTTGAAAATTTGAGAACCTTTATTAACGTACATCGATGATATTTTTATATTGCTTGATGTTGACCCAGATCTTGTTTATCTGATTCTGAATATTAACCATTGCATTGCCAAGCTTCGGTCCTGGGCTATGATGGTCCAGATGAAATTAAATGTACCCAAGAACGCGACTTGGAAAAATTTAAGAGTAAATTAAAAGCTTCCTTTTTAAAGACGCTTTTGATACTTAGCTAGCCAGTTCTCTAGCTGATTTTAACTCTACTGCATAACCTCATTGTAGCATTTTGACTTCCCCTACCTTCATGTATTCTCCTTGAATGTCTTGCTTACTTTCAAATATGTTTATAGGTTTGTCAAGTTTGTCAATAGTCCTGCAAGACTTAGCTCTTGTAATGCATTGTATTGTTCCCTAAATTTTGTAATTTTAGTACTGTATACATACTTAGAATTACGATTAAGTGATTAATCAAAATTTTATTAAACTTGAAACTTCTTATGGCTCGGCCCAAAACTAGACTCTCTTCCTTCTGCTGTGATCTTAGACTCAGGAGAATCTTTGAAAATTGAGTTTTCCTCACTAATATTTGGTATTGTCATTGACTCATCTCACATTTAAGGATTTAAACTCTCTTGTTAAAAAGTGTTTCTTCAGCCTCCGTATGCTAAGAATGAGAGTGCTCTTTCATCAGCAACACTTCTCTGTATTGGTTCAGTCAATTATTTTGTCAATGTTGGATTATTGTAACTCAATGTACCCGGGTCTTTCAAAGGTCAGTTTGCAGAGGCTTCAGTTGATACAGAATAAGGCTGTTAAGCTTATTTTAGGTAAGAGTAAATTCGATCATGTAAGCCCATTGCTTAAGGAATTACATTGGCTTCCAGTGTACCTTAGAATCCAATTTAAGTATGTTTGCATTGCATTCAAGATCCTATTCGGCATCTTTATCACTCTGGTCCCTTTAGACTGGAATGTGCATAGATCTCATCTTGCTAGAAGTTATCAAAAATTAAAACTTATATTTCCTTCCCTTAGGGGAATAACAGAACTTTCAAGAGATTCAGTTATTCTTTCGTTTTCAAACTAACTGAGCTCTGGAATGAGTTACCGCATACACTGAGAAGTTTAGGTCCTTTCGTTGTATTCCAGAAAGCTCTGAAAACTTTTTGTTTTCCAAACACTTTGGAAATTAACCCCCTCTTTTACTAAGGTGCGTTGACCGATTAGTGCATGCTAAATGCTAACGTGTCCATGGACTAGCATGCATTAGCATTTAGTGCGCGCTAAATCGATTAGTGTGCGCTAATCGGTTAGCACAGCTTAATTAAAAGAGGACCTTAGTCATTTTAGTTTATATTCTCTTTTATGTTTATGTATTATGTTCATTTTACTGTTAACCGAGTCGAGCTCCTTTTGGTTGAAGACCCTGTCTATAAAGCTAAGTTTTAGTTTAGTTTAGTTTAACATCTTGCCTGTTCATCTTAGAAAATGTAGTTCTTATTTTCTTTTTCACATATATTTAAAAATTCATTTGTTTACTTTTTTTTTTGTAAAAATTTTATTATTTTAAAAACTACAACAGTATAGTACATTTGACTGAATACAGAAAAATATTACAGAAATTATACCATTTTATACAAGTGGAGGGGCATAATAAAAAAAAAGTCTAAGTCCCCTTTTTGCCTAAGGCCTTAAACGTTGAAAGTTGAAGAAGGGAAAATGTCCATTATCAAAAAAAAAGCCCAAAAGGAGGTTTTTTTTTATAATGGCCTGCCTCTACGTTCAGTTGTTTAAAAGCCCAGACCACCACTACGTCTAAACTTATACCATATACTCAACCTAAAAAAATCCTAAGCCCCAAACGTCCAAAACAAGGGCTTTTAGGTGAAGGAGGAGCCAGTTCTTCGCCTAAAAGCTGGATTCTGTAACCGG
Organism: Geotrypetes seraphini; assembly: GCF_902459505.1. Lineage (NCBI taxonomy): Eukaryota > Metazoa > Chordata > Amphibia > Gymnophiona > Dermophiidae > Geotrypetes > Geotrypetes seraphini. The sequence continues at coordinate 226,955,498 of NC_047088.1, read as the reverse complement.
TGTCTGTCAAACAAAACACCGGTTACAGAATCCCCCCCTGACGACATCGGGGCAAGAGGGAGCCCAAGCCCTCTTGCCCCACGGCACCCCCGACCTCCCTGACACTATCGGGGCAGGTGGGAGCCCAAGCCCTCCTGGCCCGGCAATCTCCCCCCTCCCCCACCACATAATCCGGCCAGGAGGGAGCCCAAGCCCTCCTGGCCCGGCGATCTCCCCCCCTCCTCCCCACCACGTGATCCGGCCAGGATTGAGCTCAAGCCCTCCTGGCCCAGCGATCTCCCCCCCACCACACGATCCGGCCCGTGACCCTGGCCCGTGACCCTCTCTAAACCCCACCCTCCACTAAAATACAGGCAGAAGGGATCCCAGGCTTTCCTGCCCTCAACACAACTCCCCCCCAATGACCGCCCCCCAAACCCTCGATCGCTCCCCCCCCCCACCAACCTGCGACACCCTCCCGCCGACCCTTGGGGTTCTTTGATATTGAAGTTTGCCCTTCTGCTATGCCTTTTATAATATTGAATTTATTGTATTATTTTCCCCTCTTCCTTTCTCTTTATATAGGTAAATGTAAGAAATAATTTCTTTCATAGGTACTATAGTTAGATTGTGAGACCATTGGGGTAGCAAAGGAAATTCAAAGTACCTGATTAGATTTTTGGCCATTACTTAAATCAATTTAATTGTTTTGTATACTGCTTTGAATCCTTTGGGAGATTTAGGCCTCCTTTTGCAAAACTGCAATAGCAGTTTCTTGCGCGGGGAACCGCACTGAATGGCCCGCACTGCTCCTGACGCTCATTGAGTTCCTTTGAGCGTCGGGAGCAGCGCGGGCCATTCAGTGCGGCTCCCCGCGCTAGAAACTGCTATCGCAGCTTCATAAAAGAGGGGGTTAGTGATAGATAAGACACCACATCGAGAGGTCCTTTTACGAAGGCGCTCTAGCCATTTTAGCATGCTAAAACGGTTAACGCACCTTAGTAAAAGGACCCCTTAATTAAATTAAATCCACGTTGAATCTTTTGTGAAAAAATGCAAAATACAAGCAACAATATGTTAGGGAATGGTAATTTCTAACATGCATGAAAAATAAACATAAGAAGTTGCCTCCGCTGGGGCAGACCAGAGGTCCATCCTGCCCAGCGGTCCGCTCCCGCGGCGGCCCATCAGACCCACTGCCTGAACAGTGGTCTCTAATTTTATAAGACTAATTTTATAATTTACCTCTAATCCTGTCCCTCTAACCTTACCTCTACTCCTATCTGTACCCCTCAATCCCTTTGTCCTCTAGGTACCTGTCCAGACCTTCTTTGAAGCCCTGTAGCGTACTTCTGCCTATCACATCCTCCGGTAGCGCGTTCCATGTATCCACCACCCTCTGTGTGAAAAAGAACTTCCTGGCGTTTGTTCTAAACCTTTCTCCTTTCAATTTCTCTGAGTGCCCCCTTGTATTTGTGGTTCCCCTTAGTTTGAAAAATCTGTCCCTGTCTACTTTTTCTATGCCCTTCATGATATTGAAGGTTTCTATCATGTCTCCCCTGAGTCGTCGCTTTTCCAGGGAGAAAAGCCCCAGCTTTTTCAGTCTGTCAGTATATGAGAGATCCTCCATACCCTTTATTAGCTTAGTTGCTCTTCTCTGGACTCTCTCAAGTACCGCCATGTCTTTCTTGAGGTACGGCGACCAGTACTGGACACAGTACTCCAGGTGCAGGCGCACCATTGCACGATACAGCGGCAGGATGACTTCCTTCGTCCTGGTTGTGATACCTTTCTTAATGATACCCAACATTTTGTTCACTTTCCTTGAGGCTGTGGCGCACTGCGCCGACGCCTTCAATGTTGTGTCCACCATCACCATAAATGTGTGAAACAAAGGCCCTCATTCACTAAGGTGCGCAAACCGATTAGCGTGCGCTAATCGATATAGTGCGTGCTAAATGCTAACACATGCATGTTAGTCTATGGATGCGTTAGCGTTTAGCGCGTGCTAATTCGGTTAGTTCATGCTAATCGGTTAGCGCACCTTAAAAAAAGAGGGGTTAAGTAAAATGACTTGAAAATGAACCGACGCTTTATTTTTTTTAAAAAATGTGCACAGTCCTATCACCACTGTTTGCCACACTGTGATTTTTGAATCAAAGTTCTGAAAGAGGTTCTAATTGATTTGGAGTGATTTGGCCATTTTCTAGTTTACTTTTAGAAAAAATAAAAATTATTCCCACCTGTCTTTGTAATTTGTCAAATCGCATGTGGTTATTGAGTACTCCATTAGTCTATTTCTTTGAAATTCCACAGGAACTGAGCTAACTCCACCTCTGCTTCTGCACAAATACTGTAAATTGAATTGCTGCCACTGACACAGAAATAGAAAATCAGCAGTTTTATTCAATTAATACAGAATATAGCCAGATTTAAACACTGTGTCATAAGGTAACGATTTTGATATTAATAAAGAAAACAGTGGTCCTTGAAAGAAGTATCAGGATTATTAGATTTCAATTATCCTGACTGGCTTACTCAAGACTATGCAGTGATTTGTTTAAAACAAATTTTAAAAGGGTTTATTTTCCCCAGGATCCTATTAATTTTGCTCAAAATTTAAAAGGCATTTTTTTCTATAAAGACTGGAAATGGAAAGGAATATTTTTTGAATTTAGCACATACCTTTTCCACTAGTAGCTCCAGTCAGGTTATATCAGGTGCAGTAGATATTTCACTGATGTTACAAGCCTCACAATCTGGGGCAACAGATAGTAAAGTAATATGCCCAAGATTACAAGGTGTTATCACATAGGTCAGGCATTGGGGGTATTGTGGCATGAGGTTTTGACCCCAGGTGTGTTGTGGAATTGAGGTTATTCCTGCTAGGAGTGATACTGTAGGGAGGTGCCACAGGGGTGGTTGCCTCCGGGAGGCGATGATCAGGATATAAAAAAGTGCTTATGGAGTTGGGATGGCAGCTGTAAGGAGGGTGTGATCAGAGAAGCCAATCACTGATATTTTTTGCTGCACTTTCCGACAGGCATTTATATTAGAGAGTGACACAGGGAAAAAGATTCATCCCCGTTTCCGCATTTTCATCCGCGTCCCCTCAACGTAACCACAGTAAAGCACATTTTTCATCCCTCACCATCGCCGTGGTCTTAATTTTCTTATTTGCATCTCCCTGCTTAAAGCAGAAAGATAATTTTATATAATATTATGAGCTTAAGGCATTGTAAATAAACATTGTAAGCCTTTAGTGTTTGTTTGTTTTTTTCTAATTTAGATATTTATTGAAAAAAAAAAAAACCCATCAACAAAAATCTGGGTTCTGCATTGCACACAGAAAACCAACCATCAGCTCAATATAAGTGATATTTTAATCCAGATAATTATCTCTAATTATTCATGCGCAAAATATGGGATTTTATTCTGGTTCTGTCAATGCTTAAAATTTTAGGACTCCTTTTACAAAGCCGTGGTAGGCCAGCAAGGTAAATGCTCCAATGCTCATAGGAATTCTATGTGTGTTGGAGCATTTACCTCACCGACCCGCAGTAGAAACCTCTAATGTGGCTTTGTTAAATCTAGCATTAGTTTTTGTTCAATCCTATCCCAAAACTTGCAATTCTTATTCGGTTCACAAAGTCATGGCAAATAATTTTAGCTCTTCCAAAGATTGTAGTTCTTATTCAGTTCACAAAATCACAACAAATAAAGCAAGAACTGAATTTTTGTTATTGTAAGCAAACATACCAAGAGCAGCCCTCAGAAAATCACACACAAGTAACTTAACCCCCCCCTCTTTTTTTTTTTTTTTTTTTTTACAAAGCCGCACTGTTAAGGAAATTACAGAAACCATAAGGGAAATGGTGGAGGCAGGGATGATGGTACCTATCACCACCGCCTGGAATAATCCGGTGTGGCCAGTCAAGAAAAGTGACGGTACATGGAGAATGACCGTGGATTACCGTCAACTAAATAAATTTACCCCGCCACTTACGGCTGCAGTCCCTGATACGATAGGGATTATTGAAAGGATCCAGGGACATGATGGGGAATGGTATGCCATAATTGATTTAGCTAACGCATTCTTCACTATCCCTATTGAAGAACGTGCCCAATCTCAGTTTGCATTCACATGGCAAGGAAGGCAATTTACTTTTACTAGGCTACCACAGGGATGGTTACATAGTCCTACCATTTGTCATCGAATAATAGCGGAATATTTAGATGAATTTCAGAAGCTCCCATCTATACAAATTTCTCATTACATCGACGACATATTGATACAGGGAACAACGAAGGAAGAGGTGCAAGGGCAGTTAGATTTATTAATTGACCATATGAAAAAGAAGGGATGGGAAATAAATCCAACAAAAATACAAGGACCGGCAACATCGGTAAAATTTTTAGGAATTCAGTGGAATAGAGGACATAGGGAAATCACAGAGAAAGCAAAACGAAAAATATTAGATTTTCCCACTCCAAAGAATAAGCAGGAGATGCAATCATACATTGGTTTATTTGGATTTTGGAGACAACATATTCCACATTTGAGTCAACTACTGAGCCCATTATACAAGGTAACGCGTAAAAAATATGAGTTTATGTGGGGAGAAGAACAGCAGGTTGCTTTTGAAAATGCTAAACAAGCCATACAGACCGCTGTAGATTTGTGGCCCATGAGAGAGGGGGAAGTGGAATTACATGTATCTATTAATCAAATGCATGCTAATTGGTCATTATGGCAAAAACAAAGTGGAAAACGGGTACCATTAGGATTCTGGAACAGGAAATTCCCGGAAGCAGGTGAAAAATATATTCCCTTCGAAAAACAACTTTTAGCATGTTATTGGGCGCTGGCTGAGACAGAACAAATAACATTAGGTCATACAGTACTATTGCGACCACAAATTCCAATTATGCAATGGGTAATGTCTGATCCCAAGTCAAATAGAGTAGGATATGCTCAGGAACAAAGTATTATTAAATGGAAATGGTACATTTCCCAAAGAGCTAAAATAGGTGAGCATGGGGTAGCTACTTTGCATGAAAAAATAGCTAATATTCCTAACGGAGAGCTGGAAATCATAAAGCCAGTATATGCTCATGAATCCCCAGTAAAATGGGGAGTGGGATTTGATAATCTCACGTCAGAACAACAAAAACATGCTTGGTTCACAGATGGGTCTGCCAAATATGTGGGGGGAGAGCGGAAGTGGAAAAGTGTGGCCTATAACCCTAAAACTGATACTACCCTGGTGATGGAGGGAAAAGGAATGAGCAGTCAATACGCTGAATTGATGGCGGTAGTCACTGCTTTAAGGAAAGAAAGAGGAGGGGAATGTCATCTTTTTACTGACTCCTGGTCGGTCGCTAATGGTCTTGCTACATGGTTAATGGGGTGGAAGTCACATAATTGGCTAATTCATGGTAAGGAACTGTGGGGTAAAGAATTGTGGCAAGACATAGAATAAATTGTACAGGAAACAACAGTGTCAGTATTTCATGTAGATGCACATATGCCTGTTGATTCAATGGAACGATTGTTTAATTCCCAAGCAGATGCTGCAGCTGCCATTTCTGTAACAACTACTAATGAAATTCCTAAGGTGGAAGAATGGTTGGAAGGTACAGCCATTTGGGCACATCAGAAAAGTGGACATCTTGGAGAAAAAGCTACTTACAGGTGGGCTCAGGAACGAGGGATTCCTTTGACGATAGATATGATCAAACGTGATCGGAAAATGTCCGGTGTGTCAACATATCAAGAACGGGAAGTACCACATAAGGTAATGGGGCACATAGGCAGGGGGCGATTTGCCAGCCCAGATTTGGCAAATGGATTTCATAGGACAGTTACCCGAAAGTTGTAAATGTAAATATATGTGTACTGCTGTAGATTATTACTAGCATTCCCTTGTGCTTCTGCGTCACAATGGAGCACTCTAAGGACTTTAGACATGATTATTCAGTATTATGGTATGCCCTTACAAATACAAACTGATAATGGATCACATTTTACGGGAGGGCAGATAAAAGAATATGCTAAGGAAAATAATATTGAATGGGTATATCACATGCCCTACTATCCCCAGGCAGCGGGATTAATTGAACGGATGAATGGACTTTTGAAAGAGGCCCTTAAAAAACTAACTACAGATGACAAATATGGGCAGTGGAGGGATAATGTAACCCCCAATTTGACGATTGGGAAACTGTCCATAGCTGCCATGGAATATTGGAAAATACACCTTGAAGCCAATATTCCTTACCAGGCCACGCCATTGGCTGCGGGATTAGATATGTACAGTCTGGATACATTGGTTATAAATACCCAATCCGTAAAAGTTATTCCTACCAGAGTAGGAGTAAAAAAAAAATTCCCACAGGGCATTATGGGCAATTAGCTACCCGTTCCAGTTTTGCTAGGGGGAACGAGTAGCTCAATTGTTATTGATACCAATCTATATCGTGCCAATTAGGGAAATAACCCCTCCTTCTCAGTTGACTGTAAGAGGGGAAGGGGGGTTTGGAGCTACAAATACCGTAAACGTAGGAGCCAAAATCTGGATTAGCAATCCTAAAGGACCTCCGGAACCAGCGGAGGTGATTGCAATCGGGAAAGATAAGGCTCTCCTTGTAATGAAACCGGGAGTGGAAAAATGGGAATATGTCCCTCAGGAGAAATGTTATTTGAGAGAGTAATAATGTTTTCTGAAACTTGCAGATATACGTGTGCCTTGGAATCCTTGGAATATGGTATGGGGTAAGAGGCGCTGCCCCCGGGCGACGTATTACAATTAAAGAAGGGGTCGTTACGTCATGGAGATGGAAGCATTCTTCAATGAATCGGAAGCAAGATAACTTCACTTGCAGTGCTAACTCCAGATGTATCATTGCAAATGTGACAATAAAAGACCGTACATGGATTACAGAAATTAAAAGCAATGAACACACTAGACCAATCGCCCAATATGTATTATATGAGGGACTAAACACTACCTTGAATATAACTGCAGAAGTGCTAGTTATATGTTGTCAAACAGAAGAATTTATGACATGGAACAGTTCGACCCAGAGGTATTTTGTTACAAACAATTGTACTACATATAATGGAACACCAATGAATATTACTGTAAATAGGACTTATGTAGTATGTACTAATGCCACAGAAATTTATACTGGAAATGAGCAGATATGGAGGACCGTGTTTAATAAAACTATACCAAAAACCTTTTGGATACAATTTCAAGCACCAGAAGTACAATGTAATGATACTCACTGCATAGGAATGTTTAAATATGTAGTGTTACCCCTCATACTAGGGGAACCTCAAAAGCAATTTTTCTGGGCACCTAAATTTAATGGACAAATGATTGATATGAATAACCAAACTCATGATTTAACATTTTGTGACTCCACATTGCAAGGGCGAATTTGTAAATTACAATCAATAATATATGAACCACAAAATACTGTAAATGTGTGTGAATGGACTATATTACCGATAACTTATCAATATATGATTGAAATAGCACCACGCGTAATATGTGTGGTGACTAATGAGCCAATAATACCAAAAATGATAGTACCCTTTGCAGGATGCTTACACAATATGTCAACACTTCTTTGGCAGAATCAAACTTATGTTTTAACACCTGATATAGGATTTAGAACAAATGTATTCTGGGAGAACAACTTTTCCGTTCCAAATTGGGATTTAAAGTTGGGAAAGTTAAAAGCTATAATACTAGGATCCCGTATGATAAATCAGTCCATAAGGAATTTGAACAAAAGCATAATAGAGCACCAGATTAGTACCACCATTGTAGCAGAACACATTATCCACAATTGCGGATGCAAACATCGCATCACTGGTGGGATGTGTTTCTGGGATATTCACCATCAGCCACTATCACTTTGAATTGGTTAATTCACCCTTTAATTATACTAACCATAATAGTACTTGTTCTGTCCTTGTGGAATTGTTATGTGGTTTATGGACTATGCTGTAAATCAACATGGCCCACGATGGTATCCTATGGCAGTATCACTCAATAAGGACCGAATGTGATACAAATGTGAAACGGATGGTATGAGAGAATTATTAATATTGAATGACACTGCCTTGGATCCGGGGCAGACGTTAAAAGAACAGGTACTATGAAAACAAGTCGTAATCACGAGGCAGGCTAGGAGTTTCTAACACATACTGATTGGTAAACATCCCCCCCCGGCATTCAGTTAACTCAATCCACAAGGAGGGGATGTGTAGTCAGACAGGTTAGGAGTTTCTAACACATACTGATTGGTAAACATCCCCCCGGCATTCAGTTAACTCAATCCACAAGGAGGGGATGGGTAGTCAGCTCACGAGGCAGGCTAGGAGTTTCTAACACATACTGATTGGTAAACATCACCCCGGCATTCAGTTAGCTCAAGAGGATATAAATATTGCTTCCCCTAGAATAAAGTAGGGACTTTTCCACTGCTGACGAGCTGTGTGATGACATTTTGAATAAGCCTCCTGATCGTGGTCCCCCGACGGAGTGATGATGCAATAACCGGTAACGTATTGATTCAAACTCTGTACTTAATTAATGATTATGGCTAGAAATACTATATTTATGTAATAAAACTTAATTTGTATACTATTTCGAACTCCTGATATTCTTCTCAGTGAGGAAAAGTGACTGAAGGGGTTTTTTTTTGAAAACCCCTTTTAAATAGTAATACAGGTTCACAAAGTCATGGCAAATAATTTTAGCTCTTCCAAAGATTGTAGTTCTTATTCAGTTCACAAAATCACAACAAATAAAGCAAGAACTGAATTTTTGTTATTGTAAGCAAACATACCAAGAGCAGCCCTCAGAAAATCACACACAAGTAACTTAACCCTCCCTCTTTTTTTTTTTTTTTTTTTTTTTACAAAGCGATGTGAGCTAAATGCCGAGCTGGCCATAGGAATAGAATGGGCAGCTCAGCATTTAGCTTGCGCTGCTCAGCAAAGTGGCTTTATAAAAAGTGTGTGTGTGTGAGGGGGGGGGGGAGTGGTAGTGCTTTTTTCAGTGTAAACCAATAGCACATGGCTTAATGCTTTTCTCAGTTGAAACCGAAGCAGACACCATAAACAGACAATGTACATTTATAAGCAACAAAACAATAAAGAAAAAATAAAGAAAAAAAAAAAAATCAATCTAGTACAGCCCTGAGAATATTACATGCAAATAAATAACTTAGGGCTTCTTTTACAAAGCTGAAATAGCGATGTTGCTGTGATACATGCACCAGAGCCTATAATAATTTAATAGGCTTCAGTGTTTTTATATCGCTTTGTAAAAGAGGCCCTTAGTGCTTTTCTCTCAGTCATTTCCAGGAATCTTGACACCTAAACAAGCAATTCTTAACATTAACCTATAGCACATGACTTATTGCCTTTTCATTGAACATAAGAATAGCATTACTGGGTCAGAACAATGGTCCATCAAGTCCAGTAGCCCATTCTCATGGTGGCCATTTGAGGTCACCAGTACCTGGCCAAAACCCAAGGAGTAGCAATATTCCAGGCTACCGATCCAGGGCAAACAGTGGCTTCCCCCATGTCTTTCTCAATAACAGACTATGAACTTTTTCTCCAGGAAATTGTTCAAACTTTCTTAAAACCAGCTATGTTTTCCGCTCTTACCACACAACCTCTGTCAATTTGTTCCAGAGCTTAACTATTCTCTGAGTGAAACCAAATTTCTTCCTATTGGTTTTAAAAGTATTTCCCTGTAACTTTATCATTTGACGAATGAAAAATTGATCCACTTGTACTCGTTCTACTCCACTCAGGATTTTGTAGACGTCAATCATATCTCCCCTCAGCCGTCTCTTTTCCAAGCTGAAGAGTCCTAACCATTTTAAGTCTTTCCTCATACGAGAGGCATTCCATCCCCTTTATCATCTTCGTCACTCTTCTTTGAACCTTTTCTAGCACCACTATATCTTTTTTGAGATAAGGAGACCAGAATTAAACGCAATACTCCAGATGAGGTTGCACCATGGAGCGATACAGGGGCATTATAACATTCTTAGTCTTGTTAACCATCTCTTTTTAAAAATAATTCTCAGCATCCTGTTTGCTTTTTTAACTGCCACCGCACATTGGGCGGAAGGTTTCATCATATTGTCTACAATGACACCCAGATCCTTTTCTTGGGCGCTAACCCGCAAGGTGGACCCTAGCATCTGGTAACTGTGATTTGGGTTATTCTTCCCAATGTGCATCACTTTGCATTTGTCCACATTAAATTTCATCTGCCACTTGGACGCCCAGTCTTCCAATTTCCTAAGGTCTGCCTGCAATTTTTCACAATCTGCATGCGTTTTAACAACTTTGAACAATTTAGTGTCATCTTCAAATTTAATCACCTCACTCATTGTTCCAAATTCCAGGTCATTTATAAATAAGTTAAATAGCACCGGTCCCAATACAGATCCCTGCAGCACTCCACTGTTTACTCTCCTCCATTGAGAAAAATTACCATTTAACCCTACCTTCTGTTTTCTATCCTTTAACCAATTCCTAATCCACAATTGAATTTTGCCACCTATCCCATGACTCTTTAATTTTCTCAGGTGCCTCACATGAGGAACTTTATCAAAAGCTTTCTGAAAATCAACCACCTCACCTTTATCCAAATGTTTATTCACATATTCAAAGAAGTCAAGCAAATTGGTGAGGCAAGATCTCCATCGGCTGAACCCATGCTGACTCCATCTCATTAAATCATGTTTGTCTACGTGCTCCACAATTTTATTTTTGTTTCTACCATTTTGACCGGTACTGAAGTCAGTCTGTAATTTCCCAGATCTCCCCTGGAGCCCTTTTTAAAAATCAGCGCAACATTGGCCACCCTCCAATCTTCAGGTACTACAGACAATTTTTGCAACAGGTTAGTACAGAATTACTTACATTAAATTAAGCGCTACCACTTCAATGATTCTCTCCTTAAGAAATGGCGACTAGGCGTCTGTCCGAGTTTTTAGAGAAGAAGAAGGATGTAAAATTAACCAATCACAGTAGTCCAAAAATGGAGGAACTGCCATTCACAGTTACTTCCGGTTCGGACTTCAAAAAAATGCACGCCATTCTATTTTAGCATTCAAGCCATACAGGGCATAGGTTTTCAATTTAAATATCCACTTTTGTTCTCTTTGTCTGAAGTATAATTTAAAATCCCATCCCTTACTCGATGGATGCAAAAAATCTATAATCCAGCAGCGCATTTCTGAAAAAATATGATTAGTATCTAAATAGTGTTGCACCATAGGTGCATCTGTTTTACCACATGACAGACAGAACCTATGTTCAATAATTCTAGTTTTATTTTGTCTTGCAGTCTGCCCAATATATAATAAATTACACGGGCAGCTAATAGCATAAATTATTCCACTCGTATAGCAGGTAGTGTATGATGTTAACATATATTCTCTATTGTCAAATGGATTGACAAATGATGTACCTTCCTGCATATTACTACATACTGAACAGTGCCCGCATTTATAATGTCCCACTTGCCCACCCTGACTGTTCCATAAATCAATCGTTTGTATTGCTCCCTTACTAGTTGGACAAAATAATTCCTGTAGATTCTTATTTATGGAATAAGCTGTCCTTATCTGTACATTTTGAAAACAGGGATGTATGGATAAACAATTCCAATGTTTCTTCAAGATTTTAGCAAAGAACCGAGCTTGTTGTGAGTGCCTTAACACACATACTAACTTCTCAGCTTCGGGTTCAGATTCCGTATATTGTAGTAGTAAGTCCCTCTGATTATTTAATGCTCGCGTATATGCTTTTTTAATGCACGTTTCTGGGTATCCTCGATCCAAAAGCTTATCACCTAAGATCTTAGCTTGTTCTTTAAATTCACTCTTCGTAGAGCACACTCTCCGATACCGAAGAAACTGTGAATGTGGAAGACTTTCCTTAAGGTGTAGTGGATGTGAACTTGAAAATTACAGGAATGTATTTTTATCAGTATCTTTCCGGAATATCGAGGTGTCAAAATTATCCTCGTTCACCATTATCGAAACATCTAAAAATGAAATTTTATACTTATCCAACGATATATCAAATTTAATTGTTGGTAAACATTTATTCAAAAAATCTACAAATAAATGTAGATTAGGTACTGAATCCTCTCATAATATAAAGATGTCATTAATATATCGACACCAAAGTGCCACCTTCGAAAACCAGGTGGATTTATATACAAAATTCTCTTCAAAACTAGCCATAAAGAGATTAGCTAGGGATGGAGCACATGTAGCTCCCATTGCTGTTCCACTTATTTGCTAATAAAAGACTCTTTGAAACATAAAATAGTTTTTCTTAAGTGATATTGCCAATAGTTTTATCAAAAACTCTGAAGGTACCTGATGAGGACGCATCCTCCAGTCTAAATATTCTTTCATAATCCTCAAGGCTTGATCTTGTGGAATATTTGTATATAATGAACGTACATCAAGAGTTACTAGTACGGTATTTCTCGTAGGATGAAACTGAGACAATATACGTAAAAAGTGAGTTGTGTCCTGGATAAAGGATTGAATTAAATGTACAAGTGGTTTCAAAAAAATATCAACATATTTATTCACTCGTTCCAATAATGATCCACATGATGATACTATCGGGCGGCCTGGTGGAGAAGTTAAACTATGTGGTTTTCAGATACTCCCCTGATGCAGCGGATGCGCGAAACAGGATCTGTCGGGATATCTAAAATAAATTTATAAATTAAATCTGAATTAGTTTCCTAAGTGCGGTAGACCTGCACTTGGCTTCAACTGCAGACTGCGGTGATTTTGTAATATCAGAAGACATAAGACAAAGAGATAAGTGCTCGTTTCTATTTTTTGAAATATATTGAATACCTATGATTTAGTAGTGATCACTTTAAAGAAATACAATAGTGATTGATATAAGATACAACGGAGTTTTTTGAGACCAAGGATGTATTTCTCTATGGCAATGAAATACTTGCCATAGAAAGTCTCTCAGGCATGGTCCTGAGAAACACTGAGGTCTTTTTCTCCGGTTAAAAAGTAAAAGAAACGTAGCATTTAATTTCTGATATTAGGAGTGTGGATGAATATTATTTGTGTGTGGATATATTGATTTAAGATATTCAGCTTGTACTGAAATATTCTATTAAGGCCCACATAAGTGTTAAGTGTTACAGTATACAGGCAGTCCCCGAGTTACAGACACCTGACTTAAGTATGGCTCATACTTAAGAACGCGGTTACGGCTTCATTTGATTTCACTGAGCAGTATTTCCAGTGGCATAGACTCTTACATTTCTCTTGTAGCAGATTCAAGAATGATGCATGGCCACATTAAGAAGTGTGTGGTTGTACAAACTGTACCTTAGAGGGAACACTGGGATAGTTGGCCCTTTTGTCAGCTGGGAGCAGAGGTAAGCAGCAAGAATCTTAAAATCTACAAGTTCTGAGTTACATGCAAATCTGACTTAAAAACAGCTTTAAAAACAAACTCGTTCTTAACCCGCGGACTGCCTATAGTACACAATTGCAAGGGGTCATACATGTGGGCAGTGAATTGTGGTAGTGGTGGAAGGGCTCCCAAGTACCGTATTTTCGCGGATATAACGCGCGCGTTATACGTGATTTTACGTACCGCGCATACCCCTCGCGCGTTATATGCCTGAGCGCGGTATACAAAAGTTTTTAAACATAGTTCCCACCCCGCCCGACGCCCGATTCACCCCCCCAGCAGGACCGCTCGCACCCCCACCCCGAACGACCGCTCGCACGCGCTCCCACCCGCACCCGCATCCACGATCGGAGCAAGAGGGAGCCCAAGCCCTCTTGCCCGGCCAACTCCCCGACGTCCGATACATCCCCCCCCCCGGCAGGACCACTCGCACCCTCACCCCGAAGGACCGCCGACTCCCCAACAATATCGGGCCAGGAGGGAGCCCAAACCCTCCTGGCCACGGCGACCCCCTAACCCCACCCCGCACTACATTACGGGCAGGAGGGATCCCAGGCCCTCCTGCCCTCGACGCAAACCCCCTCCCCCCAACGACCGCCCCCCCCCAAGAACCTCCGCCCGTCCCCCAGCCGACCCGCGACCCCCCTGGCCGACCCCCACGACACCCCCACCCGCCTTCCCCGTACTTTGTGTAGTTGGGCCAGAAGGGAGCCCAAACCCTCCTGGCCACGGCGACCCCCTAACCCCACCCCGCACTACATTACGGGCAGGAGGGATCCCAGGCCCTCCTGCCCTCGACGCAAACCCCCTCCCCCCCCCCCCCCCCCCCAAGAACCTCCGCCCGTCCCCCAGCCGACCCGCGACCCCCCTGGCCGACCCCCACGACACCCCCACCCGCCTTCCCCGTACTTTGTGTAGTTGGGCCAGAAGGGAGCCCAAACCCTCCTGGCCACGGCGACCCCCTAACCCCACCCCGCACTACATTACGGGCAGGAGGGATCCCAGGCCCTCCTGCCCTCGACGCAAACCCCCCTCCCTCCAACGACCGCCCCCCCCAAGAACCTCCGACCGACCCGCGACCCCCCTGGCCGACCCCCCCACCCCCCTTCCCCGTACCTTTGGAAGTTGGCCGGACAGACGGGAGCCAAACCCGCCTGTCCGGCAGGCAGCCAACGAAGGAATGAGGCCGGATTGGCCCATCCGTCCTAAAGCTCCGCCTATTGGTGGGGCCTAAGGCGCGTGGGCCAATCAGAATAGGCCCTGGAGCCTTAGGTCCCACCTGGGGGCGCGGCCTGAGGCACATGGGCCAAACCCGACCATGTGTCTCAGGCCGCGCCCCCAGGTGGGACCTAAGGCTCCAGGGCCTATTCTGATTGGCCCACGCGCCTTAGGCCCCACCAGTAGGCGGAGCTTTAGGATGGATGGGCCAATCCGGCCTCATTCCTTCGTTGGCTGCCTGCCGGACAGGCGGGTTTGGCTCCCGTCTGTCCGGCCAACTTCCAAAGGTACGGGGAAGGGGGGTGGGGGGGTCGGCCAGGGGGGTCGCGGGTCGGTCGGAGGTTCTTGGGGGGGGGGCGGTCGTTGGAGGGAGGGGGGGTTGCGTCGAGGGCAGGAGGGCCTGGGATCCCTCCTGCCCGTAATGTAGTGCGGGGTGGGGTTAGGGGGTCGCCGTGGCCAGGAGGGTTTGGGCTCCCTTCTGGCCCAACTACACAAAGTACGGGGAAGGCGGGTGGGGGTGTCGTGGGGGTCGGCCAGGGGGGTCGCGGGTCGGCTGGGGGACGGGCGGAGGTTCTGGGGGGGGGGCGGTCGTTGGGGGAAGGGGGTTTGCGTCGAGGGCAGGAGGGCCTGGGATCCCTCCTGCCCGTAATGTAGTGCGGGGTGGGGTTAGGGGGTCGCCGTGGCCAGGAGGATTTGGGCTCCCTCCTGGCCCAATATTGTCGGGGAGTCGGCGGTCCTTCGGGGTGGGGGTGCGAGTGGTCCTGCCGAGGGGGGAGAAGAATCAGACGTCGAGGGGGGGCATCAGGCTTTCAGGATGGGGACAGGACTTCAAGGGGGGACAGACAGATCTTCAAGGGGGACAGGCAGACCTTCAAGGGGGACAGGACTTCAAGGGGGGACAGGCAGACCTTCAAGGGGGGACAGGCAGACCTTCAAGGGGGGACAGGACTTCAAGGGGGACAGGCACGGAGAGGCGGGGCAGTGCACCGAAAGTCAGGGCGGGTGAACGGTGAGTCGGGGCAACCAGAGGAGAGTCGGGGCAGTGCACCGAAAGTCAGGGTGAGTCGGGGCAACCAGAGGAGAGTCGGGGCAGTGCACCGAAAGTCAGGGTGAGTCGGGGCAACCAGATGAGAGTCGGGGAGGGCGAAAGGAGAGTCGGGGTGGCCAGAGGAGAGTCGGGCAGCATGCGCGTTATATGCCTGAGCGCGGTATAGAAAAGTTTTTGTACATATCATCGTGATTTCTGCGCGCTATACCCCTGTGCGCGTTTTACAATGGTGCGCGTTATATCCGCGAAAATACGGTACATGCATAGCTTATATAATATATTGTATGTTAGGGATACTTAATTCCAGTCCTTGAGGTCCACATTTAATATGCATGAGAGAGATTTGCATACCAAGGAGGCAGTGCATGCAGATCTATCTCATACATATTCACTGTAGAAATCTTGAAAACCTTGCCTGCCTGTGCACCCTGAGGACTGGAATTGAGTAGCCATACTGTATGGCTTCAGAGCACCTAAAAGGAGGCTCTTGTTATATAAATACCACTAAAGTATATCTATAAAATGGGATTCAATGCAGAAAAGTGATTATAGATATGTTAGCAGCTTTTTTTTCAACTTAAGAAACATAAGAACATAAGAAGTTGCCTCCGCTGAGGCAGACCAGAGGTCCATCTCGCCCAGCGGTCCGCTCCCGCGGCGGCCCATCAGGCCCATTGCCTGAGCAGTGGTCCCAGACTATCCCTATGACCTACCTCTACTCCTATCTGTACACCTCGATTCCTTTATCCTCTAGGAACCTATCCAAACCTTCTTTGAACCTTGTAACGTGCTCCGGCCTATCACAGCCTCCGGAAGCGCGTTCCATGTATCCACCACCCTCTGGGTGAAAAAGAACTTTCTGGCATTTGTTCTAAACCTGTCCCCTTTTAATTTCTCCGAGTGCCCCCTTGTACTTGTGGTTCCCCATAATCTGAAAAATCTGTCCCTGTCTACCTTTTCTATACCCTTCAGGATCTTTTTTCATATCAAGCAGCGTTATGGGGTAAGGATTTAGAACAATTGATTTTGCTTACTGACACTTTTGGGAATTTAAAAGACATCTAAAAACATATCTGTTTTTGAAGTATTTAGGCAGCTAATTCGTAAAAAATTTATTATGCACTATTTTGATCATTTTAGTGTCTCTAATTATTGGCTTTTAACTTTTTTAGTTCTATTCAACTTCTTTTATTGTTTTTTTTAAACTATTGTAAACTGCATAGAACTTTACGGCAACGAGAGGGCATCCACTGAAACTCAGGGGTGGGAAATTTCATGGCGACACCAGAAAGTACTTCTTCACCGAAAGGGTGGTTGATCGCTGGAATAATCTTCCACTACAGGTAATTGGGGCCAGCAGCGTTCCAGACTTTAAGACAAAATGGGGTTGGCACATGGGATCTCTTCATAGAGAAAGGTAGGGGTGGTCATTAGTGTGGGCAGTCTGGATGGGCCGTGGCCCTTTTCTGCCGTCAGTTTCTATGTTTCTATGTATATAAACTGATTATTATTATTATTAAAGAGTCCTAAATGAAACAAAGTAGAAAATCAGGCATAGGAATGGATATATCAGTGTAATAGGTAATATATTTCTGGCATTAATTGCTAGGCATGTGAAAATGGTTTCATCATTCTCATTTGCAGAAGGTCTTAACAATCATTCCCCCTCCTTTACAAAGCTGAGTTAGCGGTTTTAGCTCCGAATGCCGTGGTAACAGCTCCAACGCTCATAGAATTCCTATGAGCGTCCAAGTTGTTACCGCTGCAGACGGCGCTAAAAAACGCTAGCGCAGCTTTGTAAAAGAGGAAGATTGTGTCTGCACTAACCAAAGAAATACTTCTAGAACAAGGGAGAAAGAACAAAGCGAGGGATTCTTAAAATCTAAAATGAGCACTTAAAATGGGAAAGAAATTTGCAGAAAGAGACTAGCCCAGGATCTTCAAGAGAAAAGTAAAAAACAAAAAACTGATTACAAACAGATCTGTTATGTAAGTAACCAAAGGGGGCCAGCAAATTTGTTCCTTTATTCCAGCAAAGAGCCTAGTAACAGAAACATTTTCCACGTAACCTACAAGGATAATAAGTAAGAAGAGGCATCATTTTTGAAGCTGTTCAGCAAAATACAATTATAAATCAGTGATGATTACATATAGCCAAACCAGGGAAGACAAAATAGATTATCTATATGATGTGGATGGGTATTTATATATATATATTTAAAAAAGCTATAAGTAAAAAAATAAACCCATCCAGCTCACAGGAAAAATGTCAATATTTCTGGTTCAGTTATGGTTGTGAGATGGATGTTTTTGCACTGGAAATATCTAAAATGACTAGTCATTTTCCAAAGTGAAATATTCAGCTTTTGTATAACATAAAACAGGGACATGAACAGATATCTATGTAGAACAGAAGAGCAGCCTAATGATTAATTCAATGGCTTGTAAACTAACCCCCTCTTTTACTAAGGTGTGCTAGTGTTTTTAGTGCACGCTGTATATTAGCGCGTGCTGCTCCCTGCGCTGCGTGTAAAAACTAACGCCAGCTTAATGGTGGCTTTAGCGTCTAACGTGCGTGGCAATGCATAGTGCGCTAAAACCGATAGCACAGTTTAGTAAAACGAGCCCGAAAGGACACAGGTTCAAACACCACTATAGCTTTTTTTATTTTTGTAAGTGTGAGTTTTCCAGAATCTGAAAAATTTCTATTGTACCTGAATTTATACCATTTCAATAGCCTTCAGGCTTACAGGTGTCTTATATATGTAATAATAATAATAACAGTTTATATACCGCAGGACCGTGAAGTTCTATGCGGTTTACAATGATTAAAAGGTATTACAGATCGAGTGGAATAAACAAAGTTCAGAGTTAGTGAATAACAGGTCTAAAGATCATTTGTTGAGGACTAAGATTGTATAGGTCAGTTAACCAAGTACTTCAGGAACAGGTATGTTTTTAGGCGTTAATAGCTAATTTTCTGTTTCCAAGTTTATTTAATCTTTGATATATCGTTTATCAAAAGCATACCTATACGGTTTACAATTATCAAAATATTGTTATGATCAAAGAAAAACTTAATAATAATTTTATTTTCATATACTCCCATACCACATAGTTCTAGGCGGTTCACATACATTAAAAATTATACAATCAATTAAAAGTACATTAAGATCCACTAAAATATACAACTATAAAAACAATGTGCAATTTATCAATCAGAATACTAAAACAACAGTTTACAAATTTATCAAATAAATCAGTTTTTAGTAATTTCCTAAAAGACATGTATGAGTGAGCCTGAAAAATAATATTACTTAACCATAAGTTCATTTTACCTGCCTTAAAAGTAAAAAGTGGAGGGGACGACAGAACAAATAGACTTACTGGAACAAAAAGGAAAAATGGGAAAAGGTAAGAGCTTAAATACAATGAACAAATAAAATTTTAAAAGGGAGGGGAGAAACGGAGGAGCTTTAGCACACTAGGGTAGGGGTCGCTTCAAAAGAAGCGTTTCAGTTCGGTACTGCCAACTAAGTAGAAGCTGTTAGGGCTCTAAGTGAATGAAATCAGAGTGAGTAGGCGTCTTTTAAAAGGAATTTTTCGGTTTACATTTGAATTTTTCAAGAGATGTTTCTTGTCTAAGATCTGACGGAAGGGCGTTCCATAACGCTGGCAGGCTCAGAATTTAAAAAAAAACAAACAAACCCCAAAACCTTAAGCAGGACTTGAAAGTAGCACCCTTGGTTCACAACATAGATGTTGGAACTGGGGAGGCCAAAGGGCCCATGGCCTCCCCAAAAATGGTGGTCAGTTATGGCTCTACTCTTCCACCCATCTACTACTATGGTATGTGGTCTTCATCACAAGGTGTATGGGGACAGACTTAAAGATCTCAATCTGTATATTTTGGAGGAAAGGCGGGAGAGGGGAGATATGATAAATTCATTAAAATACCTACTTGGCGTAAATGCGCATGAGTCGAGTCTCTTTCATTTGAAAGGAAACTCTGCAATGAGAGGGCATAGGATGACATTAAGAGGAGATAGGCTCAGGAGTAATCTAAGGAAATACTTTTTTTACAGAAAGGGTGGTAGATGCATGGAACAGTCTGCTGGAAGAGGTGGTAGAGACAGAGACTGTGTCTCAATTCAAAAGGGCCTGGGATAGGCACCGTGGGATCTCTTGGACTAAACAAAATTAAACCTTAGGCTTATATACTGCATCTTCTCTATAACAGAAGAGCTCGGCACGGCTTACAAGAAAATTAGAAAGAAGAACAGATACAATATGGATTTGGAATAGTATGGAGAGGAGCGGAATTTACAACTTGGAAAATAGCCAAGTTTTCAGATGTTTTTGAAATGGTTGGAATGAACCCAGATCGTGCAGATGAATAGGAAAATCATTCCACAGCTCAGTAGAGACTTCCCTAATTTGCCAATGTAGGTAATGCCTTTCAGCATATGAAAGGACAATTTAAATTTTTGAGTAGATCTTGTAATGTCAGATCTTACAGAATTCCAAGACAGGGGAATTAAAGGACAGAGAAAGAGATAATGGTTAATGCGGATTGGCTGCCTATGGTTCACAATCTACTGCACTGGCCACCTGGCTACTCCTCTGAGTAGCTTGCTGCTTTGTTCAGAATGTTTGTAACTGACATAGAACTGGGTTCTCCTTACTAGTTTCATTTTTAGGAAAGAGGGAGGGGGGAGAGTAACTACTGGGGGATTAAAGAGGTCATACCACAATCCCTCCAATGGTCATCTGCTCAATTAGAACAACTTTTGCAACTTCGATGTGACTGAAACAGGTCTAGATAAAAATGTCCCCTTTTTTAGGCACGGACATTTATTCCCATTCGAAAATCCCTGTTGGATATCCTACCTTTGGTCCCTTCCCAATCCTGTCCAAAATATGTCCATAACACGTGTCCTTGCTATTTGAATGAACTGCAGTGTGAAACGTTCAAATTCTGACTTTCCAAAATCAGGATTTGGATGTTGTTGGGTTTTTTTTAGCAGATGGATGTTTTTTAAGGCATTTTAAGACATCCTTCTGCTTCATAATTTGTGAATGCATAAGGTGTAAAAGAAATCAGAAATATATTTTAATTTTGAAAGTTCTTATTTGTTTTAGTTCATAAGTACTTGGGCAGAAGGCAAATTGAGATTTGTGTAGATAACAGTTTGGGGTCAGTCTTGAAAAAATGATATTGTACAATTTATGAGCTACCTGACTAGTGATTCATAATTATATGATTAAGTTCACCCAAATGGGTCACTAAAATATATCATAACCTACAGATCAAGGTATTACCCTGAGTCTCCATATGGCCCTTTAATTCAGCAAGGTGATAGGAGCATAGTTTATGGTTTATTGACTTATATCCCACTTTATACAGAGCAGATTACAACTGGTACATACACATTTAAAATGACTACACATACAACACAAACAAATCAAACAATCAGAACCTATCAGCGACCAGCGCTTACAGTAATCATAAAGACTTAATTCCCATATTAAGTCAGTACAGCACAGCATGTGCTGTTCTCCCCACCCCCCCAAAAAAAAATGTGTATGGATCTAGGAATAAATTTTTCCCATTGCCTTCTAGAGAAAAATGTGTGCTTTTTCGATGGGCAGGGCCATACATGATTCCCCAAATCACAATAAAAGTTAAAGCCATGAAGCAAAATCATTACAGCTCATATCAGATCATGAGAGGACTTTGATTATTTGACTTATCATCCCTCATAGCACCACGATAGAATTATTACTGATATGTATCACAAATGTTCTACATATCACAGAGGAAAATGCTCATGTCATTCCCACTGCATACTTCAAGATACAAGACCTAAATTATTAAAACAATTCCTTAGACCAGGGGTGCCCAATAGGTCGATCGCGATCGACCAGTAGATCGCCAAGGCAAAGTGAGTCGATCGCGGAGCCCATCCCGGGTTCCGTGATAGACTCACTTTGTCTTGGCGATCTACCTAGCCAATCAGCCTTCCTCTCCCTGAAGTGAATTCTGCCGTCGAAGAGGAAGTTCTGGTCAGCCAATCACTGCCTGGCTGGGCCGGAACTTCCTCTCCGATGGCAGAACTGACGTCGGGGAGAGGAATGCTGGTCGGCTCAAAACAGGGAAGCAGGGAGAGCTAGGGGTGGCGGTGGTAGCAGCAGCTTTGGGGCCTGTTATTGGATGGCAGCGGCGGCTTGGGGCCCAGTTCCCCGATGGCAGCGGCAGTGGCAGTGGCTTGGGGGAGGGCAGGGAGAAAGAAAGAAAGAGGGCAGGCAGGGAGACAGAAGGAAAGAAGAGAAACAGAAAAAAAGAAAGGGGGCATGAAGAGAGAAAAAAGAAAGGGAGGCAAGGAGAAAGAAAGGGCAGGGAGAGAGGAAGAAAAAGTTGGGGGAGGGAATGAGGTCTGGAGGAGAGGAAGCATACAGGCTGAAAGAAGGGAAGAAAGATTGGATGCACAGTCAGAAGAAGAAAGTGCAACCAGAGACTCATGAAATCCACCAGACAACAAGGTAAGAAAAATGATTTTATTTTAAATTTAGTGATCAAAATGTGTTTGAATTTATATCTGCTGTCTATATTTTGCACTATGGCTCCCTTTTACTAAACCACAATAGAGGTTTTTAGCGCAGGGAGCCTATGAGCATCGAGAGCAGCACTGGGCATTCAGCGCAGCTCCCTGCGCTAAAAACTTCTATCGTTTAGTAAAAAGGGAGGGGGTATATTTGTCTATTTTTGTATGGTTATTACTGAGGTGACAGTGCATAGAGTCATCTGCTTTGACCTCTTTGAAAAAATCCCGGAATAGGAATGATAATTAACATTTTCTATGCGTACAGTGTGCTTTGTGTTTTTTTGAAAAATTTATTGTTGGTAGATCATTTTGATTTGGTCATTTTAAAAGTAGCTCGCAAGCCCAAAAAGTGTGGGCACCCCTGCCTTAGACCATAGTCATTAATCTTAGAGGATAGTTTTTATGGATAGTAACTTCTTGTATATAATAATGGCCAAATTTTTCAATAAGGATCAGTATCTATTCCAAAATTCTGCTGCACATCTTCATCAGTATCATTGAACTTACATAATCCCAGACTTCAAGTCATTTTATTAGTCCCCTATTAATTTCTGAATACAGGTCAAACTCCTCATATTTACTTATAAATGTATTCTAACAACAGCTTCTCAATATTTTGCTTCTCTTATCTCTCCCTGCATCTCTCCCTGGGAACTCTGTTCATATAGCAAGTCATGCTTATCTACTGGACAATTCTAATTTTTGTTCCTTTTATCTTTCTGAGTCAGTACATCTTGTTCCATCTCTGTCCTTCCCCAGTCATTAGTAACGGTGCAGAAGCTTTCAATTAATAATACACACAAATCTAGATTAAATCTCACCTTTTTGAAGCTGCTTTTTACCCTTCAACCCCTATTCACCTGTTCAGTATCCTTGTTTGTTTTAATCATTCACACACACAAAAATTTCCTGTTTCTCGTGAGTAGATTGTAAGCTCTATCAAGCAGGGGTTGTCTCTTATGTGTTTTGTGTACAGTGGTGTGTACATTAGTAACGCTATAAAAATGATAAGAAGTAGTAGGTGCCATTGTCATCACATGTAATTTCTATTATCCATGAATTACTAGTAGAACCATAAAAATCAAAATGAATCAAAATTCATAGATGGAAGGTTCATGAGTAACATCTCACAGATCATAAATTTCAGTTTGCATTTAAGTGACTGAAAATAAAATATGAACTAGTGATAGTTTGACTCTCTCTTTCTTAAAGGTTTGCTGCTTAATATGTTAATCATACCATAACTCTTAAAATAGATAAACAAATTACAAACCTTAATCCATGAACCAGAAACCAAGAGGAGCATATGACAAATCATGATTTATTAATCATGGGGTAAGATCATCAAAACCCAATCACAGATCATTAATTGGGAGGTTCCAAGATCTAGAGTGGTGTCCAACCTTTTGGCTTCCCTGGGCCACATTGTCTGAAAAAAATGTTTCTGGGGCCGCACAAACATGCAAACGTTGCAGCAAGACAGAGGATGGAGTCGACAAGACAGTAAACACCCAGGAGCAGCAGAGGAAAACACTGCATCGCCCTTGACTGAGGCCGCATAAAATACTTCACGGGGCTGCATGTGGCCCTTGTGCCACAGGTTGGACACCCCTGTCTAGACCGTTTTTTTTTTAATTACGGTATAATTCTTTATTTTATATAGGGACAATTTTGAAAGAAGACCTTTAGGAGTGTCTGCATTCATTTATGTCTGAAAATAAAAAAAAAACTTTATAAAATTATCTTGGATAATGTCTCACCAGAGATTTATACATATAAAAACATTGAAACCTCTTTTTTTTTTTTTTTGTGTGTGTGTGTGTGTGTGTGTGTGTGTGTGTGTGTGTGTGTGTGTGGGATAGACAGTGCACCATAGATTAATCAGTCATTGACCACTGCAGTTTCAACCTGTTTTGTAAACTTATATCAGTGTTTCTCAATTCATTCCTAGAATATCTACTTGCCAGTCAGGTTTTTGGGATATCTGCAATGAATATGCCTGAAAGACATCTGTATAGAATTCCTACAAGCATTGGAGCTTTTACCGCAGTGGCCGAGGATAAAAAAAAACCCTAACTTGGCTTTATAAAAGGGAGCCATAATGAGTACTAATTGTAAAGCCTCCGTGCTAGTTGTTAGAAGTAGTCAATTAGCTAACACAGAGAAAAGAATTGTTTTACTGTACATTAAGAGCCAGATTCTATAAATGGTGCCTAGCTTAGGCACCTCTAGGCACCCTAATTGCAGATGCCTAGTGATGCCTAACTAAATTCCGAATGCAACCCAAATTGAATTAACAAATTTATCCTCCCTTTTGCTAAACCATGATAGCGGTTATTAGCGCAGGGAGCCAGGCTGAATGCTCCGCGTTCCTCCCGACGCTCATAGAGTTCCTATGACCATTGGGAGCAGCATAGAGCATTCAGCGCGGCTCCCTGCACTAATAACCGCTATCGCGGTTTAGTAAAAGGGGGTATTAGCGCTCCTTTTACTAAACAATGGTAGAGGTTTCTACCGCGGGCAGGCAAGGTAAATCCTCCAACGCTCATAGGACTTCTATTTACCTTGCTGGCCTACGGTAGAAATCTCTAACACAGCTTTGTAAAAAGCCAGCGTTAATTGGCCTAATGTACCTCTAGGATGCCAGGCGATGCCTAAGCATGCCTTGTCACCACTAGGTGGGATCCTATAAGTGTTGCCTAGCAGTTGACTGTCAAGCAACACTTTTATAGAATCAGGCCCTTTATGTCTCCTGAATCGACAGTCACATAGCTGTCTCATATTGCTATCATCACCCTGGCAGGTAAAGAACCAACCCCTGTTGCATATACCAAGGAATAATACCTTAAACTTCACTTTATAATGAACATGCAACCAGTGCAATTGCTTCAATACTGGTGCAATGAGAACCTACTTTGAAACTCCCATAATCATCCTATGAATAACAGCTGCATTTTGAATTACTTCCAACTCCTTATACCTTGAATTTAACACCCCCAGGTACAGGACATTGCAATGATCAATCCTTGAGAAAAACAGGCTGCAAACTACTGTCTGAAAGTCACACCCCAACAGCAAAGGTTTCAGTTTACCCAATAAACACAATTGAAAAAGAGATGTCCTTACAACTTGGAAAATCTGAGCCTTTATCGTCAAATGGGAGTCAAGTATCACTCACAATGACCTTATCTGATGTTTCACAGGTAATACTGCTTCCTTAACCTTCACAAATTCGGGCTAAGCAGTCCCTTCACAACCTCTGTGTTGTTTACATTGAAAACAAGTCTATTCTCAGTTATCCAGTTCATGGAAGAAATAAAGATCATGTCTGGAAAGCAATATGACCAAGACCTGAACTGATTAACTTTAGTCTTGCTTGCTAAATGGGAGATCTAACTTTGTCCATTACATTCTTAAAATGCTTTGCACCAATGAAAATTTAAAAAGAACATTGGAAAAAACAAATGATGAAAAATTCATAAAAGTACAGAATTACAGATTAGGCAGGAGAAAAATGCTTAATAAATCTCTAAAGATAGGCTGAAAGATACTTGACAGCTGAAAAAAACAAAGAAAACCCCCCCAAACAAACCCTTCAATTATCGATAGTAGAACAAGAAAATAATTGAAGGGAAAACTGTTATGTTCATTTGAGGTGTAACAGAGTAAATAGTAGGGGGTACGTGATTATATAATAATCTTACACTTAGCTGCACAGGTGTATTTGGATCTTAGATGCAATTACTGCATATACTCGAATATACGTTGATCCGAATATAAGCCGAGACCCCCATTTTCCCCCCCCTAAAAAGGAAGAAAAATGGTTGACTCAAATATAAGATGGGGGCTTAATATTCAAGTGCCATGCCCTGCCAGGAACTGCACAGTGTCCCCTCCCTCATACTTTCCCCTGACAGGTTCTGCATGTAGCCCCCCTCTTTACCAAGTTCTATACCCAGCCCCCTTCCCTCCCTGCCCTGCAAGGCTCTGCACTCAGCCTCCTTTCCTACCAAGCTCTGAATCCAGGCCCTCCTCACTCCCTGTCAGACTCTGTACCCTGTCTCCCCTCCCTGCCAGGCTCTGCACCCTATCCCACCTTCCTTCCCTGTACCCTCTTCCCCCTCTAGTTGTCTAGTGCAGTGATTCCCAACCCTGTCCTGGAGGAACACCAGGCCAATCGGGTTTTCAGGCTAGCCCTAATGAATATGCATGAGAGAGATTTGCATATGATGGAAGTGATAGGCATGCAAATTTGCTTCATGCATATTCATTAGGGCTAGCCTGAAAACCCAATTGGCCTGGTGTTCCTCCAGGATAGGGTTGGGAACCACTGATCTAGTGGTAGGCTGGGACAGGAGGGATCCCTCCTGTCTCTCATCCCAATTTTTTACACACACACACCCCTCCCCAGCGGACCTTTTCCCTGGTGATCCAGCAGTGTATCCTGCGATGAGCCCCTCCTGCTGATCTTGAGGCCAACAGCAAGCGGCACACACAGGCTGGCACGCAGGAGTGAGCTTCTCAAGGTCCCGCCCAGCCTTGCACTATTCCCTGAATGGCTGCCGCTAGAACCGCGAATCCCATGAGAACAGTGCAGGGCCGTATGAGAGCTCAAAAAACTTGCTCCTGCGTGCAGGCCCGGGTGCGCTGCTGGCTGCGAGATTGGCAGGAAGAGCTAAGCGAAGGATATGCCGCTGAACCACCAGCAAAAAAGTATGAGGGAGGGGGGTGGTTATAAAAAATTGTTAGTATCGCCTGGGATGGGAGACTTGAAGGATCCCTCCTGTACTGGCCTAACAGCAGGCCTGTAGCAAGTCCGAGAGGATGCCGGGTGGTCACTGGGTGATGACCCGAATTTAGGATGTGACACCCATGTTTCCCCCCTTTCTCTAGCATCTTCCAGCTTCCCCCTTGGCCTCCTGGTCTCACCTTTAAAGCTAATTATGGCAGCCTGCAGAGGTTCACCAGTGCTGTAGTGATCCTAGCAGGATGCCGTCAGCATGCTAGGATCGCTGCAGCACCGGTGATCCTCTGCAGGCTGTCTTAATTAGCTTTGAAGGAGAGACCAGGAGGCCAGGGGGAAGCCGGAGGATGCTAGAGAGAAGGGGAAAACATGGCCTTCGGGGGGGGCCTTAAATCCGTGGAGCCTAGGTACCCAGCGCTGGCGCCTATGAGGCACTTCCTGACTGACTCTCACCCCTCACCCCCTAAAGCAGCACTTAGGACAAAATGTTTGCTGCCAGATCGCTGCCACTCCTGCTTTAGGAGGCCCGAAGGTATGAGGAGGAGGGTTGGTCACCGAATCGGCGAGCCCAATTTTTTAAGAAAAAGAATCAGTTTGAATCAATTCACCAAAGTGAATCGATGAATCGATTTGATGAATTGAATCGGCGAATCGGTCGGCACTATAGTAGGCACCGGTATATTAGGCCATGATTTAAGTCAGAAAGGAATATTCAGCTCCTTAAAACTGAAATTAATAGAATGATGACTTAAAGATCAAACGTACTAATACAGAGTCAAGTGGCCTATGTTACAGAACTAAGGGGTTATCTACATAGAGGAAGGTGATTTCCATAGAAAGCTATATAAAGAGGCTTATGAATCATGATCTGGCGTTCACAAAGTTTGTACTGACCTAACTCTGTTTTAAAATGAGTAATATCCTGTTCTCTCAGCTACGAGTGGTTGCTGTGGAATCTGATCATTGCTCTGTATAGAATTAGGGAAAAATGCTTGAGTACCTGAACGTAAACCATGTGCTATGAGTGGTATATAAATACTAAAAAAAAAAAAAAAATTAGCAAATGTATGAAAGTTCTAAAGGCTTTTTATTATTATTATTATTTTTTTTTTTTTTTGCAATTTTCTTAAATTTAGCAAGGTTAGCAAACAGGATATTGCCAAATCAGATACTTAAAAAAATAAAATGAAAATTAAACAAAACAAATGAGCATTCACAAGATATTGCAGAAACCTTTACATCCAGGATCATGACCTCCAGACATTGGATCCATGCAGGTGAAAATAACCTCATCTGAAACACAAAAGTGCAGTACAGTTTTCCACTTAGCACATGTTAGCTGCAATAATCGGAGGCAGGAGGGAAAAGCCTTTGTGGTAAATACAGGTGGCAGGCACAGCATCTGCCTTGAATTTACTGTATCTACCAC
This sequence comes from Geotrypetes seraphini, assembly GCF_902459505.1. Classification (NCBI taxonomy): domain Eukaryota; kingdom Metazoa; phylum Chordata; class Amphibia; order Gymnophiona; family Dermophiidae; genus Geotrypetes; species Geotrypetes seraphini. The sequence continues at coordinate 226,926,959 of NC_047088.1, read as the reverse complement.
ACAGTCATCGCATTACAGGGTCCTTTTATTAAGGTGAGATAACAGATTTAGCATGCGCTAAGGATTAGTGCGCACTAAATGCTAAGACATCCATTATATTCCTATGGGCACACGCTAAATTGGTTAGTGCACCGTAATAAAAGATAGCATAGGAGTGTCCATACTATCTGGCTCAGATTCTATAAATGGTGTCCCGATTGTAGGAAGCCAACTGCTGCCTAACCAGCCAATCGGGATGCACGTTTTCTAAAAAAGAACCTCCCGAGGCAGGCCGCCTAAATTGGAGGCACCTCCAGGAGCCTAGGAAGGCGCGCAAGCCCATCTAAGCTCGCCTAAGGCTAGGCGTCGGCCTGGCTAGGCCCGGAAGAAGTCTTAGGTGCTGGCCTATGTTGTAAGCAGACGCGGCGGCTGAACTTATCACGACAAGGGATCTCCCTGCCGCAATAAGTTTAGTGGCAACTTGTTCCCGCTCACCGCAAAGACTACTGGCAGGAGGGATGCCCAATCCCTCCTGCCAGGAACCCCCGCACACCTACCCCCAAACAATCATGGCAGGAGGGATGCTCAGTCCCTCCTGCCGACATCCGCTGCGAAACACCCCTCCCCCTCCACGAATGATTGTGGCAGGAGGATTGCCCTGCCCCTCCTGCCCGGCACCCGCGAACCAACCCCAATGTGCCCCGGCAGGAGAGATGCCCAATCTCTCCTCCTGGAACTCCCCCCTCCCCCCCCCGAAATAATTGCGACAGGAGAGATGCCCAATATCTCCTGCCGGAACCCCGCCACACAACCCCCTCCTTAGCGGGTAATCACTAAGGAGATAAGACACTATCAATTGACCATCTCAGCAAAAATTCTAGTTGGTTCAGTGCACCTCCATATTCCTTTGCTGTGGAGTGTGTATAGAGGAGACTGCCATTACGGAGCTTCTGCTATGGAGCCCTGACTACGGAGCTCACTTAAGATAAGTGGCATTTTTGGAATATAATATGAGAGTCTATTAGCACTGTTCTAAGCTCTGAATGATTTAAAGCTTTAATAGTTTTGTGGAGTTTTTTGACCGAGGATATGCCTTTGTCCTCAAACTGACATTTGAATGAGGTTTGTCCTGAAGATTAGCATTTTGTTTTTGCTCATCCAGTGGACACTTAGGTGTTTTTCTCCACATAGGCTACATGTTGCAGTCCCTCTCACTAATTCTATTGGAATGTATTAGTAGGTTTTTTTTTTAGTATTCTTTATCCTGTATGAGCAATTTTGCATGCTAACTGCCATAATGCGCTTGCAAAATTATAGAACGAAGGGGATGATGGCAATATATAACAAAGTACAAAACTGCTGTGAATAATAGGTTTTGTATTGTTTTCATTTACTGCTTAATAAATTACAACCCCTCCCCCCCCCCTTTTTTTTTTTTTTACAAAGCTGAACTAGCGGCTGATGCATAGCAAAAGCCCCAAAGCCCTTTAAATCTATGGGCTTTGGAGCAGTTACCGCAGTGGGGAAGAGAGAGTGGGGAGAAGACGCTGATTTATAAATTGACAATTGTACAAAATATTGTTTCTTTTTATACTTTAATATAAACAATTCAAGGCTTGTGTGGATGGAATCAGGTGGTTTGCGGGGATGGGGACCGAGCTTACGGGGATTAGTCCAATAAAATGGTATTTTTTTATTTCTCATTATTTGTTTTATTTTTATTTGTTAATTTGTAAAGTGGTGATTGTAATGTATCAGTTTTTTCAAATTTACATCTACTGTCTTTATATTTTGCACAGTATTAGAGGACATGTGTTACTGTTTTTTGTGGTGTTGCATTGTATCCAGGGTCTGGTTTCTTGGCGGTTCAGTTTAACTTTTGTCTACATATTTCTATTTTTAGTTTGTGATTATTCCATATTGGGCGAGGGTGTATCTCTGTTCTGTGTGTATGAAAAGAACACAGTTTTCAGTTGGCATTGACTGCAGGATCAATTGACTTTGCGAGATCTGGCTTGTTTAGTTTTACAATGTATGTGTTGGTGTTCTAGTGCTCACTACAGTGTTTAAGATGCTGCCTTTTCCTAGGTACACTCTTGTTGTGCGATATGTGGATTGTTACTAAAAATCATATTTTTCATATAGAAGGGAGGGGGATGTCAAAAAATGATGGGCCCCGGGTGCCACATACCCTAGGTACGCCACTGAGTAAGCATGATTAATTAAAATGAGAATCATTGCAGTGAAGCTCCTAGTGCTTCAGGTATGGGGGGGGGGGAAATATATATATTCCACCGTCTATGAAAACCATGCAGCAGAAACATCTGGAAAACTTTTGCTCAGTCAAAACAAACAACTAAAGCACTCAAGGTGCAGAGTATGATATTGGTACCTTTCAGGAATCAAGTGGATTCCTAAGTGATCTAGATGACATAGAAGAGATTAAGACCCCACTCTGGGAAGAGGGAGTTGAGAGGGCTTAATGCTGGATAAAAGGAAAACAATTGAGAAGAGAATTGGTAATTGTTGAATGCAATACACGGTTGTAAGATTGTAAGACAAGAAATGTTCAGAATGTGAATTGTATTGGAGAAAGACAAGAAAGGTTTAAAATTTCATTGAAGACATCACCCCTGTGAATGGGAATAGGCTGATTTTACATGGCTGAACTGTCCCAACAACCCCTGCCTTCTGTTTAATATAGTGAAGGTGGGAGTGAGGGGATAGAAACAGCAACAGCAGGGAATATTTGGAGGCATGAGTGGAGGCAGCTGAATATGATTGAAGCTTGGTGATGAATGCAGGAACCAACCACATTTAGGTTAGCTGCAGGGAGAAAGAATTTTGATGGGCAGGTGAGGGTTTAGGTAAAAGAGCTTGGGAGCATTCTCCCACGCTCTTTTATTTTGAGTTTAAGATATGTTTTGTTGGTGCTGATTGGTGGAGTTGGTAGATGAATTGGAATGCAGGGTGGAGGATGTTGCAGAGAAGTGAATTTGGCCAACCTCACTGGAAATGAGGTTCTCTGGGGTATGTAAAAAAAAGCTTATGATGCGGAAGCAGTGTCAGGCAGAAAGAGTCCTTGTGCATTACCACCATGGGCTTGGGGGGGGGGGGAGTTTGTGTAAACCTCCTTAGCACCCCCTAGCTTCAGCACTGCTCCATCTCTGATGTAATCACTGCACGTACATGCTAGCCATGCACATGCCTAAATAGTAAAAAGGTCCTATTAGGCCATGACACTCCGTAACACCTCTCTGGACCCTGACTCCCACAGCCAGGGTCCTGACAAACCCCTGCCAGCTCCATAGCCTCTGGGGACACCTTCCCTCTAATTGGGGACACCCCTCCTCCTGTGTACAATGTGCTCCCATGCCTCTTCAAGGCCCCAGGCCTACCTTTATCCAAGTTGGGATTTGGCCTCTGCCAGACCAGGTCCCCAGTAGCTTTCTGCTGCCTTCTGCCAGTCTCCTCAGCCTTCGGAGCCCTTCCCTCCTCCTCAGGCACCGGCATCTTCTGGCACATTCTGGCATGCACCCATTACTGGCACACATTACAAAAGCCAGTCAGGGCTGGCTCCTATTTTGCTCATGTGCAGCTTACCGCACATGTGCCAGTGGGCTCCTCTTCCTTGCACTCATTGGGCCCTACTGGCTGCTTTCTCCTCCTCTGGTAACCAGCCTTGACCAGTGCCATGACCGCCAGAGGGCACTGTCTGCACCACTGCCAACAGCCATGGTGCTCTGCCTCCCCTGCTAACACTGGCCCTGCTCCCAGCAACAGACCCCAACACCCAACAGCACTGGACTTCAAAAAGAAAACAACGGGCCCAAGACCCAGGGCAGCCATATCACCCTTCCCCAGGTGGGTAATTTTTTTTTCTTCTGCTTTCACTTGTATGATTTAGCGATACCACAAGTCGGTGATCATGCTTGGGGATATATATATATATAAATGAATTGGACATGGATTAGGTTATGATCAACTAGCTTAGAACGATATTGTGATATTGGGGACGTGTTGAGAATTTGGAGATGGCTTTTTATTGAAAGTTTGGTTTATTTATTTATATCCCGCCCTTACCCTGGGCGGGTTCCAAAATTACATACAAAATCAACAATAAATAAACTAATACAGTTGTGGTCTGTTTATGCCATAAGCCTTATGTTTCTAGTCATCATTTATAGTCATTTGTGAGTAAGCGGTAGTGTGAATGCCTATGTTAAGCCATTGTATAACTGGGTATTGTAAAATGCATCTCATTTTCTATAACAGCTACATATAAAAAAATAAAAAAAGAACCAAAACAACTAAAATCTGGTATTTTTGTGAGTTTCTAGGTGTTTTGCATTGTTTTTCATGCAAAGCACACTCTTGTGAGGTTACTTTACACTTTAGTGCATAAGAGTCTTTATGTGATTTTATCACACAAATCTCCCTTTTGAGAAATGATTTCACACTTCTCTTTTTGCAAGTAGCAAGCTTTAACATGCAATCCATTAGATGTAAAAGTTTAAATTTCTGAGTTAATGAACTTCTGCAGTGTAACATCATACAAAACACCTCATTAATTCAGAATGAAGTGAAAATCGGCAAAGATGCCTTCACATGCTGGTTTTTGCAAAATAAATAAATAAAAGTTATCTGCACCCTCAAGATGTAATTAGATTTTTTTTTTTCTACCAGCTTCACAGCAAAGTGACCAGTATAAGTTTGCTATGAATCTCCTCTGCAAAGAAGCCACTTAAACTTGGTGAAATTGTATGGTTTAGTACATTGGCCTCTAAAAAATGCAATTTTATAACTTAATGCAAGGAGTTACATGTGCCTTGCATGAGTAAGTGCACCATGTGCTATTCTGAAAGGTGAATATAAGTGCTATAATGCATCCCTAGGCTACACTTTCCTCTCAAGTCTTCCCTGTCCCCATGGTGTTGATTCCTACATTTGCTTGCGGGGATGCCCTTGCTCCATGCTACCTGCATAGTGAACAAATTGGTGGCACGTTTCAGTCACCAACGCCAACATTCTCACACATGCCCTCCTCTCCCCCTTTTCATCCAGGTTCTGCTATTCTTCTTCCCCCCCCCCCACACACACACATACTTTCATCCAGCCACTGCCCCTTCTCCTCCTCTTTCTCCTCCCTTCATAAGAACCTAAGAATTGCCTTACTGGGACAGACCAAAGGTCCATTAAGCCCAGAATCCTGTTTCCAACAGTGACTAACTTAGGTCCTAAGTGCCTAGCTAGATTCCAAATAGCAAAACACATTCTTTGCTGCTTAGCCTAGGAATAAATAGTGGATTTCCCCAAGCCATCTCAATAATGGCATATGAACTTCTCTTTTAGGAAATTATCCAAACCTTGTAAACCCTGCTAAGCTAACTGATTTCACCACATTCTCCGGCAATGAATTCCAGGATTTAATTACACATCCTATCATCCTCTTTGCAAGGAACACCTCAACCCCTACATGTCCTGTCTGTCCAAATATTTAGTCATTTCAGCCAGCCGTACCTCTCACATCGATTGGTCTGATTTACTACTATTGTATGAGTAGAATAGCATTTTAGATGTTTTGCATTTTATACTTTGCAGTATCATCAAATTATGGGTAATGATTGAGGTACAAATCCAGTATTTTTCAACAAGATACATTACATTTCTTTTCTTCTTTGTTGACACTCACTGCCTCTTCAGTTCCTCTTTTTTCCTTGTTCTGTTTTATTTACTCTGTTCACATCTCATTCATATTTTCTTTTTAAATTCAGGAAACAATAGCTGTTGGGCTATTAATTTCAATATCTGTATTAAAAGGTATGTTTTTTCCATATGTATATAGAACTGCTTTCCTCTTGTTATCACATTTTACATAAAAAGAGAAGGTTTAATTACCCCTATAGAATTTTTCCATTTCTTAGTAGACTATCCCCTTTTTTTCTTACAAAACCGTGGAAGAGGTTTTTAGCACTGGCCAGCGTGTTGAATGTTATGTGCCACTCTGACGCTCATAGGAATATAACTGTCAGAGCAGTGCGGAACATTCAGCATGCCGGCCAGCACTAAAAACCTCATCTAAAGTTTTGTAAAAGGGGGGAGGGGGTAAAATGCATCTAAAAATCTAATCTAATCTGGGTTCAAGGCGACTTACAATTCAAGAACGTCATCCCCCTCCCTCCCCTTTAGTAAGTTGCAGTTGAGGTTTTAACCATGGCTCAGAGCACTATATGCTCCAATACTGCTCAAATGCTCATATAATTTAATTACTTAGATCCAAAACATCTTTTATTAGGGACTACATTTATCTTCTAGCTGTCGCCTATTGTGTTTGACAGAGATCTGGTTGAGGACGGAAAAGAAAGTTTTTTTTAACCAATGTCTCCCACCAGGTTTTGATGCTGTCTCTTTTTCATATACTTCCAAGTGGGAGGGGTGGACTGGCGATTATCTATTCCATTTCACTAAAAATGTCAGAACTCACTTGTTCCTTACCCTGCTCTGAATGGTGACAGTTAAGATTACTGTTCACACATCTTTGTATCTTTCCTTTTTCTACTGTTCCCCTTCTCTTATCAGAATCTCACTTATCTATCAACCCATTTCTCTTACCTGTTATTGGCAGGTGATTTCAACATTCATGTTGATGATCCTTAATCTTCGAGCCTTACACTTTCAATCTTTTCTCAGTGATCTCTCTCTCCAGCAGTGGATTGGATTCCCTACACATCAAGCCAGACACACTCTTGTTCTTGTCATTGCCTCCACTACACCTTTGTTCACACTTTGCTGCATTCTTTATCTAATATCCCTTTGTCTTAGTCTGATCATTATTTAGTCTGCTTTTCTCTTAGGACTTATGTCGTACATTCCATTCCACCATCACTACCCAACCAATTCAGATGCACTCGTCAGAAAGACCCTACTATATTTCCATCTCTTGCTTCTTGGTTTCCCTCTGACTTTGTTATTTTACCTCTGATTGATCAGATCCAGTCTTGGATTTCAGTTCTTTCTACAGCTTATAGTCACATCATCTCTCTTGTTCCAGTGAGCACAGTTAAGTTATGCAGACAATCATGGTGTCACAGTAGCTTGAGGCTTCTTAAACATCAGTACTGACAAGCAGACCACTGCTTGAGAAAGATAAAATCCTTAGCTGATCAAGCCCGCTGTCATGAGAGACACTATTGCTTTAATTATCAGAAAAAAAAGTTAGACAATATTTTTCTTCTAAGATCCTTAAGGCCATTAATACTACTTGAGAGTTCCACTCCATCTTTCACATTATGACGTCTAAATCTGCTGTTAAGAATGCTTTAGATTCTGTCTCTTCAACAGATTCCTTGTCTGATTCCTTAATGACAAGATTCAAACTTTACAGCAATCAACAAATCTGCCCTGACAATCTGACTTCATTGGAACATTTAGCCTACAGACAAAGAGGAGGAGGAGACAAAGTTCATGACTTGGACCAGTTTCTATTTACAAATTTCGACCTCTTTCATGAAAACCATATCCTTGATACGGTCAACATTTTGTACTTTAGACCCATTACCATCAGCTTGGATTAAATTACCTAAATTAGAACTAATGACTTATTTACTTGCTTTACTTAACTCTAACTTAGACTTGGAAAAAAGCAGTTGCTACATTCATCCAGAAAAAAAAATCATTAGATTTTGCCCTCCCCTCATATTATTAACCAGTTTCCAATCATTTAATGTCCTTCATCCTCACTCGTCGTGTCTTTGGCCCTTTTGTAGTACCGAGACTGTACTTGTATCTGCTATCAGTGAAGTTTATTCTTTCCTTGATAAGCATTTTGTTACACTGGCAACATTAGCATAGCGAGGGCGAGTGGTGCCCCTCCCCCATTCCTTCTTGACACCGCACCCCCTCCATGCACACCCCCTTCCCTTCCAGTGTACCTTTTTAATTTTCCATGCATAAGCAACATCAGGAACTTGCTGCCCACGTCATGTCAGCTAGCCCTTCGACGTCACTTCCTAGGTGCAGGGCTCAGAAGTGACATCAGGGACGAGGGAAGGGGGTGCACGCATGTGGCTGGGGGAGGGAGTGGGAAGGAGTGGGGGGAAGAGAGGAGGACGGGTGACGACCACCTTGCCAAGATTGCCCCTGGAGAGGACTGCCCCCCCTTATTACGCCGCTGACTGGCAATTTAACTTGATCTATCAGCTGCATTTGATTTTTTAAATCACAATTTACAATTCTCCTGTTTCCATGACATAGGCTTAACTCACACTTTTGGAATTGATTTATTCTTTTCTCACATATCATTCAATGTGTTTTTTTAATTGAGTTTCTTCTTCAAGGTCTTTGTCCTGTTGTATGTGGGCTAACAGGTTTATCTTACGAGTACACAATACGAGTATCATATCATCGCTTTGAATTTGATTAAGCGATTAATCAAGAAAATAATAAAACTTGAGTATGACAAAACCTCAAAAACGAATATCATAATCTCAGATACGAGTATCATACCAGTATCATATGAGTATCAAAACCTCAAATACGAGTATCATAACCTCAAATACGAGTATCATATGAGTACGACATAGGAGTATCATACGAGTATGACAAAACCTCAAATACGAGTATCATAACCTCAGATATGAGTATCATACGAGTATCATAAGAGAATCAAAACCTCAAATATAAGAATCATAACCTCAGATATGAGTATCATACGAGTGTCAAAACCTCAAATACGAGTATCATAACCTCAGATACGAGTATCATATGAGTATGACATACGAGTATTATACGAGTATGACAAAACCTCAAATACGAGTATCATAACCTTAGATAAGAGTATCATACGAGTATCATACGAGTATCAAAACCTCAAATACGAGTATCATAACCTCAAATACGATTATCATATGAGTACGACATGCGAGTATCGTACGAGTATGACAAAACCTCACATATGAGTATCATAACCTCAGATACGAGTATCATAACCTCAGATATGAGCATCATAGGAGTATCATACGAGTATCAAAACCTCAAATACGAGTATCATAACCTCAGATACGAATATCATACGAGTACGACATACAAGTATCATACGAGTATGACAAAACCTCAAATACGAGTATCATAACCTCAGATATGAGTATCATACGAGTACGACATACGAGTATCATACGAGTATGACAAAACCTCAAATTATTTCTTTCTGCTGAACCATCTTCCACTGTCATTCAGTCAGAAGTCACTGGCGATGATATGAACAATCCTATTGTCATGGAGCTTAAACATGAGGGGGTTTCAGCACATTAATCTTTACCTTGAGATCACAAATTAACGCTGGGATTTACTACCACACAGAGGAGCTTCTTGCTGCGGGCTGGCGAGGTGAATGCTCTGACTCTAATAGGAATTGAATGAGCGTTGGCACATTTACATCGCTGGCCCATGGTAAGAAGCTCTTCCACAGTTTAGTAACAGGAACCCTTAAAAGTGCCATTCAGAAAATTTTTTTTCTGTCAAATTAAGAGTAATAAGGAAATTAAAAGATATTTTTATCAACTGACAATTTTAGGATTGTGCAGTTTTTGGTTAAACTTGTTCTAGATTATAGTATGGTAACTGTCTGGGTCTGGGTCTTCGCAACTATATGTTTCATACACTATAAATTACAGAAAAAAAATAAAAAATATCTTTGTCATGTGGTATCCCACAAGATTCTGTTCTGACCCTCTTGCTCCAATATTTTCTTAAATCCTCTAGCTACTATAGGGAAAACGCTTGAAGCACCTGTATGTAAACCACTTGGAGTGTGATTATTTAACTACAAAAAGGTGATAAAAAGTCCCAATCCCTTTTCCTTTCCCTTATTCAGGATTGTAATCTCTCATTTCATATGTACACTGATGATATCCTTCCACTCTACCTCTGATTTCTACAACACTGTTTCTACTTCCCCAATCTTTCTCCTCTACAAAATGTTTAGATAAAATAGTGAAGTGGTTAGCAGACCACTATCTGGTTTTGAATTGTGAGAAAACAGTGGTCTTTTGGTTGACGGGGATATCTGACTCTGCCCACCCAACCTTATAGCTTGCTAGGGACTACTTTTTCGCTGACTCCTGACTTTCACTACGTAGGTGTCATAATAGACTCACATTTATCCATTGATACACATAGGGCTCTTTTTACTAAGGTGCGCTAGCATTTTTAACGCACGCAGGAAATTACCACGCGCTACACCGCACACTACGCTTCTAGAACTAACGCCAGCTCAATGCTGGCGTTAAGGTCTAGTGCGCGCGGCAATGTAGCGCACGCTATTCCGCACGTTAGAGCCCTAGCGCACCTCAGTAAAAGGAGCCCAGAGCTCCTCTATCTGTTAAGACAGAATGAAAAAAACAAAACCCTAAGACAACTTTGTACAGTGAAATCATTGTTTAATCTGGATTTGTTTCATTCTCTGTTTTGATCATTACTTGTCTCGTGGCTGGATTACTGGTGCATCAAAAACGCTAATCAAGAAATTGCAAACACTACAAAGTACCACTGTTTGAGCCACTCAAGACTTATGGAACACACCACCCCACTGCTTAAAGCAGGGGTGTCCAACCTGCGGCCCAAGGGCCACATTCGGCCCTGTGAAGTATTTTGTGCGGCCCCGGTCGAGGTCGATGGAAGTGTTTACCGTCTTGCCGGCTCCCTCCTCTGTCTTGCTGCAGCGTTTGCGCATTTGCGTGGCCCCAGAAATATTTTTTCAGCCAATGCAGCCCAGGGAAGCCAAAAGGTTGGACACCCCTGGCTTAAAAGCTCCTGGTGGTGTTTTATGTGCAATTTAAAGTCCTCTTACTTTTAATGCATTTTGCCAATGTACTCCTCCTTATCTGTCTTCCTTAGCCATCCCATACTCTCCAGCATGTGTCCTGCAATCCCTGAATGACCACAATGTAGTCCTTTCGAGGCCATGCAAGGCACAGCTGGAGCGTACCTAGCACAGAGATTTCTCCTTTGCAGCACCCACATGATAGAGCTCAATGCCCCTGGCACTGGTTGGGCACTGGTCGGGTGGACTTATTCATGACCAAACGTGCATTCATCAATTCTTCCTCACAAATCTTCCCCTTTCTGCTTTTTTTTCCTTGTTGTTTTCCCCCACACACAGTTTTAGAACAGCAAAATTTTAAAACAAAGCCATACAGCATTTGTTTCATTGAATGACCTTTATTTTTACACTTTTATGAACAGTAACATGGCAGCCATGCTACTGTATGCAAACACATTTGGAAAAACTAGAACTAGGGCAGCTAAGAAGTAAACATTCACCTCATTCTGCCACCACTACTCACTAAAATGTATGAGCCTGATATTCAAAATGAAAACAAAAAAATGTACGTTATAGATCGTAGGGTCACATGTGATTGCTGTACTCTACCACAAAAAGAAATCATGGCTTACTCTGAAAAACAACAACAAAGAAAGAATCCAACAAAACTGCAGTGAAATGTCATGTCGGAAGACAAAGGAAAAAACTGCAGTGATGTATAAGATACCAAGGACTCCTTTTATGAAGGTGTCCTTAGGGCCTTAATGTGCGGAATAGTACGCACTAAAATGCTGCCCTATCTAGCTGCTACCGCCTCCTCTTGAGCAGGCAGTAGTTTTTCAGCTAGCGCGCGCTAATCCGGTTCGTGCGCTAAAAACGCTAGCGCACCTTCATAAAAGGAGTCCCAAGTCTTTAATGAAAAGTCATTAAAAAAATATATATATATAAATATAATCATAAAACAGTTTGGCCCAGATTCTCTAAAAGTGCGTCCCGATTTTAGGCAGCTGTAGACGTCCTACAGCTGTCTAATCAGCCAATCGGGATGCACGTTTTTAAAAAAAAAATGCTCCCCAGGCAGGCCGCCTATATTGAAGGCGAGGCCCGCAAGACACCTAGGCCCTGATTCTGTATAGGACGCCCGGGAGAGGCGTCCTATTCAGAATCGGCCTAAACTAAACCCCGATTCTGTAACCGGCGTCCATGTTACAGACGCGGGTTAGAGAATTGGGTTAGATTAGACACGGCCCGCTACACTTATCGCGGCAAGGGATCTCTCTGCCACTATAAGTATAGCGGGCCGTGGCCCCCTGACCGATCACTGGCAGGAGGGTGCCCAAACCCTCCTGCCCGAAGACGCACCCCCCTCCCCGGCGCTACCGCCCCCCCCCCCCCCGACATTACCGATCCCCCCCCGACAATATCGGTCGCTGGCAGGAGGGTGCCCAATCCCTCCTGTCCGAAGACGCACCCCCCCCGGCGCTAACAACCCCCACTCCACCAAACCTGTTCTTACAGATGGGTCTTGCACGTCGAGCAAGCAGGCATGCCTCGTCGAAATGAGGCGGGCCCGCCCCTTCCCGGCCCATCCCACTGAAGCCTAAGGCCTGATTGGCCCAGGCTCTAAAAGCCTGGACCAATCAGGCCTTAGGCATAGCGGGTCCGCCCATCCCCACTTAATCTAAGGCCTGATTGGCCAATCAGACCTTAGACTTAGTAGGGATGGGCGGACCCGCTATTCCTAAGGCCTGATTGGTCCAGGCTTCTAGAGCCTGGGCCAATCAGGCCTTAGGCTTCGGCGGGATGGGCCGGGAAGGGGCGGGCCCGCCTCATTTCGACGAGGCGTGCCTGCTTGCTCGACGTGCAAGACCCATCTGTAAGAACAGGTTTGGTGGAGTGGGGGTTGTTAGCGCCGGGGGGGTGCGTCTTCAGGCAGGAGGGATTGGGCACCCTCCTGCCAGCGACCGATATTGTCGGGGGGGGGGCGGTTGGTAGTGTCGGGGGGGGCGGTCGGTAGTGTCGGGGAGGGGGGTGCGTCTTTGGGCAGGAGGGTTTGGGCACCCTCCTGCCAGTGATTGGTCAGGGGCCACGGCCCGCTATACTTATAGCGGCAGAGAGATCCCTTGTCGCGATAAGTATAGCGGCCGCGTTTACTTACAATGTAGACCAGCATTTTGCTGGCCTACATTTTTAAGCTTCTCATCTACTAGGGAGACGCGTAGGGCCGCCTAGGTTCAGCCTAAGGCCTGCCTAAGGCCCTTAGACGAGCTTAGGCATCTTGCGGGTCTCCCTAGGCTCCCAGAGGCGCCTTCAGGCCTGCCTGGGGAGCATTTTTTTTTTTTAAACGTGCATCCCGATTGGCTGATTAGACGTCTACAGCTGCCTAAAATCGGGACGCACTTTTAGAGAATCTGGGCCTTTGTATCCAAAAGGATTGATGAGCCCGACCTGACACGGTCCGTGTTTCAAAGAAACACTCCTTCCTCAGGGGTCCTAGTGTGAGTTAATACAAAATAACTTGATAGATAACAACTGGATAAAAATTGGAATCAGCAGTGAACAGCTGAGCAGATGTAAGAGCTCCAACGTAGTGCTGATTCCAGTTTTTATCCAGTTGTTATCCATCAAGTTATTTTGTATTAACTTACACTAGGACCCCTGAGGAAGGAGTGTTTCTTCGAAACACGGACAGTGTCGGGTCCGGGTTCATCAATCCTTTTGGATACAAACTGTTTAATGACTATATTTATATATATATTTTTATGACTTTTCATTAAAGACTTGCGGCCTCTTTTACAAAGGTGTGCTAGCGGCTGTGCTACGCTAACAGTCCTGAAACCCATAGAGATTTAAAGGGCTGCGTGGCTTTGTAAAAGAGGCCGTTGGTATCTTGTACATCATCACTGCACTTTTTTCCTTTGTCTTCCCTTTCTTACTCTACCACAAAAAGGACTTAAGGACTCTCCATGAAGCTTGCCTTATGTTTCATTTTTATTTTGAGCCAATCATTTGTATATGTTTTTATAATTTACATTATTTCTACATCTGACGTATGGTGTCCCTTCCCCACTTTTTTCGGTTTGTGTTTCACATGTGATTGTTCCAGTAATTTGTAGTAAAAGCCAGTTGCTTTTGCGTAGAGCTGAGAAAAGCAAGACACTCTATATGACTCGTGTGCAAGAAGAAAGAATAATAACAAAAGAATAACGACGCTATCCTCAACCCAATCTAAGAACAGGAAAGCAAGGAAGCACTTTACTCGGTCATTATAACACTTAATAGTAGGGTATACTTGGTAGGCATCAATTTTTCCCAGATGTTTGTAAGCATATCATTTAAACACATGCCCCTGAAATGGGAATCCATAATAAATGGGTTTGTAGCTTTTTTTTTTTTTTTTTTTGTTACCCTCCAAAATTGATAATTATGATTTAGGGAGGCTAGGTCACCTTTGAGTACTATGGCAATCCAAAAATTCTTATAATAGAAATATAGATGCTAAAGGTAAAAGAAAGTTTAAGTGATACATTTACTTAGAGAGTTAGGATCACAAAGATTAATGAGTTCAAAATGTTTGGTAATTTTCGTTAGGACTATATTCTACCCTACAGAAACAAACTGGATGGTAGCATTCAATGTTGAGAATTTAGAGAGGGTACCTTATACTCACAACTTTTTGTCAACAATTTGAAAACTTTCAGACAATATTATGACATAATAATTGATCTTGCTATTTGAATATGACCTCATTTTTTTTCAGTCATTCCTTGGACTTAATTAAATATTGATTTTATATTACACACAATCCCTTAAGGGAAAATAACATAAGAAACACATAATGTTAGAGGTGGAATTCTATGTCACACAGACTTTTCATTTAAGATATAAATGTATTGAAGGCAACAACATGCTGTATATTAAATCGGGAGTCCCTTTATACTGCTGCAGACTGAGTTCCTTATCTTAAGCCATATGTTGGTAGATGCTACAGAAGTCTGAATGGTTCTATCAACATGCAGAAACTATTATGATGCAGAACATTTGTACAGGCATTTAGTCTAATTAGTCTGCATGCAGATCTGAGGACTGCACACAAATGAGGGTGCCCAAATTTGGGTTCCAGACATTTATACAGGCATTGCAGCTAAGGGATTCCTTATAAATCCAGTCAATCAGGCAACGATCCTGGTTAGTCAGAATGGAATGCACCAATATCTAGAAATATTAGAGAATCATTATTACACTGAGAGTGATGTGGACCAATCAGAAGTGGGGAAATATTTGCACAACATCCATTTGGTTCTAGAAAGTCTTGGATGGAATGCAGATAAATTTTGGCCCTCATTTACTAAGGTGCGTTAACTGATTAGCGCGTGCTAAACGCTAACATGTGTAAGTTAGTCTATGGATGCGTTAGCATTTAGCGCGCCCTAATTCGATTGAAATGTTTAAATAGCAGATTATGCTACATTATACTTTTATACCACTTTCTTAGCAGGAGGAGGTGGTAGAAACAGAGACTTTGTCTGAATTCAAGAGGGCCTGGGTTAGGCATATGGGATCTCTCGGAGAAAGAGATAATGGTTACTTTGGATGGATAGACTAGATGGGCCATTTGGCCTTTATCTGCCATCATATCAAATGATATAATAAATTATAACAGTACATCGGGTGGGGAGGTGGTAGCACTGAAGTGCTGGTCAGGCGTGGAAGGAAACAGAAGTGCTGGTTAGTGGAGGGGGGTCTTCAGAGAGATGGAGGGAGGGAGGAAGTAAGAAAGAGCAATATTCAAATATAAACCGAAAACCTCATTTTTGGGCCCAAAAATCTTGGTTTATATTTGAGTATATAAAGAAAGAGAAAGAGAGAGAAGCAACATGCCAAGTTTGGGGATCCTTTTATTAAGCTCTGATGAAGTAGGTCTCAGCACACCCTTATGTGGGGTTTTCCTCAGTGCTAAGGCCATTTTTATTGCAGCCATAAATACCCCAATTTTCTTTTTTTTCTATTAATGGCCATGTGCTAATGTTGCCTTTAGCATGCAGCCTTTAAAAAAAATTATTACGGGAGCATTTGCCATCTCCAATTTCGTAGGTGGTAAGCATATGGTAATGAACTGTAGATGTGCTAACCATTTCGCTGAATTACACCAGTGCCTCTCCTCACCTCCCCATCAAAAACAAACAACAACTAATATTTTTGGGGTGTGTGCGTGGATTGCAAAATTATCACAAGATGCCTGAGCACGTCCTGCAGTAACCTGCTTCTCTGTGCGCTAATCTAATCTAATCTAATCCTTAGGTTTGTATACCGCATCATCTCCACGTTCGTAGAGCTCGACGCGGTTTTTCTGTAGGAGAAATAGGAAGGAACTACAACAGAGGGTTAGAGGTAGAAGTGTGTGGTGTGCTAAAAACTGCTATTGCAGTTTTGTAAAAGGGGAGGGGGTTAAAGCATTTCTTAAAACTCGCTTAAGTTAGGTGCCAAGGTCTAGGTGTGCCGTTCTAAGTGCCTACCTTTTAAACCTCTTTTATAAAATCTGAACCTGAATATCAAATTCTTCATGGATTCAGGTAATGCCAATATTTAGGCCCTCTTTTTACTAAAGTGCGCTAACCAATTTGTGTGCGCTATTCAATTTACCGTGTGCTAAACACTAATACATGCACATTAGTCTACGGATGCATTAGCATTTAGCATGCGCTAATTTGATTAGTGCGCGCTAATCGGTTAGCATACCTTAGTAAAAGAGGGGGTTAGTGCCAATACCTGGATAGCTATCCAGGCAAGTAGGGCTGCTATTGATGATGTCCGATGCTCGTTAACTAATTAGTCTGCATGCAGATCTGAGGACTGCACACAAATGAGGGTTGTTAGTTGGTTTGCCTAAAATAGATTTAAGAGCTTTACAAATAGTTCAAAATGCTGCTGCTCGTTTAATCTCAGGAAGTCCTTTGTATTGTCACATCACGCCAATTCGTAAGCAATTTCATTGGTTACCTATTCAATGGTGTATTCATTGAAAAATTTTAATGCTAATTTTTAAAATTCTTTATGAACAACAACTACTTTGCCTGGCTGCAACCCTAAAGGTTCATGTGCAAGGATGTCCCCTTCGTTTAAGTAATCAGGCACTACTTAATGTTCCAGACTTTAAGCAAAATAGATTGGAGATGTTTAGGGATTCAATCATTATGGTTGCGGGACCTCAGCTATGGAACTCCCTGCCAAAGGAATTGAGAAAGATAAGACATTCAAAAAAACAGCATAAACCAGAACTTGGACGTCCTACTAGTCACAACGTCCAAGTGGGCATTTTCAAAACAGACTTTCTAGATGGCTTTCTGGTTGTTTTATCTCCAGTGCAACAAAATCTTAAAGGGGCGTGTTAAAGGCATGTTTTGCGTGGGCTTAGGGCAGACAGGAAATGGACGCTTGTCAGGCATAATCAAGCCTTTAACAAAAGGGTCTGATTTTTTTTTAGATGTATGGAGCTAGATCTGTTTTAAAAGCGTCTAAATGTTAAAAAAGGTGCCCAAATTGACCGGATGACAACTGGAGGGATTAAGGCATGATTCCCCCCCCCCATTACTCTAATAGGTCACATCTCTCCTGCTATCTATGCCATTCCATAGAAACCATTCAAGCATCTGTAATGAATGATATTATTTATGCAACACTTGATAAAGGTAATGCTGTCTTAGACCTAATGGTGGCATTTCATTTAGTTCAATATAATCTCTTGTTTGCTAGACTCACTTCTATAGGTATTTATGGTGATGTTTACAAGTGTTTTGCTTTTTATCTTTAACAAGACTTTTACTGTTGTTCTACTCACTTCTAGATCCCACTCCTCCCCCATGCCCATGCCCCATGCCATGCCACAGGTCCCTGTGTTGGCCCCTCTATTTAACATCTTTCTTGCTACTCTTGCCACTCAAATGTAACAGCCTGCTTTTATGCATATGAAATTCGGTTCATAGACAACGGCGCGAAAGACAAAAGCGTGCGCCAACAATTGAGCGCAGCGCGCGCCACCGCGCCGCTCTAAATTACAGTTTTTAGGGGCTCCGATGGGGTTTTTGTTGGGGAACTCCCTCAGTTTACTTAATAGACATCGTGCCGGCGTTATGGGGGGTTTGGGGGTTGTAACCCTCCACATTTTACTGTAAACTGAACTTTTTCCCTAAAAACAGGGAAAAAGTGAAGTTTTCAGTAAAATGTGGGGGGTTACAACCCCCCCACCCCCACAACGCCCCCACAACGCGGCGCGATGTCTATTAAGTAAAGTGGTGGGGTTCCCCCCCCATGACCCCCCCGTCGGAGCCCTAAAAACAGTAATTTAAAGCGGCACGGTAGCGCGCGCTGCACTCAATTGTCTGGGCGCGCCTTTGTCCCGGTGTGCTTTTGACCTGACACCTGAAATTCTGCTGGTCTCTGTTCAAGATCGTTACAACTCTAACTTGCAAAACTGCTGTAGGAGGTCCAGGAACCATTTTGCTAGCAGAACCAACATTAGCAGGTGACTGGGGATCACTCCTGCTCTGACTAGTTATTAGACCACCAATGATGCAGTAAGCTAGGGAGGAGAGCTTACATATAGGTTTGATAGAAGGGATCTTTGTGTCAGGGGAGAGTGAGGGCTGAGGGCTGAATATTACAGCTCATCTTGCATTCTTGGCCAAAACTGAAACAAGGCCAAAATCAAATTTAGGGCCAGTTTCAGCTCTGAAGTTGAAAACAAAACTGAAATTTGGTCAACATTTACTTTGCAGTCTTCTTTCTCTGTCCCTGACCACTGCTATCTGCTGCCAGCTTCATTCTCTAATGCTTACTGCTGCATTTGTAATTTGTCAGAGAATTTAATTTATTACATCTTCATGATAGCTCTGAAGAAATCCTACTACTGGAATTGTTGGTTGGAATCAGGATTTAATTTGCAGTTAGAAAGGAAGTGGAACCATTTTGCTTTGCTGAACCATAAGCGCTTTCTTAACTCAACTATTGGTTTTTTTAACCATGTCTGAGTGTCCCCTAATGAATGCATTTGCTGATGCCGAAACTATTATCCTTGTTGGGACATTCTTTTAATAATAAAGGTTACACACAAGTTGTTTAAGACCTCTCCCTTGCCTTTTTGTTTTTCCGAAAGACTAGAGTGGACCAGGAGAAAGAGCAACCAGAGATGAGGAGATGGATTAGGGATTATGGTAATTATTCTCCGCTCTGCTCCAGGCTCATATAACCTATCCTTTTCTTTTCTGCAGGGTGCTTAGAAAGGAGAGACTAGAGCAGAATGCCCTTGCTTTCCTGGAGTCTGAAAAAAACCCTAAACTGGTGAAACTGCACTACAGACTGTTCCCCCACAAATTAAGCCCTGGTTGGAATGATACTGTGGGATGATGACCCAATGCAAATGCTTAACTCGGAGAAAGACCATTTGATTTGCTTTCACAAGATTTAGGGCTCCTTTTACTAAGCTGCGTTAGGGCACTAACGTGCAGAATAGCATGCGCTGAATTGCCGCGCGCACTAGACCTTAACGCCAGCATTGAGCTGGCGTTAGTTCTAGCCATGTAGCCGGTGTAGCATGCGGTAATATCCTGCTTGCGCTAAAAACGCTAGCACACCTTAGTAAAAGGAGCCCTTAGTCCCTAGGTGAAGATCTAGGGAAAGTAGAGAAAGGACTTTCATGAAATGTTACCTGTCAATATATTCTCTAAGTCTGTTTTTAAAATATATTTTTTTTCATGACTGAGCAACAGGAGCTCAAGAGACAGAAAAAAAGGGAACAGCTCACTCCTTTCCAATTTCAGTATTCATTTTCTCCTTATTGTATCTTCTTACTGTGTCAGCGTTACAGGGAACAACTTTGTCTGCTGTCCCTCTCCACTCCTTTCTACTCATAACTTCTTATCTGGTTCATCTCTCTGGTAACAAGGCCCTCTCCTGTGCTTTCATGTAGCTCTCTCTGAAGAGGTCTCTTGCTAGAAAGTTGTGGGCCTCCTGCCTCTGTCCGCCAGTGCTGCACTATACCCCTATCAATAAGAAGAAAAATGGCAACAGAGAGAACTTCAGTTGACCCTGGAAAATTCCATTAAGACAACAGGAAGGAAAATCTTCCAGCCCTGAATCAAATGGACACCCTGATTCTACAAGCATCCAATAGAGTTGGGACAACAGCATAATAATTATTCAAGTTGAAATCTTAGAGCGTTTAAAGTGATCTTTTTGGAGAGACTATTAACAACAATAAGCCAGTACTGTACACCACAAAAATCAGATTCAGATGACCGACAACGGTGGGCAATACCTTTGGAAGCTGCTCTCAATCTTTCCTTGCAAACCATTCTATGACGTACAAGGGTGTCAATCAATTAGCTACAGATGGAAGAGCTATGTCAAACTTTGTTTAGGATGAGGATATATCTTGATTATTGCATATAGGCATATAGAAAATAATTTTATAATTGATGCCTAGGTTGGGAAATTTAGCAAGATTTGAATTTTAAGCAACTCTCAATCTGCCCAATATTCAGACAGCGGTAGGAAGTGCTTTGACTACCCATCAATGGCGTTAAACTCAGATATTCAATGCTGTACCTTTAGCATTAACTAGATTTAAATATCCAGATTTTTCAACACCAGTTGGCACATGGCCTATTAAGGTGATATTAAGACTTAAGCATCCATGGTTTAAAGGACAGAAATAGGACTGCTTTTTTTTAATGGACTTATTTGCCTGACAAGCCTGGCTGCTTAAGTTCCAAATATCAGGACTTAAGTGGGCATGCACCTGGAATGCTCCTAACATTGTTAGCTTATGATTTGTCACTAACTGGACATTTTTTGCAGTAAGAACAATTTAAATGCAGCTAAAAATGCCCAGTTAGCCTACTAGACTCAAGTTAATAGGTTGGCAGCTGCTCTTGGCTGGATAATTTGCACTGAATATCGGCCTCAAGGTATTTGTTACAAACCTTTGTTTTGTAAAATTTGAATGTGTTCAATAATTTATGCACAGGAGCTGTTCTTTGCAAGGTTAGCCCACTAATGCTGTATGAATATCACTTTTGGCAGCAAAAAAGAAATAAACCAGTATCTATAAAAATGAATATATCTGGTTTAAGAATTCTTGCAAAATGGAGGGCTTGAACATTAACACAGAAAAGCAATGCATTTCTAAGTCAAGTGTGTAATGATTAGGAAGTAAAAAAGTAGAGGACACAACCATATGGTATACTAAATATTTCAGAATACTTTTTTGTTGAGGAAATTGACTATAGTTAGAAAAATAGGGATGTAAGGTTGATGAAAATAGACAGGGCAAATAAAGAGATCAGGTGTCAAGGGAAGAAAGATAAAGGATTGAGTGGGCATGGCAAGGAAGAGAGACACCAGCAGTGGAAGAATAATTTGCATCTTGCATGTTCATTGATCCTTACCAGCTGTTTCAATCATGAATTATACAAATCTGATATCTAGGTAATGCTAAGTGGTTCAAATGAACACCATATGACTTGAAATAAGCAATTTGGTAGTGAGTACATGTATGCATATATGGATTTAGAAATACAGTAGATATAGAGAACAAGATTCCATAAATGGTGCTCAAATTTGGGTCAGTTCCAATAACAATCCTGTGTATAGTTCATATATATATATAGACAATATTTTTAACCAAGTATGTAATATATATATATTTATACAGTACAGTGTATATGTATGTATGTATATGTTTTACAATCACCTCCAGTGGGTGCAGCTTCCTTATATGTGGCAGCCTATCTCAAGACATCATAGATAAGTCGCCATATTGGAAGATCAGCCTTGGACCCGTACCTGCAGCTCCCTCCTGGACGGCTACCGGCTGCCTCCTGCCTTGTCACAGCCAGCGGTGCAGAGCAGGAACAATCTTTTCAGCATCCAGCCAGCGCCGCGCTGCTTCCTCAATGCCTGCACCAGTTCTCATGGGACTCACGAGAACTGACGCAGGCATTGAGGAAGCAGCACGGCGCCGGCTGGATGCTGAAAAGAATGCTCCTTTCCTGCACTGCTGGCCACAATGAAGCAGGAGGCAGCTGGCAAAGGTATTTACCGGGGGTGGGGGGGATGTATAGATCACCCTAGCCACATTGTATATGCCATTTTAGGTTTTAAAATGCTTAAATAAACCGTGGCTAGAAACATGGGGCGGCTTATCTAACCCCCTCTTCTACAAAACTGCGCTAGCGTGGGGAGTTGCGCTGAATGGCCCACGCTGTTCCCGACGCTCATTGAGTTCATATGAGCATCGGGAGCAGCACGGGCCAGGGATCTCAAAGTCCCTCCTTGAGGACCGCAATCCAGTCGGGTTTTCAGAATTTCCCCAATGAATATGCATTGAAAACAGTGCATGCACATAGATCTCATGCATATTCATTGAGGAAATCCTGAAAACTCGACTGGATTTTGGCCCTCAAAGAGGGACTTTGAGACCCCTGGCTTAGGCCATTCAGTGTGGCTTCCCGTACTAGAAAATGCTAGTGCAGTTTCATAGAAGAGAGTGTAAGAGTTTTAAAACCTAAATCATCATTTCCTGTGGCTTATACATGGGGGTGGCCTATACATGGGGAAATACGGTGGCATATATATATATATATATATATATACATACGTGGAGGGGCATAATCAAAAAAAAACGTCTAAGTCCCTTTTTGGCCTAAGGCCTTAAACGTTGAAAGCAGAAGCAGGGAAAGTGTCCATAACCAAAACAAACGTCCTTGTTTTGATAATGGCCTGCCTCTACATTCAGCTGTTTAAACGCCCAGACCACCACTACGTCTACACTTGTACCCAAACAACGTCTACACTTATACCCCATAATGAACCAAAAACACGCATAAGCCCAAAACGTCCAACACAATGGCTTTTAGGTGAAGGAGGAGCCAGTCCTTCGCCTAAAAGCTGGATTTTGTAACCGGTGTCTGTCAAAAACAATTCCGGTTACAGAATCCACACCAACCCCCCCCCCCCCCCCCCCACACACACAACATCGAGGCAAGAGGGAGCCCAAGTCCTCCTGGCCCCGGCGACCCCCCCCCCCCCCGACTCGATCTGGCCAGGAGGGAGTCCAATCACTCCTGGCCCCGGCGACCCCCCCCCCCTACTTGATCTGGCCAGAAGGGAGCCCAAGCCCTCCTGGCCCCGGCAACTCCCTACCCCCCACCCCCCACTACAATATGGGCAGGAGGGATCCCAGGCCCTCCTGCCGTCTACACAACCCCCCTCCCCCCAATGACTGCCCCCCCGAACCCCCAATTGGCCAACCCGTGACCCCCCTGGCCGACCCCATGACCCCCCCCACTCTCACCCCCCTTTCCCTGTACCTTCAACATTGGCCGGACAGACGGGTGTCAAGCCAGCCCAACCGGCAGGCCAGCCGGGTCCAGAATGGGGCCAGATTGACCCAGACGGCAGAAACCCCATCCACAGGTGGGGCCTAAGGCGCCTGGGCCAATCAGAATTGAAATTTTATTTTTTACTGGAGGTCAAACTTCAAAGAATCTTATACTCTCAAATTAGATATTTAACAAAACTTATCTTGATTTTGTGTTCCCGATTGAGAATAGGTTGATTTTCGGTAAGGGTAAATTTGAGCATGTATCTCCGCTGCTGGCTAAACTTCATAGGCTTTTGATATGTTCCATGATGCTCTTTAAATGTGCCTATTTAACTTGTAAGATTCTATTTGGCATATGTTCTTTACTTGTTCCTCTTTCCTGGAACTTTCAAATACTGGGTCTGGTTAGGACTATGCAAAAACTTAAATTGTCTTTTCATTCTCTTAAAGGCATGGAAAGGCATAATCGAAAGGAATGTCTAAGTCCGTTTTTGTCCAAGTCGCAAGTCGTCCAAAGTAAAAAATAGCTTAGGACACATTTTCGAAAAATACGACCAAATTTTTTTTCGTTTCGAAAATCATCTAACTATACACCCTGCTAATCTGATCGTCCAAGTCGCTAAATTGTCCATCTTTATACCACATTTTCGTCCAACTTTTTGTCCAAGTCAAAAATGCCTAGAATAAGCCCTGTCGGACGTGGGAGGGATCTGCAAAGTGATGGGCCGAACACCCAGACATGGCACCTAAATAGTGGGGTACCTTACAGGGCACTGCTGTGAACTTCACAAAAAGGGTGCCATGTCATCAACTCACTACAGCTCCCTTATAGGTCACAGTGAGTCCCTCAAACCACCTCCAGAATTCCCTAAACCCACTTATCTACCACCCCCAATAGCCCTTATGGCTGCAGAAACCACTTATATGCCAGTACAAAAGGGTTTGGGGGGTATATAGGGGAGCTCACATGTTTCAGTATCAATGCAGTGATTACAGGGGCTTATGTGCAGGTCGACTAGGCTTTCCCATGCCAGGCTGCCAGGTGATGATGGTCTAGAGGCTGAATTTTAAAGGTGTGATTACGATTTGTATGGGGGGGGTCGGTGATCACTGGGGTAGTGTGTGGGGGTCTGTATTATGTGTTTGCTGTGCTTATCTGGTGACTTTAGGTGGGTTTTTGGGACTTAGACCATGTTTTAAATGGTCTAAGTCACAACGTCCAAGTTCCATCAATCCTGTGCGGTATAACTTTCGGTTATACATGCAGTATGACTAAGTCTAAGCTGGCCCACATCCCGCCCAACTCCTGCCCTCGACACTTCTCCTGAAATGCCTCATTTAGCTTTGGTCGTTCAGTGGCACTATCAAGGCCTAGGTCGTTTAGAAATACGTCCAAACCCATTTTTATTATCGGCACTTGGACATATTTTGACAATGTTCGTCCAAGTGCCGACTTAGGCCGGTTTTTGAACATTTTTCTCTTTCGATTGTGAGCCCCATAGTTTCTATTGGTAAACTAGGAAAATGCTATGAATTTAAACTAATAGAGTTATGGAATGATATCCCCCTAAGGTTAAGAGAATTAGATTCACTTCAATCCTTCTGCAAAAACTTAAAAATTTGATTATTCTCAAAATTATCAATTTAAGTTTAATTTATTTTTCTAATTTTTCTTTTTTAATCTATTGTAAACTGAGTCGAGCTTTATTATATGAAGATGACCCGGTCTATTAATTCAAGTTTTAGTTTAGTTTAAATTTGGGATTCCAAAAAATAAAAAAATTTGGGTGCCAAAAAAAAAATCACTGCCCAGCAATATTCTGTAAAGGGCACTACATGTTGAGTGTCCTATATACAATAGTGCTGGGCACAGATTCCCTTGCCCGAATTTAGGCACCAGGAATTAATGCCTGCTGAAATCAGGTGCAATTCCTGACATTCAATTTGGGCATGCATCTGCAGTATTCTCTAACACTGTATACAAGTTCCTAGTATTCTCCCAGCTCACCCTGGCCCCGCCCATGGCCATGCTCCCCTTTTGGTTTGCACACAGTGGGATTTGTGTTCACAGTTTTATAGAATAGCAGATAGCAGGATTCAAGGGCAAATCCAAATTGGAGCTATTTAACATAAACAAGAATTATACCTGCTATCCACCGCCTTGGGTGAATCTCTTCATAAAGGTGTTTAATAAATCCCAATAAATATATAATCCCCCTCCCCCATTTTACTAAGCAGAGGTTTCTACTACAGCCCAAAGCACTAAATTCTTCAACGCTCATAGAATTCTATGAACATCAGGGCAGCGTTGGAGCATTTAGCTCTCCGGACCGCAATAGAAACCTCTACCATTGCGTAGTAAAAGAGGGCTTAAATTTATGGTAAGAGCACAGATATTGATATGAATTGGCTCAATATACAATTTATTTGCATGTGTATCTCATGATCATGCAAAATTTGGGTGTACAAATTTGAGCACCCTTTATAGAATCCAGGGGTTAGTATATAGAGAGATATTACACAGAGTTAACATATTGATCTATCTGTCTATTAATAGATATAGATATGCCTAATCTACTATATTACATTACATTGGTGTCTTCTATCCCACCAATACCTTTCAGTTCTATGTGGTTTACAACAAGAGTTTGCCTGGGCATTTCCAGGGAGTATACATGGTTAATAGATGTTGTATGCGTCGGGATCTATGGAGGGTCGTTCAGGTTTAGTTAGATCATTTGATAAATTTCTTGAATAGAAAAGTTTTAAGTTCTTTCCTGAATGTTTTGTAGTTGGGTATTATAGTCAGCAGATTGGAGAAGTGGCGCTCTACTGTAGTTTTGCTACTCTGGTGGCTAATAGTTATATTCATTATTGTAATATTATTTATTCAGAAAATGTTCAGATACAATATTTAGCTTTCCTATATGACATAAATGTGCATGAGGGGTAATCTAAAGGAATCTAAAGGGGTAATCTAAGGGAATACTTTTTTACAGAAAGGGTGGTAGGTGTGTGAAATAGTCTCCCGGTAGAGGTGATAGAGACAAAGACTGTGTGAACTCTAAAAAGCATGGGACAGGCACATGGGATCTCTTAGGGAGAGGAGGAGATTGCTCATCCACTGGGGATGAGCAGACTGGATAGGCCATTTGGCCTTTATCTGCCATCATGTTTCTATGTTTTTACTGTATGTTTTCCAAATGTGCTTCTATTCCTTGGTCCCTGGGCTGATTATTCATGTGCTATCTTATTTTTCTGATCATGGTCATCAAAAACATACTCTTTTCTTTATTAGAAGCTTCTATAAAACTACTAATGACTGGGGAGTCAATTCAGAGTGGTTTTTTCAACTTTTGCAGATTTTTTGTCATGTTTTTCCACTCCGACTGGGGTGTCCAGTCTGTTACAAATCTCGGTATCATCCACAAAAATGTAAACCTTACCTTCTAATCCTTCAGAAATATCGCTCACACACATATTGAACAGAATCAGTTCCAGCATCAATCCTTGAGGCATTCCACTACTCACCTTTCCTTCCTCCAAGCGAATTCCATTATCCACCATCCTCTTGCATCTGTCTGTCAACCAGCTTCTAATCCATTTCACCACTTTGGGCCTTAACTTCAGCACATCAAGTTTATTCAATAGCCTCCTATGAAAAATTGAGTCAAAGGCTTTGATGGAAGCTAAGTAAATTACATCTGGCGCACAGCCTTGATCTAATTCTCTGATCAACCAGTCAAAGAATTCAATCCGATTCGTTTGGTTCACTATCCTTTCCTTCATCAATGCTTCAATTACTTTTCCAATAACAAAAGTGAGGCATACTGGCCTGTAGATTCCTGCTTCATCTCTGTAATCTCTTTTGTGAAGAGGGACAAATTCTGCTTTTCTCTAATCCCTCGGAACCTTTCCTGTGTCCGAGGATTTATTGAACAAATCTTTAAGAGGACCTGCCAGTCCCATGGCCTTGTCCACTTTCAGTTTTTTTAAGTTGTTCATAAACACTTCCTTCTGTGAATGGCATACAAGGGTACTGAACAGGTGAATAGGTGTTAAAAGCAGCTTCAAAAAGGTGGGCTTTTAGCCTAGATTTAAATATGGATAGAGATGGAGCTTGATGTACTCACACATGAAATCTATTCCAGGCATACAATGTAAGAAAGATAAAAGAGATGGAGTCTGGAGTTGGCAGTGAAGGAGAAGAGTACAGATAAGAGAGATTTACCCAATGAATGGAATTCCTCTGGAAACATTTGAGATAAGAGTGGAGAGATACCGAGGAGCTGAAGAATGAATGAATTTGTAAGTCAATAAGAGGAGTTTGAACTGTATACGGAAACAGAAAGGAAGGTGGGGTTGGATGTAACTCATATTGAACTTATTTTGTGTGAGTTAACAATTAAATCCAACTCCGAATGCACTGAAGTCACCAATTATATGCAGGGCATAGTGGGTCCAAAACTTGAAGACTACTCAGCTACATGCCCTGCACTCTGCAGTGTGTGTGTTTGTGTGTGTGATGAGGAGAAGGCCAGCAGACACTCGTGCTTGTTCCTGCACTTCCAACATGAAAATCATCTGGCGCAGAAGATGTTCACATGTGCTTCAGTAGAGACACCAAACCCCACCCCCTTTGTAGGAAAATTGGAGAAAGTGAGAGGGGATGGCAAGCTACCGATTTCACTCTGTTCAAATTTGATAAGACTTTCTCTGTTTCTGTCAATTATGGGCATGCATAAAAAAATTTATGGCTCATTTTTGAATCATTTTTTTTCTTTTTAAATGATTTGAGGACTTTTTAGCTTTGTTTCAAAAATCAATGCATATAAAATTTTTAATGCATATAAATCAATTTTATGTGCATTAATTTGAAAGATTTGTGTGCATAACATTGATTTAGTGCATGTTCTACAATATATGAGCATAAACATTTCTGAACACACATCCTAAGTGTCAATATTGTTTGCTGTTTGCTCTTCCTCTTATTCATTGCTTCTTTAGTTTAACTTTTGCCTCAACAGCCTAGTTTTCATCTTGCTGTGGAAACAAAAATTCATAATGTCTATTAAGAAAATTTTGATTAATTTGGGCACTCTTTTATGAAACTGCATTAGGGTTTTTTTTTATCATGGGCTGCTGCAGCAAAAGCTCCGCCGCTCATAGCATTCCTATGAGCATCTGAGCTTTTACCGCAGCGGACGGTGATAAAAACCCCTAATGTAGCTTCATAAAACGGGGTGGGGGAGTAGATCAGTCACCAAATCAGTTCATTTATATATCCCCAGATATTTGCTTCATTTGGATCCATTAAAGTCAATGGGACAAGCAATTTTACTCTCTAAGGAGCCCTTTAAGCCCAGGTAAGCACTAATATGTGCTTGCTATAGCAGAGTGGCTTACCACAGGGTGTACTGAGGCGGCCCGCAGAAATTTTGGGATGTGTGCATGTTACTCATGCACTAAAATAAAACATTTTTTAGCCCTGAGGGCATCTCTGGGACAGAGAGCGAGCGTGTTCTGTACTAACCAGTTAGCTCAAATATAGGTCTACACACTAACCAATTAGCATATGCATAGCAAATAAGCACTGAAGGGCTCTATCCCCCACTCCTTACTGCGCCACTGAGTAGACAAAGCAATGGGACCGGATGCTGTACATCCAAGGGTACATCCAAGGTGTACATCCAAGTTCTGTTGGTTCCACTGGCTGACCTTTTCAATGCTTCTCTAGAGCCGGGAGTGGTATCGAAGGACTGGAGAAGGGTGGATGCGGTCCCTCCACAAAAGTAGGGAAGAAATAGGAAACTACAGGCCAATAAGCCTGACTTCTGTGGTAAGTAAATCAATGGAAACACTTTTAAAACAGAGAATAGTGATGTTTCTCGAATCCAGGGGTTTACAAGATCCAGGGGATTCAGTACAAGCAGGCATTGTCAGACAAATCTGATTCATTTCTTTGAGTGACCATAGAATTGGATAGAGGGTGTGTACTAGTGCTGCCCGATTCACGATTCGAATCACTTCGGGTGAATCGATTCAAATCGATTTAAAATCACAAAAAAAATCGGCTTCCTGATTCCGCCGACCCTCCCCCCTCACCCCCTAAAGCAGGAGCGGCAGTGCTGCTCTTGTTGGCCGGCCGCTGCTGCACCTGCTTTAGAGGGCGAGGGGGTACCCATCCCCCTGGCGTCCGGTTCGCCCCCCCCCCCTTGGCTTCTGGCTTCCCCGCACCTGTTTACCTTTCAAGAGCATCCTGCACAGAAGATTGCGGTGTTAGCAATGTTTTCAAACAGCTTCGGAGCTGTTTCCTATGCCGGGTCCCGCCCCTCCTCTGACAACACAGGGGCCCTGTTGGAAATCAATGTGAAGAAGATGAGTGGCGGTCATTGGATAGCCGCACAGTATTCTGCTTATGCTTCACTTTACAGGTTTTTCCCGCTTCTATAGCTCAGCACTATAAAGGCAACCTTTTTTCAGATAAGCCTGACATTGCTTTGTGTGGCGCAGTGGTTAAAGCCTGGGGTTGTGGGTTCAAACCCACGCTGCTCCTTGTGGCCCTGGGTAAGTCACTTAATTTCCCCATTGCTCCAGATAGATTGCAATCTCACTGGGACAGAAAGGGAAAATGTTTGAGTACCTGAATAAATTAATGGTTTGAGCTCCCTCAGGAGACGGTATAGAAAATTGAATAAATAAATAAATATTTATGCAACTGATATTTAAACGCATAAAAATTTGCACTTGAGTATTTTCATTAACTATTGGAGTTTTTCAGACCGAGGATGTGTCTCCCTGCTTCAAAATTTGCATATTGAAGCAGAATTGCTTATGTGGGTGTGGAATTTTGATTGTACCCCTGTTAGATACTGAGGTCTTTTCTCTAATTTTTTTTTTTTTGATAGACTGGGTGTCACTTTGCTGAAGTTTGCAGTACTGGAAACATTATTTGAAATGAAACTCTGCAATGAGAGGGCATAGGATGAAGTTAAGAGGTGATAGGCTCCGGAGTAATCTAAGGAACTACTTTTTTACAGAAAAGGTGGTGATGCGTGGAACAGTCTCCCGGAAGAGGTGGTGGAGACAGAGACTGTCTGAATTCAAAAGGGCCTGGGATAGGCATGTGGGAGATTCATGTATATATTTTTCACATGGTTCTAAAAAGGGGTGTGGTCAGGGGATGGTCATGGGCAGATCGGAAGCATTCTTATAATTTATGTGCACTGTTATAGAATAAGGGGGAGCCATGTCTAATTTAGACATAAGGATGATTTATACCATGGTTTAGTTGCTCTAAATGGTCACACCTAAAGTTAAGTTTGGTTCCTTGTGCCAAACGCTTTTCTCTAACTTTCATAGTAACATAGTCCATCAACGGTCCATCCAGTCTGCCCAACAGTCACACTCATGCATTTATGCTTACATTTGGCATTTCTTTAATATTTCTGGGCAATAGATGTCCTCCCGGTACCGTCTTTAGGTTCCCACTGCCAGAGTTTCCATTGAAGCCCACTTCAGCCTATCCTAACCATCCTGTCACTGGAGCTTCTATTGAAGCCCTCCCCAGCTCACCCTACATCAGATCACCATGTACTGGCCTTAGTTTGTTTTATACCATTCATTTTCTAATTAGAGATCCTCTGTGTTCATCCCACACCTTTTTGAATTCTGTCAATGTTTTCCTCTCCACCACCTCTCTCAGGAGGGCATTCCAGGCATGCACCACCCTCTCCATGAAAAATAGTTTCTTAACATTGCTCCTAAGACTGCAACCCCACAACCTCAATTTATGCCCTCTAGTTTTACCGTGCTGCCTTCTCTGAAAAAGATTTGGTTCTATATTAATACCTTTCAAGTACTTTCATTATTTTCTCTGTCCCTCTTCTCCTCTAGATCAAACATATTCAGGTTTTCCAATCTCTTCTTGTATGTATTTTGGCCCAAGCCCCATACCATTTTTGTTGCTTTTCTCTGGACCACTTTAGAGCCCTCTTTTGCAAAGGCACGCTAAGCATTTTAGTGCAGATTCAGCGCACGCTAAATCAACGCGTGTGCTAACCGCTAACACGTCCATAGGGTAACATGCACACGTTAGCATTTAGCATGTGTTTAGCGTGTGCTAAAAAGCTTAGCGCACCTTTGTAAAAGAGGGGGTAAGTCTTTAAGTGTCATTTATAGAACAGCACTTAGCATGTTTTTTAGTCGGTGCTGATTTTTCGTGCCATTTGTAGAATTCAGTCCTAAGTGCTGAATATCGGCAGTTAATCACGTAAGTACTGACTCTACCCTGTAGCACCTACAAAATGGCTGTCTTTGAGTTTAGCAGTCTGTGGTGATATTCAGCAGAATTAACTGTTTAAGTGCCACTGAATATCAGTGGATAGTACTACACAAGTCATGGGACCTTTCTGGCTAATTAAATTGCTTCAAATAAAAGCCCCTTAGGTTTTGATACTTATCATTTTCAATCTTAGAAACTTCTTTTGCTTGAAAACTTGGCTTGGAAACAACTTTAATAAATTGAGAAATTAAAAAGTAGGATTGCTTTGTAGTATAAAAAATTACGGGTGTGCCACAATTCTGTTTTGAGCAATTTGGATGAACTTCTGAACTAAACCTGCTGGATCGGTCCATCTAATTTAATCTAATGATCTTATATACTAGATCATTCCAGCAAGGACTTGAGCCAGTTAACAAAGTTTAAAATAATATAATATAAAACAATAATGAAGGTAATAGAAAAATTTTCAATAAACTAAATCAGTCCTCAGTTAAAAAACTCTCAAAGAGATAACGTTTTCAGATTTTTCCTAAAAAGTGAAAAAGATAATGACATTCTGATAATCGAGGGAAGATCGTTCCAAACTTTTACCAAGGAATAGGCTAAGGAATGTGAGAATTTACCTAGGGTTTTAATCTCTTTAAGAGAAGGGAAAAGCAATTTAAATTTATGTGTATTTCTGGTAGTGTGAAACCTGAGTTAAATGATAGAGGTAATGAAAATGAAAAAATATCATATAAAATTTAAAAAATTACATTGGCACATTTAAATTGAATTCAATAGTAAATAGGAAGCTATCATTTTAACACTGTAGAAAATGAATAGTAGGAGGCTGATGTGATTTATACAAGAGTTTAGAGAAAAGAAAAATCCACCTACTAACTCCCTTGTTGAGGATTACAGTCAAGTTTCAGATGCTAAGCTTTGTGTTTAGGTAAAGCATGAGAAAACTGTCTAGTTTTTAGAGTCACAGAAGGGGTTCTGTGGTAGGAAAGTGAGAAACAGTTTTCTCTGTTTAAATAGCAGCTGTTTCTTCTCAGGTACTATTATTAATAAACCCCAAGGTAATGTTTGCTCTGAAATATGTCTAATTGAAATTATTTGCTCTGACTCTTAGAGACTTGTAAAGCTTTTTTCATCATGTTCCACACAGGAAAACAAATATGAGATCCCATGTGTAAAAACATTCAATTATACGTGTGTTTCTCCATTTATACTTTCTAAGCAAAAAACTATTTATAGAAGCAGGTCTGGTATACAACTAGCATAGACAAATAGGACTTCATGTGATGACCTAACAAATACACTGACAAGGTTGTATAAATAACAAACGGACTTTTTTTTTTTTAACGTAGCTGTGAAAAGCAAGTAACATGGAGTTTTTAGTGTAATGACATATCCCCCCCTCCCTTCTCATGCATCTCCAATGACAGATCCCATCTCCCATTGCTACCCAATGACTTATCCTTCCTTCTAAACCCCCGATTGATAAATTTCACCTCCCAATGCTGCCCAGTGACAGATCCTTCTTCCGGTAGAGTCTGCTTATGAGAGTTTCCAGAGATTGTGTAATAAGTCGATTCTACCAGTTGGTTAAACTGGATTTTAAGACCAATTTGCATTTTATTAAGCCCCTGAAGCAGCCCTGGGTGAAACATGACCATATCGGGCATCATCTTTTAATCACTGGAACATGACATGTGAATAAAGTGTTCTGTTAGTCTTCTCATCTGCTAGCTTTCTGTTTGTTTTCCAAGTTGGATTATGACAGCCAATTGCCTTATTTTATTTTTGTTGGCAGTTAGGTAGGACTGTAGTCTCTATGGTGAAAGGTTACATGTTTGAGAGGCTCCTGTATGTGAGAAAAGATTTTTAAACAAAAAGTGTCTGATTTCATATTTTGGGAGAATAAGAAAATAGGTAAGAGGGTGTGCTAAAGGGCATTTTTGCCACAGTTTAGTAAAACAACCCCTTTGTCCTGGACATTGAGAAAAAAGTTAGTGAATTGTAGTCTATTTAGACAAAAACTTTAGACCTGAGGTATTTGTCTATTGACTGCATACATTTTGGGTAATTGTAAGA
Organism: Geotrypetes seraphini; assembly: GCF_902459505.1. Lineage (NCBI taxonomy): Eukaryota > Metazoa > Chordata > Amphibia > Gymnophiona > Dermophiidae > Geotrypetes > Geotrypetes seraphini. The sequence goes on along the minus strand of NC_047088.1, from coordinate 226,893,413 downwards.
CCTCCTGCCAATAGTAGCTGAAACGACCAGGTCCCAATTTGTATTAGCCTCGTTCTGCTGTCCTCACTACAGATGCATCCGGGGACACCTCTTTAGAAAGAAATCACACACACACACAAACGCACATGATCCAAACAGATGTCTCTCCTTTATTCAGAGTACCGCAAACATATATATAGCATTTCACATGGGTCAGTTTTCTCAGCATATGACTGTAGGAAAGTCCATATATGGTAACAGGATACATAAAAGCAACTAGAAAAAGGTAGCAAACATAAGGAGGGGGGGAGGGGAGTTTCCATCTATGGCATATAATACTGTCTTGTCTAAGGTCCAACAATGCTTCTTATCTAAATCCTGGCCCACAGCACAGCACAGGGTGTGCACAAGATGTGGGGGTAACCTTGGCGAAAGTAATCAGCTATAGAACAGAAAAAGAAAAGACCTTTTGGCCTCTTGACAAACAAGAACTGTTTCAGCAGTTTTGTTTTATATGTTACACAAGCAGGAATAGAATAGACTTACAAGAAGTATATGCCCTTTCAGTAGCATTAGTGGTGATTACAAAAATGTATAATTTACAGTACCCCAAATGTTCTGCCTCCACTTTCACGGAAGCAGGTTGCTTATGTATCAAATGTGTAAACAGAGTGTATTTCTTTCACTCAAGCTCCCAGTGTGCATTACTGCATCTTTAGTGAGCTGGTGCCCCATGCTTATTTGTTGCCTTTATCATTTGTTCTGTTTGGACTCTATTTTAGAGCTGCATGTGACCATAAAAGTGACTGTTCCCCTTCTGATTTACACCTTTGAGACTGCTACCTCTAAGTAACTTTGTGATACTAAGCTTTAAAATATAGCATTACCATTTCACAGAGCATGTGAAAATACACTCCCAACTTGCCGTAATCTTAGGAGGTTGAGAAAGAATTATGTGGGAGAAGAAATGTCTTAATATCTACTGAACTGTAGGTTTATTTATGTATTTATTTATTTATGTTAAGTTTTATGTTAAAGAAAGTTTGTTTAAAGAATCACAGAGTCCATCCTGGTAATATTATAAGCTACAGATCCAATGAGTTTATCTCTTTGGGATCCTCTGGGATAAGTCTCAGAACTGTAAAATCAAAAGTTGCTTGACAATCCTCAGTTAAAAGTGAAAGGCCAAGATACCAGGCAAGTCAAATTTATTTTAGCCCCATTGGGTTATATTAATATGTTACTCACTACATTCAGCTTTAAGATCTCTTTCCTTCTCTCACTGAAATGCACAGCACCCACACTTGTCATATGATATGAATGTTGTGTAAAAATTGCATAATTATTCCTAACCTACATTTGCCATTTTCAGTACACAGAACATATAAGGCTGTCCAGCAATGGCCCTACTTCTTAACTACTGGAGTAGCCACTTAAATACCATTCCAGCTCATCATAACACATCATGAACCACAAGGTCATTTCACTTTGGTTTTGATACCATCCTTTTTCTATTTAGTTATCCTCTGTGCCTATCTCATACACTCCCCCTTTTACTAAACCACAATAATGGTTATTAGTGCAGGGAGCTGCACTGAATGTTCTGCTCTGCTCCCGATGCTCATAGCAACTTTATGAGCTTCGGGAGCAGCGCGAAGCATTCAGCGTGGCTCCCTGCACTAATAACCACTATTGCAGATTAGTAAAAGGGTGCCGGGTGGGGGGGGGGGGACATTGTATTAAATTCCATCACTGTTTTTGTCTCCACTACCTCCATCTGTAGAGCATCCACCACCTCTCTGTGAAAAAAATAAAAGTATTTCCTGATGCTATTCCTAAGTCTACTGCCCTGCAAACTCATTGCAGGTCCTTTATTTCAACTGCTTCCCCATCTATGGATTGAGTTTAAAAGTAGATGACATCAGAGGCATGAGGGGATTGGATCTAAGGTGGGAATCATAAGAGGAGATCAGATGGGGGATGTCTGGTTTTCAATTTTATTTAATTACTAGTGTTTAAGCCCGTTACATTAACGGGTGCTAGAAATATGTCTGTCTGTCCTTCTTTCTGTGTCTCTCCCTGCCCCTATCTCTTTCTTCCTTTCTTTGTCTCTCTCTCTCCCACTGTCTGTCTGTCTTTTTGTCTGTCTGTCTCACTGGCCCCCTTTGTCTGTCTGTCTTTCTTTCTTTCTGTCTCCCTGCCTGCTGTCTTTCTTTGTCTGTCTTTCATTCTCATGCGCTGCCTGCCTATCTTTCTGTCTCTCCATGTCCCCCTTCTGTCTCACCCCCCAAAGCAAACCAAGATTGCTCCCTGGCCCCCTTTCCCTTTCCCTATCCCCCTCCCCCCACTTCCCTGTGCAGCAGCAGCATTCCACCTTCCCTGTGTAGCAGCAACAGCATTCACCCATTCCCTGTGCAGCAGCATTCCTCCCTTTCCCTGTACAGCAGCAGCATTCCCCTCCTTCCCTGTGTAGCAGCAGCATTTCCCCCCTTCCCTGTGTAGCAGCAGCATTTTCCCCCCTTCCCTGTGTACCCACCCCTTGCCTGCTCCCCCTGTTCACTTCCTTTTTTCTCCCCCATCCAGCAGCACCCCTTTCCTGCTCTCCCTGTGAATACGCCCCGCAGAAATCTACTTGCCTCGAAGAAAAGCGCTGCGCCGCGCTGTTGCTGGCCTTGGTATCTTCTCTCCACTGCAGCCCGCCCTAGCGGAAACAGGAAGTTGTCAGAGGGCGGGCCGCAGTGGAGAGAAGATGGCGAGGCCAGTGGCCACATAGCACAGCGCTTTTCAGTTAAACGCTGCAAGCGGGTGAGCAGGGGAGAGGGAGGAGGGGGAAAAATAGATGCTGGCAGGGGTGCCTGTGTCCCCCTGTTCTGAATCAGCGGCGGCAGCGGTTTCTCTGGTGGTGAGTCAGGGTGGGAGGAGGGGAGTGGCCAGAGTGTTCCCTGCTGCTGGGTTCTAAAATAGAACCGGCCACGGATCAGAAAACACGGCGGCAGGGAACACGAAACCCTAAGTGCGCATGCGCGCTTAGGGTTTTATTATATAGGATGTATTTATTATTAGTGTGTCCACTATTATATTACATTATATTATATTAGCTGTTGCCACTGTTGTCCAATGCCTTGGTCACAGTGCTGATTGTTTGGGCATGGAGAGTTTGCTTGGCTTGAATATTGGTCGCCGTACCTTAAGAAGGATATGGCGTTACTCGAGAGGGTTCAGAAAAGAGTGACACAATTGATAAAAGGTATGGAAAACCTTTCATATGCTGAAAGATTACAGAAATTGGGGCTCTTTTCCCTGGAAAAGCGGAGACTTAGAGGGGACATGATAGAGACTTACAAGATCATGAAGGGCACAGAGAAAGTGGAGAGGGACAGATTCTTCATCCTTTCGAAAACTACAAGAACGAGAGAGCATTCAGAAAAATTAAGAGGGGACATATTCAGAACCAATGCTAGGAGATTCTTCTTCACCCAAAGGGTGGTGGACACCTGGAATGCGCTTCCAGATAGGACAGAGTACAATATTGGGGTTCAAGAAGGGATTGGATGATTTCCTGAAGGAAAAGAGTATAGAAGGGTATAGATAGAGGATTACTATACAGGTCCTACACCTAATGGGCCACCGCGTGAGTAGACTGCTGGGCACGATGGACCTCTGGTCTAACCCAGCAAAGGCACTGCTTATGTTCTTATGTTCACACTGAATTACCTGCATTGGCAGAGAGTGTGAGCTATCTGACACATGAACATGAAGCTTAAAGAATGGTCTGAAATTTGGCAGTGAAAATTTAATGCTAAGAAATGCAAGGTCATACATTTAGGCTGCAAAGACCCGAGGGAATGGTAGAGATTAGGGAGTGAAGAGCTTATGTGTATAGCATAAGAGCGGGACTTGGGTGTGACTGTATGTGATGATCTTAAGTTGACCAAACAGGTTGGAAAGGTGACAGCGAAAGCTAGAAGTATGCTAGGGTGTATAGGGAGAGGTATGGCCAGTAGGAAAAAGGAGGTATTCATGCCCTTGTATAAGGCTCTGGTGAGACCTCATTTAGAATATTGTGTACAATTCTGGAGGCTGCACCTTCATAAAGATACAAAAAGGATGGAGTCGGTGTGTGATCTTCGTGATAAGGCGTATGGGGACATATTTAAAGATCTCAATCTGTATACTTTGGAGGAAAGGCGGGAGAGGGGAGATATGATAGAGTCGTTTAAATACCTACATAATATAAATGTGCATGAGTCGAGTCTCTTTCATTTGAAAGGAAACTCTGCAATGAGAGGGCATAGGATGAGTTTAAAAGTATATACTTTTTTATAGAAAGGGTGGTAGATGCATGGAACAGTCTCCCAGAAGAGGTGGTGGAGAAAGAGACTGTGTCTGAATTCAAGAAAATGTGGGATAGGCACATGGGATCTCTTAGAGGAAGAGATCATGGTTACTGCAGATGGGCAGACTGGATGGGCCATTTGGCCTTTATCTGCAATTTTGTTTCTAAGTTTCTAGTTTAAATAGAAAAAAAAGATAGGAGAAAGAAGGGGCGTATTGGCACAGGAAGAGAGATGCAGTACCCTGGTTTGTAAGTACAAGTTTGGCACAAGTCTTCTTAAACTGGGAACTGCCTGTATATTCAATCTACACTCAGGAAGGGAAAAACACACAGAAATATTTGGGCAAACAAAATCTTCCACAGAAAAACATTGTAGAACTTCTGCCTGAAAGTGCTGACAGTAATAATTAGGGGTTTTTTTTGGTTTGTTTGTTTTTTGAGGGGGGTTGTTGCTTACTTGATTTTATTGTGGGGAGTTTGTACTCGTACCTTTTCAGAATCTGTAGAACAGCAAATACTTTGCATAAGATTTTATTCTAAAATAGCAAAAATAAATTGATTGTTAGGACCAAGAAGCTTATATACTAACTTTTTTTCCTTTCTATATACAAAGGATCATATGCACTAGTTTCTTCCATTTCAATATTTTTAGCATGTGTGATAAAAGGACACTTTGGGCTCCTTTTACGAAGCCGCGTGACTTTTAATCACCCCGCGCTAGCTGAAAAACTACCACCTGCTCAAGAAGGGGCAGTAGTGGCTAGCACATCCAGCTATTATGCACGTTAAACCGCTACCGCGGCTTCGTAAAATGAGTCTTTAAAAGGGCAAGGAAGTAAATTAAATAATGTTCCTACGGGTTTCCTATCGCTCATTTTCTCCCTCTTTTTTTCTTCACAAAGACTGTAAGAAATAAGGAATGCGCATTCATTCTTGATGAAACTGCACAAGAAATTGAGTGGAAAAAGGGCCCAGGTTGAATCAAATCCTTATTCATTCCATTTTTTTCAGTCACAAACTACACCTTTGGGAAGGGGAAGGGCAAATAAGCCTGAGTCACTTCAGGAAGAGCGGAAGGCAGAAGTAAGAGGCACTTTACAATCATTTTAAAATTATTTCTGAGAAGTTGCTAAACAAGACTAACCCTGCCACCCTTTTCCCAAATCCTATGACTGATGATGTCTTCAGCACATGACAATTGAAGTAAAACAAAGCAGAAGTAGAACACCAATTTCTGCCGTACATTTTGGCACAGAGAGGACAGAAATGAATGAAAGCTTGATAAAAAAGGCTAAAAATTTGCAAATTAAAAAAAAAAAAATGACAAGAAGAAGCAGGGAAAGTATGCAGATCATTCTTTCCATCTTATCTGCAAGTAAATATAAATATATGTATATATATATAACTAGTTTTTAAGCTCATAAACATTAACAGGTGCTAGAATAGATGTGTCTGTCTGTCTATCTTTTTTTCTTTCTGTCTCTCTCCTTGGCCGCTGTCTGTTTTTCTTTCTTTCTCTTTCTCCTTGGCCACTTTCTGTCTGTCTTTCTTTCTCTCCTTGGCCGCTTTCTGTCTGTCTGTCTTTCTTTCTTTCTGTCTCTCTCTCACTGTCACTGCCTGACTTTTCCATCTCAGCATCAATTTGTGTGTCATTCTGTTGGGACCTCTCGCTTTACACTGCCCAAACTGTGGTCTTCTTCCCGGTCCTTGTCTTCACCATTCTCCTTCTGCAGGGCTGTAGATTCGCCATTTACTGGGGCAGAAACATCTGCACAGGGCTCCTTCCTCTCTGTCTCATTCTCAGCTTCCTCTCCTGTCAGCTTCTCATTGTTTTTCTCAGCTTTGTCCTCAGTCATGCTGTTTTTGTTTGTTTTCTGAAGTGGCCCCATCTTTGGTCCCAGGACACGGGATTTCAGGCTTGGGTAAACCTCAGCAGCCTTCTCCATCACATCCTTGTTGGATTTGTAGCGATGAATATGGTTATCAACCTTCAGTGCAAACTTGATCTCACTGTGGAGTTTCTGCAGCTTCTCTTCCACAGATGGCTCTTTCTTTTTTTCTTTCCATGCTTTATCCACCTTTGGAGTTCTGCTTCTGGTCTTTCCCCCCTCAGCACGGGCTTTGTTTTCCTTCTGATTTGGTTTTCTTGCTGACTCAAACTGCTGCTTCTTCATGTCATCACAAATGTTGCTGTCACTATCACTGTCCTGCCCTTTTTCCATCTTTTCTCCAGAACTGCTGCATGCCACAGGCTCCATCGCCACCGCAAACCGCCATAGGCTCCACTGCCATATGTGTCGCAAACCTCTACTGCGCATGTCTGCCACGGAGCTACGGATCAGGGATGCAGGGATCATGAAGTCTGAACTGCGCATGTGCGGTAAGGGTTTTATTATAGCGAATGCCTCTGAATTGCTCCATAGTGCGACCTCATCTGGAGTATTGTGTTCAATTCTGGTGTCCTTATCTCAAGAAAGATATAGTGGCGCTAAAAAAGGTTCAAAGAAGAGCAACTGAGATGGTAAAGGGGATGGAACTCCTCACGTATGAGGAAAGACTAAAACAGTTAGGGCTCTTCAGCTTGAAAAAGAGATGGCTGAGGGGAGATATGATTGAAGTCTACAAAATCTTGAGTGGAGTAGAACGGGTACAAGTGGATCGATTTTTCACTCCCCCAAAAATTACAAAGACTAGGGGACACTCGATGAAGTTATAGGGAAATACTTTTAAAACCCATAGGAGGAAATTTTTTTTCACTCAAAGAATAGTTAAGCTCTGCAACGTGTTACCAGAGGATGTAGTAAGAGCGGATAGCGTAGCTGGTTTTAAGAAAGGTTTGGACAAGTTCCAAGGTGTAGTAATATTCCATGCTACTGATACAGGGCAAGCAATGGCTTCCCCATGTCTTTCTCATTAACAGACTATGGACTTTTCCTCCAGGAACTTGTCCAAACCTTTCTTAAAACCAGCTATGCTATCCGCTCTTACCACACCCTCTCGCAATGTGTTCCAGAGCTTAACTATTCTCTAAATGAAAAAAATTCCCCTTATTGGTTTTAAGTGTATTTCCCTGTAACTTCATCAAGTGTCCCCCTAGTCTTTGTAATTTTTGATGGAGTGAAAAATCGATCCACTTGTATCCGTTCTACTCCACTCAGGATTTTGTAGACTTCAATTATATCTCCCCTTAGCCATCTCTTTTCTAGTGAAATTGATATTTGTTTATCTTTATTACCTATTGGCTCCTTTTACTAAACAGAAGAAGAGCTTCTTACCATGGCCCGGTGAGGTAAATGCTCCAACGTTCATTCAATTCCTATGAATGTTGGAGCATTTACCTTGCCGGCTTGCGGTAGGAAGCACTTTCATAGTTTAGTAAAACATAGCTTATATACCCAAAAGGGTATCTTTGAGATTTTGGTTTTTTTTTAATCAAATTATCATTATCAAATTTAGAGTCCAGTTTTGGAAAAGATATGAAGATGAGACTTGGTATGACTAAGTTGTGAACAATTCCCCTTGTATTGTACAAATATAGTAACATAGTAGTAACATAGTAAGTGACAGTAGATAAAGACCTGCACAGTCTATCCAGTCTGCCTATTAGTTATTCTCATTAAAATATAAGATTAAATTGACTTGGCTCTTCTTTGATATTTCTGGACCATAGACTAAAGTCCACCTGGTATTGTCCTAGGTTCTAACTACTGAAGTTGCCATCTAAGCTCATTCCCACCTATTCAACCATCCCATTGATTGCAGGATAGCTACTGTAAAGTCTGGCCAGTATCTCCTCATGTTCCAAGTTAACAGAGTTCCCATTGATGCCCTCCCAAGCCCTTCCTACACTGAATCACAATATATGGGACACAAACCATACAAGTCTATCTAATATGGGCCTTATTTCTTTAATTTATACCATTTGTTTTCTAATTAGAGATCTTCTGTCTTTATCCCACGCTTTTTTAAATTCCATCACCGTTTTCCTCACCACTACCTCCCTCGAGAGGGCATGTTCTACCAAATACAGAGTGTCTTGTAAAATATAATAATAATAATAGCTTTGTTTATATCCCATCATACCTTTTAAGTTCAAGACGGTATACAAGAGGTGCTGTAAAGACACCGAGGTTACATCAGTTAGAATTGAGAAGGGGTAGTAGACAATTGAGTAGGAACATATTAGACTGCATTTCCATGTCTCCCCACATCTGGTGGGACCAGTGATCTTAGAAAACTGCATACTGGGAAAATGTGCTTCAATAGCCCACAGATGCATAACAGAAGCCTTACAAAATTACTGTTTCAGTTCTCCACATACACCCATTAACCAAACTGACATTAATACCCCCATCCACAACAAGATCCTTCCTGTCATCTAGTCTGCTGTTTCCCCAAGATCTTCTTGGCTCGATAACTTCTTTTGGCACCGTTTCCCTGGTATAAACACCCCAGCAACAAACACACATCCCAATTGCCCCCAAGTAGTATCTCCTAACCTCAGTCCTTACAGTATACTCCAGCATTTACCAAAGTTACAATAGTCCCTAATCTCTAATGTTTCCACTGGGCATGCCAATTCTCATTTCCATGACTTTTCCAAAACTGGATTATAAATTTGATAATAGCAATTTAAGAAATAACTGTTTTCCTTAAATATATTTTCCTTTGCTCTCCTTGGAACAACACAGCCCCAATAATGTGGACTATATGGTGACTTATGAGTGTATTTTCTTATTATATACTTTTTTAATATAATTTTCTTGGAATTTGTTATTGATGTAACAAACAGAAATGAATACAAATTAAAAAAAAGAAAAGAACTGAAGATCCCCTTTTGGTTATGAATATAATTTTCACTAGCAATGTTAGCTATGTGCTGTTCTTTCACCAAAACAGAAAAGAATTTACACATTGCCATCTAACTGAGTGACTGTTCAAGAGAGCTGTGATGCCTTTCACTGTTAGGCAGAGCAAAAATGTTACGATGAAAACTTCAATTCTCAGATTTACTTTTTAAGTGGAAAGAAAAAAAGTAGATATGCCATAAACATAAAAAAAAGTCAATAACAATCACTCCTCCTTCTCTGTGTCCTGGATTCAAAATGGCACCATGACCCCTAGAAGTAACCTTATGCTAATAATGCTAGTGTTCAGGGTGTGAAATAAGGGCAAATGCAAAGAAGCACGGAGCCTAAATTTAGGAACACTTATTAGGCCCTTGGTGTTTGGCACTACAATTAATTGAGTCTTTGTGCCGTATCACACAGAAGCCAAAATGTTCCTGTCATTGCTAGCAAGGTTTCTTTCTCTCTTAAACTTGTCAACTGGAAGGTGACATTTGACCTCAAGCCAGGATCCACAGCCACAAGATCAGCAGAGGTCAGGTTGTCTCGGCATCCAATAGCGCATTTAGGGTTGAGGCAGGAAGTCCAACATCCAAGAAGGCTTTTAGCAGCCAAGTGGGGGACAGCTCAGTTTCTTTCTTCACTTGCTGACTTAAAACTGCAGTCATGTTTTCTACAGATCATTCTTGGAGAAGGCAAAAAAGCATTGGAGGATGAGAGTAAGAAAACTAAATTAAGGAATATATAAGAGGCTGAGTCTGCAGGAAGTCATTTTGCGATATGCCCTAAGTCAGCTGCCACTCACTATATCTCTTCACTTATCTGTCCCCCTATGTTCCTCCCAGTGAGCTCCGCTCTGTGCCCTTCTCTTCAACTGCCAACTCCAGACTCTGGCCCTTCTACCTTGCTGTGCTGTATGCTTGGAATAAGCTGCCCAAATCCCTACAGCAGGCTCCGTCTCTGGAAGTGTTCAAAGCCCAGTTAAAAGCCCACCTCTGAGAGTGCTTTCGACTCCTAACTCCTCTCACCTTGGGTTTCAAGTTTCAAGTTTATTATAGAAATTGATTAATCGCCTATTCCAAATTCTAGGCGATGTACAAATCGATAAAAATTACAAAGTTAGGGGAAACAAACGTAACTAACAAAAAAAAAACTAAATCTACTAAACATAATAAAAAAAACAACTTGGGAGGGGGGCGCTAGAAAGCCCGAACAAGATGGAGGCTTAGATCCCGAGCTCCCGCTAGCGATCCCGATACACAGCACATATCACTAACTCTACCTGCTCATAATTTGCTTATTTTACAACGAAACGATGCCTCAACCTAAGCAGGGAAAAATAGAGGCTGCTTTCGCCGGCACTTTGGGTGCAAAAAGACCGAAACAGGACCCACCGACGCCTACGAAGGGAGAAGCGACCCAACCACGTGGCGATCCTGACTTGACCATTTCGGAGCAATTACAGTTAATATCTAATATGATGTCGGAAAGCAAAGATGATATAAAGGACATCAAATATGAAATTATGAACTTAACTGAAAAATTCTCGGCGATGGATGCCAGACTACTTGTTTTGGAACGCAAACACCTGGTAGTTGATGAGATTGCCACTAATCAGAAGATGGACCGCCGAGCCCTGCATGCGCTAGAGAGTCTCCTGGAGGACCTCGGGAATCGCGGCAGAAGACAGAACCTTCGCGTCAACGGCTTGCATGAAGGAACGGAAGAGTCGGATGCTTGCAAATTTTTCGAGGACTGGCTTCCCAAGGTGTTATCTCTCAAATTTGATCGGGCCCTTGAAGTGGAACGAGCCCATAGAGTGCCGACCAAGGCGCCTTCAGGCTCCCAACGGGCACGCCCGATGGTATTGAAATTACTGCGTTTTCCACATGTTGCTATGATACTAGACAAAATGAGATCTCTGAAAAAAATTGAGTGGCAGGGGCAGTCAATATATATATCTGCAGATTACACGAAAGATACGGCAGAGAAGCGCCAAAAATTTCTTGCTCTGCGTCCCCGACTGTGTGCAATTGAGGCCCGTTTTGGTCTCTTGGCTCCTGCACGCTTTAAGATCACATATCAAAATAGAACCAAAACTTACACAGATCCTAATGAAGTGGATAAATTCTTGAAAGAGCAAGAGGACCTTGTGCGTATGGACACCTGATATTCTGTGTTAATGTTATTCATATTTGTGCTTGCCATGACTTCAAATACTGTTATGTGACTGGGTGGTTGTATAACTTTTCTGCTGTTATAGCTCCACTTTGGTGGATATTGGTGCTGTGTTTTCACCATTGATGTTAATGTTTGACTCATCCCCTTCTAGGGGGATCGCTGGGGGGGGGGGGTGAGAGGATTTTGAGCCTCCGTGTTGTTGCTGTGTCTCCTCCCCTCCGCAGGCCCTAGGGTCGCCTTTTGGGCGGGTTGGTTACAAGGCATCTGTCTTGTGGGTGGTTGGGAGTTGTTATGTTTGACGGGGGAGGGGGAGATGTATGATTGTGGGTATGTATGGGGCTTTTCTTTTTAGTTTTAGCTTAAGGCAGTGGCTTACAAGTCTGAGATTTGCTTGGCATGTGACTTTTAGCACTGATGCTGTACTGATATTGATACTGACACTGATGTTACTCCATGCTGATGGGAATATGTAAGGTCCTATCTCTGAATATCAGAGGTTTACATCATCCTATCAAGAGGAAAAAAATGCTGTTGTTTTGTAAACATCACTCTGCACAGGTAGTCTTTTTGCAAGAAACCAAGCTGAATGTAATTGAATCTACCAAACTGAAGAGGGATTGGGTCTCACATTGTTTCTTCTCCCCAGCTGTTTCCACTAAGGGTGGGGTTGCTATTTTATTATCTAAACATCTTCGCTACACTATAATTGGCTCCTCCCATGATTCCCAGGGTAGATGGGTATCTGTCACCCTTGATATAGCTTCCAGTAGGTATACATTCCTCTCGCTCTATGGACCCAATACAGCAGATCCAAAGTTCTTTCACGAGATATTCAAGGAGCTGGCTTCCCTTTCTACTGACTATATCATTGTGGGCGGAGATTGGAATTTGGTTATGGATTCCCACTTAGACCGCAAATCTCACTCCTTCTATCGCTTGCCTACGACCCATTCGCTCTTAAGAAATATCATTCAGTCCTATGACCTTGCTGATGTATGGCGCCTCTTTCACCCCAAAGATCAAGAATATACCTTTTGGTCAGCGCCTCATGTGTCTGCTATGCGACTGGATTACTTCCTTATGTCTAATTCGCTCATACACTCTGTTCATTCTTCATCTATACTCTCCTGTCCTCTTTCAGACCATTCTGCCATATCGATATCATATGCTCTCTCGACCCCCTCACCCTCTACATCTTCATGGCGCTTGAATGTTGCTCTTTTGCAAGATCATGATTTCCTTTCCCAGGTGGAACTGTGGACAACTGAATATTTCATGTACAATGATAGTTTCAAGTTTCAAGTTTTATTAGGATTTTATATACCGCCTATCAAGGTTATCTAAGCGGTTTTTACAATCAGGTACTCAAGCATTTTTCCCTCTCTGTCCCGTTGGGCTCACAATCTATCTAACGTACCTGGGGCTATTGAGGATTAAGTGACTTGCCCAGGGTCACAAGGAACAGTGCGGGGTTTGAACCCACAACCCCAGGGTGCTGAGGCTGTAGATCTAACCACTGCGCCACACACTCCTCCTATATCTTATCCACACACCGCTTATATCTTATCAGATGATATGGGATGCTTATAAGGCGTACTTGAGAGGTCGCATCATAGCCTATTCGGCTCATCTTACCAAATCTCGTAAACAATCACTGCTTGATCTTGATGCTCAAATAAAATCCTTGGAGGTTCGATATCATATCTCATCGGCTGCCTCGGATTTGATACAAATACGTAAGTTGAAATTCCGATATAATACCATTCTATCTTAGCAGGCCGGTGTAATGTTGTTACATGAAGGTGCTTTGTATTATGAAGGTGCTTGGTCGAGAATTGCGATATCCCATTTACCTTTCTTTTTATTCACCTATATGGGGTAATCCCCAGATTACTGTGGGCTCCCGTATGATATACTGGTCTGTCTGGATTGAGTGTGGGATTTGGTACCTCCGAGACTTACTGAATAAGGGTAACCTGATGTCATTTACATAGCTGAAACATACTTATGATTTGCCTACCAACCAAGCATATAGATATTTACAGCTTAGACATAGCATAATGGCTACTTTTGGGACTAATTTGAGTCGCCTCCATAGTACTCCTATATCCCCTATTATTCGTCTGTTATCAGCATGGAGTAACAAACCGCATGTCATGTCTGTGATATATGGTGTATATCGAACTGCAGGTCGTTCACGTTATTACCTGTCCAGCGCTTATGGGAACGAGATCTCTCTCGTTCAGTTTCTGAAAGTCAATGGAACCAGATATGGCGCCGCTCCAACAGACTCTTGCACTCGGCCTCTCTTAGACAATCTTTGTTTTTTGTTCTTCATAAATCGTTATGGACTCCAATCAAGCAACAACGAGTTGTGTCCACTTCATCTAACGAGTGTTGGAGATGCCTTATGTCTGCTGGAACTCTTCAACACATGCTTTTTGACTGCTCCTTTGTAACTGGCTTTTGGATGGATGTTGGAGATATTGTGAGTCATATTATTCCTTCTCCGGCAGTGTTGTCCTATGACCTTATAATACTAAGATCCTCAGCAATTGAACCTCCACTTCCTCGACATATGGAGACCCTGTTTGACATACTCTGTGGCTTGGCCATCAAGACTGTTCTGCTTCATTGGAAGACGCAGAGACCGGTATCTGTTTCTCAATGGTGGTCTATGGTTCTCTCTGTGTATAAATATGAGTCCAGAGTGGCCGAGTGCAGAGGCTCACAATCTATTTTTCGTAATATCTGGTCTCCTTTGATTGCTTACTGTGAGTGTACCATATGAGGTTTTTCATTTGTGTTATATCTTATTTTATTTGTATTTCTACAGTACTGTATCGATGGTGCTTTTGATACTACTAATGACTGTATATGCTATGCTATTGTATATCAGCAAGCTTGTCTCCACTACTTTATATTAGTGGAATGTTTATTTCGCTGCCATGAGCTGTTTTGTTATTGTTTTTGTATTTCTTTCTTTCTTAATAAAAATTGATTGACTTAAAAAAAAACAACTTATACAAACATAATAAAACACAAGGAAAGGCTAGGAAAGAAATACAATCTGATTATAAAGAAAAACAATTAAGGTTAAAAACAATAGGAAAGGGAAAGAGAAAACTATCAAAAGATATAAAGATAAAATGAGGGCCATAAGCGATTCATTTAGTCATTGAATGCATCTTTAAAAAGAAAACCCTTGAGTTTGCTCTTAAATTTTTCCAAGTTTTTTTCCTCTCTTAAATAAATTGGAAGGGCATTCCATGTTTGAGGAGCTGTAACGGAAAAGATAGATTGCCGCCGTGTGTTAATAATTTTAAGAGAGGGAATGACCAATAAGTATTGGTCATTCGACCTCAGTAATCTAGATGAAGTATAAGGAATCAAAACTTTATAAATAAAAGCTGGGGTTTTGAATGTCAGAGATTTAAAGGTGAGAGACTTAATTTGTACATTATACGATGAGCAACTGGAAGCCAATGTGCTTTTCTAAGTAAGGGGGTCACATGATCAAATTTCTTGGCTTTCATAATAAATTTAATAGAAGCATTTAGGATGATCTGCAGACGCCTAATTTCCTTTTGAGCCAATCCCCTAAATAGGGCATTACAGTAATCAATTTTTGAAATAACCAAAGGGTGAATTAGTGTGTTCAGAGACTTTGGACATAAGAATTTAGACACTGAACGAATCTGACGGAGTCTGTAAAAAGTTGATTTAACAACGTGACTAATATGATCATGGTAAGTTAGTTTATCATCGAAGATAACCCCTAGAATCCTAATTCTGTTTATCAACTTAAGAGAGATACCTTTAATAGAGATTGGAAGGATAAGTTTATAACCATCTTTCCAGGGGAAAAGCATAATATTTGTTTTATTGATATTGAGGGCTAATCTATTGGTATCAAGCCATTGGTGAATCTGTTCTAGATTTTCATTAATAGCTGATATTTCAGAAGAACTATTGGGGTCAAGAGGATGTAAAAGCTGTATATAGGCAAATACAGAAAAACCAATAGATTGGCAAAGAGTCATGAGATTGTAAGCTCTTCTGAGCAGGGACTATCTATAAATGTCAAAATGTACAGCGCTGCATACGCCTTTCAGCACTATATTAATGATAAATAGTGGTAGTAGTAGTGGGTATATTGTGACCAAGGACATAACATGCCTGCTGTCATAGAGCCCTGCTATTTCCCTTCAAAAGCTCATCACAATAGCTGCCTAGTCCACAATGCCAAACCAGCATTTCCTGTGAAGAGTCAGTAGAGGTTATGCTGTTATGTGCTAGGGCAGTGTATCGCAAACTGTGTACCGTATCACCCTAGTGTGCCTTCTGAGATTTCAGGTGTGCCGTGAGATGCTGGGGAGGAGGAGAGGTGTTGGCGCCTGCAGGCCATGTCTCTCGTGGCAAGAGGCACATCCTGTAGGCAATCAGGCAGCACCAGCGCCTCTCCTTCTCTCTGTGCATCTTCCCTGCTGGCACCCCCCTACCGGCAGCTCAGGGCATGCGCCGACGTCGACGTGATGACATCATGCAAGCGTGTGACATCATTGTGTTCATGTTCATGCATTTTCGGATGCCTCGAGCCGCAGCCACTACATTTAATAATAATAATAATAATAATAACTTTATTCTTCTATACCGCCATAGTCGTGAGACTTCTAGGCGGTTCACATCGAAGAGAGCTGGACAGTCAGTGAGTTACAATATGCAGTTAGTCAGAGAATTACAGTATGCAGAATCTTTAAAGGCAGCGAATTACAATATATAGATTGTTAAAAATTGTTAAGAATTTCAGACATACACAGGAGTAGACATATTTGAAATAATAGCGTGCCACAGTTCAACATAGTTTGCGAGATATTGTACTAGCGGCTGGAGAAGGTGGTGACTCACACATTGGCTTATTTTGCTGCTTCTGTTTACTTGTTAACCTACTCAGTCAACATCTGATTCATTATAGCCCCCCAAAGCAAGTTGCATCTCCACTGGGAAACTGCTTCATGTATCCACTACCCTATTTGAAAAGAAATATTTTCTAAAGTTAATCTCTATCTCATTTCAGGCTCAGATTACGACTTTTCTTATGCAAGAACTTCTTTTCAACTGAAAAATGCTGTTTTTTTATTTTTATGCAAGCACCTTCTTTTTGGTGTCCTAATGAAATGAGAACCTATTCTATAATGGCATTTGGACACCCAGTGTAACATGATATCAGCATGATTTTCATCTAGGCACCCACTAGAGCTGCCAAATGGATCCAGATTTGCCAGACATGGTTGATCCAGTCCTAGGTTTACCCTATTGATTACAGAGGTTTATTGTTCTGATTTCCTCACTGTATTGCTTAAAAACAATAAGATTATATCCCAGCATGCAATGGGGCAAACCCAGTACTGGATCAATCTTGTCAGATGAATCTTGATCTAGTTGGGGGAGGGGCCTTAGGCACCTGAGTCAACCAGAGCCTTAGGCCCCTTCCTGTGTATCTCATGATACACATGGGAGGGGAAGACCTGCCATTTTGGACTGGTGGGCCTCGAAGCAGGAGGGACCAAGCATCTTTCCTGCTCTCAACTTCTCACAAAGGTACAGGAGGGTTCAGGGGGTGGGAGGAGTTTCAGGGTAGCTTAAGGTGGTAGGAGGGAGTGGGAATTCCTCTTGCCTTTTTTGGAGGGAAGGGGTAGGGTAGGGGATGGATTAGGGGGGCGCCTGGTGTGGGGGACCTCCATTGGCAGGAAGGAGTGAGCATCCCTCCTGCCATTTTTCCTGCCAGGGGTACTAACTTGGAGACTAGTGTGATCACATAATTTGACAGCCAGTAGGAGTGCCTTTATCATATAGTAATAAATTTGTCATGGAACTTTTTAGATAGGAACTTGTACAATTTATCCCAGTAGATGCATAAGTCATAAGGTATCTCTTCATTTTCTCTTTTTATTTTTCTTGCTAAAACTAAAGAGCAATCCAGTTCGGAAACTCCTGCATCTTATTTCCTTGTGGTAGTACTGACTGATTTTATGTTCTTATCTGCTGAGATAACTAAGTTGTCATTTATAATTAGCTTTATGTTCTTCTCCAGGACTAATTACTTTTCTTTTTATCAAGTTCATTTGATTGCAAAGACAAAAGTGCCATGTTTACATATTTGCACAGAATCCCTAAACTTGCCGAACTGTATGCCTTAATTTATTTATGTAAGATAAACCTGCACAAGAGTAGTGTGTGTGTGTATGCCTTTGAGTCCACCACTGAACCATGGCTGCGTGCACAGTGAGGAATCTTCCCTGTGATGTTTCAAGGCAGAGTACTGGAGTGGTTTGCCGTTGCCTTCTCCTGCGCAGTGTGTGACTCCACGATGTTGCTGCTGCCCAGCATGAGGCCCTGTGGCCTACAGCATCTGGTGGTCTCCCATGTACTGTAGGTACTAGCCAGGCCTGACCATGCTT
Organism: Geotrypetes seraphini; assembly: GCF_902459505.1. Lineage (NCBI taxonomy): Eukaryota > Metazoa > Chordata > Amphibia > Gymnophiona > Dermophiidae > Geotrypetes > Geotrypetes seraphini. Next base: position 226,875,609 of record NC_047088.1, on the reverse strand, counting down.
AGCTTCTGAGAGCAAGAGTGGGCCTACCCAGGGCAACCAAGGCATAGGTGCGTGAGTAGTAATTAAGGATAATATATATTTGCAGAAAATTATATTAATATTAATACCATTTATTAATCTTATTTTTAAGCACTGGCATTATTTGTCTGATAGAACCATACTATAAGTAAGCATCAAATCATCAGTCATAAACATATTTAACTCAGATAAAAAACAACAACAACAACATAGAAGCATAGAAATATGATGGCAAATTAAGGTCAAGTGACCCATCCAGTCTGCCCATCTGCAACATCCATTATCTCCTCTTCTCCCTAAGAGATCCCATTTGCCTGTCTTATGCTTTCTTGAATTCAGAAACAGTTTCTATCTCCATCACTTCTTCCGAGAGACTATTCCACCTTTTCTGTAAAAAAAAGTATTTCCTTAGATTACTCCTGAGCCTATCACCTCTTTACTGCATCCTATACCCTCTGACTTTGGAATTTCCTTTCAATTGAAAGAGACTCGCCTTGTGTGTATTTATGCCACATAAGTATTTAAATGCCTCTATCATATCTCCCCTCTCCCGCCTTTCCTCCGAAGTATACATATTGAGATCTTTAAGTCTGTCCCTGTATGCCTTATGACGTGGACCACTGACCATTTTAGTAGCTTTCCACTGGACTGACTCCATCCTGTTTATACATGTGGATTATATTATTATATTATTACATTATGAAATTGATTCCTCATAGCCTTTAAAAATAAGCATAACTTTAGGGGCCCTTCTACAAAGCTACACATAAAGTAGCCTTGGTGTGCCCTTATGAGCGACTTTCCCATGCACTAAGGCCTCTTTTTGCCATGGTCAGAAAATGGCCTATTTTCCATTTTCCAGTTTAATGAACATGTGCTAATACTGTCATTAACATTCAGCCATTAGCAAAAATTAGCACGTGAGACCGTACTGCTACCTATTTTGTAAGTGGTAAGAGCTCATGTGCTAAACCTGCGCTAATCAGTTAATGAGCAGTAATGTAGCTGCGCTTTTTAGCGCAGAAATACCCACACTCTGCCCCAAACATGGCCTTTGGCTATAAAATAAAAATATTTTTAGCAAGTGGGTCATGTGCTCACACTTGTAACTTATCTCAGGATATGTCAGCGTGTCTCACAATGCACCATTTTAAGCTGCAGTAAGCATGCATTAGTGCTTACTGCAGCTTGGTAAAAGGTCCCCTAAGTTAATTATTTTAAAAGGAATAGAGTAAAATTGAATGTTCATGCTCACCTTAATTTCTGAACTTTACGGCTTAAGACAGAACCTAGAGGTCTAGCAAACACTCTGCTCCCGACTAATGAACTTGAAATAGTTGCAATGCATTAGCTTGCATTTAATTTTATTGAATTCAAATTCTTTGACAAGGCACTGTGTTCCCCTTGTTATATATGTGCATTATACTTCATGTTTTGTTTGTAAAGATTTCCTGTCAGTTTTATATTTTCGGGTTGGTTGCACTTTAACAAAATTACAAAAAAATGTTAATACCCTTTATTTTCCACACACTTCCTCTTTCAAGTTTACTAATGTTTTAGAATATTTTGTTTCTTTCCCTCACAGACATTAAGGCGCTCTTGTGACCTTCTGGCTCATAGAAAGGATTGAAACATGGGGTATTACACCATAGTTGTTTTTCCTTGGTCACAGGTCAAAGCATACCGAAGCTGCCTGACTAAACTTGACAACATCCTGATTTACTAAGTTGCTCAACATAATGTGCTGATAAATTCAGAGATCTTTACTGTCATGCTGTTACCTTTTTCTAATGTCTAATATGAAAGTTGATAAACTTAGGATGATTTTTAAAGATAAACTTGATATCTGATTACATTTCTAAACTTTAAATCTGGTTATTTTTAACAGTAATCTATCAGAGAAAAGTATAATTGTGTTAAAGATTTCAGACCAGACATTTATCGGTGAGCCTGACATCAGTTATGGGCAAAATAGTGGAGAGGATTATAAAGAAAAAATTACTGTGTATATACATAGAGGGGCATTTTAAAAACACATGTCTAAGTCTGATTTGGACGTATGACGCTAGACATCCAAAGTCGGCAGTAAGAAAATGCCTATTATTGAAAGGCAAACCACCATGCATCTAGAAATTTTTTTTTTTTTTCTGAAAATCCTCTATCTGGATATCCAGGCCACTGGGACGCCCAGACCGCCAGGACCTCTATCTTTTTATACCACATTTTCAACAAAAATGTTGTCCAAGTCCCAAACGCACAGAACAAGACCTTTTGGACGTGGGAGGGGCCAGTCCTGTAATGGACTGGTCACCCATACATGGGAACAGAGCAGTGGGACACCGCTGTGAACTTCATATAAAAGGTGCCCTATAAACATCTCACCAGAACTCCCATATAGCTTATGGTGAGCGTCCCCAAAACACACTATACCCACCTGTCTACAACCCAAATAGCCCTTATGGCTGCAGGTAGCATCTATATGGCTGTAGAGTAGGGGTTTGGGGGGCTCATATTTTCCACCATGAACATAATGATTAGAGTGGCCTATGGGACTTGCTACTCCTCTCTACGGTTTACTAGCCCACCTACCAGGCTACTTAAGACACCTGTATGCAGCTCTACTAGGCTTTCCTATACCAGGTGCTGATGTTCCAGAGACAGCTATGTATGTTTGTATTCTGATCTTTGTGGGTTTTAGGGGGTCTGTGAGCACTGGGGAGTATTGGGGTGTCTTACCTTGGTGCATACAGTGATCATCTGGTTAGTTTGGGCACCTTTGTGGCACTAAGAGTCTTCTAAAACAAGTCTAGTTCCAAAATGTTTGATTATTGCTGCAAGACACTCATGTCTAACCCACCCTTGATACTGCCCAAAGCCCATCCATAACAAGCCTCCACCAAACCCATCTTGTGTTCTGAACGTTCAGAGATTGGAACACCTCGCTAGAAGTACAAAATGACAGTTTGTATTGTCAGTATTTGGACATCCTAGTGATTAGGATGTCCCAGTGCTAATTTAGGATGCTTTTTGACATCTATGTTTTTTTATTATGGGCCCCATAGGCATGGATTAATGGGACAAACAATGATTTAGGCAATCTGCTACATTTCTTATAAGGGATGAATAAACATGGGGAAAGGTGAGACATTTGATATTATGTATCTGGATTTTCAGAAAGCATGTGAGAAAGTACCTCCTGGACAACTCCAGAGGAAATTAGAAAGTCATGGGACAAGTGGTAATGGCCTATTGTGGATTAAGAACTGGTTAAAAAAATAGAAACAGAAATTATGGTTAAATGGTCAATATTCTCAATGGAGAAAGTAAAATAGGGGTATTCCCCAGGGGTCTGTGTTAAGACCACTGGGTTTTTTTTTAACATATTTATAAATGATCTAGAAACAGGGATAATGAGTGAGGTGCTTAAATTTGTTCATGACACAAAGTCAAAGTCAAAGGGAGCATGAATAAGCTCCTAACCCAATATGCATGGGGCCAAACAAGTCAACAAAAGAGCTCCACAAGGCACTGTGAGTAGGGAACATGAGCTCAGTCATGGCTAATCACAGAAAATTACAGAACTACAGGAATTTCTGGTCCATAGCACAGTAATGTCTACTATATACAGAGGAGCTAATTCTATAAGCGGTATCTGCTGCATGTCAATCACAGACAGGAGCAACTTGCAGATTCATGGCTAGCAATGACCCTAAGCACAGGAAATGTAGGCCAGGATTTCTGGTGTCTAGGGTCCTTGCAGAATTGTAGCCAGTGACACCTTGTATTGCTGAAGTCTGACACCACCCCTAAACATGCCCACACCTGCATTTCAGCATCACTAAGCACTACAAAGCATCATGGACCAGGTGCTGGGGGGTGTTGGGGGGGTCCGGCAGGAGGGGTTATGTACCCTTCTGCCAGCGATCTTTGGGGGGGGCCTACTGGCAGGAAGGGTTGAGCACCTTCCTGCCAGCGATCGTGGGGTTCTGTGGTTAGGAAGGGTTGGGCACCCTTCTGCCGTGATCCTCGTGTGAAGGGGGAGAGGGGAGACTGGCGGCTGTAGCCGTGGCCACTATGCTAATCGCGGCAGGGAGATCCCTTGCTACGATTAAGTATAGTGGCCGTGTCTACTTACCATGTAGGCCAGAATTTTGCTGGCCTACATAGTAAGCATATCCGCTCTACTAGGGAGATACGTAGGGCCACCAAGGTTCACCTAAGGCAACCGCCTAGCCTTAGGTGAGGTAAGGCGGGCTTGCAGGCCTCCCTAGGCTCCCGGAGGTGCTTTCAATTTAGGCGGCCTGTCTGGGGAACATTTTTTTTTAGAACACATACCTCCCGATTGGCTGATTAGACAGCTGTAGGACGCCTACAACTGCCTACAATTGGGACTCACTTTGCAGAATCAGGGCCTACTTGCTCTGACACTACTCCAATGCTCATATGAGCGTCAGGGCAGTGTCAAAGCATTTAGCTCTCTGGACCATGGTAAAAACCTCTACCGCAGCTTAGTAAAAGGGGGAGGGATAAATTTTTAAAATAAATGTTAATATATCATTAATCTGACATGGTTAATATTTATTATTAGTGATTAATTTCTGCTATAGGAAACACATGACTGATATTTTTTTCTATAATTTCAAAAGAATCTTTGTGAAGTCAAGATGGTTTCAGTGTTAAAAAAAACACAAATAGTTAATATAAATTCAGTTGATGCAATTATAATGATTAAGAGAATCCAGAAAGCTTCATCAGCAGGACTGACAAATGCAATGAATTTAGCAAGAAATCTGTTTTAGCCAGCATTTAAAATGTTGACTGAATCAAACAGTGCATAAACTATACTTGCAATTTTAATTAAAGAAAAACTGATAAATGACAAAGATTTTGCTGTTCAGAAGATGGTTTTCTGTTACAGGAATATCTTTTCTCTAATGTTCTAGTTACCACACATGAAATGGTTTATGGATTTATGTTACCATAAATGAAAATTATGGCATTAATGCTTTATCTTCTTTTTTTTTTATATATATGCTTTTTTTTTCATATACGGTAATCTACTAGGCCAGATTCATCAAAATATGACTTTAAATGCTTAAAACAGAAAATATATTTCAAGGGAGTGAGGTGGAAAAGAATCTGTAAAGATGATCAATTAAAAAGGAAATAGTTTCTCGATCCTAGGAGACAATGTAAATGCAAGCTCTGGAAATGTTATTTATCATGCTCAAAAATAGGAACATGCAATAGCTATTGACTACCTCGGTGGAGGAGTGAGAACGTATTCCCCCCCCCCCCCCCCCCTTTACTAAGCCAAGGTAGAGGTTTCTTCCATGGTTCAGGGCGCAAAATGCTTCAACACTGCAATTTTGGTGGAAACATATTTTTATTGGAGTTTTATCTTACTGATATTGGACCTATAGCAGTTATAAAACCCCATTCCCTGTTCTAGTTTTAAAAGAACCCCCCTCCCCCCAAAAAACAAACCCATGAAATTGAAGGGTCATATTTCTAATGCTACGGTATAATAAGAAACAATGTTCACATATCTTATGCCATTTTAAAGAAATTATAATTTTTGCTTCTAGCACATTGCATTAGATGTATAAAACCTTGTGCAATCATTATGTTGGGTATATGCCAAAGACTTGCTAGTCTTATTTTCAAGGTATATCACTCCTTTGACAAACACAATTTTAAAAGAATACCTGATAGTATATATATTTGCTTTCACCCTTTTTCTCACTTTTTAATATGTTCTGTATGGTACCCTTTAGTTACAATGAATCAATAGGGATGAACAAACATCAGATAACAGATTGTAGACCTGAAAATTCTCAGCACAATAATTTCTCGGATCTTGTCCCTTCATATACTAAGCCGCGGTAGAGGTTTTTACCACGGTCCCGAGCATTAAATGTTCTGATGCTGCTCCAATGCTCATAGAATTCATTTGAGTGTTGGAGCAGCGTCGGAGAATTTAATGCCCCAGGCCATGGTGGAAACTTCTACTGCATCTTAGAGGGCCTCAATTTGTAATTGAATTTTAAATGTAATTAAAAATGAATAACATTTTGAATTAATGTATGGTGAATTGACTTGACTAAGGTTATAAGTATTTTGACAGCCAGCAGATAGCATATCACCTGGGACTTTCTGTTTGGTTGTCAGATGGATGCTTCTATGTCCTTCAAAAGGGACTTACCAGCCACTACTCTGTGTGTTCTAGGCACAATAGTGCTGTTCCTACAACTTTTAGGTTTATGGGTTCCAGTTGTTCCTCTCACTGGACTATATGCTCTTCTTCGACTTTCAAGAACTCATGAAAAAGTGGAATCGGGGGCTGAGGTGATCTATGTACAGATTTCATCATGTAGTTCAGTCAGTTTCATTTTTCCTTCTGCAAATGTTTTCTATCTTTGATGTCACAGGAAGAGCATCACTTATAAAGTTCCTGCTATTATTGAGGCTTCTCAGCCCTTTTACCTTTTAATTCTACTACCTATTGAAACTAATAAAGTTGTAAGAAAACTGTAACTAGGTCTCATTGCATAAAATGGGCCCTGTATTAAAACAGCACAAGTTATTAATAAAATAACAAGTATTAATAGTAACCCACGTTGATAACTCATGCAGCTTAGACTGTTAGATAATATGGGATATAAATCTGTAAAATAAACAAACAAATAGAAAAACTTTCTATGCAGAAGAAAAATCCCCTGGCTACGAGAGAATGCTGAAAAGTTCTCAGCCCAACCAAGAATAGAATGACGTGGATATGGTTCAATCAATAATGTCAAAACATTGAATTTCATTTTTGCAAATTGGCACTAATGAAATAACACTCTTTTTAGCTACAATGGCAAAATAATGGTCAGAATTTAGGAAGTTGGTTGGTTGGGTTGAGAACTTTTCAGCACCCCCTCGTATATGTTGGCTGACTCAGGTTTCTGCTGAGAAAATCATTGCAGCAATGCCAAATGTATGATCAACATTTGCCTAGGGCATGATGCCAGATTCATCTTGGAAGTAGACCAGTTGCAAGTCTGTTTTGCAAGTCTGTAAAGGTGAAGTAGCATTATTAGGGGTAAATGTTTCTTATGAGAAAAACAAAAAGGCAGTCTCTAAAGCAAAAAGAGGCCAGCTTGCTGATGAAGCCACCAGCCATTTTCATCATTAGGCTTACAATTTTGGTCATCATTAGGCTTACAAGTCTGGCCAGAAGCCATAATTACTGTGTTGCCCCTCTATCTTACCAGTAGCTATCATTGGAATAAAGAACTCTAGTATGCAGTATGAAGAAAGGAGTCCTTGCTAACTTTATTAATCATCTTATGGACCTTCCAGCTAATTCTGTATTTTCCTTAAAATGTGTGTGATCATCTCTTAGATGTGTGGTTTATGGACTTCAAAACCATCATCATCTCCAATTTATTTCAAAGATTGTTAAGACTTTGAGCTGTTCTCAACTCCTAAGGGCTCTTTTACTAATTAGTGCAAAAAGTGTCCACTGCTATCCCCAATGTGAGTCTTTCCCATGCACTTGTTAATATCATTCTACACGCTGAGTCCATGTTAAGTACAACAGTAAAATGACCCCATTTTCCATTATTCCTATTAATAGTCAAGTGCTAATTTCCTCATTAGCACATGTCCATTTGGGCATATCGACACCTATTTTCTAGGTGGTAAGGGATCATGTGCTAACCATGCACTAATTGGTTAGCATACACCAATGTAGCTGCACTAATTAGCATAGAACACACCTACTCTTTAAACCCAGACATGCTCTCAGCACTAAAAAATAAATTATATTGGTGGGGGGAAGGGTTATCATCTGATATGGAAGCAGATTGATCCGTTGGCCCTCATCTTTTTAAGTTGAATAATTTCAGTTATTGTGTTTTTATGGATTGTTCTCTTTAGTCATCCTGCACCTTTAAGCATTTCTCTTAGCGTTCCTGATGTCGAAACAGCGCTCAATCAAGCCAACCTTAACTACACTAAATAAAAGTTACTACCGGTATATGTGGTTCTATACTCCTGTTAGGTTACAGCGTTTTTATGGCATTGGTACAGGGCTCTGTTGGTGACAGTGTGGCCACAGGGGAGACTTCCAACATATCTGGTGGACCTGCCCGGTGTTACGGGTATACTGGTAGAAGATAGGTCATTTGTTAGTGAAGATAGGTTGTCATTGCCCTTTACTTATGGAATGTTGTCTTTTGAATATAAAAAAAAATCCAAAAATATATATAGCCTAACAAAAATTATTATTAGGAAGGGGTCAAGATACAATATGCTGTTATAATAGACCTGTACCCATTCCAGGTTTTAAATGGGCTGACTATAGTTTAGAAACATAGAAACATGATGGCAGATAAAGGCCAAATGGCTCATCTAGTCTGCCCATCCACAGTAACCATTATCTCTTTCTTTTTTGGTTACCTTTGCCAAGTGAATCACTGCAAAAACAATTGCACATTCCTGAAAGAAGACTCGAAAGCCTAGTCCCTTATGGGTTCAACATAAACTGAGCTATTTGCATCTTATGTCTAAACTCACAGCCCTTCATTATAATACTATGAGGATCTATCGTCAAACCTGGGACTAATACTTCAGATGGACTGAGCAAACTGATAAATCTCAAGGCCTCTTCTATTAAACTGCGCTAGAAATTTTTAGCCCAGAGAGCCGAGCTGAAAGGCATGCACTGCTCCCGATGCTCGTAGGAACTCTAGGAGTGTTGGGAGCAGCGCAGCTCACCGTGCAACAAACTGCTAGCGCAGTTTGATAGAACAGGCCCTAAGTTTCTTTTTTTTTGTTTTGTTTCATGCTCATTGCCTATTCACCTGATCACTGTATCACTCATTGGATGTTTCATTGTGTTTTCATCCTGCATTCTATTTGGGGATTCTACTGTATAAGCTGATGGAATTTGGTAGCTCTATGTTTATCAAAGGCTTGTTTTTTGAACCTGGAATGTCTCTGTAACACTTTTATTTTCTTGTTCAATTGCTCTGTTGAATTTTCTAATAAAAATATGTTTTAAAAAATTATATTTTTTAGCACAAGGGCAGCACACACTGATACCAAACTTCAGCAGAACACCTGAGCACGCTCTGCTGTATTGCTTTTTAACTTACAGTAAGCATGAATTTGTGCTTACCACCCAATGTTTTTGTTAACCACCAGTCTTCTTGAAGCATTTCTTTACTATTAGTAACAAAGAGGAAATACAAGAACTTCAAGATGCTGTTCCAGTGGTGTGCGGTCAGGGTCTTCGGAGGGGATTCTCCCCACCCAGTGAAGGCCCTGAGGGCACTGCTCTGAATTTGATTGGTCGAGCAGGCAATAAGTAAATGCTACTCAACCAATCAAATTCAGATCAGTACTGACAGGGCCTTCAGGGGATTTGGAGAATCCCCAGCCCAAGAGTCCTGCTTTTCTTTTTTTTTTTGGGGGGGGGGAGGGGATGCTTTTTGTTTGATGAAGTTTGACTGGTTGAGCAGGCTGCCTACTCAACAAATTAAACTACATCAAGCAAAAAGTAACAAATAATAAAGCTGGGGATTCACTGAATCCCCTGAAAGCCCTCACTGCACACCACTGCATCTGTTCTTACATGTACGGTACATTTCTCAAATTAGTGCTGAGTGTAAATCTAAAAGTTGTGTAATACTTCTCGTTTATTTCACTTGTGTGAATTCAGCATTATAAAGCACAAGTTAACAAATCTTGTGCTTCCTGTGAAATACCACCACATAGAGAACATATATCTCTAAAAAAAGGAACCTACCCTAATGAGGAATATGTACCCTTTAATTTTTGTAACTATATTTATTCAGTTTAAAAAGAAAATCAACCTGTTAGTTAAAAGCAAATAAAACAGATGCAGGACAGTGGTTTAAGCTTGCTCTCAGATATTTATTAATGCATTTCCTTATGGCAACTCATATCAAATGAAGAATTTCAGCTTCTTTTTTTTTTCTAATTCTGAGCTAGTACTAGAGTTGTACTCCAGCTCTCAGAGGGCACAAGAGGGCCTGTTTTTATAAAGTAACTGACTCACACAAAATAATTCTTTTCTGCTATTTAAATTCAGAGCAACATATGAAAAAGTATTTTAGAATGATATCAATTGATATCTCCTGGTAACCAAAGATTTTGCAAACCTTGCAGCCTGAAAAGGGAGGGGGGGGGGGGGTTTGGCATATTTTAAAGAGCTGAGTAATCTAGCAGAGGGAGCAATGAGCTAAGATCTGAGCCAAGAATTTTATTGTTAAATCTTTAAACTAGTATCTATTAGTGCATACTGAATATTGTATTTGTTCTTCCTTTTATTCATAAAATATATTCAGCAAATGCTAAGTGCAATTTTTATATTCTTCAAAATGTTGTAATACCTATCACATTGTGTGTGGGGAGGGGGCTGTGATGTTGCATAGTAAAGCTATATGATTAAACTCTGCATTTTACTGCCATGCAGAAAATGACTCCAGGGAATAAGCTAATGAAAAAGTGTGGACAGGAGATATCTTTTTTTGTTTGTTTCCCAAAAATCCACCCCCTAATAGGTCACTGGAATTCATTTGTCTACATCCTGGACTGCACGTAGGAGAAAAAAAAATGTCTGGGATCTGAAAAGAGGAATGCAATAGGGCATGGGAATCGCGGTGTCACGGTGGTCACCAGAGCTCATTTTGGCTTCTCTTAAAACAAGCAAGCACCGTTGGACCTCTGGTAACACAAGCAAATTGGTTCTGCTATCAGGCTACCTATCTGAATGCTTGAGAAAAAGTGTGTGGGTTTTTAGACAGAGCCTCAGGCACTGGATGGCCCTCTGAGCGGTTGCTTGCCTCTTGACTTCCAGTATTATTCAGTGACCTCAACAACAATCCAGCGTACTGTTACAGTTCATTTCAATAATTAAACAGTTCAGGGATGCCAGGCTTTTTGTTGTGAAGAGAAATTCAACGCAGCATATTTTCTCTGCACTGAAATTTTTCTTTTGCAACTTTGCATTGGTGATATCAACATTTATATAATAATCACCAAGTAGACCTATTTAAGAATACTTGACCATTATTATTTTCTTCTTACATAATGACAATTAAGAATCAGGGCTGTAAAAAGTTAAAATATCCAATCATTTGTTAGTGTCAATTTAGGCCAAATACCAAAACACCTCAAACTCAGGATAAAGTCACAACGGCCCTGACTCTATAAACCAGTGTTTCTCAACTCGGTCCTGGAGTACCCCATTGCCAGTCAGGTTTTTAGGATATCCAGAGTAAACGTGCATGAGAGAAATTTGAATATAATGGAGAAAATATATATATGCAAATGAAGTTTATATATATTCATTGTGGATATCCTGAAAACCTGACTGGCAAGGGGGGTACTCCAGGACCGAATTGAGAAACACTGCATAAATGGTGTCTAACTTGTAGGCACCTTTCAGCATCAGCTAGGCGCCATTTATAGAATCACACCTAGCAGTGCCTAAACATTCCTAGGCGCTAGTAGGCATTAAAACCTTAGGCACACTGTCATTTAAGCAGGCTGAGGGAAAAGGCGGGGCTAGGGGTGATAGCTAGGGGCCAGGCTGGGGCGTGGTATGGGTGTAATGAGTCAGGGATGGGTGGAACTGGGCAGGCCTAGGGGGCAGGTCAATGTGTCTGAATTTTATATACATAAAATCTGGTAACCCTAGTTTATAGAATCAGACCCTAAATGCAAAGTGCCCCAAAGGTATAATATAGCATGACCATACTAAGGGGTCCTTTTATCAAGCCGCGCTAGCGGGGTTAGTGCATCGGACATTTCATCCCGCGCTAACCTCCCTGGCCAGTTAAAAAACGCCTGCTCAATGCAGGTGTTAGCAGCTAGCGTGGCAGGCGGTTTAACGTGCGGTATTACACATGTTAAACCCCTACCGCAGCTTGATAAAAAGTAAAAAGGGCCCTATAGCTGTTGGAGAAGGTCTATTGCAAAAACTAACTACAGTTGCAAATTCTAAATGCAACAGTCTCTGTACAGTATATGTGTACGTGTGCTTCCCATTTTTCCTAAAAAAAAATATTTTCTTCCTTTTCTCCACTCAGTGAGTTCTTGTAGTCTAATTTCTGTGATAGTCCCTGCATTTTGGAAGGAGTCAGTTATCCTCCTGAGAATAAAGGGATCAATTTTAGATCATTCTATTTGCTCTAGTTATTGACTGATTTCAAATTTATCGAATGTCTCCACGGTTGTTGAAAAAATATTTATACTACAATAGTCTAATTTTTGGAAAAGTTCATGCTCTCTATCCTCAGAAACTTAGCTTCAAGAAAGGATGGAGTGCAGAATTAGCTCTAGTGGAAATTATAGATCATATTAGGTTTCTCATTGCCTAGCAGCAAAATTGACCTGGTGCTTTCTTTGGATCTAAGCTTAATAAATTATTCTCTTTTGCTGAACAGATTGCAAGAAATAGGCATTAGAGATACTGCTTTTAATTGTTTTTTGATTTTTTTTTCTACTTTTCAAATTGTTCCTTTTATATCATTTGGAATAAGGGGAAATCTTCATTTATATTTTTTTTACCAGTGTATATTGCAAAGTTCTATCCTGGGGCTTATTTTATGTAATACATTTCTAACCCCTTTAGTACTACAATATCTAGGGATTGATCTTTTTATTTATGTTTATGAGATCTAGCTGTTGATACCTTTTGAAAATTCTGCACTTCCTGAAATACTAAGGTGCCTATTTTCAAAGTGCGTAGATGTCTCAAAATGCCTCCCAAAAGATCCAGCTGCCCAATAGATCCAAATAACAATTTTGAAAGGACAGAAAAAGTCCAATACTGCAGTTTGGGGGTAGGTAGGAGGAGTGTTTTGGGTCGGACTAGAAAGGGACCAAAAACATGCCATCCAACAGCGATAAATGAACAAAAAGAAATGTCCAAGCTTTAGGACGTCCTAAGTTAGACCTATTGCAGTCAAGACCAACTGACCACTGCAGGGATTAAGGTGTGACTCTTCCATAGTTCCCCAGTGGTTTCTGTCCCCCTCCTTCTTCCCTGAAAGTGAATCTGGAAAACAAGACCAGACTCTATGACAACCTCAGATATTGCAAGCATTCTGACCAACGCAGGAAGTAAGTGTGAGGCATAGCCTATTGGTTAGTGCAGTGGGATTTCAACCATGGGACCCGGAATCAATTCTCACTTTAATTAGAGAATGATGCTACCTGCGGCTAGCCTCGAGTAGCCGCGGGTATTCCGCCAAAACGGTGGAAGGGGGGAAAGGTGCTCACCGCAGGTACGGGGACAAGGCCATCCACCGCCCCGTGGAGTGTTGAATGGCCTTGTCCCCCGCAGTTAAGGGAGGGAACTCGTGTAATCACTGATCGTGTGCGGCCCCTTCCCTCCTTCCTACCTACCCACCTGAATCTGTCTATCTCCCTCCCTCCCCCTTATCTTTGCGGTGTATTTTAAGGTTTCAGACTTGTTGAAAGCCGCCAGAGCGTACATGCAGTCGTGTGCGTGTGTGGGCAGAAGCTTTTCCACTGACGCAACTTCCAGTACAAAAGTATTTTTAAAGTGTCAGGCCAGTATTAATAAAGTTAATTGTCAATATGCAGCTTTCAGCCAGCTACCAGCTATATGGAACAGCCCCTGGTTATTTCTATGCACAAGTTTTGTTTTCTGCTCCTATTCAGATCTTTTGGAAGGTGAATCTTTTTGCCTATCCATCCTCAAAATGAAGAAAGCAACTAATACACATGGCCAGACTACTTGCTTTTCAAGCTGCAAAATTAGATGGGCATATTCAAGATCTGTTATTAGCACATGAAAATTGCAGAGATTTTAGGTTTTTATTAAAAACTTTGTGTTTCGGAAATTTTTGTTGCAGGGTGTTTAAGTTGTAAAATTGATGGCAAGAAAGGTCTAAAGTAGGTTTTAGATGGATATTGATTTTGTATTATATTCTTTCTTCCTGATATATGACCAGTTTTTCTCTCCTGTACTCTATGTTGAAGTATAAGGAAGAGTAGCATGCTCATAATCAAAAACCATAGAGGTCCCAAAAGCATCCTATATCGGGACTTGGACATCTTAATCTCCAGGATGCCCAACTGCCAGTAATCAAAACCATCTTTCTGTATGTCTAGAGAAATGTTCCAACTTCTGTACATCCAGAGCATGAAATAGATGTGGTGGAGGTAAGTTATGGGAGGGCTTTGGGTGGTCTCAAGGGCAGGTTAGACATGGATGTCTTGCAGCAATAATCAAACATTTTGTAAGACATCCTGGACAGAACTTATACATTTAGAACTTAAACGTTTGGAACTAGACCTGTTTTAGAAGGGTCTAAATGCCACAAAGTTACCCAAACTGACGACCACTGCATGCATCAGGGTAAAACACCCCCACACTCCCCCAGTGCTTGCTGACTCCCTTCCACCACACAAAAATTAGAACAAAAAGGTACATACCTGTCTCTTAAACAGCAGCATCTGGTATAGGGAAGCCTAGTAGAGCTACACACAGGTGTCTTAAGTAGCCTGTTGGGTGGCCTAGTGAACCATAGAGAGGAAGACCTAGACCCATAAGCCATTCTAACCACTACATTTATGATAGAACTTGTGAGTCCACCCAGACCCTACTATATTGCCATATAGGTGCCACTTGCAGCCATAAGTGCTATTGGGGTGATACACAGAAGGGTACAATAGGTTGTGGGCTCACCCTAAATTATAAGGGGGTTATGATAAGATATACAGCTGGCACCCTTTATGTGAAGTTCACAGCAGTGCCCTCTAAGGTGTCTCATTGCTCTGTTGGGATGTCTATGTGGCCAGTCCATTACTATGCTGGCCCCACCCACTTCCAAATGGTCAGGATTGGGATATTTTCAACCTGGATGTTTTTCTGTTCGAAAATAGGGTATAAACTTAGACATCCTGGTGGCCAAGACATCTAAGTAGATGATTTTCAAAAAATATTTATATTTGGATGTCCAGCAGGTTGCCATTTTAAAATGGGCCGTTTTTGTTCCTCCAACTTTGAACGTTCAGCTTGAAGCATTCAAGTTGAACATAGACCTTTTTCTAAAAAAAAAAAAAAATGCTCGAGGGGCATAGCTTGGCAGCACACAGCTATACCCCTAATGGATGGCTAATCGTGATGCTCCTCATCTCTGAGTGGTTTACGTTTTTTTTTTTCAGTCACTTGCTGCTTTTCTCTTATTTAAAGAGTAAGAATTTGCATGGTAGGATGGCTTCTACCAGGCAATCAAAAATATAAGCGACTTTTATGGTGGGAGGTAGTGCGAAAAGACAGAAGGCAGACCCGCCGACTCACTCAAAAGTACCGCTCCCCAAGGATGCCATGGATAATTCCTTTGCTAGCGCTGAACTGCTGGCTGAACTGCGAAACATCAAGCAGATGATATCTGAAGTAAAGGAGGAAGTTGTTAATCTTGCCACAAAAATGGAAGTGGCAAATGTTCAGGTTACGCAGCTTGAAAATCGAGTGGAGAAAATTTAAGATAGGATGTTACAGTGCCAATCCATGTTACATTTGCTTTAACATGGATTGGCTAAGCAAATGGAGGATTATGAAAACCGGGCTAGAAGAAATAACATACAGATTCTGGGCCTTGAGGAGGGGTTGGAAGGGGCTGATGCTGTGGGTTTTGTTTTTAGAAGAGATACTGCCAAAATTGTTGCCATTAACCTCAAAATTTCCATTGGAAATTGAATGTGCCCACAGAATTCCAACGAAGAGATTCAGCAGTCAAGTAGCCCAAGGCCGTTGATTTTCCATGTGTTACGGTTTCAACTGGCGCTTGAAATATTAAAATTGGCAAAGGCAGACAGGAATTTAAGATACAAAGCATCTAAGCTTATCTTTATTCCAGATTTTGCTAAGGCTACTGCTAATTTACACAAGCAGTTCCTTCTATTGAGACCGAAGCTAAAAGCACTTGGTGCAAAATATGGCCTTTTCTACCCTGCTGTAATGCGAATTACATATGGGAACAAAATGATAAACATAGGGCTCCTTTTACGAAGCCGCATTAGCGATTTAACACGTGTAATAGCACACGCTAAATTGCCGGCCGCGCTACACGCTAATGCCAGCATTGAGCTGGCGTTAGTTCTAGCCACGTAGCACAGTTTAGCGCACACTAAAAAGCTGAGTGCGCTAAAACCGCTAACGTGGCTTCATAAAAGGAACCCAAAGAATCCGTTCTAATATTCCTCAAACTTCATTTTATGAGAAATAGACTTGGTTTGATGGTACAGAAAATTATTTAAATTATTTAAAGAGTTGAAGACTTTTATTTTATTTTGGTTTATATACTATTGTGGTTTATATACTATTGTGGCTTATTTATTGAAATCTTCCTGATAATTTTGATGACAAGATCTTGTCTTGGGGGAGGAAGTCATTATACCGGTAGATGGCTTGGTTTCAGATATGATTGGCACATATATTTGACAAGGAGAATAATTGGGTGGTATTGATAACTTGTGATCCCTGCATGACATCTACTGCAGCAAGCAGAAGTAGATCAGTGGTGCTATTGGGTGCTATGGTCTGATTCTAGTGTCTGAATTACAGGTGACAATGTACCACCCTAATGGAATGGAATATCTGGTTATGAATTGGGCACTTTCTTTCATTGCAAGTTCAGCCCTGTTAACTGTTTACTGTTTGAGTGTTTTTGCTTTCCTACTGGCATGGCGCTGGGGCCATGAGGTCATTCTTTTTTCTTCAATTGAAGCTGCCGCGTGATTGAGTGAAGATCGATCTTTGGTTTATGTCTGACTAATAGTTGGCATTCTGTGCTATTGGTTCCCTCCCCTGTGAGATGATGAGTGCTTCAGCTGGGAGGCATATCAAGGGACGTATCAACGACACATCCGGAGGAACTCCTATGTCAGGACAGTTTCAGAGAATGACCTCTTTGGCTTTGCTTGGTTTAAGAATGTTTCATGGAATTACATAGTCTGCTGGAAAATGAATTCACAGAACACTTGGGTAAATTGTCATTGAAAGAAGGTTTAGACTGACACGATGTTAGTAAGTTGGACTCCCCTTTAAATGTAAAGGTTGATAATGGCAGTGTCTTTACAGGGGTTAAGCTCTAGGTATTGTAGTTGAATTTTAATATTTTACTATAAGATCGTACTATCTATTACTTATGTTTACATATGTTATATAAAGTTCACATTCTTTTCCAGAATCTGTGAATTATGTTTTTTCATATATCCACACATACCATATTTAATTATATAAGGGGAGTCTGTTATTGTATATGCTATTAATAAATTAGAGTGATAATGATGAATTAAAAATTTAATAATAATTATAGTGTAAGTAAAGTAAAGTAGTCCTGTTTAGAGAATGGTTAATTCTTACTCAAATAATTTTTTTTTTTTGGGGGGGGAAATATTGGTGTGTTTTATTTGATTAGAGGGCCTTGGGTTTATAATAGTTTCATATCATTTATTATTATGTAGTCTATGCTACTCTAGTTGATTTGACTTAGAACAATTGGCTTATTAGGTTTAATTTGGTAGGCATGTCATATTATTTAATAAAAAGGGGGGCTAGAAAAGAAAGGAAAAATGGGGGAAGGAAAGAAAAAAAGAAAAAAGGGGAAAGGGGGGAAAAGAGACAAAAGGAAAAATAAATAAATAAATAAAGTTTACCAAGTTTATCTTATTATTGTGAATTAGTTCACATAGAGGGGCATAATCAAAAAAAAGTCTAAGTCCCATTTTGGCCTAAGGCCTTAAACGTTGAAAGTAGAAGCAGGGAAAATGTCCATTATAAAAAAAAACGTCCAAAAGGAGGTTTTTTTTTATAATGGCCTGCCTCTACGTTCAGCTGTTTAAATGCCCAGACTACTACTACATCTAAACTTATACCCTATAATCAACCTAAAAAAAGCCTAGGCCCCAAACGTCCAAAACAAGGGCTTTTAGGCAAAGGAGGAGCCAGTCCTTTACCTAAAAGCTGGATTCTATAACTGTTGTGTGTCAAAAACAACACCAGTTACAGAATCTACCCCCCTCCTACAACGATCGGGCCAGGAGAGAGCCCAAACCCTCTTGCCCTGCAGCACCCCAAACCTTCCCAACTCGATAGGGGCAAGAGGGAGCCCAAGCCCTCTTGCACCAGTGGCTCCCTGATTACGTTCGGGGCAGGAGGGAGCCCAAGCCCTCTTGCCCCGCGATCCCCACCCCCTACAAGATCGGGCAGGAGGGAGCCAACCCCTCCTTCCCAGGTGGACACCCTACCCCCACCCCCACTAAAATATGGGCAGGAGGGATTCCAGGCCCTCCTGTCCTCGAATCGACCCCCCCATGACCGCCTCTAAACCCCTGATTGGCCCCCCACACCAAACTGTGACCACTCCAGCTGACCCCCTGACCCCCCCCAATCCTACCCTTTATACCTTGAAAACGTTGGCCAGATGGACGGGTGCCAAGCCCGCCCATTCGGCAGGCCAGCCGGCGCCGGAATGGGGCAGGATTGGCCCAGGTGGCTCAAACCCTGCCCACATGTGGGGCCTGAGGCGCCTGGGCCAACCAGAATAGGCCCGGAAGCCTTAGGCTCCTCCTGTGGGCAGGGCCTTAAGCACATGGGCAGGCTTGGCAGCCGTCCATCCTCCCAACGTTTTCAAGGTATGGGGTGGGGTTGGGGGTGGGGGGTCATGGGATCGGCCTGGGGGGTCGCAGGTCAGCAGGGGGGGCAAATCAGGGGTTTGGGAGGGCCGTCATGGGGGGGTCGATTTGAGGGCAGGAGGAGTTAGGCTCCCTCCTGCCCAATCTTGTAGGGGGTGGGGGCTTGGGCTCACTCCTGCCCCAAACATAATTGGGGTGCTGCTGGGGCAAGAAGGCTTGGGCTCCGTCTTGCCCCGAATGTAGTCGGGGTGCCGCGGGCTAGGAGGGCTTGGGCTCTCTCCTGCCCTGATCGATGGGGGGGAAGGGTGGAGCCATCTCTCCTGCTGTGATCATTGCTGTAAGGGGTAGGTAGGTTGCTGGGGCTGCTGAGCTGATTGCAGCAGCCACGATCAGCTCAGCGGCCCCTTTTCGCACTTATACCTGTTTTGACTTGGTCTAAGTCAAAACGTATAAGTGCCAACTAGGCAACTTGCCTAAAGTTTTGGTTATACCTGCTGCATGCTTAGGTGTAGGTCGACCCACCTCCCGCCCACCGCCCGCCCTTTCCCCTCCTCTAAAAACGCCTCTTTCTCTCTGTGCGTTTAGAGGCAGGGGAAAGGCCTAAGCTGGTTTTAGATATGTCTAAAACCAGCTTTGATTATGGGTACTTGGACGATCAGGCTTTTTGATCGTCCAAGTAGCCATTTAGGCCACTTTTTAGACTTTTTTTTTTTATTATGAGCCCCATATTGTACAGCATATGTTATTAGGTCTATTATATGGTATTTCATGATGAATTTAATATTACTACATATATAATGAATTAATGGGATTATGAATGATACAGTTATTACCTACAATATTAACATATTCATACCTTTAATATGAAGTTTCTATGTATTTTAACTCAGATTTTAACTCATTTTATTTTTAGTTTCATCTTAATCATATTAATTTTACTTGATTTATGACACTTCTATGCTTTAAGAGGAAATAATAATAACACTCGGAGGGAGCTTACGATTGTTAGTCTATATGGGTGCTCCCAAGCAATCCTGTTGTTTAACGGGTGGGGTGGAGGGAGGAATAATGGGGGGCTATTTTTATGGGTTCTGGATGTGTAAGGTTTTAATTTCACTGATATGTTATAATGATTTTCTAAATTATATTTTCTAGGCTCTTTTTACTACAATTATAGAGTAGATTTAGAACAGTTTTCACTAATGTCAATGGACTTAATCACCCAATTAAGCGGGAAAAAAACCCTTAACTTTTAAAAGCAGCAGGAGGCAGATGTATATTTTATTCAGGAAATGCATTTATCCTCTAGTGAGTCGGCCAAGTTAGAAGGAGGGTGGATCAAGCATAGTTTTTTCGTTCCTGCAGTGGGAAAGAAAGCAGGGATGGCTGTTTTAGTAAATAGAAAATGTTCAGCTGTATTTAAAGTATTATCAGCAGATCCCATGGGAAAATGGATTCAGGTGCACATGAGCTAAGAGAAAGATATCCTGATGCTTTTAATGCCCCTAATTCAAACCAGGCTGAATTTTTTAAAACTCTTCAACAGCTGAATCTACCACTGGCTTCTTCTAATTTAATAGTGGCTGGGGACTTCAATGATGTTATGGATCCATTGTTGAGGTGCCTATATCACTAAAAGAACTTCAAACAGCTTTGAAGTCCCTTAGAGTTGGATCCGCTCCAGGTGGTGATAGTTTCACTGTAGTGTTTTACAAATAATTCCCAAATATCCTATTACCTCATCTTTTAAATTTATATCAGGCTCAACTAACTAAAGGTTGCATTTCAGGTACTATGGCAGAATCCCTAACAATTTTTTTACCCAAGCCAAATAAAGATCCCATGTTGGGATAGTTTGCTACTAAATGGGTATGTTGCCAGTTTATTTTCAGGGGTTCTTTTATAAGAGATTAAATAGTATTCTTGCTAAATTTATTTGGCTGGGTAAAATTGCTCAAATTGATTTAGTATCTTTACAAAAACTAATTGTGGTGGGTGGGGTAAATTTCCCAAACTTTTATAAATACCATCAGGCCTATATATTGCATTAGGGTATGTATTGGATCCTTCCTGAGCTCATGGAACATCTCCCTGATTGGCTATACCTAGAGTGGCAACTTATGTCCCTATTACAATTGTTTCATGTGTTGAGTATCAAGCTACCCAGTTATGTTAAGGACAATAGTATTTTATTGGACACCTGGAAAATCTTGAAATTTATTAACAACTTAACAGATATTCTAGTAGAGAAATCCACTTATCAATCTTTATGGCTAAACTCCAAGATTCAAATTGGCAAGTCTCAGCTCTTCTGGAACTGGATGCAGGCAGGTATCCTCACACTAGATGATGTTGGATCAAATGAGAAAATACTTGATTTTTCACAACTGCAACAAACATTTGGTATCGAAAAGTCTCAAGTATATAAGTGGTTGCAGTTGAAGCAGGCTATTCAGAAAGGGTTCCCTGATTGGCAAAATCTAAAAAATCAGTATAGTTTGTGGGTTCTATGCTTCCAGACAGATTTCCTAGGGCATCAGGCCGCCCAGTGGTATAAATTAATATCTGGATATATGAATAAGAAACCAAAAACTAGTCTAAAAGACAATTGGAGCACTGAGATAAAGCAGCGGATTTCTGCGTCTCAATGGCCATGGATTTGGACTTGGAGGATGAAACAAACGGTTTTTTTTTTTTGTTACATAGGAATTTTTGAACCCCGGTTAGATTGCAAAAGTTAGATAGTTCAAAATCTAATAGATGCTGGCACTCTCATCTTGATATAGGAACACTAAATCATGTGCTGTTCTATTGTCCTTTGATACTCAACTTTTGGAAGTCAATATGGGGACACATTAATTTGATTTGTGAGACTGTGATTCTTTTATCTTATGAAACAGTAATCTGTGGGACACTATTATCCCCTAAGCCACAAATAGATAGACATAAAAACAGATTGTTAGGAATTATGACTGGGATAGCCATCCAAATGATCACAAAAAATTGGAAAAACTTTGATCACTTGAATTTAGTTTTTGGTGGCATTCATTATGTCTTTGTTATAGGTTGGAAAAATTGATTACTGATCAAAGGGGTAATACTAAGTTATTTCAACTAACATGGGGCCCGTTGACTAACTTTATCAATAATAATTGACTGGTTATAACTTACACATCCAAGTGGTGGGTGGGAGGGCTGGGGATATCTTTGACTTTTACAGATGTTAACTTGGGAAAGGTTATTGATGGAATATATATATATATATATTTTTTTTCTTATTTAGTTATTTGGATGGGTGGGAGGGGTAAAAGTGATTGCTCATGGTTTTTGAAAGATGAAAGTGTTTTATCTGGATTTATTATATGTACATCTAATTGTTTATTGCATTGTTGATGGTCTGGAAAATCAATAAAGATTTATAAAAAAAATGCTCTCCACATGAAGGAATATAAATAAAAATATTATGTTACTGTCATTTTTACAGGTGCTAATATTCAAGTGCTGGGTTTTACTAAATGGCTGTAGAGGTTTTTTAACGTTGGCTGGTGAGATAAATGCTTTGACCCTCATAGAATTCTTGTGAGCATCGGAGCATTTACCTCACCGGCACATGCTAAAAACCTCTAGCACTGTTTAGTAAAAGGAACCAAAGGATTTTTTAACCACTTGAAAACCATATAACCCTCTTCCTTTTCAGAAGACTTCTACAGTGTTTTTACTGGTGAAAAAAAAATTTACCCTTATAAAATACAATATGCAGATATTGCTTACTGATGATACTTACACAAATTAGATTTGCTGACAATATAAAAGGTGACCAGCTGCTCCTTTTTTTAAAAAAAGGATGTCACTTATTTAAAGACAAATTTAAACTTAAATGTTTTATGTAAGAAGAGGAAGTAGTCAGTCTTCAGTTACCGTAGGCAGTTTTTTTTTTTTAACTTCCCAAAAGTCCAGGTGACTCTAAGTTCCTGTATTTACAATAAACCAAAGCATGTGAGAATGATTCATTTCAATTGTTTAAGAAGTTAAACCTGCATTGACATCAGAAAGCTATTGCTTCATAAAGGCTTAAACAAAATTTATAAAAAAGCGTTCTGTGTGGATTTTTCCCTGCTAGAACACATGCAATGCAAGGAAATGAGGAGCTCAGGAAAATCCAAGAAGAGCTTCCACAAATGGTGTGGAGGCACAGAGTCAGAAACAAAAATAGGAAGAAATAAACAAAGGGGGCAGGAGGATGGAGAAAGAAAGGAGGGGTATGAATAGATGCTGATCAATCATGGAACAAATAGAGGGTCAATGAGAAGCGGCAGGATAACATTTTAAAACTGGGACAAGGCATGCAAATGCCATAATTTCAGCTAGTGGAAGCAAATGCACCCACTTGTCCCACCCAACGAATCCAGTCATGACCATGCATGTCGCAGCAAAGCAGCTGAGGTTAGTTGCCAAAGGACACACAGATGGAGAGGGGAGCCATTCATAAAGTTACCTAGAGTGGCATTTTCAATAGTACGTCTAAATCTGAATTTGGATGTTTCCCGCTAAATGTCCAAATTTGGGAGTACAGAAACTTCCATTTTCAAATGGGACATACCAAATATATATTTTTTTTAAATCGCCTTCTTAGATTTCTTGGCCACCAAAACATCTAGACTAGCAGGACATCTAAAGCTATTTGCCATTTTCAACCACAAAAAGTCCAAGTTTGAAACATACAGTACAAATTAGTACCATTTAGATGTAGGAGGGGTCAGCATTGTAATGGACTGGCCACATGGACATATCAACAGAGCAGTGGAACACCATAGAGGGCACTGCTGTGAACATCACATAAAGGGTGACAGATGCACATTTCACCATAATACCATTCTGATTAACCTCCCCCACCTGTCTACTACCCTAATAGCTTTTATGGCTATAGGTGGCACCTATTTGGCAGTATAGAAGGGTTTTGGTGGGCTCATACTTTTCCAAAATACATATACTGGTTAGAGTGGCTTATGAGCCTGGCTTCTCCTCTCTATGGTTCACTAACTCACTCACTAGGCTACACAAGACACCTGTGTGATGCTCTACTAGGATTTCCCATACCAGAACTGCTGTTCTACAGAATATACGTACTATTTTATTTAGAAATTTTTTTTGGGGGGGAGGAGTAGAAGGGAACCAGTAACCACTGGGGGAGTGTGGGGGTGTTATTAGTTTATCCTTTGAGTGGTCATCTGGTCAGTTGGGTCTCTTTTTGGAACTTGGATGCTTCTAAAATATGTCTAGGCAAACAACCTCAAAACCACCCATAACTTGCCTCTTACATGCCCCTTTTAGACTTAGATATTCTGGAGGTAGAACGACCCACAAGACATTCAAATTTCTAATTTCAAAAAATGGCACTTGGGCGTTTTGGTAAGGCTTTTTTTTTTTTTTTTTTGGGGGGGGGGACATTTTTGTGTTTTGATTATGGCCCTGCTAGTATGTGAAGATGCCCTCTAAAATGTGGACATTTGCTATTATAACAATATGAGGAGGGGGGCACTTGTCTTGTATGGATGAGAAGCCCAATTCTACAATTACAACTAGAATGATTAGGGAAAGCCACCAAGAACACCATCCTGACTTAGATGGCCAAGGGGAAGGGTGTTTATAGGTGAGACAAGCAGTGAAGGGACTGGGTGAGCTTGCTGTGGCAGCCAAGGTAAAGAGACATGCAGTGGAAAGTTATCGGCTTTGACGGCAGTACCCGTACTGAGAAGTTATATAGTGTAGCGTGGCCAGCCCTCGGGACTAGCGATAACCGGCACACGCTTACAATATTGCCTCAGCGTGCTTCCCCATGAGGGAGGAAGACCCTGTTGTGGATAACTTATCCTGTGTATAAAAACAGAATGTCTTCACACAGGTAGGTTATAAAATAAAGAAATCAAATTTATTTATCCCTCAGTGAGGGTCAAAATCAAAAATGCATAAAGCCCAAAAGTCCAATAGCAATCATAATAATGGAAAAATAACTTTGCACATACCAGCCTGGTCTGGTTATATTCTCAAAACACATATCTTATGTCCCAGGAAAGTTTTATTTCATCCAGAGAGTAATGACATAGTACTCAACTCAGTCTCTAAAAGTCCTCAGTATAAACAAACAAGAAAAACACAGGACACTGCAATGGTATAGCACTTCCCTTCCGAGTGTAATGGCAGAAGGTTGGCGGATTTGCCAAATCGGCTCTTTGATAAGTTAAAGAGCAAAATAACCCTCAATCCCTCCACTAAGATGTTGGGCAGATCCTGCCCCAGCCTTCAGGGTATTCCCACACCATGGAGGAGATTGCTGTAGTTGCTTCACGGCAGCCAAACCCTAGCTTGCAGCAGCCATCATGGCAGCAAGAAAAGGAAAACTTCCAACCAAACAAAAATAGTTTGCTAGCATGCCTCTCTTGCTAGCATGCACTCATTGTCCCAAAAGTAAGGAAAACATTCAAAATAACCCAAAAAGAAAAGTTCACTCAAAAGCAAGCAATGTCAAAACACAGGGTCTCAATTAAATCAGCTTATATCCATTTCCTCAGTAAGTCCCACCTCTGGTAGAGCACTCCAGTCCATTCCCTCATGTTCCTGGTTTACCAAGGTTGTTCCTTCAGGTTCTGTGTTCAGCATTTCCACATCACTCAGCTCTGGAGGAATTGGAGGCTCTTTCCACCTGAGAGTTTCCTTTGCTTCTCCCCTCCTGGCCAGCCAGCTCTCCAAATGTTCCAAGGCTGCTGTGCCCCACCCAGTCCTACTCAGGGGCCAGGCTTCCTTCAGCTGAGGCTGCCTCCTGCCCTGTTTAGCCAGCCCTTTACAAAATGGAGGATTTAAAGGGGCCCTGTCTGTTTTCACCAGGCTATGGTCTAAGTTCTGTTCAAACACAGCCTGCACTTCCTACTCCAATTCCTGTCTTACAGGCACAAAGTGATTAGCCCTGACTAGTTTCACAGGGTGCCTCTTCAGGTTCTTCACTGGCACAAGGCCAGTGGGTACTGGGTTCGGGCTTGTGACAATAGTTATTTAAAAAGTGTCAGTAATGACCTTGAAATGTCAATGCCCATTCCAGTTACTGAGGACATGTTTTAAGGATTATCTTCCATTGCCACTTAGTTCAGTTAATTCTGATTCTCAGCAGGTTAAACAGATGTGTTTGTTTATGCCTAGTTTTGAGTTGTTTTTAGAACTTGCATTGTAACTGTGGTCTTTGTTAGTGAAATTGCTATGGTCTTTGTTAGTAAAATTCCATCTTTTGGAAGAATCCAATGCAGATGTCTTTTCCTTGGAAAAGAGGGAAGGGGTGAAAAGAGTAATATGGGGCAGGGTGGGAGCAAGATCAGAAGTTTGGTCACTACCTATCTCATTTGTGAATAAAGACTTATATTGGTCTACATAATTCTATTTTAACCTTTCTATACACGTCAAAGGCACCATTTAATTGACAGGTACCTGTGTGCACTAGGCAGAGTATAGGCATGTCTCCTACTCATATGTGTAGCTTATAGAATATATAAACTTCTATGAGCATCACATGGAGTACCTAGACAATGCCTGTCATTGACATGGTATAAGAGGGCATTCCTACGTACAGATGGGTACATCAATTCTGACCTTATGCTAGTATTGTACAATAGAATCTTGGCACCAAGATACTGTTACAGAATTGGAACTAAGGTCCAAATTCTATAAAAGATGCCTAAAGTTAGGTGCCTAAATCAACATGCCTAGCCATTCTAGGCGCTTAATTATTTAAAAAGCTTTATTTGTGCCGGTAACAAGTAATTAGCACTTCAAAAGTGGCTTAAATTGAAATTAATTGTTTGCTAGGCAACTAACTTAAAAGGTACCTACCAGAAAGTGGGCATATTTTGTGTGTAGATGCCTAAATCAGACTTATGCGATGGTAGGCACCTATCTTAGGTGCCAGTATTTAGGCCAAGAAAACCCTGGCATAAATAGGCTATGCCTAAGGTTTTGATGTCTACTGGATCCTAAGTCCAATTTAGGTGCTGCTAGGCGCATTTCTATAAATGATGCCTAACTTAAGATTGACATGCACGTTTCTTGTCGCTTATGTTTTAGGCACTGTTTATAGAATGGGGGCATGCATGCCTAGCATTGTGGTGCCTAGGCTGAGGTGAGAGTTTATAGAATTGTCCTTTACATGTTTTACACGAAAGTGGATGTATAGGATTGCTAAATAAGTTGTGATTCAATACATTTTTCGGTTTCAATACTGTATCTGAGTGGGCATGTGCAAACTAGTTTAAAGTCAATTATATCTCCGGCATATTGCAGCAAGGATTTCATCAAGATCTCCCCAAAATGTCTAGTGATTATTTACCCACATGCCTCTATTAAATCTGAAGAAACTGGAACCATTTGGCCTGCAACGACTTGCTACACAGTTCTACTTAACCGTGGTTTATCACTAAAGCGGCATCTTTCAGAAGACGTGATTCTATATAGGATGCCAGTCTGTGATTCTCAGTGCACACACTTATAGACCTCAATATTTAAACTTTGAAAGGAAAATGGGAGACAAGGAAGATTTGGCTCTACTGAGCAGCGTTGACTCAGAGAAGGCGCTGCAGCCGCTAGCTTCGGCCATGAAGAGGAGCGACCGCCACTGCGAGGGGGAGGCCATGGTTGGTCCGGACGGCATGGTCGTCGAGGCGCCACAGGCAGTGCCTGTCCAGAAAGGAGACAGATTCAGCAAATTTGGCATGCAGGAGGAGAGTGTGAATGTCTTAGACGAGTTGATGACCGGAGACACTGGATTTGGGGCTTCCGGTTTGCTGACAAGGATCGGATGACATCTGGAGAAGTTTGGCAGCCAAAGCAGTGAAGTCATTTCAAGCTGGACTTCAGTCTTGACTGTTTTGTTTTTTATTTTTCACTTTCTTTTTAGTTTATGATATATATATATTTTTTAAATCTCATTCATTGTTTTGCCACTTATTTTTGTTTCTTATTTTCTTATTTAAATTTCATTTAAATTTCACCAGAATTCTATAGTTTCAACGGTTCTCCCTTCTGCTTCTATTTCCTATCTCCCCTCTTTTTTTCAACCTTTCAAAGTCTTTTAGATCATTGTAGTCTTATTAGAATATTTATTTTCTTATTTTTCTCATCTATCTCTATTTTTATTTTTTCATTACTCTACTAATTGTCATTTTCCAGGTTCTTTAGTTAGATTGTGAGCCTTCGGGACAGTAAGGGAATTTCTAAGTACCTATATTACTTATAATTTTAATGCACCCTATTGTCTATTTTCTGTAAACCGCTTAGAATCCTAACGGAATTTAGCGGTATATAAGAAATAAATTACATTACATTACATTTGATAGAAATCCAAATGGTGTGAATTCTTGGATGATCCCTGTAACTTCATTGTAGATTTTGACAATGGGCTACTAGGCTTGATGGACCTGTGGTCTGACCAAGTAAGGCTATTCTTATGTTCTTATTTCTTTATAAAAGTGGGTCACAGATGAGTTCAACAAGCCCTTAAATTTTGAGCAAGTTCATTATATTGGTCAGTGAACTTTTTATTTGTATTCCAGTAGTTTCTTTTATCTCCTGTACAGCTATGGAAATAAGAGTCTTCATTCATGACATCTTTCCATATTTTTTATCCTTGGTAAGTTATATAATGTTAAGTAGTATTTATATTATGCCAACTCTCCTTGAAAGAGGTCCATAGTGAATCACATCTAGTAGAATACAAATTACGACAATAAAGAAAATGCAATTGTCTGTTTAAAAGCCAAAGGAAGAGAAGACTAAATCTGCACTGCCTGATTATACATTGAACTATTCAACTCTTTTTTTATATTGAATCTGGCAGATAAAAAAAAGAGAAGGTGATTTTCTAAAGCTCAAGTTAAACACAACCTATTTGGGAAACTAAATAGACCAGGGGTGTCCAATGTCGGTCCTCGAGGGCCGCAGTCCAGTCGGGTTTTCAGGATTTCCCCAATGAATATGCATTGAAAGCAGTGCATGCAAATAGATCTCATGCATATTCATTGGGGAAATCCTGAAAACCCGACTGGACTGCGGCCCTCGAGGACCGACATTGGACACCCCTGAAAGAGACCAATCACATGTTCTGGTATAAATGCTTCAAATATCTTAAAAAAGATATATGCTAGTTTAAAAACAATCCTAGCACTGATCTGTAACCAGCACAGCTGAATTAGTGTGGAAGATACTTCATCAACTTTTTTTCAAATGAAAAAATCATTTTAAACGGCATTTTGAAGGATCTGCAATTTAGACTGCAATTTAACTGAAAGTCCTGAATAAAAGCTGTTATAATAATCAAGATGTGACATAATTGATGATTGTGTTAAGATGTGAAAATAATCTTCAAAAAAATTGATTGAATCTTATACAATTGTCTTAACACAGCTATTATTGCAGTAAAAATCTTTCACAGGGAACAATGCACCATTGCTCCCTCCATAACTTGCAATCATGGGCCCTAATTATTTACATTTGAAACTAATAACCAGCAGATTGAAAATAAATCATATGTTGTTGTGTTGTTGTGGTTTTTTTTTTAATGCAGCACATAATTAAGCTGTAAAATTGGTTGTTGAACTAATCAAAATGAGCAAGGTATTTGGATTCAATAGAGGTTTAGACAAGTTCCTAGAGAGAAAATCCTTAAAAACCTATTAGCCAGGTAGAGTTGGGAGAGCCTTTGCTTATCTCTGGAAATGAACTATGAGAAATAGATATTTTTTTTTTTGGGGGGGGGGGGGGGTGGATCTATCAGGTACTTGTGATCCAGACAGGCCACTGTCAAAAGCAGGATGCTGGAATGAATGAATCTCTGTCTGTCTTGCCACCGTTTTGCTTATGTTATAATGTTCTTATCATATGCTACATTTTAAATATACTGTTTATAAGCTCAAGGCTAATTTCATTAACTACATACTACTTTCCCCCTCGAACAAACCTTAAAAATACTGGGAGTCACACTAGATAAACATTTATCCCTGGAGAAACACACAGATATCACAGTCAGGAAATGCATCTCGGTGCTATGGAAACTCCGCACCATTAAAAAATACTTTGACGAGACCTCATTCCGCCTGCTAGTACAATCCTCCATCCTTAGCATACTAGATTACTGCAATATGATTTACTTGAGCTCCACGAAGAAAACCATTAGAAGACTCAAAATGATCCAGAACACTGTGGTCCGCCTCATGTTCGGCCTGAAAAAATGGGAACATGTCACCCCTTTCTACCACAAACTTCACTGGCTACCCTTTGAATCCAGAGTCCTATTCAAATTCGCCTGCTTCTGTTATAAAACAGTATTTGGCCTATCCCCAAGCTACTTAAACCCTCACTTCTATCTGAATCACATAAACAAGCACTCCCGCAGAATTCAGCTCTTCACCTTCCCCTCCCTAAAACTATGTCACTCCAAAAGATTCCTTGATAAAACTTTTGCCTTCCAGGCTGCCAAACTGAACCCATGGCTAGCCCAAATTGTCCTTGAGGCCCCCACCTACCTCGGGTTTAGAAAATCTCTCAAAACTCACCTATTCCATGGACAAGACACCTAACAACCCTCTCCAATGAACAACAATCTCCTCCTGCCCCCTTCCACCTCTCTTTTCCCAACCTACCCACCTCCACCCCCCCCGACCTACACTCCCCCCTCTCTCTTCTAACTTCAACTACTTCCTTGCTCCTAATATTGTTCAATTGTTTTCGAACCACTTGTAATTTATTGCTTGCTTCTAATAGTGTTCAATTGTTTTTAAACCACTTGTAATTTTTTTTGTTAATCTAATGTAAACCACCTAGAACTCCTTGGGTATGGCGGTATACAAAAATAAAGTTATTATTATTATTATTATTATATTAACACATAAAAATTCTCTTACACAACTTATCAAAATGTAAATTCCTATCTTCTTCTTTGGTTAACCTATTAGTTGACAACTTAAAGTATTATCACCCTGAGTGGCCTAAATAATCAATATAACGTGATATACAGTGTTCCACTCAATATAGGAGGTGCATCTACAGTGTTATATTGCATATAATAACTTCTCTCTATTCAGGAAAAGGCCTCAGAATTGGAGCCTACGCACAGTCTTATCATAGACTGAGAAATCAGCATAGTTTTTTCTGCTCCATACTCCAGTCATTGGCCAAAAAACCTGAAATCTATATTTATTCTTAATATCTTAATTATTATTGCTTTTTTTCTTTTTTGGATTTTTTGTGACTTCATCTATAACTTAAGATATCATTCAGCATTTAAAATGACCAAAGATGTATTACTCCATTGGTTTGAAAAACAATTGACAGCTAGTTACTTATCTCAATCAATGTTTGTTCAGTGTTTTTTAAATGTTTATTCTAGAATGCCGATGCGGCCAGCATTTCGCGGATTTTATTCTTTATCCACTGCTTCAGGGCCAATATCAAAGCATTAAGACATCTATAATGAAATAAACTCATTAGTATTATAACAAAACATATTTTCTGGCTAAACAAAATGTTACTCACTTTCCTGCTACCGAATGCCAATGATTCTCGAACATCGGCAAGATGGCACCGGCGTTTACTTTATGCTCTCTCATCAGCGTGCTGTTCAATGTGCTGACGTAACACCTCCCTTAAATCATCTCTTAGTAGAAAGGTCTTAAAGTTTCAGTTTTAGTATTAGATTCGCACTATCTCAATTATCCCACTCAAGCTTAATAGAAGTGTTGCCATTCTAAGTTTTTATTAAGACCATCTGGATCTAATGTACCTAGACGATCAATCCAGCGCTGTTCATGTTGAGCCAGATATCGTCTAAAACCACCTCCTCTTTTGCTTCGGCTCACCACTTCTATAATTACCGCTCTCAATGAAAAAAACTCATGATTTTTCTCAATACAGTGTTTAGCCAATGGAGCTCCCATTACCCGATCTTTAATATTGCTCTTCTGTTTTGTGAGGCGAATACTAAAATTTATAGATGTTTGACCCACATATATTAAATCGCATGGGCTTTTAAGTATATACACTACCCCTTGTGTTTTACAATTAGAGGTATTTCTTAAAATGTACTCTTTTTTTAATCTCTTGGGTTACAGAACTTATCCGTGCACATCATTATCTTACACATTTGACATGCCCCGCAACTACGATGTCCCTGATATTCTTTTTCTATGCTTACATTGATCTCAGGAAGCGTTGAGCGGCATAAAATCTCTTTAAGATTACGATTTCTACGATAAGCTATTCGCAGATGAAGGTCCTGAAACACTGCCGATATTTTTAGAATTTCCCAGTGTTTCCTGAGAGAACGAACTGTCTGATAACAGTTTCTGGAGTATGTTAAAACACATGTTATAACGCGTTCCTCTGATTGTTGCAGTCTGTTGTCTTTAGGGGTAAGTAAAATTTCCCGCTGGTTATAATTTACTCTTTTGTATGCTGCTGTAACTGTTTTTGAAGGGTATTCACGTTATAAAAATTTCTTCTTCAATTCACTTGCCTGATTCTTAAAATCTGCTATGGATAAGCATATTCTCCTGATTCTTAAGAACTGAGAATAGGGTAAACTTCTCTTCAGTGTAGAAGGGTGAGCACTAGAAAAATGGAGAGCAGAGTTGCAATCGATGGGTTTAAGGTAAACCTCCGTATGAAACATTCTTTCTTTTACTGTTATCTGAACATCCAGAAAAGAAATCTGGGTAGCACTATAAACATGTATAAACTTCACTTATGGGTGACATGTATTCATATATGCAAAGAATTGCAACAGTTCCTCCATTTCCCCATTCTAGATCAAGAATATATCGTCTATATATAACCTATTAGTTGCAAATATTATATATTATAAAACAGCCTAGATATTTGTAAACTAAAATTAGATTCAAACAGGAACTGGATAGCAAGATTTGAAAGAACTCCTTTTGAGCTCCTTCAGGCATACAAGGGAGAGGGTAAGTCTACGTGTGTTTTGGGCAGGAGTAAACCAGGCCTAAAAAATAAACATTTATTCCTCATTTCAGAAGGCACATAAATGCCAAAATACCTGTTTAGGTACATCTAAAACATTAATGGTACTTCTAAAATAATCATCTTGAGCTCCTAAATTTGAATGAAATAGGGCACAAATTGAGGAGTTCAGCCTTTTTTTTTTTTTTTTACTATCAGGTCCACCAATATTTAAGGATCAGATCAGACTCCCTTTCAAAGGTTAAAGTGCTTTCTGCATGGATTTAAATTCCAGCACAGAAAAGGACAGAATTCTTGATTGCTGACTTGCCCCTTTGTAGAGGTAATTTTGGCAGTCTTAGATCATTTTAATGGCAAGGGGTACTCAAGCATTTTCCCTATCTGTCCCGGTGGACTCACAATCTATCTAACGTACCTGGGGCTATGGAGGATTATGTGACTTGTCCAGGGTCACAAGGAGAAGCGCAGGATTTGAAAAGAGAACAAGTACAATATGAATTTGGAATAGTATGGAGAGGAGTGGAATTTACAACTTTGAAAGTAGCCAGGTTTTCAGATGTTTTCGAAAAAGTTGGAAAGAGTCCAGATTGCGTAGTTGAACAGAAAAATTAATCCACAACTCAGTAATTTTGAAAAGTAGAGATTTCCCTAGTTTTCCAATGTAGATAATGCCTTTCAAGGTTGGAAAGGACAATTTAAATTTTTGAGTAGATCTGGTGATATCAGATCTTACAGAATTCCACGACAGGGAAATTAAAGGGGGAAGGATGCCATGCAAGATCTTGAATCTTAAGCAGGTACATTTAAAATAAACCTTGAAAATTATTGGAAGCCAATGATGTATTTACAGAAGCGGAGAGACATGATCAAATTTACTTTTTGCAAAGATCAGCCTGGCCACAGTATTCTGGATCAATTGAAGTCTTGGAAGGCTTTTTTTTCTCAGGAAAGCTCTAGTAGGCGATCTGGGCTAGATGCACTAAAGAGGATTAGTAAGACTATGTGGGTCTGTTCCAATCCAAGTTTTGGCTGATTCAAAAAGAGCTTTGATACACTAAAAACATTGCATGCAAATGATTCACATGGAGGTTCGTCGTAATCCCTGTCTCTCCTATCCAATTGATTGCTGTGAGATCAACTCTCACACACTTGCAGAGCCAGCAGGGGAAGCCCAAATAGCTGAGAGGCAGGGGAAGCCCCAAAAGCAACCTCCTGCCTCTCAGCTGTTTGGGGCAGGAACCCTATTTTTTTCTTTTCTTTTTTTAATGGACACAGATGCTGTGCATGTTACATATGCACAATATCTGCCCTATTAAAAAAAAGGGAAAAAAGGTCCCCCCCACCTATGATGGCCCTCCCCGATGACCCCTGACAAATGTAGCACTGCAAATCCTCTCCCCATGAGCTAGTGAAAATTGGCAGGAGGGATGTCCACTCCCTGCTGTCATGTGCCCCCCTCCCAGTGCCAAAAAGAAAAAAATGGCAGAAAGGATGCCTACTTCCTCCTTCCATTCCTACCCAAATGTGGCAACAAAGTGGCAGGAGGGATGTCTACTCTCTCCTACCACCAAAGGCCCACCCCTGTGCCCACCCCCAAATCTCCTTCCCTTCCCCTTCCCCTCTAAAAATAGGCAGGAGAGATGCCCACTCCCTCTTACCATGCTGACCCCCTTCTCCCATGGTGGTGAAATGGCAGGAGGGATGCCCACTCCCTTTTGCCACCAAAGGCCCACCCCCACACCAGACACCCACCCCCAAATCTCCTAACCTCCCCCCTTCCCCCACCAAAAAAGCAGGAGGAATGCCCACTCCCTCCTGCCACCAGAGGTCCCCCAAACCACCCTGCACATCCTACTCCAAGGCCCACCTGTCCAAAATGGCATGCCTTTCCCGCACCGGTGTATCAGTGAGGAATCTTAGGCATCTGAGCCAATCAGGGTTTTAGGCTCCTCCCTCTGTATATTGGGATGCAAGGGCGAGGAGTAATAATAATAATAATAATAACTTTATTTCTTTTATACCACCATAATCTTACCGCCATAATCTTATGAGTATAAGGCCCTTATTGGCTTAGTCAAGCTCAAGGGGAGGGGCCTTTGTTTTCTGAGCAAATCAGGGCTTTAGGTCCCTCCCTGTACATCATATGATGCACCGGGGAGGGGAAGGCCCACCATTTTGGCATCCCTCCTGCCATTTTTTTCTCAAGTGTATGTGTGTGTGTTGGGGGGGGAGGGGGCAGCAAGGCAGAAGAGAATGGGGGATTCCTGCTGCCGCATTCCTCGGGGGTTGTAGGGAGGGCCATCATTGGCAAGGGTGGGTGGGCTTTATTCATTTTTTTTAATGAGACAGATATTTAATGGGACACGCAAAATATCTGTACCATTATAAAAAAATGAAACACCACCCCCACAAAAAAAACAAACAAACAAAACAAACAGGCAGACAAAGTCAGTTACTGATAGGTCTAGACCTATCAGTTTTGGGGGATCGCAAAAAACCCTTGCTTTTTTTTTTGTTCATGGCCAAGTGATGTTAGTGCATCAATCGCTTAGTTAGTTTGCAAGGGATTTTATCTAATTTGCATGACTGGATCAGAAAATGGGTGATTGAGGGGAAAAACACCCGGTGCGCTATTTTGTGCAATATGATCATTGCTAAAGATGCCAAAACAGATTTAGCGACGATTGTTGGCGTCAGTGCATCTGGGCCTCAACCGGCACCTAAGTTAATTGTTTTAATTGGCTATTAACAGTGTGGCAATTGACTGTGCCATTAAAAAACAATTAAAAACAAATTAAAAGGAAAAAGAAGTAGGCACCACAAGGCGCCTACAAACTATGGCACTGGAATCATGTATATGCAGTTGCTTAGTGACGCCGGACCTCAAAAGAGGCATGGTTATGTTTGACGCTGCTAAGCATGATTCTACGTCAAAGATAGGCACTGAAAATGTAGGCCTATAAAACCCTGGCCTACATTTCCATTGCCTATCTGCAGTGCAGACAGCAATTTAAAAAAATGGCACCATAATCTGAGTGACACATGACCAGTGCCGATTTTTCAAGCACCTGTCGATTACAATGCCACTTTCAGAATCCAGGCCAACATGAATAAATTAAAACTTGTTTAAGGAGATGAACTCAGGATAGAAAAAGTAGCAGCTGGGTCTGTCTGACAGACTGTAAAACAGTAAATCAGTTTGGAAATGCAGACTGACACCTAGTCAAGTTCATACATATATCTGTCATTGCTTCAATACTGTAGGGCCTAGATTCTTTAAAGGATGTCTAACCATTTAGATGCGTCTTGACTCATTGAGTGGCGCTGAGCGTGATTCTCTATAGTGTGTCTATGCATTGTAGAATCACGCTTAGCTGGATGTCTAAACGACACCTAAAGTTAGTCGTCCTTTACAGAATCTAGAAGCTTTTGCTTTTCTGGCAATCAAAGTATTTAACTTTAGGGAGGCTAATCTGTAGTTTACACTTCTCAACAGATTAAATTATTGCGACAATCTGTTTTTTAGTAGCCCCAACAAAAGTGTATTTAATTGCAAGTGTGCCCCTAAAGAGCACTTTGACCCCTGTTTGACACACATATCGGTTGTCAGAGACAAGCTGCAATAAATTAAAATTTTTTTGTCTGGCTTATTGGGCTATTCATTACCTATGGTAGAGATCTTCACTATTTTTCAAATGGAACCAGTTTGGCAAAATAGTTCAATATAAGAGCCAAGACCATCATTAGATAAAGTGATCAAACACCCTGTTAATTTCTACAGTTCTGTTTCCATCCTAATACCCTTCAAATTGGCTCCCTCGTCTAATTTTTAATATACCATACTGTCTCTGGAGGTTTGTGGGTGGTGTCATTGTTAAACAGTTATTCAGTTCTCTTCCAGGACCTCATAACTGGGCCTTCCCTTTTGAAGGGTAGTGATAATCTCTAAATATATATATATATCATATAATTCAGGAGGATCAGAATATTTTAAAGGTGCTGGATAATAAGGAAAAATGCTGCCAGTGACTAGATCAAGGACATTTAACTAAGCTGCTCCCTGTTTCCAGAACATATTTCCACTGCAGTTTGGTTTGGTTTATTTATTTATATCCCGCCCTTATCCAGGGTGGGCTACAAACTGCATACAAAAATACAAAATTGCATCTAAAAATACAAAACAGATAAAATACCAAACAATAAAACATCGATGACCAGCACCCTCTTATCAACAATCTCTATTCTTCCTTATTCATTCTGGCGGGGAGTCACGAGCGGTGTGCCACAGGGATCGGTGCTGGGGCCGTTACTCTTCAACATATTTATCAATGACCTGGAAAAGGAGGCAAAGTGTGAGGTTATAAAATTTGCAGACGATACCAAACTGTGCGGTAGAGTTAGGTCCAGGGAGGAGTGTGAGGACCTGCAAAGGGACCTGGACAAGCTGGAAGACTGGGCAAACAAATGGCAAATGCGCTTTAACGTGGAAAAATGCAAGGTCATGCATATAGGGAAAAAGAACCCGTTGTTCAACTACAAATTGGGGGGGGGGCATTGTTGGGAGACAGCAGACTTGAGAGAGACTTGGGTGTGCTGGTGGATGCATCACTGAAGCCATCTGCACAGTGCGCAGCAGCCTCGAAAAAAGCCAACAGGATGCTGGGCATCATAAAGAGGGGCATAACAACCAGGACGCGGGAAGTCATCATGCCATTGTATCGAGCGATGGTGCGTCCACATCTGGAATACTGCGTTCAGTATTGGTCGCCGCACCTCAAGAAGGACATGGCGGTACTTGAGAGAGTCCAAAGGAGAGCAACGAAACTGGTAAAGGGGCTGGAACACTGCCCATACGCCGAGAGATTAGATAGGCTGGGGCTCTTCTCTCTGGAAAAAAGGAGGCTCAGGGGAGATATGATAGAGACCTTCAAGATCATGAGGGGCATAGAGAGGGTGGATAGGGACAGATTCTTCAGACTGAAGGGGACAACAAGTACGAGGGGGCATTCGGAGAAACTGAAGGGAGATAGGTTCAAAACAAATGCAAGGAAGTTTTTTTTCACCCAAAGGGTCGTGGACACATGGAATGCGCTACCGGAGGAAGTGATCAGGCAGAGTACGGTACAGGGATTCAAACAGGGATTGGACGGATTCCTGAGGGATAAAGGGATCGTGGGATACTGAGAGAGATGCTGGGATGTAACACAGGCATAGAAAGCTAACCAGGTAATAAGTATAGTAACCCAACAGGTCGTGCATGTGTAAGACCGGAGGGTTAGGACTACGATGGGAAGATAGGACTTAAATGAGAAAACAAGGTGGCAAGGGAGCCCCTTCTGGTGATGCAGACAGGTCGTGACCTGTTTGGGCCGCCGCGGGAGCGGACTGCCGGGCAGGATGGACCTATGGTCTGACCCGGCGGAGGCACTGCTTATGTTCTTATGTTCTTATTTAATCTCATACCCT
This sequence comes from Geotrypetes seraphini, assembly GCF_902459505.1. Taxonomy (NCBI): domain Eukaryota; kingdom Metazoa; phylum Chordata; class Amphibia; order Gymnophiona; family Dermophiidae; genus Geotrypetes; species Geotrypetes seraphini. The sequence continues at coordinate 226,837,422 of NC_047088.1, read as the reverse complement.
GTATTTCATCAGGCAAAAGAGGTGCTGTTTAAGCAATCTCTTAAAATTTTGTATATTTTGTTGTTGACAAATATACCCAGGGAGGTTATTACATTCTCTGGGCCCAATACAGTGGAAAGTACTATCCCTAGATGATGTAAGCCTCAGCTCTCTTACAGATAGAATATGCAAATATAATTGTTCTGCAGTTGATGAGGACGGTCAGTTATCTAACATTTCGCAAAGAGTTTAAATATGTATCCTATGTAGAGATTTTTAGGCCCTGATTCTATAAAGGGCACCTAAGTCATACCTAACATTTGGCATGCTTTAGGCGTCCATTCTAAGAAGTTAATGAGCCAATTAAAGGTCTTAACAAGCGATAATTGGTAGTTTGGCATCCAAAGGATGTAGATGCCACTTTGTAGATGCAGCCACAATTTCATGGACGCCCATGTTTAAAACTCGTGCCTAACTCAATAGGCGTGGGCATGGAATGGGCGTGGTTTGGGCAATGACTTAATTTGGGCATCCTTTGATTCATTTACATAACACTGAGCGACCTAGGGTGTCCATATATTATGCCTATATTGTAAGCAAATGAAAACCAGGTCTACTTTTGAGCTTAGTTTGGGCTTCAGATAGACCTGAGTTCTATAGACGGAACTTAGGCAGTTTGGATGTCCTTAATGCAATCTGCTAAATAGCTCTCTGGGCTTTTATTTTTGCTTTATTAAGCTCAAAATACATTTAATAAGGCACCATATAAGCGGGGCACATCAAAACAGATATATTGAATGCAAAACCTTCTATTTTTGTGGACAAACAGCAATGTTATTTGCTAATTAAAGGAAAAGATCCGTTAACTGAAGCACAGCACATGAAAAACATAGCTTTAATTTTCTTGCTAAAAAGCTACCCTTTTTTTGCTGACTAAACAGTGCTCCAATCAGCTCATTCTCGAAAGCAAAGAAAGCACATGACAAAAATATATAGATTGCATGCATAACTTCATTTGCAAAAGCTTAGAAACAGAAAAAAAAACATATACAGACCTTGGCATGGCTTCTACTTCATTGCAAATGGAGGTTTGCAGCTGCACAATGGTGACCTCAATGCTGCACAATGGTGCACCTACAAGGTAGAATGCCACAATTAAAATATCTGCTGGGGAGCTGGGGAACATATGACTTCTGGAAGAGAAGCACAAGGCTTTTACTTATTGAGCTATAGGAGTTTCCAGGCAGGTTTATGGGTTAATTAGAAAAGAGGGAATAAAAAAGGTACTCCCTTTTGTTCAAGTGAATGACTTACAATAAGTTGACTGCCACTTATGGGAAGGCTTTTTGACAGACTATTAATATGGTGGTTTTCCAGTCTTTCCCAGTCATTTTAACACCCCCCACCCACCCACCCTTCAGCTAAGAACAAGTACTCATTTATTAACTAAAAGTGGATGGATGACTGAATTGATCAGAAACTGGCTAACTGACAGATTCCAGTGTGGGATTTAAAATTCAGATTGTAGGCATAGGAGGTAAACAACCTGTTAATTGCACTACATGGCTTTGTAAAAGAGGAAATACATCATCAATTTATACTCAAAGGCAATAGAGCCAAATGCTCATTCATCTGAAGTAATAGGAGATGTGCAGTTGCTTGGGTGAATTCATTCTGCCAGATGCTGACTGGGACACCCTTGCTATGGTATCATTTAGAAGTGAGAACGCAAACTCTCTACAGAGAGAACTATTTATGTTAGCTGGTAACAGAAACCATATGGGAGGGCACAATACTAGATTTACTTACAAATGGAGAGAATATTTCTGATACTGCAGTGGGAAATCGCTTAGAATTTACAGATGGCATGTTTCAAACTCAGGGCAATGGTAGTGATGATTCATTCAAATATGAGCATCCAAGTGTACAGAAAAACTATCAAACTAGGTACATACCTGAAGAAGGTAAAATAAAATAATCAGTAGTCTTCATATTAAAGCATATGTGAATACACTTAAAGATCTAAATATGTAGTCTTTAAATGAAAATCAGGATAGGAAAGATGTGATATAAGCATTTAAATACCTTCAAAGTATAAATGTACAAGAGTGGGTCTTTTTCAATTAAAGGGAATCTCTGTAATGAGGGGTTATATGAGAAGGGTGAAAAGAGGTAGTCTCAGGAGTAATCTAGGAAGATGGTAGATATGTGGACAGTACCTGAATTCATGAAACCATAGGCAAGTATAGATAATCTCTGAGGAAGAAGAAGAGGATACATTAATTGGTATGGATGGGCAGAATAGATAGGCCATATTTTCCATCCTATGTCTCTGTTATTTTTCCATTTCCAGGGAGCATCAGAAATAAAATGGGGCATGTAGAAATTCAATTTATGTACAACATATAGATATGTTTAAAAAATATGAATTGTCTCTTAAGTGGTGCAATGCTGAACTCAATAGAAAGAATAAGCCCTAATACTGAGCCACTATAAGTCAGCTTTATTCTTTTAATGTGCGCTAATTGTTTAATGAGCCATTTGGCGCTGATAAATTGGCCACTAACAAGCAATTATCATCACTAATTGGCATCAATTAGAACGTATGCACACAACTTTCTAAGCGTGTATTATAAAGTGGTACACATAAATTCTAATTTGTGGATCTCAAAAGGGCGTGTGGCCCTGGGAAAGAAATGGGCAGGTTGTGGGTGTTCATATAAATTATGTGCAGTGTTTTAGAATACGCCCGATCAGCATGAAATTTAAGCACAGGCATTTATCCCAGATGTTCATTGGTGTAAATGGCCATGCTTAACTTCAGGCATGGTTTATAGAACAGTGAACTTAAGAACATAAGAATAGCCTTACTGGGTCAGACCAATGGTCTATCAAGCCCGGTAGCCCGTTCTCACGGTAGTCAATCTAGGTCACTGGTACCTGGCCAAAAACAAAGAGTAGCAACATTCCATGCTACCGATCCAGGGCAAGCAGAGGCTTCCCCCATGTCTTAATAACAGACTATGGACTTTTCCTCCAGGAATTTGTCCAGACCTTTCTTAAAACCAGCTATTTTATCCGCTTTTACCACAACCTCTGGCAACGCGTTCCAGAGTTTAACTATTCTGTGAGTGAAAAAATACTTCCTCCTATTGGTTTTAAAAGTATTTCCCTGCAATTTCATTGTGTCCCCTAGTCTTTATAAATTTAAGGTATCTGTCTTGCATCTATGGAGACACATAGGGATGCATAAGCATGCCCAAGATCACTTCTGGGCACACCATGCCCACACCCCACCTTGGACATGCTTAAGCATCTCCATAGATGTAACATAAACATAGTAACATAGTAGATGACGGCAGATAAAGACCCGAATGGTCCGTCCAGTCTGCCCAACCTGATTCAATTTAATTTATTTTTTTTTTAATTTTTCTTCTTAGCTATTTCTGGGCAAGAATCCAAAGCTTTACCCGGTACTGTGCTTGGGTTCCAACTTCCAAAATCTCTGTTAAGACTTACTCCAGCCCATCTACACCCTCCCAGCCATTGAAGCCCTCCCCGGCCCATCCTCCACCAAACGGCCATACACAGACACAGACCGTGCAAGTCTGCCCAGTAAGTGGCCTAGTTCAATATTTAATATCTTTTATACCATGCACCCTTATCCTTCATGTTTTATCCCTTCCCTCTATCACATTTCTTCTAATATTATGTAACTTTTCCCTTCCTCCCTATTCATCCTCACGGTCAGGTTTGTCAGTACATGTTTTATATGTTATCTCTAATTTTTCTAATACACCAACAACTAGTTCTTTCTATTCTATTTTAAATTTTATTGTTAACCGGTCAGATATTTGTTTTATGATCGGGATATTAAAAACTAATAAACTTGAAACTTGAAACTTATTATTTTCTGATTCTAAATCTTCTGTGTTCATCCCAAGCTTCTTTGAACTCAGTCACAGTTTTACTCTCCACCATCTCTCTCGGGAACGCATTCCAGGCATCCACTACCCTCTCCGTAAAGTAGAATTTCCTAACATTGCCCCTGAATCTACCACCCCTCAACCTCAAATTATGTCCTCTGGTTTTACCATTTTCCTTTCTCTGGAAAATATTTTGTTCTACGTTAATACCCTTCAAGTATTTGAACGTCTGAATCATATCTCCCCTATCTCTCCTTTCCTCTAGGGTATACATATTCAGGGCTTCCAGTCTCTCCTCATACGTCTTCTGGCGCAAGCCTCCTATCATTTTCGTCGCCCTCCTCTGGACCGCCTCAAGATGCACTACAGACACCTTCCTTGCAGAATTTCTTCCAAAAATATGCATCCCAATTGGCTGCCAGACCACCGCCTAAAATCAGGATGCCTGGTTTGAGAATCAGGCCCTAAATTAATTTATTTTCTGTGCTGATTTTTCCAATACCATATATATAATCTAGTGTTTCATGCCTAAATTTGGGCACAAGTCCTTATACTTGCCAAAGGCTGGTATAAATACTGTAACTCAACTGATTACAGGTACTTAAATGCAGGAATTCTATAACTGTGAATAAATTCTGGAAATGCCCCTAATCCGACTATGCCCCTCCCTTGTTCATGCCCCCAGTGGAGGTGTACATGGTATAGAATAGGGTGTGGAGTAGATCCGCATGCAACTCTTAATTACTACTACATAAGTGCTTGATAACTCAAAAAATTGATAGTTAGCACTTGACTACCATAATTAGTTTATATGCAGATTTGTGATTTGCACCCAAATTTGGGAAACCAAATTTGAGCAATGTATGCCAAATCTAGAGAATAATGGGTAACTGCAATGGAAGCATTTAAGTAGGTGAAACATGGATGGGCTATGGTCATGTTTCCAATTTAAGCATGTCACTTTTAGAATATTAACGGGTGCTAGAATAGATGTGGCCGCTTTCTGTCTGTCTCTCCCTGGCCGCTTTTTGTCTATCTGTTTTTCTTTCTTTTTTTTTCTCTCTTTCCTCAACTATCCACCACCACCCCTTGCCTGACCAGCAGTAGCCCTTCTCCCATCCTTTTACCTCCCCCGTGTCCAGCAGCACCCCTTCCCTGCCCCCCCTGTCCAACAGTAGGCCTTCTCCCTTCCTTTTACCTCCCCCCTGTCTAGCAGCACCTCTTCCTTGCTCCCCCTATCCAGCAGTAGGTCTCCCTTCCTGTTATCGCCCTCCTTGACTCCCCTCAGAGTTCCTGCTGCTGCCGCCAGTACTGCTCTTGCTGCTGCTCCTCTTCCTCCACCACCCGTCGCCTCACAGCAATTCCCCGGTCCCACTCCCCTCAGAGTTCCTGCTCCTGCCACCAGTGCCGCTGCTTCTCCTCCACCGCCATCTGTCGGCCTGCTCCGCTTCTGTTGCTGCCACCCCTCTGCGCTCCGGAGGCCCTGGGAATTTCCTCCCAAGCTAATAGAACCCTAAGCGCGCACGCGCACTCCTACGTGTCACGGACCTACGGATCAAGGATCACGGAGGTAGGAGTGCGCATGCGCGCTTAGGGTTTTTTTATTAATGATCTGCTTTGCATGGGGCATCTAGGCATTCTCATTTATATCTATCATAGAGTTGGTATAAATGGTTTAATCTAAATTTTAGTACACTAGTTCAGGTTTATGCTAGTATTCCATGAGTATGATGGCATCTTGATGCACAAATGCTGTTATAGAATTGGTGAGTCTTTTTCAAATGAAGGAAAACTCAGGAAGGAGAGGGCATAGGCTGAAGTTAAGAGGTGATGGGTTCAGGTGTAATGTAGAGAGTTGCGCGGGGACAGAAATCCCACCCGTCCCCACCCGTCCCCGCCAAAATCCCACCCATCCCCACCCGTCCCCGTGAGGAATCCCTCCGTCCCCACCCGTCCCCGTGAGGAATCCCTCCGTCCCCACCCGTCCCCGTGAGGAATCCCCTCCGTCCCCACCCGTCCCCGCGAGGAATCCCCTCCGTCCCCACCCGTCCCCGCGAGGAATCCCCTCCGTCACCATCCTTCCCTATAAACTTCAGAAATAGTTATTTTATTTAATTATGCTACTGAATTAAAGGCTCTGGTAGAGACCCATTTACAAATAAGCAAAGAGACTATTAATTTGGAAATATTAATTGGGAAGAATACATACTTTGTAAATGGGTTTCTACCAGAACCTCTAATGTAAATATAAAATATAAATACTCAGCTGATGAGAACCCACAAACTGTCAGCTGAGGACTTCCTTTGCAGTTGGCCTGGGGTCCCTTTTGCCAAGCTTGGCAGGCAGCAGTAGCGTCCCTGAGTCACAGATGCTGGCACCTCAGTGGCTCATGGATGCTGCCAGCGACTGCTGCGCTTGGTGGAGGGGAGTTCTGACCATCTCTAGAGGAGGTCCTCTGCTGGCGGTGCTTGGGGATCCCCACCAGTCACAGCAAGGGCCAACAAGTACTTCAACACTGTAGAAATAAAACCAGAAATGCATTTCCTTTTCTTTTGAACACAAAATAAAGATATCTGCCATATACATTTCCCAAGGCAGATGACTCTATGCAATGTCACCTCGGTAACAAAATACAAAAATAGACAAATACACCCCCTCCCTTTTTACTAAACCACAATAGTAGGTTTTAGCACAGGGAGTTACGCTGAATGCCTCGCGCTGCTCTCAATGCTCATAGGCTCCCTGCGCTAAAAAACAATATTGCGGTTTAGTAAAAGGGAGCCATAGTGCAAAATATAGACAGCAGATATAAATTCTCAAAACAGACACATTTTGATCACTAAATTGAAAATAAAATCATTTTTCCTACCTTTGCTGTTTGGTGATTTCATGAGTCTCTGGTTGCACTTTCTTCTTCTGACTGTGCATCCAATCTTTCTTCCTTTCTTTCAGCCTCCTGTATGTTTCCTCTCCTCCAGACCTCATTCTCTCCCCCAACTTTTTCTTTCTGTCTCCCTGTTCCCCCTTCTTTCTGTCTCTCTGTCTGCCCCCTTTCTTTCTTTCTCCGTGCCCTCCCCCAAGCCACTCGGTTTGCTGCCACAGCCATCGGAGAATAGCCCCTAAGCCACCGCCGTCCCAAGCTTTCCCTGCAGAAGCGTCGCGCTGACCAGCATTCCGCTCCCTGACGTCAATTCTGATGTAGGAGAGGAAGTTCCGGGCCAACAAGGCATTTCTCCTCATTCCATCCAGCCTGAGCCCCATCTCTCCTTGATCCAGCATTTCCCTTCTGTGTCTGTCAGAATTACCATTCCACCTATTTTCCAGCATCACCCTTCTTTGTGTCCATCTCACCTATATCCGTATCTCACCACTTTTTCAGAATCTTCATTTGTCTCTGTCCTTGTCTTTACCCCATATTCACCATTTGCCCTTTCAATGTCTTTATCTCCCCCCCCCCACACACACACTTTTTCAGCATTACTTCTATGTCTCTATTTCACCTCCTCTTCATGTCCCCTCTGTATCTCTATCCTTATTCAGAAGGTCCTGCTTACCCTTTCTCTTCTTTGTGTCACTATCTCCATTTTCAGCTTTCCCCCCTTTTCCTTTGTTAATGCACCCTGTAGCCAGAATCTTTCCACCCTCTCTCCACTCCGGCCCAGCCCAGTATGAAATATTTCCTTTTGTTTCTCTCCCCTCTCTCTTCTCCTCCCTCACCCACGAGTCCTGCATCTGGCCCTCTCCCTTCTACCTGCACCTGGCAACACCCCCCTGCTCCGCGGCTCTCTTCAGCAACTCGTCAGCAGCGGTGATCAAGACAAGCTGCCGACATCGAGGCCTTCCCTCTACGAGTCCCACCTTTGTGGAAAAAGGAAGTTGAAACAAGCGGGACTCGCAGAGGGTAGGCCCCGACGTCAGAAGCTGCTGCTGAGTTGCCGAAGAGAGCCGCAGGTAGAAGGGAGAGGGAGATAGGAAGGCTGTAGAAGCTCCGGAGCATGACACCGAACCCGGCCAGGATGATTTCTTTTTCAGGCTGCTGCTGCCGCTGCCATCCCCCACCCGAAATGACAAAAAACAGTCTAATGCCCGCGTCGGGAAATAGCCATGCTGAGCAGTGAGCTCAGCACGTACACAGATGAAAGCCTTGCTTGCTGATTGGTCTGGCGGCACGGTGGGGCGGGGGCCACCGGACCAATCAGCAAGCAAGGCTTTCATCTGTGTACGTGCTGAGCTCACTGCTCAACATGGCTATTTCCCGACGCGACGCCAGACTTGTAAGCTGCATGCTTGCATCGCCAGAATTTAGGTAGGTTGTTTTCATCCCCGTGGGAGTCCCGTGGGCAAGGGGGCGTCCCCGTGGGAGTCCCGTGGGTCAGGGGGGCATCCCCGTGGGAGTCCCGTGGGCCAGGGGGCGTCCCCGTGGGAGTCCCGTGGGCCAGGGGGGGAACCCGCGGGATCCCCGCGGGACCCGCGGGATCCCCGCGATCCCCGTTCCCGTGCAGACCTCTAGTGTAATGTAAGCAAATGCTTTACAGAAAGTGAGGTAGATGCATGGAATAGTCTCCTGAAGGAGGTGGTGGAAATGAAGACTGTATCTGAATTGAAGATAGCATGGGATAGGCCTATAGGATCTCTTATGAAGAGGAGGAGATAGCTGATGTTGTGGATGGGCAGACTGGATGGGCCATTCTGCCTTTATCTGCCTTCATGTATCTATGTTTCTGTCTAGATTTTGGTACACTAATTCAGGTTTATGCTAATATTCTACAAGTATGATAGCATCTTGATGCACAAATGCTGTTACAGAACTGGCGCTCTGCATGAGTCATCAACATGCTCTATTGAGGGCCTCAAGTTATAGAATTGAACATAAGATTATAAAAGCATAAGACTATCAATACTGGGTCAGATCAATGGTCCATCTAGCTCAGTATCCTACTTCCAACAGTAGGCAATCCAAATCACAAGTACCTGGCAGAACCCCAAATAGTTGCAGCATTTCATGTTACAATCCCAGGGCAAACATCCCCCCTCTGCCTCAAAAGTAGACTATGCACCTTTTTCCGGGAACTTGTCCAAACCTTTTTTTTAAACCCAGAAATGCTGCTCGGTTTCATAATAGTTATATAAAATTCAGCATAGTAGTAATATTTAGGCATCTATAACTGTAATAAAAGACCTATCATAGTCAAAGGAACCAACAGCCAAACATTTAAGAAAATGAGGAGCCAAAGAATTTGGAACTTCCAGGAACAAAAAAAGGAGAAGCATAAAGGGACTGATACTATAAGTGGCACCCAAAATGGCAGGCACCTAGAAAAATAGCATCCGCCGCTTGTCAATCACATTCTTTGGAGAATCAAGAACATAAGAAGCGCCATCTCCGGAACAAACCCTAGGTCCATCAAGTCCGGCGATCCGCACACGCGGAGGCCCCGCCAGGTATACCCTGGCATAGTTTTGGTCCCCATATCGCTCCAAGCTTCTCGTAAAGAGAAGTGCATCTAGCCTACCCCTACCCATGTCACTTCATGCCACTCATAAGGAGATGTACATCTAACTTACCCTTAAATCCTAGAATGGTGGATTCCGCAAATATCACGGCTACCGGCGCCTAATGACAAACTTAGGCGCTAGTAATGTAGGCCAGAGTTTTAAAGACCTATATTTCCGGTGTCTAGGTTTGTTGTAGAATCACACCTCATGGTACTTAGTGATACCTAAGGTCAACTCCACCCCTAAACACACCTACTTATGCATGTGGCATCAGTAAGCCCCTCTAGGCACCTGGGTGTTAGCTGCCAGTCCCGGGAGCAGTGGCATACCTAGGGTATGTGGCACCCGGGGTCCATCATTTTTTGACACCCCCCCCATGTAAAAAAATATTTTTTGTAATGACCATGAAACGGAATAAATGGTCAGAATAGAAACAGGCAGTGAAAATTTTCTTATATTCCAAACATAACATAACATAACATAACATAAATTATGTCTGAATTGTCATGACATCAGAAGTACATATGGAGTAGTTGCAGGTGATGCTTGGGACAGTTCTGATTGTGTTAGTTCGGTTTTATGTGTTTTTTGAATAGAAGGGTTTTTATTTCTTTTTGAAGGTTTTGCAGTATGTGGTCGATGTCAATTGGTTGTAGGGTTGGGGGTCGAGTGTTGCAGCTCGAATGGCTAGGAGGTTGTCGAACAGTTTTTTTCCTTTTGACGTTCTTGGTTGGACGGTGTGTGAATGGTGCGTGAGTTCTCCTATGTCTGTTTGAAGTGGATTGAATTATTTAGCTGAAGAAATTAGTTACCCCCTCATCCCACACACATTAATTCTCTTCCATTTTTGTTCCCATTATAAAAAACACTGATAAGTTCCCAGAAAAAAAATACATTAAAATAAGAAGTGAAAACAAAGGCCCCTACAGATGAGAACATAACATAAGAATAGCCTAACTGGGTCAGACCAATGGTCAGCATGCCCAGTAGCCCATTCTCATGGTAGCCAATCCAGGATACTAATACCTGGTCAAAACCCAAAGAGTAGCAACATTCCATGCTACCGATCCAGGGCAAGCAGACACTTCCTCCTTGTCTTAATAACAGATTATGGACTTTTCCTCCAGGAATTTGTCCAAATCTTTCTTAAAACCAGCTACACTATCTGCTTTTACCATAACTTCTGGCCACTTCATTTTTAAGTTTAGATCTTTCCTTTCAAACAGAGACCTTGCTAGATGTCAAATACAGCACAAGGTAACTTCACATGGACTTAGCTGTGCAGGAAATGTGAATCTCCTCATACACCCACCATATAGTGCAAAAATGTGCAAAGGTCTGTTTTTTTCTTTCGATCACTACATATCCTAATGCCACACAAGCAGCGTTGTTACAAACATATTCTGTAGGTCAATGCTAAGGATAACAAAGTTTCCTTCCTTGGAACAGAAGGAGATACTGATAAACCACTGGAAGAGATCCCAACACAACACCCAAAGACCCACTCAGTGTGTGAACCAGTTGAGTGGAGTGGACTAACTGGGGGGTGGAAATGGGCCCGGAGTTTGCTCAGCAGAATTTCCCAGACCACCTCTTCCTCTCAACACATTGACACGCTGCCACCACCACCACTAGAAACACCTCACTGGGTAGGCCAGCTATGCTATAAACTTTATAAAACACATTATTATATTTTCTTATAAAGCACATATTTTAACTGAACTCTCTGACATCCTCAGCCTTTCCATTCACAAAAATAGAAGGAAGAAAAGTTCCCATTTCCTGCTGTTTCGTGTCCCCGGCCTAAACAATATTTTTTTTCTGTAGACCCTTCAAAAGTCTGACCAAATCCTCGTTTCACTTGCATTATAAAGTACTGAGGATGCCATCTCTCCCCAATCCCAGGTCCTAAAGTCTAAGACAGTAGCGCAAACTAATGCTGCCAGATTCAGGAAAAAAATTTTTGATTCGATTCAGCCTATTGAATTGGTTTTTCAATTCGATTTTCCTGCCCAGTTGGGTGATTTTTTTCAAAACTCCTGGTGGGTTTTATAGCTTTTTCACCCCCTTTGGCTTCTCCTAACCACACTGGCGCTGTGGTGTAAATAAAATAAAGAAACAAAAAGGACTTTTCCTCTCTCTGTTAAATCCTAGCTCACGTTTGCAGTCCAACACCAGCTCTGGCAGGATACACATTTCAAATCTGACATATTATAATCACAAAACAGAAAATAAAATTAATTTTTCTACCTTTTGTTGTCTGGTTATATTTCAAATCTTGTTGGTCCAAGGCTCTGGTTTTCTTCTGATAACTTGCTTGCCAGGGTCTCCTTCTTTCTTCTTTCTACGTGCTAACCATCCATCTGCCAACTCTGTCCTCCCTTTCCATTTCCCTTCCCTCCCCAGGAAGTCTGGTATCTTTCCTTTTTTTCATCTCCCTCCACAGATCCACCTTTTCTTAACTACCCTTTCATCCGGCATCTCTCCCTCCTTCCCCACCACCCCAGAGTCCACCATCTCTCCCTTTCTTTTTCCAATTACCCTCCTATCCAGTATCTCTATCCCTCCTCCACACCATCCCTTGTGTCCAATTTCTCTCCCTTTCAGTTCCTTCCCTCCCTAAATCCCATGGTCCATCATTTCTCTCCCTCTCCTCTATTTTCAGACCCATTATTTCTTCATCCCCCCCCCCAAAGTTTGGCATATGCACGTCTCTTTGAACACCCCCTTCCCTCCGTGTACTTCTAAACCAGGGTCCCCCCCAAAGGCCTGTCCCCCCTTAAAGGTCTGCCTGTCCCCCCTTGAAGGCCTGCACCCCCCTTGAAGGCCTGTCCCACCCCCTTGTAGGCCTGTCCCCCCCTTGAAGGCCTGTCCCTCCCCCTTGTAGGCCTGTCCCCCCACCTTGAAGACCTGCCTGCCTGTCCCCCCCCATTGAAGGTCTGCACCCCCCCCCGAAGGCCTGCACCCCCCTGAAGGCCTGTCCCCCCCTTGAAGGCCTGTCCCCCCCTTGTAGGCCTGTCCCCCCCTTGAAGGCCTGTCCCCCCCTTGAAGGCCTGCACCCCCCCAAAGTCCTGCACCCCCCTGAAGGCCTGCACCCCCCGAAGGCCTGTCCCACCCCCTTGTAGGCCTGCCCACCCCCTTGTAGGCCTGTCCCCTCTTGTAGACCTGTCCCCCCTTGAAGGCCTGCCTGCCCCCCCCTTGAAGGCCTGTCCCTCCCCCTTGAAGGTCTGCACCCCCCCGAAGGACTGTCCCCCCCTTGAAGGCCTGCCTGCCTGTCACCCCCCTCCCCCTTGAATGCCTGCCTGCCTGCCCACCCGCCCCACCCCGAAGGACCGCTCGCCCCCCTGGCCTCCCTGCACCACCTATGAAGCAGCACTACCTATGCTCCCGGCCTTGCCGTTCAGTCCCCACCACCACCACCACCCCCGAAGGACCGCTCGCCCCACTGACCTTCCTGCACCACCTATGAAGCAGCCGCAGCAGGATCGCGACGTCAGCTATCCCTGCGCTGCTTAGGCGCTGCTTCCTGCGCCGCATTCCCGCCCCTCCTCTGACGTCAGAGGAGGGGCGGGACCGCGGCGCAGGAAGCAGCGCCCAAGCAGCTCAGGGATAGCTGACCTCGCGATCCTGCTGCTTGCTGCTTCACAGGTGGTGCAGGAAGGTCAGTGGGGCGAGCGGTCTTCGGGGGTGTGGGGGGACTGAACGGCAAGGCCGGGAGCACCCTTTCAGGGCTGGCACCCGGGGCGGACCGCCCCTCCGGCCCCCCCCTTGGTACGCCACTGCCCAGGAGGTGCCTAATGGTGCCTAAATTTTAAAAAAATGATTTTTAATTGGCTTTTAATGGCACAATCAATTATCACACTGCTTAAAGCTGATTAAAACTAATTAAAACTATTAAGTTAGGCGCCTAACTTTAGATGACCCTTATAGAATTTCCCTCAAAATGACTTCTTTAATGAGAAAAATTTCAAGAAAGCTAATATATTAGGCGTTATAATATTATTTTTCTTATTTAATTGCTTCCAGTGGTGCTAATTATGGGTGCGTTTACTAAAGGTTGGTGCAAGTTACCTTCCATGGAACCTATTTTATTCCTATGGACTGTCCTGCAGATAACTTGCGTTAATCTTTAGTACATGATCCTTTTTACAATATGTCCTTAATATGGTGACTTGGGCAGCTCAGTATCGAGCCCCTTATTTTACTATCTATTTTGTATTCTATTTATATATTTTGCAGCTTTGTTTCTGAAATTAAAAGGATACTTGTCAAAGATTTGATACGCAGTGCATTTTTAGATGGAATTCTCCCGATTGATCTGTTTGGAGCTGAGTAAATAAATAGGATGCTTTGGAGTTAAGCGTAGAAAGCTGTCAGGCTTTTCTGGCGTTCTGCCCTTACATTATGTTAACATCCCGGTTTGAACATGCTGAGTGATTTCTCTGGCTTTTTCTATGTGGAACCAGTATCAGCTAATTAGCTTTGTATGTCCAGAAAGGAATAATTAGATTCATGGAAAATGAGCCAGCTGAAGTATTATGTAGCTCGGAACAGGAAGTGCCCCAAACGCCTCACTAAACATCTATTTGGATACTACTCATCTCTAGTTGGCCTTCCAAACTGCCTCTGCTATAATTTTGAATGACAGTTTATTAACCGTCCTGCCTGATCAACTATTTACTTCATCTTCCATTTTTGGTTTGTCTTTTGTTTTTTTAAATTGAATGTTTTACAAAACAACATAAAGGAACCCTTTTAATATGATGCAGAAAAATGACCTTTCGAAGACTGTCCAGGGTCCTGGACAGACTTTACAAAACCCAGCAGTTTGTCCGGGATTTGGAAAACCTCGATGAGCTCTGGCCACATCTGGAGGGCATCTGAGCATGTGCTGATGATGAAACACACATCCATGCATGCTCCAGGTTCTCTAGACACGGCCAGAGCTTGGAGGGGCTGGGGTGGAACAGGATGGAGCCAGAGATAGAATGGGGTGGGGCCAGGGCAGAACAGGGCAGAGTGGATGCAGAACAGGGTGGGGTCATGTGGCTGGGGTTTAGTGGCCCGAAAAATGGTAACCCTACTTAGTGGACCCTTGTAGTGTTTTTTACTATGCATGAAAGACATGTTGCTGCAGCTGTAAAATGGCCTATTTCCCATTTTTTAAATTAATAGCAATGCACAAATGTTACCATTATTGTGTAGAAGGGTGGGTGGGAACGTGGATAAAGTACTTAATTATAAGGAACAATGTTGGATATATAAATTAAATACAGTTGAACCAGAAGGGTTGAATATTGAAGTGGAGTGGGCCACCTTAATCCGATAGCTCTTCTCGGGAATGGGTGAGGTGTAGTATCAGCTGGTGTAGAGTGTTTAGAATATTAATGAGCCGGGAGTACACTACCCCTATCTTGCCCAGTTGAAATTGAACTGAGTTAGTTGGCGATGATGACTCTGGTAAGGGAGGTTTTATTCTTGTTCATAGGATTGAGTGGAGAATATTTTGGATAGCTAAAATAAGATGGATTAAGTAGTGTTTTTGCTGTCTTTTGTAGGGGGGATCCTCGTAAAAACTTCGGCAAAACATGTCATATCCAGCCCTCCCAAGTCATATCTGATTAAGATAAGTGAAATTATATCAACCCTTTAAAATTATGGGGAAAAAGTTATTCAACTATTGATTCTGTGGACAAGTTGAAAAAGTAAACTTGATGAGTACATAATAAAAGTATAATTAAAAGGCCGGTGAGGACATCAACATGTAAAGCTTGCAGCAAGAAAGATTTTTTCAAGGGCGGTGGAATGGTGTTTCTGCCTTTAATGAAGAAAAGATTAGTGGAGCACCTAGGCATTGGGATACAGTGGTAGGACTGGTGATAATATTAATAGTGTGAATATTACATCATATTGCCTCATCTGGAAGCCTTCCCTCTGACGTTGCGACATCAGAGAGAAGGCTTCCGGTTCAGGCGAAGGATGTGTGTGGGAGCCTTTTCCTATGGCTTTGTGCACTGCAGCACTCAGGGAACTGGCCCGAAGATGCTGCATTGATCGCACCATGGACTGGCGGCTGAAGAACACTGTCTTCTGTCCGATGGATGTGTCAGCCCTGTCTACCAGCAGAAAATTTTTGTGGACTGGCACAGGTTGAAGAACACTGGTTTAGAACACAGTCAAGGAGTAGACCTTTTTTTCCCCTTTTTGCTATTACTTATTATTCTTTGCTCCCCACCCGAATAGAATGAATTAATTTATAGATGAGTCTAATATCTTGGTCCCCAATATCAGTGTTATATAGTGTCTGTAGTGTATATATAATATGATATATATAAACCTTCATAATATACTTACCACCTCTCCCTATTTTCTCCTTTCTTCATCATTTTTAACAGCTGAAGAACCAACTTTTTTCACATTAAAAAAATGTCTTCACTTTATTCTTCACTTCCCGTTGCCCCCCCCCCCCCCCCAATATCTAATTTTTATTCTGGCTTTGACACAGTTCCATCACTACCTTTTCCCTAAGGTCCTGGATGCTCTGCACTTAGTTTAGTCATCTTAGTAGCTTTTCATCCTCTTCATTAATAGAACTTAAATTCTTCTACTTCAGTTTTGGATTTATTGACAACTACTTTATTTAAAACAGACAGTTCTGGATCCGTTCCTTTCATACCTATGCTCTATGGGGTCCTTTTACTAAGGTGCGCTAACCGATTTAGCACGTGCTAATCAATTTAGTGTACACTAATGATTAGTGCGTGCTAAATGCTAAGGCGCCCATTATATTCTATGGGTTCCTTAGCATTTAGCGTGCGCTAATTGTTAGCATGTTAGCACACTCTAAATCGGTTAGCGCGCCTTAGTAAAAGGACTCCTATATTTGTTGAGTGCTTTTCTATTGGCATTTTTCTGTATGGGGCTGATATTCAGACTGCAGGAGTTAGCCTGAGCCCTGATATTCAATTCTGGGCCTGTTCCAGTGACCAACATTGAATATCTGGTTTATATTAGCTAAGTCAATATTTAGCACTGGCAACTACATTTCTAGAGGTCAAAGAACAACCAGCTATTTTCAAGGCACAATTTGGCTGCTACACTAAGCCGGATAGCACTTTCAATTTTATGAATAGCCAGTTAAGTTACACAGCGGAGCCAGCTAGCCATAAGCCACTAATATTCAGCATCCATCTTGCATAGAATATTAGTACTTAGGGCCCCCTTTACAAACCCATGGTAGCGATGCTGCCACAGTTAATTCCCCAAAGATCATTAAATTCCTAAGGGCTTTAATGCATTTACCGCAGCATCACTATAGCAGCTTTGTAAAAGGGGCCCTTAGCCAGCTAAGTGCTATTTAACTGGCCAGAAGCTACGAAGGGGTGCTGAAAAGTTATCAGCCCAGCCATAAAGAGAATGATGTGGATATGGGTCAAACAATGATCTGAAACAATGTCAAAACAAAGAATTTTGTTTCTGCAAATTGGCACTTAATGAAATAAGATAACACTCTTTTTAGCTACAGTGGCAAAATAGGAAGTTGGTTGGTTGGGCTGAGAACCTTTCAGTACCCCTTCATATTTCTGGTCAGCACATGGTCAGTTGCTTAGTACTAGTTTTGCATAGCCTGCCAGGCAGACATAACTGTGGTTGACCTATCAGCGAACCCTAACCAAATCTCTAATTTGCTAATTATCCAAATAAGTCATTTCAGAAATTATTAAGATTTTTTTATATATATATATAGTTAAGAAATATAGTACAATGAGTTAGTTTTGAATTAGGATTTCATTGCTATATCCAGGCAAATATTAACTATAAATTAAGGAAATAACTAACTCCTAGTTTATACAAGTTTGAACTTCCTATAAGAAGAAGAAAAAGAAAATTCAAATAATGATTACAGATATAGGAATTCTCTTTCTCAACAAAGGCATGATCTAACATAATTCCAGTAAAATAGCTTTAAAGATTGGTATAATAAAGCTAGGAAGACGATATCCAATGGGGCAGATGTTAACTTTAAAATCGCTTTGGAAAAGGAGTTAATTAACAACTTATTAATTGGATGGAAAGTCTGAAACTGTTGTACTGCTAGGAAATACATAATTTTCTTCAGTATTATTAAATGGTTTTTGTTATACCTATTAAAGATTCTTGTCTCTAAGTTAATTTCATTATGCTAATAAGCTATCATCATTACAGAACCTAAGCTTTGATCCATGTTAATTGTCGTGATCTTCAAAGACAAAGTCACCACTTATTTTAAATGAATTTTACATCTTTTTAAAGAATCATATGGAAATTAGGAGAAGTAATTAAATTTTTATTATGTGTCTCAATATTTTTAAGAGAGAAAGTCAATAATGTGCAATTCATTCTAACATTTAACCAAGGAAAACAGCATGAAGCAAAAAAAGAAATGTTCAGATGCTAAAAGATTAAAGAAAATTGAAAACTGGGACTTAATTTTTCTTGATAAACTTTTCTGTTTAATATTCTTCTTTTGTTATCAGAATGGAACTGCAGGGTCTTCATTTATAAAACTTTTTGAAGAATTCGTCTTTCTAATTTTTATTCATTTCCTTGCCTTTCTCTTTTAGTAAAATAGTCAAGTTGACCTTCAAGTCATAATGCTTTAAATATCTATGAAAAGGGAAGGTGAAGTCTATTGATAGTTGGAAATAAGCTGTTCTACTTCTATCAAATGGATGCTTCCTCTGGAGAGTATTCTTAACTTTTTCTGTGGCAACAAGCAGTTCCAAGGAAAGACATATTGAGTGATTTAATTGGCATTCAATTTTCTATTTAATATTTAAAATGCATATTTAAAAAAAATAACATTAGGGGGTAATTTTATAAAGTAATTTTCATGTATAAACCCCATTTTATGCATGCAAAAGACTTCATAAAATTATTCCACAGATTATGCTCATAAATGTAACACACAGCATCAATATAGTGCTTTCTTATATGAGGGGGCTGCTGAAAAGTTCTCAGCACAACCAAGAAGAGAATGATTTGGAGCCATGAAACTTACAAGTTAGTCCACACTTTTCTTGATACTTGTAAGTTTCATGGCTCTGCGTCATTCTCTTTTGGTTGGACTGAGAACTTTTTAGTACCATGTGGACATGTTCAGGGGCATAGTTTAGATGCACCGTGAGTAGAATCTGTGAAGTATGTGCCTAGATAATGCAATGCATACCATGAGTAGTTCAGCTGAATAGATGTACACCAGATTCCATGATTACAGTAGCTTTTTAAGGCAGTATGATAAAGACACAGAGATAATGTCCCAGATTATTATTATTTTTTTAAATAAATAAATAAATACATAAATAAACTAGGCAACCTATTACAATATTACTTACTTGGAAGGTAATCCTATAATAGGGTACCTGCTAAAGGCACAGATTATGGTTTCTATTTCAAGCTTGTACTATACAGGAAAGCCTATAGCCTGGATGCCATGGGTAGGCCTGCTCTTGCTATCAGAAGCTAAGCAGGGTCATACCTAGATGGGAGGACCACTGGGGAATACCAGGCGGAAGGGCCCTATGTTGGGCAGCAGGAACATATTGGAGCAATGGCAAATCACTCCTGTATTCTGCCTTGAAACATCACAGGGAGGATTCCTCACTGTGCATATAGCCATGGGTTGATGGCTGACTTGGAGACATACAGAAAAGTAGGTGCCTACTGACTTTATGGAACATTAATACATGTAGCCAAACATGTGCATACATTAAAGGTACAACTATACCATATAGCTGGTATAAATGCCTGCACCTAGTTGTGAGCTGAATACTACTATATATAAATTATATTATTCTATAATTTACCTATGTTAAAATGCAGCCCACCTACCATCCATCTAAGTTCCATCTTTGTACATGACCACTGGCAACGTATGTGCCATCAAACAGTAACATAGAAACATGAAGGTAGATAAAGGCCAAATAGACCACTCCATTTGCCCATTCACAGCATCCACTATCTCTTCCTCTCCATAACAGATCCCACATGCCTGTCCCATGCTTTCTTGAACTCAGACACAGTTTTTGTCCTCACCATCTCTACTATTCCACATATCTACGATACTTTTGTGTTAATTGGAATTCTGTATGAGGTTATTTATGCTCGTGCAAACTACTCAAAAGGAAAGAAAAGAAGGTACCAAGCCTCGGGGTAAAACCAGAACAACAACAAAAAAAGGCACAGGAGATGTCTGAACCAACTTCCAGTTACATATACTTTTTTTTAGCAGTTTTTCAAAAGTCCAAAAGCAAGTCCTTGATACGTAAAATAAATATGGTCCCAACTAGGATCCAAGTTTCGGCGACAGCGTTGCCTTCTTTAGGGGATAATAAAGGACTTAAGCTTTCCTGCAACTACTAGAACACGTGCACATTCTTACTACTTACAAAGCTAATCATAAGAATCAACTATTGATACTACGTCTAAAATTCAGATTGTTCTTTCAAATGATATATCATATATGCCTATTCTATGTAATTACATAAATTGTAAATAACAAAACTACTGTTATTAGGGAGTTTGGGGAGGAAACTCAATCAGGTTTTATGTTTTTGAAACTTGGCTGTCAACTTCCAGAAATCCCAAATTACCGTTTGTCCAGCTGGTTATAAAATTATTAATTTACCCAGGGAAGACTAAAGAGATTAAGGCTGTTCAGTCTGGAAAAGAGATAGCTGAGGGGAGATATAATTGAAGTCTATAAAATCCTGATTGGTGTAGACCAGGTACAAGTGGATTGATTTTTTACTCCATCAAAAATTACAAAGACTGGGGGATACTTGACGAAGTTATAGGGAAATACTTTTAAAACCAATAGGAGGAAACCTTTTTTTTATTCAGAGAATAGTTAAGCTCTAGAACGTGTTGCCAGAGACTGTGATTAACAGCAGTTATGTCTGGTCGGGGTACAGTCTTATGCTGGAGGGGATGTGGGGAGCAGGGAACCATTTTTTAATATGTGGTGGAGCTGCCCATCCATTCAGGCTTTTTGGGGACAGGTGTTTAAGTATGTGGAGGCTCTTCTTCAGGTGTCCCTTCAAGAAAGAGCGGAATGGCCTGATTGGGGTTTCCCATGGGAGGGGAACATGATACCCAAGACAGACTGGTACGGTTGGTGTTCACAGCGGCTAGGCTGACTGTGGCTTGCTATTGGCGAAGCACGACTAAACCCACGCTGACTCTAATAAGAGAAAAATTGGGATGGGTATGTGATAGATACAGGCTTTCGGCCCTGTTGACTAAGAGATGGCAGCACTATTATGATATTTGGGGGAGATACCTGGAAGTGGAGGGATTGGATGTGGGGAGTTCTAATGTCAGTTGAATTGATGGACCTGGATTGGAATTGGGAACGGAGAGTTTGTCATATTCTGGTTATGTGCTCTTATTTGTTCGATTCTGTTCTTTTTCTCCTTCCTTTCTTTGGGTGCTTGATGCCCATTGGGGAGATCTTTGGTTTAAGGGGGAAGTTGGTTGTTGTATGTTGTTACCGGGGGGGAGTGGGGGTGGGGTGGGAGGGAGGGTTGGGAGGGAGGGGGTATGTGGGTTTTGCTGTTTTGTAATCTGACTGACTGTACTGTTCTTGTATTGTACTGCTGTGATGGTTTGAGGATTTTTGTTATAAATAAACAATTACAAAAAAAAAAAAGGTTTGGATAATTTCCTGGAGGAAAGTCCATAGTCTGCTATTGAGAAAGAAATGGGGGAATTCTTTGCTACTATTTCGGTTTTTACCAGGTACTTGTGACTTGGACTGGCCACTGTGGAAACAGGATACTGGGCTATAAGGGCCAATGGTCTGACCCAGTATGGCTATTCTTATGTTCATAGCAGTACTGTATACAAATGTATTTTCAGTTTCATTTATTGATTCAGCTTGTTCCCTGTCTCTATAAATATTAACATGTGTAGTTCAAAATTCTTCCTTTTAGGCTTCTTTGTGTTGCATACTATTTTATTGTCCTCTGGAAAAATGGGAGGAGGCAAAGTCCACTTTCTATGATTTTGTTTCAAATAATTCCCTATATTATGTACATATATTCCAAGTTTCCAAGTTTATTAAATAGTTTGATTTATCGCCTATTCAAAATTCTAGGCGATGTACAAATTGTTCTAAAATTTAGGTAACATATCATTTAGACATACAATAATTTGGGTAAGAAAAGTAAACTTATTTAAACAGATATCAATACATTTAGGTGAGATATTTCTACTTAACCATAAAGTTGCAGTTTTATATCTACTTTTATACCTATTAGAATTTACTTGGTTGGAAAATTCTGCCACTCATGAGAAAGTACATCTGTTGGATATTCTCTATTTTTCTAATATATCAGCCTGATATATAATAACTCAGTTGAGCTCTAATCAGTGGGTTCCATGGTCAGATCAATATTTATTTAGGTCTTCTTTTACTAAGCCATGGTAAAGGTTTCCACCGTGGCCTGGGGTGCTAAATGCTCCGATGCTGCTCCAATGCTCATAGAAATTCTATGAGCATCAGAGCAGTGTCAGAGCATTCAGCACTCAGGGCCATAGTAGAAACCTCTACCGCAGAAATTAATTAGTTAGGTGCCATCAACTCGTGTTTGATTCCAAACGACTTGATGAATTACAGATCTAAAGAGAGATTGATTTTGTGCTAATCAAGGTCCTCCAGCGTCATCCTTATGGCTGTTTTCAACATGTACAGCAATCCCAAATTAATCAAAGTTTGTCCAGTTGATTGCAGGTTACCCTCTTCACCTGGTTCCTTCGATCTTCCCAAACATATTGTGCTTCTCCAATGATCTCTCGCTTCTGACAGTGTGACCAAATTAAGACAGTCGTAATTTCAACATTTGGGCTTTGAGTGATATAACCGGGTTGATCTCTTCCAGAATCGATTTGTTAGTTCTTCTGGCAGTCCATGGCATGCATAAAATCCTTCTCCAGCACCAAAGCTCAAATGAGTCAATCTTCTTTCTGGCTTGTTTTCGTAGTTAGTTTCAGTGTTAGATAGTGATAATTAGTATGTGTGGACATGTAGAAGAGATTGGATGGGTTTTTCCCTCAAAGTGTGCTGAGGAGAAGGTTGATCCAATATATTGTTTAATCTGGATGGTACTCCCTTTGTCTATGGTTTCTGTAACCTAGGGTACTATTTGTTACTGTTTTCTGTTTGTGAATTTTGTTGTGCTGTGCAATGATTGATAGAGATTGATGGTAGCAAGGAAATTCTTTATTAAAAGAAGGAGAAAAAGCCCTCATGCAGGCTTTTAGCATCTCTACAATATTGCCCCAGAGTATTACATAAGGAAATATAACACTAGTTCATTGAAAGGGCTTGGGTTTGGGGGAGTGATTTGAGATTGATTCAGTCAACCTTTATCCATCTACTCTTTTAAAAAGATTCTTTGCAAGAATCTGGTAGGTTTTCTGGAGGATTTTTCTAAGAGGTTTCAATGGGAAGTTCTGTTGCCAGCTTGCAGGTGGTTCAATTTCTAATTAAATTTTGAAGAGTTGAAGCTCTGATGTCCTACTAGTAGATTCCAGCATGTTTCACCTGGTTCTTTGGCTGTTCTTTTTTACTCCAAGTTTACCACTTCTGTCTTGCCATACTTAGTATTTTATCTTCTTTGCAGAAACTTCTTTTAACACTTTAAATTTGCTTTTTTACTATTTCATTCCTTGCTTTGACCCAATTGTATAACTGATCTTTATTTTTTACTGTGAAATCTTCCTCAGTGTTGAACAAGTTGCTCTGCTGCAAACTGCTCTTGTTCCTAGGTTGGAACTTCTCAATGAGTATTTATTTTTTTATTTATTTTGATTTCTATCCCGTTCTCCCAGAAGCTCAGAACGGGTTACAAATTGACATTCACAATCGTTTGAAGACAGAGTAGTCATGACGACAAATAGGTTACAGTAGACAATCACAGAACTTATTCTAGAGACCAGATTGGTCATAGCAAAGAGTACTTGGAGAAGTATATTGAGGAAGCAGTCATTGATGGCCCGATTGGTGGAAGAGGAAGGTCCCACCATTGCTCTTTCCAGACTCTGCCTATGTGTACGCGGCTAGAGAATGACAAATTTGTCCCCGTCCCCGCAGGAACTCATTTTCTCCACCCCACCCCCTTTGTAAAACCACACAAGAGTTTTTCAGCGCCAGCCGGCACGCCGAATGCTTTGCGCTGCTCTGACAGTCATAGAGTTCCTATGAACGTCAGAGCAGCACAGATCATTCAGCGCACCGGCTGGCGCCCAAAACCTCTTGTGCGATTCTGGAAAAGGGATGGCTTGCTTTTAAAGCAGCAAAATTTAGAGACTCAATTATCCCAGTGTAAATTTAATTTTTTAAAGGCTTTTCTGTACCAGAGGTATCTGAAACTGCAATAAAATGGGAAATAAGTTTAACGTATAAATTCAGTCCAAAAATAAACTCAAGTCCTCGACGTCTTCCAGCTTGCTTGCAACTTCATTTCTTCTCCTTGCTTAACTTTTTCTTGCTTGACTTTTTCTTTACCCTAAAACCTATCTCCCTGTGTGTGTGAATATACTAATAAGCCTGTCTCACAGGATACCTGGACCGAGTAATTCTAAATAAATGAAAATAAAATAACTATTTTTCCTCTCTGGACTTTTCTAGCTATACTAAAACATGTAATCCCTGACTCTCTAATCAGTATCAGCATGATATTCTGTCTTGTCACTGTTTCTTTCTGTGTCCACTACAGCACACAGGATCTGGTTTTGCAACACTAGGGTCTAATGGTCACCATCACTTCATGGTTCAACCCTAGGGAAAGTCAGTCCTTATAAATGGAGAGCTATATTTCTACCATCTCACTTTCAGGGTGCTTCATTCAACAGCTCCAGCTGTTTAGAATTTCATCCTAATCAGGGTCTGTAGTCCTTTGAACCACACTGAAAGTCGTCAATAAATCAGCAGGCCTAAAATTACCAGGCTATATTTATTTGGATAAGTTTGCTGGATATTTGTTCAAGATATCTGGAGAACTTTAATGTTGACTACCCCACTGAATATTGGACCAAGCAAAACTACTCCCCTCCTTTACAAAGCCGCACTAATGAGCGTCCAAGCTCTTTCCTCCTTGGCTGGCGCTAAAAACACTAGCGTGTTTTTTTAAAGGAAGGGGTACATTAGGGGTACATCTTCAAAAAAAGGGGTACATCTTCAAAAAAGGGGTACATCTTCAAAAAAAATATTCATGTTATGCTGGTAACTAAACAGATATGTATGAAGGACCACCAAAGTTGGAGCAGTCTCTATCAAGAGTTATACACTTAGGCCCTCTTTTACTAAGGTGCACTAACCGATTAGCATGCACTAATTGATTTAGCATTTAGCGTGCGCTAATTCGATTAGCGCGTGCTAATTGGTTAGCACACCTTAGTAAAACAGGGGGTTAGTCCAGTGATTTTCCACTTTTTTGTTCCTTCGGAAAAATATGGAATGAAAAAAGTGGAAAATCACTGGACTAAGTATGTAGCCATTGATAGAGACAGCCTAGCTTTCTTGGTTGGGCTGAGAAATTTTCAGCAGCCCCTCGTACCTTATCACTATTGTTAGATCATATTCCTCATAGTACTAATTTTGAGCTATCTAATAACATATAATGGAAAACATGTTTATGTCTTTTATCAGCTCTCGCTGCATATTTCATATACTTAGAACAACTGTTTCTAGATGATTTCATTAAGGTTAATTTAATAATAAAAAAAACCCAACAACAAACTGCATTATATGCAAACAAGGTTTTCTCTCAAAATGCAGTATAAATTTTACAGATATATATGTATACACATTTTATAAAGTATCTCATATAAATGCAAATTTTAACTTTCGGCCAGAGCCAGGTAAGATGGAAAACAATACAATTAACTCTAGGAGAGTAGACTTTTTAAATTACAAAAAAGGTTTGACTAAACAAATGAATATTTTTATTCAGGCTTGTATATGTATTTGAACTCACATTACTTATATTATGTGAGAGGAAACTGGAGGCCATTGTCACAAAACATTGTAAGATGGCCATTGTGAACTCACAATGTAAATGTTCACCCAAATTATTCATCAACATCAGAGACTACAGATAATCACATTTAATAGTTGCTCTGCAAACTCCACCTCCACTCTGTCTACAGCAGGGTTTCTCAACTCAGTCCATGGGGAAACCCCAAGCCAGTCTGGTGTTCAAAATATCCACAATTGATATGCATGAGATAAATTTGCATACAATGGAGACACTGCATGCAAATATATCTCGTGCATATTCCTCTGGCTAGGAGCACTATTTCTCTAAGCTGTCCTTCAACTGCATTAGTGCTTCAAAATTGTGTTTTCAATCATTAGCGACAGACAGCGGAGCTCACATACCCCTCATTATTGAACATGTGATAGTAAAACAGCACCCCTCCCCCCCACACAAACATTGACAGGGTTATAGGTGGAGGACATACCTATTCTCTTTATAGCCAACCTCCTATCTTTCACCTCTTCCCTTTAACAGCCATAAGATCTGACTTAAAAATGTAACTTAAAGAAATAGATTCAATTCTTATTGTAAACCACATAGATTCCTTGTAGAGAATTGTGGGATGTAAGACACTGTATGGCAGGGATCTCAAAGTCCCTCCTTGAGGGCCGCAATCCAGTCAGGTTTTCAGGATTTCCCCAATGAATATACATTGAAAGCAGATCCCCAATGGATATACATTGAAAGCAGATCTCATGCATATTCATTGGGGAAATCCTGAAAACCTGACTGGATTCGGCCCTCAAGAAGGGACTTTGGAGACCCCTGCTGTATGGTATGGTATGGTATGGACTCTTACACTGCTTAGATGGAGAAACTCTAGTAAGCCTGCCCTTAGGAATGGCTGTGCTCAACACACATATAGGGCTCCTTTTACTAAGGTGCGTTAGGGCCTTAACGCGCGGAATAGCGCACGCTAAATTGCCACGCACGCTAGACCTTAACCCCAGCATTGAGCCTGCGTTATTCTAGAAGCATACCGCGTGGTATAGCATGCGGTAATTTCATGCATACGTTAAAAACGCTAGCGCACCTTAGTAAAAGGAGCCCATAGTCACACACAGTCCTGTAGACGTGCATCAACAGTCACACTATTTTATAAAAAGGTTTTCTGCATGTGAGACAAATTTTACACACAGAAATCCTTTTATAAAGTACTCCGTATGCGATAATTGTAGAAGGGGATCAAGGCTGCTTACACATTCAAGTAGATCCACAGACACACAACATCTACTTTTAAGTGATACATTTATAGATGTTTGGCACTTAGGGCCTGATTCTATATAGGACGCTCGGTCTCAGCAGCCGATAAGCAACTTTTGAGAATCACACACGGATGTCCTATACAGAATCGCATCTGTCTTAATGGACAGACGCCTAATCCCAGCTAACCACCCTGATCTCTAACCGGTGTCCATGTCACTGGTGCTGTTTCAAGAATCACGTTGCCACTGATCTGATCGCAGCAAGGGAATCTTCTTGCCATGATCAGCTGAGCAGCAGCAACAGTGGCAGGGAACCCCCAAATCCCACCGCAAGTCGGTCTGCGGGAGGGATACCCACTTCTTCCCGCCACCACCCTGAACCCCCAAACTGTCCGTGGCAAGAGGGATGCCCACTTCCTCCTGCTGGAACCCCCAAAACAACCCCCAGTAGGAGGGATGCCCAATCCCTCCTGCCGTAAACCCCGAAACAATCCCTAGCAGGAAGGATGCACACTCCTTCCTGTCAGCATCCCCAGATGACTTCCTCAAACCCCCCACCTCCAAAACCCCGGCTCCCCACCACCCAAAACCCACTGGGATCCCCCCAACCATTTATCAGCAAGGCCGGCTGGAGGGATGCTTACTCCCTATGGCCAGTAGGCCCATCTCTTCAGAATGCACTGGGAAGGAAGCCTAAGACTCCAGTTGGCCCAAGTGCCTAAAGCCCCTCTTGTCGGAGGGGCCTTAGGTAGCTGTGCCAATCAGGGACTTAGGCCTCTCCTCAGTGCATCCTAGGATGCATCGGGAAGGGAAAGGCCCACCATTCTTGAGAGGCGGGTCTACCGACCAAAGGGATTAAGCATCTCTCCAGTCGGCCTTGCTGTAAAGGTCTGGGGGGAAGGGTAGACTTTGGGGGGGGGGGGGTCGGGGTGGGTAGGGGTTTGAGGTGGGACATTTGGGAGGGTGCTGACAGGAGGGAATGGGCATTCCTCCTGTTGGGGATGTTGGGGGATTACAGGTAGGAAGGAGTGGGCATCTCTTTTGCCGGTTGCTGTTTTGAAGGTTCCAGCAGGAAGGAGTTGGCATCCCTCCTGCCACAGACAGTGTGTGGGGTTCAGGGGTGGTGGCCAACTTGCAGTGGAGTTTGGGGGTTCTCTGCCTTGGCCGCTCAGCTTATCACAGCAGGGAGATTTCTTTGCTGCGATTAGTTTAGTGGCTGTGTCTATTTGAAATGTAGGCTAGAATTTTGCTGGCCTACATTTCAGGCGCCTACCGCGGCCCTAGGGAGACACATAGGGCTGCTTAAGATCACCTAAGGTCACTTCTGGGTGAAACTATGCACACGCCCAGTTTTGGGCAGGCTTAATCATCCTTAGGCACCCCCACACACACACACACCAACCCAACCCCCCCCCCCATCTCATAAGAATTGTCCATGTTTTGTGGAGGAAACAATAAAAAACATTTTGGTGTGTTTTTGTTTTATTTTTTTCGGTTCACAGTTAAATGGATTACAAACTTCAACATTCATCAGCCACCAGTGAACATATACGTCTTTCTGAATATTGGCCCATCTGTGTTTGTATTTGTTTTATTTATTTGTTTATTTCTGACAATCTGTCTTTATTAACAGTCATTTTTTTTTAACTCTCCTTATTGAAACAATGACCAAAACTACAATGCAATAAAATAGCATAGTACTTGAGGGTTAATTTTATAAAGTTGCACATAAATATAGGTGTGACAAAGAAGCACCCTTCGCACCAATTCTAGAATGAAGTCAAGACACACTGAACCAAGGTGCAACATTTTACGTCAAATCAATAGCAGGTAGAAGCTTCTATACCTAAGTTTGGTTTGCAGTGCAAGCATCCGATACCATTCTATAAGCTGCATGCATAGTTGGGCAGAACGCTCATGCAATGCCTATGATCCGCCCACTTGTACAGCCCATTTGCTGTTACATGCCATGTGACTAGTGCCAATTATGATGTCATTCACATGTGCAAGTGTGCCTATTCTATAAATTGATAAAAGCAATTGACACTTAAATGTAGGCACCTTTTATAGAATTTCCCTTAAAATGTTCCTTGACATTCCAAGCCATTGAAAGTTTAGTATGTACAAATTATTCCTACCAGTTCCCTCCTTAACCTCCCCGTACTCTAGAGACCCATAGCTATAATCTTATTAATATGGGAGAGCAAACATGAACTACCGTATTTTCGCGGATATAACGCGCGCGTTATACGCGTTTTTACCTACCGCGCATACCCCTCGCGCGTTATATGCCTGAGCGTGGTATACAAAAGTTTTTAAACATAGTTCCCACCCCGCCCGACGCCCGATTCACCCCCCCAGCAGGACCGCTCGCACCCCCACCCCGAACGACCGCTCGCACGCGCTCCCACCCGCACCCGCATCCACGATCGGAGCAAGAGGGAGCCCAAGCCCTCTTGCCCGGCCGACTCCCCGACGTCCGATACATCTCCCCCCGGCAGGACCACTCGCACCCCCACCCCGAAGGACCGCCGACTTCCCGACAATATCGGGCCAGAAGGGAGCCCAAACCCTCCTGGCCACGGCGACCCCCTAACCCCAACCCGCACTACATTACGGGCAGGAGGGATCCCAGGCCCTCCTGCCCTCGACGCAAACCCCCCTCCCCCCAACGACCGCCCCCCCAAGAACCTCCGACCGCCCCCCCAGCCGACCCGCGACCCCCCTGGCCGACCCCCACGACCCCCCCACCCCCCTTCCCCGTACCTTTGGTAGTTGGCCGGACAGACGGGAGCCAAACCCGCCTGTCCGGCAGGCAGCCAACGAAGGAATGAGGCTGGATTGGCCCATCCGTCCTAAAGCTCCGCCTACTGGTGGGGCCTAAGGCGCGTGGGCCAATCAGAATAGGCCCTGGAGCCTTAGGTCCCACCTGGGGGCGCGGCCTGAGGCACATGGGCCCAACCCGACCATGTGCCTCAGGCCGCGCCCCCAGGTGGGACCTAAGGCTCCAGGGCCTATTCTGATTGGCCCACGCGCCTTAGGCCCCACCAGTAGGCGGAGCTTTAGGACGGATGGGCCAATCCGGCCTCATTCCTTCGTTGGCTGCCTGCCGGACAGGCGGGTTTGGCTCCCGTCTGTCCGGCCAACTACCAAAGGTAAGGGGGGTGGGGGGGTCGTGGGGGTCGCGGGTCGGCTGGGGGGGCGGTCGGAGGTTCTGGGGGGGGGCGGTCATTGGGGGGGGAGGGCCTGGGATCCCTCCTGCCCGTAATGTAGTGCGGGGTGGGGTTAGGGGGTCGCCGTGGCCAGGAGGGTTTGGGCTCCCTTCTGGCCCAACTAAACAAAGGTACGGGGAAGGCGGGTGGGGGTGTCGTGGGGGTCGGCCAGGGGGGTCGCGGGTCGGCTGGGGGACGGGCGGAGGTTCTTGGGGGGGGCGGTCGTTGGGGGGAGGGGGTTTGCGTCGAGGGCAGAAGGGCCTGGGATCCCTCCTGCCCGTAATGTAGTGCGGGGTGGGGTTAGGGGGTCGCCGTGGCCAGGAGGGTTTGGGCTCCCTCCTGGCCCGATATTGTTGGGGAGTCGGCGGTCCTTCGGGGTGGGGGTGCGAGTGGTCCTGCGGGGGGGGGGGATGTATCGGACGTCGGGGGGGGGGCATCAGGCTTTCAGGATGGGGACAGACCTTCAAGGGGGGACAGGACTTCAAGGGGGGACAGTGCACGGAAAGTCAGGGGGGGTGAACGGAGAGTCGGGACAGAGCACGGAAAGTCAGGGCAGTGCACGGAAGTCAGGGGGGGTGAACGGAGAGTCGGGACAGCGCACGGAAAGTCAGGGCAGTGCACGGAAGTCAGGGGGGATGAACGGAGAGTCGGGACAGCGCAGGGAAAGTCAGGGCGGGCGAAAGGAGCGTCGGGCATCATGCGCGGTATACCCGTGAGCGCGGTATACAAAAGTTTTTGTACATATCATCGTGATTTCTGCGCGCTATACCCGTGTGCGCGTTTTACACGGGTGCGCGTTATATCCGCGAAAATACGGTACTCTACTGATAACCAAATAATTAAACATTCAAACACTGAATGGATGATGCAGCCAAACCTGCATGGAAGGCAAACTGGCTGGGGAATGGTACATTGGAAAATGGAGGAAAGGAAAGCAGAAGGATGGTACAAAGGGAAGCGAGGAACAAAGCAAGAGGGAGGATATAGAGAGTGGAACAGGCAAACAATGATTAAATTCCTGTCTCTAAAGTATAAAAAGTCAAATTATGCCTATATAGGAG
The DNA here is from genome assembly GCF_902459505.1 of Geotrypetes seraphini. NCBI lineage: Eukaryota > Metazoa > Chordata > Amphibia > Gymnophiona > Dermophiidae > Geotrypetes > Geotrypetes seraphini. Next base: position 226,806,460 of record NC_047088.1, on the reverse strand, counting down.
GGGAGCAAAGGCCAACATGCTCCTACAAAAAGATCCAAGGCAAGGCAGAAGAGGTGGGGATGACCACACAAATGCTCCAGGGTGAAAGAGCCAAGCATATGATTATAAGAGCCTAAGTCTGTGGAAATATTGATGTCCTTGTGCTGAATTAAAAGTTTACGTTGAACCCTGAGCTTGTGAAGAAACAAGACTCGGAGCTATACCTAAATAAAAGCTTTTGTTGCACTTTCTAAAGTGGTTATACTGACAATGTTTGGGTGAAAGTACACAGGGTTCCAGGAAAACCTGGATCGGACTCTGCCACAGTCTGCTTTTTTGGAAGAATCTATCGCAAAGAGAACTATAAGATCCACTTTAGCAGTGTCATTTGTTTTCAAGCAGGATTTGAATACTTTAATGAGGCTTTATTTTTGCATGTGCTCTTTCATGGCCAAAAAAAAATGGATTTATCCTGATATTACAAAATCTACTCAAGAAAGATGAAAACTTTTCTTACTTATTTTTGCTATCTTATCCTTTGTAAATGTGTTATTAAATTGGGTGGAATGAAATGCAGTATATATTTTATGTACCTGATCTCAGCTAAGATTCTTCCTAGATATGAAGAAATTAACAGGTTAATTACTGGATTATGTTTGTTAGCTGAGGGTATTACACATTAAGCTTTTGTAATGCTATTTTTTTGTTTCTACTTTTTAATTTATAACATTTTATTGAAGGAATTATACAATAATAAAATACAAAGAAATATTCATTACTAATATTTTCACAATTCTGATATTTCCATACATATTACTATCATTCCTCCCCAAAAATTTTTTCATATGACCTACTCTATCCCACCCTTTCACCCTCCCTTTCCTTTGGTTTTTAATAGTGCAACCAATGCGCTACTTAAAACTAATTAAAACGCTTATATTAGGCACCAGTAAGCAGGGCAGGATTAAATCGTCGAGGGCCCCTAGGCACACAAGTACACTGGGCCCCCTGCCCCACCCCACCCCACCATGCGCCCAGGCGGAAACAGGAAAATGCGTCAGAGGGAAGCTGTGGGCAAGCACCACCGCTTGCACAATTACAGTTCCCGTTGCCTTTCTTACCCACCCGCGTTGCTTGCTTATCTTACTTTCCGCTGATGGGGGGGGGTCAGCATTGCCAATCGGGATGGGGCCCGCTTTGTCGATCGGGAGGGAGGCACGTTGCCGATCGATGCTGAAGGGACCCATCGCCGTTTGGAAAAAACAATGTTGATGCCTTCCTTCATCAGGCCCCCCTGACCATTTCGGGCCCTAGGCACGTGCCTACTTGGCCTATTGGTTAATCGTGCCCTGCCAGTAAGCATAATCTAGGCGCCAGTCATTACCTAACTTTTGGTGACCTTTTGAAGAATCCAGCCCTTAGTGCACATTATCCCAATGCCAAACTCTGGACAATGAGTAGAGAATGACCGTCAAAGTGACTGAGCTAGCAGCAGTTCTTGTAGCACTTGATACATATATTAAGTGCCACTTATTATATAGATAATGGTGTAGAACAGTGGTTCTCAACCCTGTCCTGGAGGACCACCAGCCAGTTGGGCTTTCAGGATAGCCCTAATGAATATGCATGAGAGAGATTTGCATATAATGGAGGTAACAAACCAAAACCAAGGAGGAAACCAAGGTTCAACTGTCCGCAGTGTAAAAACAATCCAGAACAAACAAACCAAAAAAACTGCAGACCTTGTACACGATGCAGGCAGACTTTATTATGACAAGTAAATCTTTGATTAAAAACCTTTTACCAGGTAAGGGTCCCTTACCTGGTAAAAGGCCAAGGGACCCTTACCTGGTAAAAGGTTTTTAATCAAAGATTTACATGTCATAATAAAGTCTGCCTGCATCGTGTACAAGGTCTGCAGTTTTTTTGGTTTGTTTGTTCCATATAATGGAGGTGACAGGCATGCAGATCTGTCCCATGCATATTCATTAGGGCTATACTGAAAATCTGACTGGCTGGTGGTCCTCCAGGACAGGGTTGGGAACCACTGGTGTAGAATACACAAAATAGATTTAAATACTGTGGCTGGTATTTTACCTATATTTATAACGAATCTCATAAAAAGTATTTCTAATATTCTAAACTTGAGGAATGAAAAATAAACCTAGAAACATATAATACAGTACAAAATGGCAGCAGATAGAGACCATATGGCCTCTTCCATCTGTCCATCCAAACAAACTACTAATCTCTACAATCCCTCCCTCTCCCTTACTGATACTCTATGCTTGTCCAATGTTTTCCTGAATTGAAAAGCTATGCAATGAAAAAGGGCACACTGATGTTTACATCAGAAAATCCTCAATTCACCATATGTAGATCAGCCAAGCACAGCTGATAGAGAAATAATTGCAAAACATGTGTTTCATATACATATTATAATATTTTATATCTATTTAATTTGTTTTCTATCCCGTCCACCCCAAAGAGCTGAGGACAGGTTACAGGTTAACATACATATTATGCATTTAACAGGTTACAATTTGCCATACTTACAGTAGAAGTTTATTTCTGGTATACATTTTTATCCTAATGTGACACACACTAGGGGGCTCATAATCAAAAAATAAATGCATCTAAAAACCCACCTAAATTGTCTAAGTGCCGAAAACCAAAACCTTTTTTTTGTTTTTTAAAAGATTTTTATTGAGATTTTCATATTACAGATTTACATACCAAACTCAAAAACAAATACAGAATACAACAGCAGACAATGCAAGGACATCCGTGCTTATCCTTCACGGAGACCTAAGAGACCCAAACCCCCCACACCAATAGACCCCCCTCCCTAGCCCCCCATCCCCACCACCCCCATCACAGCACTCCAGTGTCAAAAGTTCAAAAGTGAACTTCGAGCTCTTTGGGACAGACCCTCCCAGAAAGGGGCCCAGATTCTCCTAAATTTCCACCAGGGACCAGGGCCACCCCTACGTACATCCAAATATTCAAATTTTAATAAAGTAAACAGTTCATTTCTCCACATAATAACAGTGGGCACCTCAGCTTGGCGCCACAGCACAAGGATACATTTTCTAGCCAATAAGAAGGTTTTGTGCAGACAATCCCAATGTAGTAACTTGAGAAAAAAAACAGAATATTTGCATGCAGAGGAATCTGCTTACTCAATATAGTCTGTATATACAGTGCAACAAAGGACCAAAAGGTCTGAAGTCGGTCACAGAACCAAAACATGTGAAGCAAGCCTGCCGGGGTAGATTGGCACTTGAGACACCAACCATGAGAACCCAGAGACATATGCCCGGTATGGAGACACACGCAGCCACAGAAAAAACTCGTTCTGCTGTTCCTGCAATACTATGGAACGAGTCAGCCGAGAAAGATGTTTCATAAGAAGACAAAGTCCATCCCCTGTAACTTGTTCAGAGGGGGACAGATCCTGGTTCCACACCACTGCCACAACCTCATAGTCCCATGGGGCACTAAAACTCCCCAAACTGACCTGGTGAAAAGACCAACTGATCCTGGTCAGGCGGGATAGAGTCAAGGTCTCACACACCATATCTGCCATATCTTCAGTCAAGGTAGCAGCATCCAAAGAAAGAAGGTAATGAGACAGTTGACGGTAGTAAAGCCAATCACTGGCCTCCAGGAAACCCTCCGCCTATAGGTCCTGAAAAGAACGAGGTATACCCTCCTCCAACACCACATCATGCACATAACAAATTCCCCAAGCACTCATAAGAAAATAAGAAGTGCCATCTTTGGATCAGACCCTAAGTCTATCAAGTCCGGCGATCCACACGCGGAGGCCCCGCCAGGTGTACCCTGGCATAGTTTTAGTCCCCATATCACTCTAAGCTTCTCGTAAAGAGAAGTGCATCTAACTTACCCTTACCCATGTCACTCTATGCCACTCCATCTCTGTAAATACCTTTTAAAAGCATTAGGATTCAGATCTCGGTTACCCCATAGTGGCAGCAAAACCGTGGAAGTAAAAGGCAGATGCATTCATTCGCTTGCACAACCATTACCAACACTGTCGCATCGAAATGTGTTTTAGACATACCTAAAAATGCTGATGTATGACCAGAGCTAAAAGGGGCATTTTAGGAGGAGTGGTGAGGGCAGGATTTGGGCAGGATGTGGGCTGATCTAAACTTAGTCGCACTGCAAGTATAACCGAAACTTTAACAAGGCTGCCTTGATGGAAGTTGTACGTTGTAACTTAAGCCAAGTAAAAATAGGTCTAAGTGGCAAAAGGTATCTAAAGTGACCAGATAAGCACTGCAGACACACTGCCCCAGTGATCACTGACCCCCTCCCACAACACCATAAAAATCGTAATAAAAACATAAACATCTGCCTCCAGAACATCAGCACCTGGCAGCTTGGCATAGGAAAACCTAGTAGAGCTGCACAGAGGTGGCTTAAGGGTCTTGGGGGTTGGGTTAGTGAACCATGGAGAGGAGGACCTGGGTCCATAAGCCACTCTAATCACTGCATTCATGGTAAAACATGTGCACCCCCAAAACCCTATTGTACTGCCATATAAGTGGCACCTGCAGCCATAAGGGCTACCGGGCTATTGAGGAGCTCACCATGACTTATAAGGGAGTTGTGGTAAGATGTTTATGTGGCATCCTTTTTGTGAAGTTCACAGCAGTGCCCTGTAAGGTCCCTCACTATTCTGGTGCAATGTTTGGGTGTCCAGTCCATCACTTTGCTGACCCTGCCCACATCAAAAAGGTCTTGTTCTGGGAGTTTATGACTTGGAAAAATTTTTGGATGAGAATGGGGTATAATGATAGACGACTTAGTGGTCTGGATGATCAAACAGCTGGTTGTCCAGCTAGACGATTTTCAGGGGGGGGGGTTAGAAATAATTTGGACATATTTTTCAGAGAATGGACATTTTACTTAGCCAACTTTGGGCAACTAGCAACTTAAGCCAAAAACGGATTTAGATGTTTCTTTTGATAATTCTTTTGGTAATGTCCAAATCTCCTATAATTTGTATTCCGCCTTGAACAATATATAATGTATAATGTATTCAAAATTAATTTTCCTATGAACTGTTTTTCTACCTTCCTCTACTCTGTTTATAACCTAACTAATTTATTTTTCTCAAGTACTTTAGCAAGAATGTGAGCCTTTGGGACAGTCAGGGAACTCTAAGTACTCTCTCTTCATCTTAATTAATCTTACTTATTGCATTTCTTCTGTTTCTACTGTAAACCGCTTAGAACTTCACAGTACAGCGGTATATAAGAAATAAAATTATTATTATTATTATTATTATGCTCCTTCATGGATCTAATACCAATATCCATAATATAAAGTACGTTAGATAGATTGTGAGCCCAATGGGACAGAGAGGGAAAATGCTTGAGTACCTGATTGTAAAATCGCTTAGATAATCTTGATAGGCGGTATATAAAAACGAATAAACTTGAAACTACAGGTTAAAAATTGTCATGGTTACAATACAAGATTTCACAATACAAGTTTTTATCCTAGCTCATTTTGACAAAAAATAATTTCATACTGGTCTTTTTATTATTTCTTTTAAAAGAAAAATTCCTTACAAACTTTTTGTCTGTCTTTTTCTAAAAGGGTGAAAGTAATTGTTTTTTCCCTAAATCTAGACTCCCTGAAGCTAGGGTGAATTTAGTGCCTGAAATTACAATTTTTGTCCTAATCTCTATAGCCACATGAAAATTTGAAGCATAATATATTGTCAATTTAGGAAATAAGGTTGTTTACAGAACAGTGTAGATTCTACTGAATCATGCGCAGGATGACAAAAAAGAAAGCTGAAAATAAAATAAGGAGTGGGGGAGGACTGGGTAAGAAAATGAGGACAGTGTTCTACGTATGAGGTAGACAAGAATAGAGAAGAGAGGGAAAAGAGGGACGGAGTGATGGAGTTCAGAGAAGATGGTATTAGAAAACCCACACTCCATTCACGCACCCTCCAATCAAAGAAGTCAAACGGAAAAAACTATATGATGGCCTCCTAGCCACACAAGAAGCAAAACTCGACAACCAAATCTCCAATCTACTAATTATGACCCCAGACTACAAAACATTCAGAAAAGAAGTAAAGACATTACTTTTCAAGAAATTCCTACAAACAACTTAATACCGCCAGCTCCTTCCCACTTCCCAATACCACTTCCAATACCTTCCCGATTCCCCAAAGCAACCTCATCTACTCTTTATCTCCTCTAGAAATTACCAGATATTTCTTGTAATACGTTTTTTGTAATTCGTTTGTAATCCGCCTTGAACCGCAAGGCAATGGCGGAATAGAAATCTCTAATCTAATGTAATGTAATGGTACTTGTGGAAAGGAAATGGAAGATGAATATGAGACAATCCCTTGAAGGACTCCTCAACTTTAGGAAAGCAATAAAAATATACCTGTTCACCTAACTCTCACAACTGATAGATTTACAAAGAAATGTATATTGATACAAGATCCTCAGTATGATTTGCGTTAGGACAAAAGCTTGTATTGTAAAATCTTGTACTGTAACTGTAACAAATGTAACCTGTAAATTGTATATTACAGATATTGGTATTAGATCCCTAATATGTGTCGAGTTAGGATAAAAACTTGTACCAGAAAAAAAAAACCTGTACTGTAACTATGGCAAATTGTAACCTGTTAACTGTATATTATGTTTTATTAGACCTTGTTATACCGCTTCAGCATATGACAGATCTAAGCGGTTTACAATACAAATATTTTATGAAAGGAACTCCATTAAGGATACATATAGCATAATGTTATAAGAAGTTAAAAAAAAAAAAGGTTTCTATACTGACCCAAATTTGGCTAAACTCCCAAAGCTCTTTAAATCTATTGGCTTTCGGGCAGTTACCACAGCAGCCCACGCTATCGGACTTTGTATAAAAGGGGATTAGTGAGACAACCCTGCAGTTGATTTACTGTGATTGGCTATGTGGCTCTGTGGGAGCTATTTCCCTTTGAATGCCTTTTTTTCAGAATAAACAATACCTTTATACCTGTTTCAGGATCCTTTCTTAGATTTAATTTATTTTATTTTTAATAAATCTTTATTAAATTTTCAAGGCTAATACAAAATGCAGAAAATTATACATACATTAATAATCAGAATCAGCACTTACGATCAATCAGTAACAATACAAAATGGATTCCCCTCCCCCCTTCCAATACATCCAATCAAGGAATAAACAAAAGAGATATCCGCCCCCCCCCCCCTTCCAGAAAACCACTGTACTAAAATTATACTCAGCAGCTTTTCCCAAAACTCCCTCTGGGGGAAGTATTTTTATTATTATTTAGATTTTATTTGAAAAGATCTAAGATGTTTAAAATAATTAACCAGAATTAAAGTTCTGAAACTGATTTTATCAGGATAACCCTTGACAATTTGTGGTTAACCTCTAACAATTATCATTATTCTTTTTTCCTAAACACAACTGCAAAGATCTGACTTAACTGATACAAAAAAAAAAAAAAAAAGCCCTCAAAAGGTTGATTCAGTGCAGTTCAAAATTGGATTGTTTTTGTGAGTGAAATAATTAGACTTGCATTCCAAGATATGTACTTAGAAATAGTCGCATGATTTATAATGCTATTAAATAATTATTATATATCTGTTTTAATACCTTTCTTCACCCTCCTCTTCCCTTCTCCCTTCCCATATTACCCTTGGTCCCCCTTCCCTTCTCCCTTCTCCCTCTACGTCTTCACACCTGTCTCTTCTATGAACGCCTGTAATTTTATTGTGAATGTCAATTGTAACCTGTTCTGAGCTCCCGGGAGAATGGGATATAAATCTAAATAAATAAATAAAAAGTCCTCTCAGTAATTAGGTCTCTCATTAAACTTCTACCTCTAATTCAGTTCTTCTTAATCAAGTCCATGGGGCACACCTGGCTAGTTTTCAGGATATCCACAATGAAAATGCAGGATATAGATTTGTATACTAAGGAAGCAATACATGCAAATCACTCATATGCACCCCACCCCTAGCTCATTTTCTTTACTTATAGTCTTAATTTAAATAATCAATTATCCTACTTGGGACAACAGGTAAACAGGTTATTACATATTCTTATTACATTTCATTACTTGCTAAGACTCAAACATTAATAATGCATATAAATTATCTTAAGGCTCTCTATACCAGTCTAACATATCCAGTACCTTAATAGGATTTAATTAAGCAGCTCAATAATAAGATGCAGACAGTAGTCCAGCAGCAAGAGAGGAGCTATCTAGTCTTTTGTCACATGTATGATTATCTCCCAGTTGGCGAGAAATTATATTTATGTGTATACTGCAAAGAGCTACTGTTTTTCAGAGAATGAGTCCATTTCCTTGAGGCTAGAGTTACAGAATTGGAGGAGTTGGGGGAGACAGAGAGGTACATAGAGGAGACCTATAGGGACATTGTAGAGAAGTCCCACCAGTCTGGCAGCCCCTGTGCAGTCTTTGAGGAGGGAGGTATCCTAAAAGGAAAACATCACCCTCGTGATGCAAGAAATGATCCTGTAGCCAGCACCTGCCCACTAGAAGATACAGATGCAATATCCTCATACACCGAGGATCTGTCACCAGGGGCTTTAGCCCAGAAGGGTAGAGTTAAGACAACCATTGTAGTGGGAGATTTAATCATTAGATATGTAAATAGTTGAGTTGCTAGTGGATGGGAGGATCACCTGGTCACAGGCCTGCCTGGTGCAAAGGTGGCAGACCTCACGCGTCACCTAGACAAGATATTAGATAGGCTGGGGAAGAACCAGCTGTCTTGGTGCATGTAGGTACTAATGACATAGAAAAATATAGGGAGGTTATAAAAGCCAAATGTAGGCTTCTAGGTAGAAAGCTGAAATCCAGATCCTCCAGGGTTAGCATTTTCAGAAATAATCCTGATCCACATGCAGGGCCCAAGAGGCAGGCAGAGCTCTGAAGTCTCAATGTTGAGCCAATCACTGCAATAGCGGATATGCTTTTGGAGCGAAGACTTTGATAAACCCCTGATACAGCCAGTAGCAAAATGGGGATTCCCTGTTGGGTTTTTAGGGACACCGCAGCAGGACAGTGAGGACTGTGAAATCTGCTTGGAATCGGAACCATGAGGAGATTACTGCATCAAAGGGCTCCTTTTACAAAGGTGCGTTAAGTGGTTTAATGCACACTAACCACACGCTAAACACTAATGCATGCATGTTAGTATAAGGACACATTAGCGGTTAGCATGCGCTAAAATGCATAGCACACCTTAGTAATACAGGGGGTAAATGTCCTGGTTTTCATTCATTTGCCTTGCCTTCACTATGAAGTCTAATGGAATGTATTGTAGCTCAATTTCAACTGTGCATGGATTGTGCATGATTACTACTGAACTAATTTTCTCTATGAAGTCTAGTTTATGGGGCTGGTTTAAGATTTGAATATAAAGATTAATGGACAAAGTGGAGTTTTTGTTTCTATGAAGCACAACTGAGGTTTTTCTCCACTTTTGTTTTCCTTTTTCTTTTCATGTTGTATCATTTTGGGGTTTTGGTTCCTTGAGCTGTGGGCTTGTGAGAGGGGTTCTGAGGTGTGTATGGAGCATGTGTATAAATTATTGGTGAGTTTTTATGTTCCCTCTTCATTATTAAATTGATTTCAACTACCCCAGCATTGACTGGATAAATGTTAAATCAGGGAGTGCTAGAGAAGTAAAATTCCTAGACGATATAAATGACTGCTTCTTGGATCAACTGATCCAAGAACTGACAAGAGCAGAAGCTATTTTAGATTTGGTCCTTACTGGAATGCAGGACATAGTATGGGAGGTAATTGTGTTGGGTCTACAAGGAAACAGTAATTATAACATGATCAGATTTGAGCTGATAACTGGAGTGACATAGCTAAAGAAATCTACTATAGCGGCATTTAATTTTTATAAGGCCGACTATGATAAAATGAGTAAAATGGTAAAGGTCAGAAATGTAAACCAGGTATGGATGTTTAAAAATACCATCGTGGAAACCCAGACCAGATGTATTCCATGTATTAGAAAAGGTGGAAATAAGAGAAAACAAGAGGCAGCATGGTTAAAAGGCAATGTGCAAAAAACTATTACAGCTCAAAATAGAATGTAAAATGGATCCCAATGAAGATAATAAGAAGAGAAATAAGCACTGGCAAGTTAGATGAATTCTTTGCTTTGGCCTTTACTGATAGTTATCTAACTCTGTCTAGAATTGTGGAGGAGGATGCGATGCAGCTGGATAGATCTATCACGACACTTGAATCTCAGAGGGCCCTTAAGTCCATGAAGCCTGGGAAGTCACTATGGTTGGACGACTTCATGGTAAAATATTATAAGTATTTTCAGGACTTACCTTTTGTTGCGTCTTTTAAAGTTTCTCAATTCCTTGTAGGGAACACTCGGTTGCCCTTTTTTATGTGACTAGCGGGGGTCACAGTTCTCATTAAAGGAAGGATCTGTTGAATTGTGCCTCTTACCGTTCAATCTCTTTGTTGGGGGTGGACGCTAAGATTTTTATGAGAGTTTTGGCAGACCGCCTGATGAGCTGGGTCCCGGGTTTTATTCATCCGGATCAATCAAGTTTTGTAGTAGGGCGCCAGGTGGGAGATAATATCCGGAGGGTATACAGTTTATTGAGATTGGCCCATTGGTTTCAACAAGGGACTATGTTCTTGTTCATAGATGCTGAGAAGGCCCTTTATGTTTAATCTAATCTAATCTAATCTAAACCTTAAGTTTATATACCGCATCATCTCCATGAGAATGGAGCTCGACACGGTTTACAAGAACTTAAAATAGTGGGTAGAGAAGAAGAAAAAGGATTACATGAATTTATGTGTAGAAGGGGGGAGAGAAAGGGGTCTTAGAATATTTTAGGCTGGGTCCTCGAATGAGAGAGTGGATTCAAATTCTTTATAATAACCCAATAGGATGTATTAAGGTTAATAACAGCTATTCTGGAACTTTTTCTCTGTTTCGGGGGATGTACCAGGGTGTTCACTGTCACCCATACTTTTTGCATTGATGATTGAACCTTTGGTTCAAATGGTGTGTAGCAATCCACAAATTGTAGGAGCTCGAATATCAGGAGGAGAATATAAGGTAAGCCTTTTTGCGGATGACTTACTTTTTATCTTGCAGGAGCTGGAGAATTCTTTAACAGCAGTTATGGCAGAGCTGGATGACTTTAGTAAAGTGTCAGGCTTCCGGGTTAACTGGAGATAGTTAGAATTGTTCAGTGTATGTTTGTCAATGGAGATGGTTGAGAGATTGCAATCACACTTCCCATTTTGGTGTGTCCGAACATCCTTGCGCTATCTGGGAGTCTATTTTGGACCCCCAGGTACAAATTTGTATGATCTTAATTATCCCACATTGTTTCACCATATTAGGGCTGATTTGGATAAATGGGTAGGCCGGTATCTTTCCTGGTTGGGTCATACTGAGGTGGTAAAAATGATGATTTTGCCTAGACTCTCCCACTGTGGGTGAGTAATTCTCCTACTGTGGGTGAGTAATTCAGTGTTGGCAGGCTTGCAGCATACTATTTCTCAATTTATTTGGGTTGGTGGATGCCTTTCTTTGGGTAAATGGGAGGGGGACTTGATGGTGTCTAATTTGGTAAAATACTATCAAGCGGCCCAATTACGAGCCCTTATTGAACAGCAGATGCAGGTTCTAAAACATTGGGTGGAAATAGAGCAGTTGACAGTGGGGGGGAATCCCCTTGATGCATCTTCCCAGGGTTCCTCTCAGGGGCAGGGCGACTGATAGTTTATCATCTGTGGAGACAACTCTTTGTATATGGAAGATAGTGCAGGAGAGGTTGCTGGAGAACTGGTGCTATTCTTGGTTTGCCCCTTTAAGATTTACCCCTGAATTTGTACCAGGCTGTGGAGAGGAGGTGTTTGTTTCTTGGGAATCAAAGAGTTTGGTCTGTGTGGGTCAATTTTGTGAGGTACCTTTGCGGAGAGTGTGACCCTTTTCAGAACTCCAGAACCAATATGGATTGCATTCCAAAGATTTGTTTCCCTATTTACAATTATTTGCAAACATTAGGGCTCTTCCGTGAGATACTTAGAGGGAAGACTCTCTAAGAAATTAATAGGTCTGTCTTTACAGAAACGGGTACTCTCAGCTATATATACATGTTTGAATGTGAGGGGGCAGGTGCTCTTATCTTATACAAGAGCTTGGGAAGGGGATTAGGAGCTGGCAATCTTACTTGAGCAGTGGGAATCCTTATGGTGGGAGGTGTCCTCCTTGGGGATTGCGGCATTGATTGTGGAAAATAGGTATAAAGTGCTAATGCACTGGTATTATACTCCGGTACTTTTGGCTAGGATAGAACAAGGGGGGGATGGGCACCGTTGGAGGGGTTGTGTGGAGGTGGGGACTTATTTACATATGTGGTGGGATTGTGTTAAAGTACGGGGGTTTTGGCACTTGGTCTTTCAGGAAATATCCAGAATATTATGTAAGGAGGTGCCTGCTTCTTGGCAACATGCATTGCTTTATTGGCTCGAGGTTGCTTTGGAGCAGGGGGAGTCCAGCTTCTGTAAGCTGGCTCTCATAGCTGCCAGGCTAGTGCTGGCTCCCCGTTGGAACCAACCTGTGTTTCCAGATCGGGTGATGGTGGTTCAGAAGCTCCAACAGTCGCAGCATATGTATCAGCTGATGACACTTCATCATGGCAAGTGTCATGGATATGCTTGCATTTGGAGGAGCTTTACTTTGAGGGCACTGATTTGGGGACATAGGTGGTTATGAGGGGTTATTGTGGGGTCCTGTTTGGAAGGCTTTTCTCCTTTTGTTGGTCCTGTAAGAGTTTGGGGGGGGGGGTGTTTTATCAGGTTGATGTTAGGTACCTGGGGCATTCTAGCTCCTATTTCTATTTTTCAGTTTTCTTCATAACTTTGAACAAGGGCAGTTTATTATTTTGTTAGGTTCCTGTTACTGCTCTGCCTGCTCTGCCAAGTTGTATCACTACTATGTTGTCTTTTTTGTATTCTTAAATAAAAACTGTTAGTTTAAAAAATAATAATAATAGAGGAAGTAGATTTAAGGGGATTTGAGAATTTTGTGAAGTGTATAAATATTCTTGAAACTATGTAAGAATCAATCAAGAATTACCTTAGAGTTTATTAAAAAAAAGTACCCCTCTTAAATATGATTGACACATTTGGGTGCAAATCAGTGATCCCTCACAGGATCCAAGGAGGGGGGGCTATTAGCAATAATAGTATTAAGCAGGATATATGAGAGACTGCTGCTAAGTTTTCAGTCCAACCAAGAAGAGAATGATGTGGAGCCTTGAAACTTATGTTATTCCATACTTTTCTTGACACTTTTCATTTCGTTTCATGTAATTGAAATGAATAGTGTCAAGAAAAGTGTGGAATAACTTGTTAGTTTCATGGCTCCATATCATTCTCTTCTTGGCTGAGCTGAGAACCTTTCAGTGGCACCTCGTAGGGGGGCCCATACTCTAATCTAAGTGATACACCCCTTGCTTGGGATATATAGTTAATAAAAGATGAAGCCGAATCATAGAAATACTTTAGAGTTACAGTAAAAAAAAAGAATATTGCTTGGTTAGCATTATTGGAGTTGTTACTTAAAGTTTTTAATAGATGTTTTGTTCCAACTGCTACTTCCTATAAGATTTGGTAATAAATGGGTCCTAGAACAGGGAGCAGGTCACTGTGCTTTAAGCTAGCATATTGTTTCAAGATGTTCAATGCATTGAAATAAATAATGATCTCAGTCTAAATGTAAATGCTGACAGAAGCGAAACCAGTAGTGCATGATTTATAAGTCATTATAGAGTTGCTAATGTTAGGGAAAATTACTAATGACAAGAAATCACATGACCAATGAGCCAAATATGGACCTAGTGGCAAAATGCAGTCATATGCAAATTATCATTGGATCTTAATAAGGTAATTATATTGAAATTAGAAGATGTACTAACTTATATATGAATAATGATAAAAAATGATGTCATGAAGTTAATAAAATAGTCTGCAGCCCATGACTTAAGGAGATTCTTGGTTCAGATTCTGCCAGTTTACAGATCACCAAGAGCTTCATAAGGCCTTATTGTTTTAACCTGAATTTGTGTGTCTAGTTATTGTTCTTTGGTCTCCCTCAGAGATGGGAGAAAGGCCTGAGGTGGGGGGGGGGGGAAGGAAGCATAGTTTTTTCAGGGCAAGGCAGCCAAAGCATGTAATAATACAGTTCACAAAAATAAGCACAAATCAGATACGTAACATGATTCTTCCAAATGCTATTTTACTTTGGTCAACTTTAGAGGTAGCATGAAACATGTGATGCCTAGAATTTTAAAGAAGTCTCTATTTTGTCCATCATCAAAGACAAAGTCAAGAGTAATTTTGTTGAAAAAAATACTATTAACAAAGAGGTCTTAGAGGAGGAATAAAAAAGTTTACAATGAATGTGAAAGTATGTCAAAGTTGAAAAAAATATCATAAAAACAGCTGGTACCCTAATGGGTCCAGAAAGTAGATTTATTTGTTTTATTTTCAGGTAAAAAGCCAAAATTATATTCCCAAAAAAAGGATCATTCTCATGATTTCTCTGTATCTTGGTAGTACATGATTCATCATAATTTGTTGTGCCCTTTGAAAATAAAAATTAGCTTGTTTCCTTTCTTAACTGAATTATTTGTAGCAATTGAAGAAATGAAAACTTTTTAAGGTGTTTTTTTTAGGGGGGGGGGTTCAATTTAACAATAGGCAATATGAAGAATGTTTCAGTGTCAGAAAGAGTGCTGATTGCTGACCTCACCAGCACGCTGATAGTTGTTGTCTTACAGAGCAGAATTTTGCCATTACCGTGCAGTAAGACTGGCTTTATAAGGCTCTGGGAAAATTAAACCAACATGCTTTATACCGAACTATCACAACTTTCTGTTCCTTAATATTAAATCCTACATTACTGTGGATACCATACATGAGCAAGATATTTTTAAACTACTGGATAACTTCCAGTCGCTCTGTTTCACACTGGATTAATTATGTAAAGAATACTTACTTGTTCATCACAAAAGTTACGACTTTTTAAAAACAACATGCTGTTCAAATTCATATTTGGCAACTGTTGCCTGAATTCCCTGAGATCTGTGGCACCACACCCATTGCATAATAAAATCTTTAGTGGTCCTTTGTCTTTTTGCTTTTGCTTTCTAGTTTTTCTCAGGGGTGTTTTATGGTAGAAGATGCATACAAAACTTATCCAGATGTTATTTGTATCAGAACAGGGATTTTGGTCAAGCTATCTGAGGTTGCAAATGTTTTTTTTTAATGGGTTATTGTGAAATCCTTGCACTACAGACCTCTGTGGCCTTCGATGTATTTTTCTCAGTAATGTTAGTACATTGTTTTTAGATATATTGTTTTACTCTGATGTAATTGTTTGCTAGCCACTGGGGGGGGGGGGGGGAGAGAGAAAAAATTAACACCTGTAGGAACACATAAAACATTTCCTCATTGATTATTTCCAAAATACTGAATGGCAAGAGCATAGCCGATGAGTTTTTCGATTATAACTGTAGAAGGTGGAGAACATGGTTGGGCACAGTCATAGCTGTACGAGGCCTAGTTATGATGCTCCAGTAAACACATGAAGAGGGCTGAAAAAAGCCCAGCTGTTACAGAATGTATTGTGATGGCCTGTATAACAAAGAGCTTAACCAGATAGTATAAACTGATACTAAAAGTTTATTTTTGCAATTTCAACAAATGTAGGACTGAGTTTATTGTAAATGATCTAGAATTCTAACAACATCTTTTACTGATGTTTTCTTGGCTTTCAAAGTAATTTTGGGGATTGGTCTAGTAGTTTTTTTTTTCCTCTTGTTCCTTTGGGCTTCCAGCTTCTAGTGGATTATGACACCATGAGCCTTTATTTGCAAATCTCTGGGACGTTTCTTCGTTTTTAATCCCTCCCATCTAGCATGGTTATTATAATGATAATTTTTGGCCAGAGACTGCAGACCACAACTTTTTCTCAAATCTGATATATACAGGGTGAGACATTAAAAAGTAAACACTTAGAGGGATTTTTTTTTTTTTCTTTTCTCTCCACAACCACTTGGAATTTCAACATGAAATTTTACAGCTTTATTTGTTATTGCTATCTACTTTTGTATGCTGAGTGGAATGAGATTATCTTTAAACACAACAAAGTTATAGCCCTTTTAGCATGACCACCCAGTGATTTTTGCACATTCAAACATGTTTGCACTGAAAAACTAACATCCTTTGAAAAAAAAAATATGGTACCACCTTCCTGATAATGATGCCACAGTGACATAAACTTTTTGTCTAGGGAGCAGTGTTGGAAATATATAACAAGCTCCACCCAAAGTCAAAAATAATCACCAAACTCAAGGAAATGCTGTGTCAGGGATCTCAAAGTCCCTCCTTGAGGGCCGCAATCCAGTCAGGTTTTCAGGATTTCCCCATTGAATATGCATGAGATCTATGTGCATGCACTGCTTTCAATGCATATTCATTGGGGAAATCCTGAAAACCCGACTGGATCGCGGCCCTCAAGGAGGGACTTTGAGACCCCAGCTGTAGATGATCTGGGACAGCCTTCCGCTGGGACCAATTGACAAAACTATTAAGAACATCCCAAAGTGACTGAAGGCCTATGTTAAAGCTAGTGGCGTACACATTGAGGGAAATGGCATTTAAGTTAAAATTCAAAGCACCTACCAGCATCTAAACAAATGGTGCTGGAATTGCGCTTCCGGAGGTACCTACTGGTGCCTAATGCTACTGTAAGCGTGGCTAATGTCAGATGTGTGATTCGCATCAAAGGGTGGTGCCGGAAGTGTTGGCCTGAAAAAATCCTGGATTACATTCCCAGCGCCTATTTTTGCTGGAGGCACGATTCTCTAAATGGTGCCATTATGTGATTAACACGCGATCAGCAGCCATTTTAAGGTGGCTGCTGACTTCGGTGCCATTTTAGAGAATCCAGGCCAGTCTACAACAATCCAACACTAATCTAATCTAATTATGTTTTATGTTTATGGACATTTGATATACTGCCCTATCTTGGAGAAGTTCATTGTGGTGTACAATATTTTCTATCAGGTACTCTAACTATTTTCCCTATCTGTTTGGATGGGCTCACAATCTAACCATGGTACTAGAGAATGACACGGTGACGGTTTACCCGCGGCCACCGCATTTAAGCCGCGGGTCACCGCCGAAAACGGGGAAGAAAACTAGCAGTCGCTGCGGTGACGGGGACAAGGCCATTCACCGACCGCGGAAACGGTGAACAGGTTTGTCCCCGCGGGCCAATGTACCCCCTTCTAGGAACCGCTATTTCACCGTGCTCCTCATTTGTCATTTCAACCCTTCCTGCCAATCGCAGCAGAAGGGTACCCAACCCCTCCTGCCGGTCCTCCCAATGGCCTCCCCTAAGATCGCCGGCAGGAGGGTACCCAACCCCTCCTGCTGGACCCCCCCCCAACGAACCCTCCCACCCCGGAACCCCCTTAGTCTTACTTTTCAAGTTGGACCGGACAGCTCCTCGCTCGTCTGGCCAGCAGGCCTGCCTCCGTCCAAATGAGGCGGGCCCGCCCCTCCCCTCCCCTCCCCTGCCTCCCAATGGCCTCCCCTAAGATCGCCGGCAGGAGGGTACCCAACCCCTCCTGCTGGACCCCCCCCCAACGAACCCTCCCACCCCGGAATCCCCTTAGTCTTACTTTTCAAGTTGGACCGGACAGCTCCTCGCTCGTCTGGCCAGCAGGCCTGCCTCCGTCCAAATGAGGCGGGCCCGCCCCTCCCCTCCCCTGCCTAACCCACAGGATCCTAGGGCCTGATTGGCCCAAGCACCTAAGGCCCCTCCTATAGCGGGAGTGGCTTTAGGTGCCTAGACCAATCAGGCCCTAGGATCCTGTGGGTTGGGCAGGGTAGGGGCGGGCCCGCTTCATTTGGACGGAGGCAGGCCTGCTGGCCAGACGAGCGAGGAGCTGTCCGGTCCAACTTGAAAAGTAAGACGAAGGGGGTTCCGGGGTGGGAGGGTTCGTTGGGGGGGGGTCCAGCAGGAGGGGTTGGGTACCCTCCTGCCGGCGATCTTAGGGGAGGCCATTGGGAGGACCGGCAGGAGGGGTTGGGTACCCTTCTGCTGCGATTGTCGGGAGGGCCGTTGGGGGGGTCTACAGGAGGGGTTGGGTGCCCTCCTGCCGTGATCGCTGGGGGGAGGGGAGACTTGCAGCCGTAGCCGCGGTCACTATGCTAATCACGGCAGCATTTAAAGTACATGTCGTGTTTGTTTTTGCATTGCTAGCCCCAGGGGTGGTGGAAGATTAGTGATTGAAAAACTGTATGAAAAATAACTATTTTAAATTTAGTGATCAAAATGTGTCAGTTTTGAGAATTTTTATTAATTAATTTTTTCTCTGCGTGTTTTGTTTTTGTATAGTTATTAACTAATATTTAACTAAGTTTTAAAGTTTTAAAGTTTTAAAGAATGTTTCCTTTATACGTAAATAAAGAAAAGTGAATGGGATTGCAGTGGCGGTGACGGGGCGGTGAATGGGGTGGCAGTGGCGGTGACGGGGCGGTGAAGAGGATGGTGAGACGGGGACGGGGCGGTGACGGGGTTGGTGAGACGGGGACGGGGCGGTGACGGGGATGGTGAGACGGGGACGGGGCGGTGACGGGGACCAATTTTTTCACCGTGTCATTCTCTACATGGTACCTGGGACAATGAAGAGCTAAGTGACTTTTCCCAAGGTCACAAGGAGCAGTAGTGGGATCAAACCTGCAACCTCAGGGTGCTGAGCCAGCAGTTCTAACCGCTAGGCCACTCCTGTTGTACCATTTGATTGGTACAATTAACACACAAAAATTGCTAGGTAGTAATGATAACATCAACATAACTGAAGATAATTTAGGGGGTAATTCAACAAGGGGCACTACTGTGGTTATAGGCGGATGTTGCATGGGGGGGAAAAACAATTTCATTGTAAACTAATAGTTCCAGCAATATGGCGTGTTCTCCCTCCCCCCTTTTTTTCTTTCATTTGGTCTTCGGGTATTTTCTTATTTCATTGACTTGTGCGGAAGGGGGCGGGGAGTGGTTCTTAATACTGTAAAATTGAGATGGCAAGGGTTGCTTTGCATATCGCTGTTTATTGTGGACTTTGTGTGCAATCATCAATAAAAATTGTTTAAAAATATTCCTATGGCTATCTTTAGTGTTTATTGCTTGTTAATTGTTAGTGTGCACTAATGCAATTGCGAGGGGGTGCTGAAAAGTTCTCAACCCAACCAAGAACAGAATGATGTGGATATGGTTCAGTCAATGATAATAATAATAATAATAATAATAATTTTATTTCTTATATACCGCCAAAGCCATAGTAGTTCGAGGCGGTTTACAATGATCTGAAACAATGTCAAAAACACAGAATCTCATTTCTACAAATTGGCACTTAATGAAATAAGATAAAACTCTTTTCAGCTACGGTGACAAAATAACACTCATAATTTAGGAAGCTGGTTGATTGGATTGAGAACTTTTCAGCACTCCTTCATAGTACACGCTAATGCAATAGCGTCCTTTGATGAATTCCTCCCTAAATGTTATTTACGTAAGTAAGATGACTAAATCAGAACATAAAGGGCCTGATTCTGGAAACGGTGCCTGCCGCGGTAGGCTCCTGCAAAACGGGACCTATTGCATGTCAGTCACTGGTGGGCATCACATCCAGAATCGTATCTATTTTTTTTTTTTTTGACAGACACCTTAAATGTAGGCCTGCATTTTACAGGCCTCCATTTAAGGTGTCTGACTTACATTACATTACATTACATTAGTGATTTCTATTCCGCTTGTGCCTTGCGGTTCTAAGCGGATTACAAGTTAGAGGACTGGACATTTCCAGTAGCATTGCAGTACATGTAATCAGGAATGTGTCCAGTTACAATTGTTAGTCTGGACTTTTCCAGGAGAAATTGATAGCAGGTAGTAGATAGTGATAGGTTGTTTAGACGAATAGAGATAATACTGTCCGGATTCAGGGTGTTGCTGGTGGTGGTGATGGAGGTGATCATGAGAGCATTTTCTAATACTTTTGTGAGGTTATGATGATGGGAAGTGTTTTTTGAAGAGATGAGTTTTGATTTCTTTTCGGAATACTTTAATGTCTATTGATTTGGTCTATTGAAAGTGCCTAGGCACACCTATGGATGCCTAAGGCCACTTCCGGCATAAGCCATGCATATGTCAGCCTTAGGCATCCGTAGGTGTGACTAGATACCTCTGTAGGTGCGAGTCAGATGCCTACATTGTAGGCATCCTTCGCTGCACAGATTTTTTAAATGTGTCCTGATTGGTCCTTTAGATCAGTGGTCCCCCCCAACCCTGTCCTGGAGGATCACCAGCCAGTTGATTTTTCCCGATAGCCCTAATGAATATGCATGACAGAGATTTACATAAAATGGAGGTGACAGGCATGCAAATCTGCTCCATGCATATTCATTAGGGCGGAAAATTTCATGGCGACACCAGAAAGTATTTCTTCACAGAGAGTGTGGTTGATCACTGGAACAAGCTTCCAGTTCAGGTGATCGAGGCAGACAGCGTGCCAGACTTTAAGAATAAATGGGATACCCATGTGGGATCCCTACCAGGGTCAAGATAAGGAAATTGGGTCATTAGGGAATAGACAGGGGGTGGGTAAGCAGAGTGGGCAGACTTGATGGGCTGTAGCCCTTTTCTGCCGTCATCTTCTATGTTTCTATGTTTCTATCCTGATAACCAGACTGGCTGGTGGTCCTCCAGGATTGGGGACCACTGCATTAGATGGTGGTAGGATGCCTACCGCCACCTCTAGTCGGGACACCATTTCCAGAATAAGGCCCAAAATGTTTCATTTAAATTCAAAGTGGTTCCTGATAAAATGGCAAACAATTCTTTTTTTTTTCCAAATTTTTATTCATTTTCAAAATTGCATAAAGTGTAAGTACATATTCAATCAGATAAACAATACAAATAACACTTACATTCTGTCATTTTTTAATTACATAACTTCTTACTCCTCCCCCCTCCCACCCTAGCACATAATCAATAATCATATAAATATACATCAATACCACAATCCCCACCCTACCCTATTAATCTGATATATTTAAGGGAAACATTTCAAGTTAATCTGTACAATATTTTGTCAATGGTTTCCACACATCCTGAAACTTCTTAAAATATCCTCTTTGCACTGCGATAAATCTTTCCATTTTATAGATGTGACATAGTGAATTCCACCAAAAGGTATAATTCAATCTCTTCCAATCCTTCCAATTATATGTAATTGGTTGTTGCAAACAATTCTAAGGGTTACTTTTATGTCCTACCCTTTATGTGCTCTAAGGCTGGTTAATTTTATTTAATTAGTCAGGACCTGCTATACTGCCTTTAAATGAAAGGACAGCACAAGGTGGTATACAGTCTAATAAAGTAGAATGGAACTACAATTATTGAGATAGGAAAGAGTCAGTCATAGCAAGATCATTCTCACATCAATCTTACACAGAAACACAATAGGTTATAGAGAAAAACAAAAGGGAGGGGATTCAGACACCGACTGAAGTCACTGACCAAGTGTCGTTTGTTCACTCAGAGAAAACCTGGTCAAATAGGTAAGTTTTCATTACAAATTTAAAATCCTTAAGCTTGGATTCTTTACAGATATTAAGGGGCAGAGAATTCCATTTGGCTGAAGCTGTGAAGAAAAAGGCAGACTGTCTTGTGGATTCCAAGCCTGCATATCGGGAGAGGGAGGTAACTAGTCGGTCATTTAATGAACAGAGAATACGTGAAGGTGTGTATGGAACAGTCAGAGTGAAGATAGTTGAGTAACCTATAGTGTAGAGACTTAAAAGCAAGAAAGAAGATATGTGATATTCAGGCTAATGTCTTCAAATGGGTTAGTTATGTGCCTTGAAACCATGACAGCAATGAAATGTTCTAAGTCAGGAATATGATCGTTGTGAGCTATTAGAAATTCGCTCTTTTAGTGGACTACCTCCACCACATCCCAAACCACAGGCAATCCAATGAGAATAAGAAAAGCTTGTGGACTTGAAATTGACCATTTATAATGCAAAATAGTGCCACTAAGCCACCGCCAAGTTCATCTTTGGAAATAAGATTATGTTGTGAAGGTGGTGATGAATGGATATGATTTAGCTTTGGAAGCCAAAATGGCTAAATAATTCTCACTTGTGTGAATATTTATTCATATCATCTTTAATTTTGGCTGACCACTAATATAATCTCTTTAGTAAATCAAGCCCTTAGATAAACTTAAGTCAAATGATCTTTCGTATTTATTGTGCTGGCTACCTTTGAAATGTTGAATCAAATTTAAGATGCTTTCTTTAGATTTATTTAGCTTCTAAAGCTATTCATGAATCGATACAGGTTATTTGAAGGCTAAACTATTTTACTCCTTGAGAAGTATTTCATGTTTGAATTCTAACTGTAATTTAGTGCATCATCTTTAGGCTTTTAATGGGTGAGGACTAATAATGTAGTCTTGACATTCTTTAAGGAGAGTAAAGAGTATGACTGGGCACAGCCACTGGCAATCAAGCCTTGCATTGAAGAATGCTGGTATAGAAGGACTAAGTTTGACATAGACACTAAAGAATGACACGGGATGGTTTCCCGCGGTTATCCGTGGGGACATGGACAAATTCTGTCCACGACCTCTAGATATGCTTTCTTTTATCTTGCCCCATCTCCCTGGAACTCTTTTCACCATGCTCTTTGTGCAGCAGCATCCCACAGTAAATTTAAAAGTACCCTAAAAACTCATCTGTTTGCCTTTGAATTCAAGCTCGATTCCTAGTTGGGGTTGGTCCAGGGCACCCCAAGTGGTATATGTTTTCAGTTTTCTCTCCCTGTCTCTGTATCTTGTATATCTTATTGTTCTGTGTCTTTTCTGTCATAATTGGAGTTCCTTTCCGGCATTCGGGCTGTTCCAAGTGGTTTTAGATTGTACATCACCTTGATGCAGCTGCTGGAAGTGGTTTAGCAAATATTAAATAAACATTAGCATAAAGAATTTTCAATGTACTGAAGATATTTTGCTGTAGTACCTGGACAGCTACCCAATAAACTTAGGACAGGCTTTTTTATTGTCTTAAATTAACTGGATAGCTACACAAGTACCTCCACTGTGTGCTGGCAGTGTCTGGAATACTCCTTATTCTGTTGCCAGACCTTCCTGGCATTAATCAAGAATCCTGCAGCAGTCAGATTAGATATCCATTGGCACTCTCCAGTTAAGTGCTGTTTAATATCTGCTCCCAGCCTGGTCAACTCCTGTCGTATTAAACCATGCTCAACATTGACCCTAAAGTTTTTCTTTTTGTACATAGCATTCATGTTAACTTACCCCCCACCCCTTTTACATAACCGTAGCATGTTTTTTAGGGCTGGCAGTGGCGGTAACCGCTCTGACACTTATAGAATTCCTTTGCGCTTTGGAGCTGTTTCAATTGTGGCCGGTGCTAAAAAACACTCTTCTGTTTTGTAGTTAGTTTGCTAGTTAGTTTAAATTTACAAGATAGGTGCTGGGCTGGATTTAAGATTTTGACACTCATAGACAAGAGAAGAGAGAGTGTGGGAGTATCAGAGATCCAAAAGCAAAGGAAGAACCACTCCTTTGAACTTTGCATATTTGTTGAGTCTCTTATAAACACAAGTTGCTACTATTTGGTTTTCTGCCAGGTACTTCTGATCTGGATTGGCCACTGTGGAAACAAGATATTGGACTAGATGGACTGTTGGTCTGACCCAGTAGGGCTACTCTTTTAGCCATAAGGTACATGAGAATAGGATCCTCTTTGGTATGCTCTTTTGATGCATTTAAGATTTGACACCCTAGACAGTTGACTATGAAGTCTATTTGCACCTGGGGGGATAAAAGGGAGAAGTTAACCTGGTTATTCTCAAAAATGTAACTCTTCCTCCCTCTCTGATTTTCTAGTCCTCTAGCTCAGTGGTTCCCAACCCTGTCCTGGAGGAACACCAGGCCAATCGGGTTTTCAGGCTAGCCCTAATGAATATGCATGAAGCAAATTTGCATGCCTATCACTTCCATCATATGCAAATCTCTCTCATGCATATTCATTAGGGCTAGCCTGAAAACCCGATTGGCCTGGTGTTCCTCCAGGACAGGGTTGGGAATCACTGGCATATGCTGTACCTTAGAGCAGTGGTTCCCAACCCTGTCCTGGAGGAACACCAGGCCAATCGGGTTTTCAGGCTAGCCCTAATGAATATGCATGAAGCAAATTTGCATGCCTATCACTTCCATCATATGCAAATCTCTCTCATGCATATTCATTAGGGCTAGCCTGAAAACCCGATTGGCCTGGTGTTCCTCCAGGACAGGGTTGGAAATCACTGCTCTAGATTTCCTCTTCATCCTTCCCTTCTCTGGAGTTCCTTTCTACCCTAACTCCTGTTAACCGTGTCGAGCTTTGCGAATGTAGAGATGATGCGGTATACAAACCTAAGGTTTAGTTTAGTTTAGTTAAGAGGGTGAGACAAAAATCACAGTGCCTGTCCGGGCTGTGTTGTTTCTGACGAAAAGCATGACTCGCTGCTATGAGGAGGAAGCTTCCATGGGTTTATATTATTAAATGTGTCATTTCCATAATGATAATAGTACTACATAACATACTTAATAGCAAATAACTTCACTGATACAGTTAACAGATGACCTTTGTTAAATCTAGGGTCTTAATTTTTTGGTGTGAGTCTGATAGCTCTGACAATGAAATTTCTCTGCAACATTTATATATAACTACATCCGTTGATGGGCTTAGAATTATTATACCCAGTAATGACTTCATTAAACACCCCCCCCCTTTTTTTTTTTTTTTACAATACCACGCAAGAGGTTTTTATGAGCATTGGAGCAGCGCAGAGCATTCAGCGCGCCAGCCGGTGCTTAAAACCTCTTGCACAGTTTTGTAAAAGTGTGTGGGGGGGGGGAGGGGGTAAATTTGAAACATGCAAATGTATACTTGGACAAAAAGTCCTATTTCCTATGAGGATGCAAAATGGAGAAGATTTTACAGTATCAGGAAGTACATTTTAGAGTGAAACATGCACTAATGCCCACTGGCAAACATTTGGGCACCTAGCACTTGGAGTTTTTCTACCTAATTTTATACATAAAGGAGTTGAACTAACATTAACACATTTGGAGTTTTTGAATAATACTGCCAACTGTCACGGCTTCAAAACTGGGTATTATCCATTTGCACGTCTTTCATAAGCTTTCACAATTCAATTACCATACATTACAAAAAGACTGGCAAAAGTAAATTAAATCTGAGTGGGAAAAGGATCCGAATGAAGAAAATAAGAAGAGATAGAAGCACTGGCAAGTTAGATGCAAAGCATTGATAAGAACATAAGAATTTCCGCTGCTGGGTCAGACCAGTGGTCTATTGTGCCCAGCAGTCCGTTCACACGGATAAAGAAAGCTAAGAAAGAATATGAAGAGAAACTTGCAAAAGAGGCAAAACCTCATAACATTTTTTTTAGGTACATCAGAAACAGAAAACCTGTGAGGGAATCTGTGGGACTGTTGGATGACCAAGGAGCAAAAGGGATGCTTAGGGAGGATAAGGCCACAGTGGAGAGACTGAATGAATTATTTGCTTCTTTATGGAAGAAGATGTAAGAGATCTACCTGAACTAGAAATGGTTTTCAAGGGTGATGATGCAGAGGAACTGAAAGAAATCTTGGTGAATCTGGAAGATGTACTAAGCCAAATCAACAAGTTAAAAAGAGTTAAATCACCTGAACCGGATGGTATATATCCCAGGGTACTAAAAGAACTCACACATGAAATTGATGACCTGCTGTTAGTGATCTGTAACCTTTTCTAAAATTGTCTGTAGTGCCTGAAGATTGGAGGGTAGCCAATGTTACATCGATTTTTAAAAAGGGTTCCAGGGGAGATCCAGGAAATTACAGACTGTTAAGCCTAACTTCAGTGCTGGGCAAAATGGTGGAAACAATTATAAAAAATAAAATTGTAGAACATGTAGACAAACATGATTTAATGAGATAGAGTTAGCATGGGTTCAGCCGAGGGATATCTTGCCTCACCAATTTGCTTGACTTCTTTGAAGGTGTGAATAAACATGTGGATAAAGGTGAGCCGGTTGATGTAGTGTATCTAGATTTTCAGAAAGCTTTTGATAAAGTTCCTCATGAGAGGCTCCTGAAAAAATTAAATAATCATGGGATAGGTGGCAAACTTCAGTTGTGGATTAGGAATTGGTTATTGGATACAAAACAAGGGGTAGGTTTGAATGGTCATTTTTCTCAATGGAGGGGAGTAAACAGTGGAATGCCGTAGGGATCTGTACTGGGACTGGTGATATTTAACTTATTTATAAATGATCTGGAAATTGGAACAATGAATGAGGTGATTAAATTTGCAGATGCCACTAAACTGTTCAAAATTCTTAAAACGCATGAGGATTATGAAAAAATTGCAGGCAGACCTTAGGAAATTGTAAAACTAGGCATCCAAATGGCAGATGAAATTTAATGTTGACAAATACAAAATGATGCACATTTGGAAGAATAATCCATATCATAGTTACTGGATGATAGGGTCCACCTTGGGGGTTAACGCTCAAGAAAAGGGGGTGTTATCGTAGATAATATGATGAAACCTTCAGCCCAATGTGCAGCAGCAGCCAAAAAAGCAAATAAGATGCTAGGAATTATTTTAAAAAAGGGATGGTTAACAAGACTAAGAATGTTATAATGCCCCTGTATTGCTACATGGTGCAACCTCACCTGGAGTATTGCGTTTAATTCTGGTCTCCTTATCTCAAAAAAGATATAGTGGCACTAGAAAAGGTTAAAAGAAGAGTGACCAAGATGATAAAGGGGATGGAACGCCTCTCGTATGAGGAAAGACTTAAAATGGTCAGGACTCTTCAGCTTGGAAAATTGATGGCTGAGGGGAGATATGATTGTATTCTACAAAATCCTGAATGGAATAGAACGGGTGCAAGTGGATCAATTTTTCATTCCGTCAAAAATTACAAAGACACTCGATGAAGTTACAGGGAAATACTTTTAAATCCAATAGGAGGAAATTTAGCTTCACTCAGAGAATAGTTAAGCTCTTGAAAGACTAAAACGGGCTCTTCAACTTGGAAATGACACGGCTGAGAGGAGATATGATTGAAGTCTACAAAATCCTGAGTGGAATAGAATGGATACAAAGACTAGGGGGACACTCAATGAAATTACAGGGAAATACTTTTAAAACCAATAGGAGGAAATATTTTTTCACTCAGAGAATAGTTAAACTGTGGAACGCATTACCAGAGATTGTGGTAAGAGAGGATAGTGTAGAAGCTGGTAATAACCCTAATGCAGCTTGATAAAAGGGAGCCTTATTGTACTCTATATGTGACGGAACTCAATTCTAAAAATGGCAACAAAATAAATCAGTGCAAAAAAAAATGCTAAGCTCTATTCTATAAACAGAACTAAGCGTTATATATCATTTAGAATTTAGCACTTAGGGCTCCTTTTATTAAGGTGCGCTATGCTTTTTAGTGCACGCGCGCTAATCACACACTAAATGTTAATGCGTGCATGTTAGTTTATGGATGCATTAGCAGTTAGCCTGCATGAAGATTTAGCGTGCACTAAATGAACGCTAAAACAGCGCACCTTAGTAAAACAGGGGGTTAGTGTTGGGATCTGCACCTAACTTTAAGCATGAGAATTTACACCAGCTAGACCCTGGTATGAATCCTCATGCCTAAATTAGTCATGAACCCCTCTTACTTTATAACAGTATGCATAAATTGCAGGAATGCCCCTGATTAGTCCATTGTTCAATAATACAAATCAATGGCTTAAATATTCACTTAGAGTTTGCACAATAACTTTTCAAATAATACTCCAAGATATCACCTTCTCATCCCACCTCTTTCAAGAGGCCTGATTAGTCCATGACAATCCCCTGGCCACACTTCCATTTTGGTATTGTGCATACAATTTACATGTGGCTCCTGTTACCTAAAATGGGTGCATCAATTTTAATTGACGCCACTTAGCACTGATAATTGATTATTACACTCAATTATCTGCACTAATTGGCTTGCTATTCAATTAAATTACACAGAATGGGCATATGCCCAAATTTCTACACTCATAGGACCATAATCAAAAGAAAAATCTTAGTCCGATTTGGACATAGGGCACTAGTCGCCTAAAGTCAGCAGCCGCAAAATGTCCATTCTCGAAAAGTACGTCAAAAATATATATATATTTTTTAAATTGTCTCTCTGTATGTCCAGGCGTTTCAGCATCCAAACCATCAGTACGTTTAACTTTATACCAAATTCTTGACCAAATATTTGTCCAAGTCTGAAATATCCAGAACAAGACCTTTTGAACATGGAAAGAGCCAGCAAAGTGGTGGACTGGCTACCCAGACATGGCAAGAGAGCAGCGGGGCACCTTAAATGGCATTGCTATGAACTTCACAAAAAGGATGCCACATAAACATCTCACCAGAACTCCTTTATAGGTCATGGTGAGCCCCCCAAACACCCCTAAAACCCACTATACCTACCTTTCTACAACCCTAATAGTCCTTATGGCTGCAGAGGGCACCTATATGGCAGGAAAGTAGAGTTTTGCGGTGGTTGGTGGCTTCACATTTTTCACCATAAATACAGTGGTTAGAGTGGCTTATGGACCTGGGCCCTCCTTTCTATGGTTCACTAGCCCACTCTCCAGACTACTTAAGCCACTTTTGTGTAGCTATACTAAGCTTTCCTATGCCAAGTGCTGATGTTCCAGAGGCAAGTATGTAAGTTTTTATTCTGATTTTTATGGTGGTATGAGGGGAGTCAGTGAACACAGGGGGAATGTGTGTGTGTCTTTACTTTGTCCCTGCAGTGGTTATCTGGTTACTTTGGATAACTTTTGGGCACTTATACCTGTTTTTAGATCGCCTAAGTCACAACATATAAGTTCCGTCTAAGCAATCTTGTCAAACTTTCAATTATCCCTGCAATACAACTAAGTCTAGGTCAGGCCACATCCCGCCCTATCCACTCCTTCAAAAATGTCCCTTTCTGCTCTGGGTGCGTAGTGGGATTCAGAGGGCTAAAAAGTCTCCTAATATGTCTAAAAACCTGTTTCGATTATCGGCACTTGGACGACCTGTCTTTTTGATTGTCCAAGTGCCAACTTGGGCGGGTTTTTAGATGTATTTCTGTTTTGATTATGAGCCCCTCAGTTTTTAGCACCATTTAGGCCTTATGGCCCTTGATTCTATAAATGGCACCTAACTCATAGCCGTCAGTAAGCACAGTTGTCAATTATCCACCAGTAGGCGTTGAAACCTTAGGTGCACTACCATTTAGACCAAGGTTTTCTTGGCCTAAAAGACTGTGCCTAAGTCATGCACCCAAGTCACACCACACCCGAAATCTGCCCAAAATCCACTCCAAACCATACCTACTTTCTGGTTGGCATCTTGGTGTAGATGCCTACCTTGACATGGTAGACACCTACTGAGTTAGGCACATACCAGATAATTAATTTTTAAATCATTGTTTTTAATGGTGCTTTCAATTAACAGCACTGATTAAGCCAATTAAGAAAATTAGATGCCTAGATCGTCTAGGTGGTCAGATCTAGATACATAACTTGAGACATCATTTATAGAATCAGGGCCCGCCCATGCTCTACTTATGTGTATGCCTTTCCACACTTACATACCATAGCATTTGCACTCTATAGAATAGCACATAGTGGATTTAGGTGCATAATTTGCTCTAATAGGTGTTTGGTAGATTTATGTACATAAGCCATGCATATCTGCATTTACCCAGTTACAGAATCACCTTTCACGTTTGTAATCCCTCAGGGCAGTGGTTCTTATACCTGTACTGGGGTATCCCCAGCCAGTTGGGTTGTCAAGATATCCCTAATGAATATGCATGAGGCGGATTTGCATTTAATAGATGTGATAGGCATGCAAATCCGCCTCATGCATATTCATTGAAAACCCGACTGGCAGGGGATCCCCCAGGACAGGTTGCCTCAGGGGATAGAAAAATACTTACATTACCTGAAATGCATTCCACCTTGACTTCCTGTGAAAAGATTTGGGCTAAATACAAAATAAATACATTTGCATACTTTTGGTGGCAAGAGTTATAAGAGTAGAAGCAAATATTTTTTGTAACATTTATAACTGAATGCTTTATTGTATTATAAAAAATGCTCTTGATTCTTTTGTTTAGAAATAAACTATTTTTTAAAAAATATTAAGTGATCGTTTAGTCTCACTTAATACTGTTATTTTTTGTATGTCTTATTTATTTTCTTTGGCATTTAAAACAGGAAATCAATGAAAGGTTCAATGGCAGCTGGCCCTGTCATTTTACTCTGTAAAGCTACTCAGTTTCATTACAATAACCCCCAAACAACTAAGGGAAGGAAAGACTTTATTTGAATTGTAAGTTAAAGGTTAACATATATTTTTCTTGAAACAGTTTAAAAGAAATTTGATTTGTACTGGTGATAGTGTTCTTTTCCATTTCAATCATAAGTAAGCTGTGTCATTCAGATAATTCAAAAAAGTGTAACTGTTTCTAATTTTTATTTGCAAAGGCTTGATGCAGAGCCAATCACTGTCCTGCTAAGTGATTTACAATAAACCAATGAAACAGGAAATCAAAAAGAAGTATAGAGAAGCTGAAAACAAGGAGAGAAGGACAGCAAGAGACGTAGGTCTCAATAAAGAGGGACAGGAGAGGGAGGTCAGGGAGTGTGAATCACTGACATCGTTGTAGGTATGCTGACCAAGGCCCTCTTCTATTAAACTGCGATAGCAATTTTTAAGGCGGGAAGCCGCACTGAATGCCGGGTTTTACTTTCTTATATAGGCTCCCTAATTGTCCTTGATCTAAGAGCCATGCATAGTAATAATAATAATAATAATTTTATTCTTATATACCGCCAAAGCCGTAGTAGTTCGAGGTAGTTTGCAACGAAGAAGAGCTGGACAATCAGCGAATATAGGTATAATGTAAAGTCATCCAAAAACAGGTGAAAAGGATACAGAGGTAAGGCATAAGAGATCTTGGGAAACAAGAGATAAGGCATAAGAGGTCTTAGGTTACAAACCAGTTAAACAGGTTTGTTTTTACTAATTTTCTGAAATTTAGGTATTGTTTCTCTGTCTGTTAGGCTAAGTAAGGTACCTCAGAGCCTAAAGATGCATTACCATTCTAATTTAGTTCAGTATTTCTGAAAGCAATATTGCAGAAGGAATGCTGGGAAATTTTTGTCTCTTTGTAGATGAATCCAAACTTTGCAACAGTATAGAAACCTTGGAAGACATGGATAACAATGAATAGTTCAAAAATATATAGATATTGAGCTATTCTTCTAGCTTTCAGGTTCCACCAGTTGTGAAACCTGTTTTTTTTGCTGGCTGTGGATTCTTTATTAAGAACATAAGAATCGCCGCTGCTGGGTCAGATCAGTGGTCCATCGTGCGCCGGCCCTTGGTTTAAAGACCAGTGCCCTAACCAAGCCTAGCTTTACCTGCGTACTTTCTGTTTCAGCAGGAACTTGTTTAACTTTATCTTGAAACCTTGGAGGGTGTTTTCTCCTATAACAGCCTCCGGAAGAGCATTCCAGTTTTCCACAACTTTCTGGGTGAAGAAGAATTTCCTTACGTTTGTACGGAATCTATCCCCTTTTAACTTTAGAGAGTGCCCTTTCATTCTCTCTACCTTGCAGAGGGTGAACAACCTGTATCTATCAACTAAGTCTATTCCCTTCATTATCTTGAATGTTTTGATCATGTCCCCTCTCAGTATCCTCTTTTCAAGGGAGAAGAGGCCCAGTTTCTCTAATCTCTCACTGTAAGGCAGCTCCTCCAGCCCTTTAACCATTTTAGTCACTTTTCTCTGGACCCTTTCGAGTAATACTGTGTCCTTCTTCATGTATGGCGACCAGTGCTGGACGGAGTATTCCAGGTGGGGGGGTGTACCATGGTCTGGTACAGCGGCATGATAACCTTCTCCGATCTGCTCATGATCCCCTTCTTTATCATTCCTAACATTCTGTTTGCCCTTTTCGCCGCCACCGCCACCGCACATTGCGCTGACAGCTTCATCGACTTGTCGACCAGTACTCCCAGGTCTCTTTCTTGGGGGGTCTCTCCAAGTACCGCACCAGACATTCAGTATTCGTGAATACGATTTTTTTTACCGACATGCATCACCTTACACTTATCTACATTAAAACTCATTTGCCATGTGGCGGCCCATTTCTTGAGCATGTTTATTTGTCACGTTGCAGGTCTTCACAATCCTTCTGCGTCTTCACCACTCTGAATAACTTCGTATCATCCACAAATTTAATCATTTCGTTCATCGTACCAGTTTCCAGGTCATTTATAAATAGGTTGAAGAGCACGGGCCCAAGCACCGAATCCTGCGGCACTCCACTCGTGATGCTTTTCCAGTCCGAGTATTGTCTATTTACCCCCACTCTATGTTTCCTATCCGCCAACCAGTTTTTAATTCACTTGAGGATTTTGCCCTCGATTCCAAGGCTCGTAATTTTTTGAAGTAGTCATTCATGTGGGACCTTGTCAAACACCTTCTGAAAATCCAGATATACAATGTCGACCAGGTTGCCCTTGTCTATCTGCCTGTTTACTCCCTCGAAGAAATGCAGAAAGTTCATCAAGCAAGATCTTCCCTTGCTGAAGCCATGCTGGCTAGTTCTCATCAGCTCGTGTCTGTCAAGGTGATCAATGATGCGGTCTTTTATCAGCTCCTCTACCATCTTTCCCGGTACCGAGGTCAGACTCACCGGTCTGTAGTTCCCCGGATCTCCCCTCAAATCTTTCTTGAAGATTGGCGTGACATTCGCCACTTTCCAGTCTTCTGGAATCCTTCCTGATTTGATCAACAGATTGGCTATTAGTTGAAGCAGTTCAGCTATAGCCCCTTTCAATTCCTTGATCGCCCTCAGATGGATGCCATCCCGTCCCGGGGATTTATTGTTTTTAAGCCTATCAATCTGCCTGCATACCTCTTCTAGACTGACCATCTTCCCTGTCAGTTTCCCTTCCTCGTTTCCTGTCGGCTTCCGGTATGTTGCGTATATCCTCTTCGGTAAAGACAGACGCAAAAAATGTGTTCAGTTTGTTGGCGATGGCTTTGTCCTCCTTTAGCGCTCCCTTTATTCCATGGTCATCTAACGGCCCCACCGCTTCCTTCGCTGGTTGTTTCCCCTTAACATATCGAAAGAACGGCTTGAAGTTTTTCACCTCCTTGGCTATTTTTTCCTCATGTTGTTTGTGCTTTTTCCAGTTTTCATCCGTTTTTGACCTTTTCCATTCCTTAAACGAGGTCTTCTTGTCTATGATCACTTCCTTCACTGCTACAGTGAGCCACGCCAGTTCCCTGTTCTTTTTCCTCTTGGATCCCTTGGTAATATGCGGTATATATATATTTTGCCACTCGGTGACCGTGTCCTTAAAATGGGACTAAGCTTGCTCTAACGTTTTTACAGTGCTTATCCTCTTCTTAATCTTCTTCCCCACCATGAGTCTCATCCCTTCGTAATTCCCTTTTGGAAGTTTAGTGCCGTTGCCAACGTTCTGGTCCGATGTTTTGCCCCTGTGTCCAGTTCAAAGCGGATCATATTGTGATCACTGCTTCCCAGCATTCTTTCTATTTTTACACCTTGTGCCGGTCCTTGTAGTCCATTTAGAATTAAGTCCAGAATTGCATTTCCTCTCGTATGTTCTTTGACAAGTTGTTCCAGGAAGCAATCCCCTACACCATCCAGGAACTTGGTTTCCCTACCGCAGCCAGAGGTGCCTATGTTCCAGTCTATCCCTGGATAATTGAAGTCACCCATAATAAACACGTTGCCTCCCTTGCAGTTGCTTTTAATCTCATCCGTCATCTCTCCATCAGTTTCTTCGGACTGCCCTGGGGGTCGGTAGTAGATGCCGATCTTCATTTCTGTTCCTTTTGTCCCTGGAATTTTGGCCCATAGAGACTCTACGCTATTTTTCATTTCCGACATGTTCTCTCCAGTAGACTCAATGCCCTCTTTGATGTATAGGGCAACGCCTCTATCTTTTTGACCCACTCTGTCTCTGCAGTATAGCTTGTATCCTGGTAGCACAGTGTCCCAGACATTTTTCTCGTTCCACCATGTTTCCATGATGCTGGTGATATCAATGTTATCTTTTTGTGCTATAGCTTCTAATTCACCCATCTTCAGGCTCCTTGCATTCATGTACATACACTAGAGTTTGCAACCTGTTACTTTCTTGCATTTCCTTCACTTTGGTTTAGCTGGTACAGTATAGTAGTGGCTCTCCTCATTTCTGGGTACTCATTCTTTTTCTATGAAACTTATCTTTTTGACTTCTACCCCCACAAACACTGTTTTTTTCACTGTATTACAAGTCTTGATGTTATCATGCCTCCTCTTTGATATTTTCTTACATTCTTTGACAGCTCTCATTCAATCGCTGTGTATCTCAGCAAACTATTATTACATTACATTACATTACAGATTTCTATTCCGCCATTACCTTTCGGTTCAAAGCGGATTACAAAAAGAGTTATGGAAGAAGGGTTACAACATTAGATCAGAGAAGGTTTCCAAGAGAGGGAAAAGTAGGATCTGGGGTTAGGGAGGGGATGGTAAGAGGGGGGTTAAGCTTTATCATGGTATTAAGCTTTATTAAGGGATTTCTTGAAGAGTATAGTTTTTATTTCCTTTCTGAACATCTAGTAGTCTGGGGTTGTTGTCAATAGGTTGGAGACTTGGTTGTCTATGTTCGCTGCCTGAGTGGCCAGTAGTCCGTTGTATAGTTTTTTCCGTTTTACTTCTTTGATTGGGGGGTAAGTGAATGGGGTGTGTGTTTTTTTATGCCTGGTAGAGGTGGTTTGGATTCTATTTGTCATCACCATTCCATCTATATCTCCAATTCTGTCACCATTTAAGTCCTGTCTTAAGATTATTATGTGGTTAACATCAATTGCCTTGTTCTGAATCCATCAAAGTCTATGGTCTGCTGGATTACTGGACATCTGGATTGACCATTAGTAAGCCCTTCTCCTTCTGTGCTGTCATTGTTGATGGTGAATTATTTTCTGTATTTAGGTGGTGTTTTGAATTAGCATTTTAATTTTTAATCACAGATGAGCTCTGTAGCCTGATAGTGTTTCTGGGACTTATGTCAGTTCCATTCTATTCACAGTTTTCTAGAACCTTCCTCTCAATATAGTCTTCTACGTGCAACTGTTATTTCTCATTTGGGTTACTCTAACATTGTGCATGTTGGTTTTCCAAATTATCTTTTTCAAATAATGCAGGCCATCCATAACAAAGCTATCCAACTTCTCTCTCATACAAGCAAATCCAATCATGTTACAGCACTGTTCATTCAGCGTCACTAGTTAAGGATTCCCATCAAGCAACGATTCTGGAAGCAGTGCCTGTCAGTGATTGACATGCGACAGGCACCCATTTTGTAAGCACCTGTCATGGCAGTTGCTGCTTCCAGAATCAGCCCCTCTGTCATCATGTTCCAATTCTGCATCTCTCATTATCTATTTTACAAAGAAATTGAAAAAAGGGAGAGAGAATACAGCCCTGTCAATCTTCTTTGTCAACTATAAATCAGCATGTTTTACCATGTTCTGTCTTGATTATAGTTTTTTGTCCCGTGTACAAATTCCACATTATACCAAACAGATTTTCAAGTATATATTTCATCTAAAGCAGTGGTTCCCAACCCTGTCCTGGAGGACCACCAGGCCAGTCAGGTTTTCAGGATAGCCCTAATGAATATGCATAAGAGAGATCTGCATATAATGAAGGTGCCAGGCATGCAAATCTGTCCCATGCATATTCATTAGGACTATCCTGAAAACCCGACTGGCCTAGTGGTCCTCCAAGACAGGGTTAGAAATCACTGATCTAAAGGACACAATTTCACATGGTCAACACAATCAAAGGCCTTACAATAGTCTACAAAACACATAAAGATTTCCTTCTGATACTTTTGGGCATTTTCAATTATCCAGCATGCACTGGTGGTGATGTCTCTTGTTCCCCTGCCTTCCTGGATCCTGATTGCACATATGGAAGCTCTTTTTCCATATTTGTCTCAAGTTTGGTTGGATAAAAAAAAAAAAAAAAAAAACAGAAACAAGACAACACCAAAACAGAATGGAAAATCCAAATCAAGCAATACAAAATCAAACTGAAGGAAAAACGAAAAAACTATTACTCCAATCTCATTGGCACTGACAAATTAGACACAAAAAAACTTTTCAACCTAGTAAGAAACCTCACCGATACCAAACCATGCCTAGCCACCCAGGGAAACCTAACACCAACAGCCTCTCAATTAGCAGATCACTTCAAAAATAAAATCACCACAATCAGAACAACATTCAATAACTCACAAAACAACATAGAAGATATCCTAATAAAACCCACAACAGATGTAGCCATCTCAGCAGACAGGTACTGGACCAACTTCCCTACAACCCAGTGGTCAGAACTAAACAGGCTATATAAAAAATACTGCAAGTCCTCATGCGACCTGAACAACTGCCCATCATACCTACTAGCAACAGCTTCCACCAACTTCAAAGCTAGCTACACGTTGTGGTTGCAAACCACACTCAGGGAAGGCCAGTTCCCACCAGACCTTGGAGAAATCATAATAACCCCTATACTGAAAGACCCCAAAGGTCTAATAAATAACCCGTCAAATTACAGGCCAATCGCTTCTATCCCTACATACGTCAAAATAATAGAAGGTCTAGTGGCACAACAGCTATCCATGTACCTAGAAGCCCACAACATCCTACATCCATCCCAATCTGGATTCAGAACTAACCACAGTACAGAAACTCTCCTGGTATCTTTACTAGATATAGCCCGAAGACACCTCAGCCAAGGAAACAGACTGCTAATCATCCAACTTGATCTCTCAGCGGCTTTCGATCTAGTGGACCACTCCATACTTCTCCAGATTCTAGACGCAATAGGAATCTCAGGTAAAGTGCACAACTGGTTCCAAGGCTTCCTTAAAACAAGAACATATAGAGTCAAGTCAAAAGAAATACTATCAGAACCATGGTCTAACCCCTGTGGAGTGCCACAAGGCTCTCCCCTCTCTCCCACACTTTTCAACCTATTCATTGCTTCCCTAGGCAGCACCCTAGATGCCCTAAACATAACATCATTCAGCTATGCGGACGACATAACCATCCTCCTTCCATTCGACATCCACGACCCCATCTCCACAGGACGCCTGAAAACTACAATGGAAACAGTAGAAAAATGGATGACAAATCATAAGTTGAAGCTGAACACGGACAAAACTAAATTCCTACTACTAGAGAAGGACAAAAAACCATCCCTAACTGAACTGGAAGTAAACTCAATCAAGTACCCAATACAGAGTTCCCTCAAAATCCTGGGAATACAACTAGACAGATGCTGCACTATGCAAACACAAATCCATAAAACCATCCAAAAAGCATTCTTCACAATGCGAAATCTGAGAAAAATAAGAAAATTCTTTAATAAAGACCAATTCAGAATCATTGTCCAATCCCTCGTACTAAGTATGGTAGACTACTGCAACAGCCTTTACCTACCTTGCCCAATCAACACAATAAAAAAACTACAGACCGTCCAGAACACAGCCCTCAGACTCATATACTCACTCAGCAAATACGACCACATTACCAATGCATACTTAGAATCTCACTGGCTACCAATAAAAGCAAGAATACAATTCAAACTCTACTGTCTCCTATTCAAAGTAACCCACGGCGCGGCACCCAGCTACCTAAACAACCGCTTTCACTACTACCTCTTATCCAGAAGAAGGAGAACACAGAACATTTTCACCTACCCTCCTCTCAATGGTACCCGACGTAAGAAACTTTATGACAACCTACTAGGGACACAGGCAGCTAATATTGACTCCGATATCTCAAAATTACTGATCGAAATTACAGACATAAAAGAGTTCCGAAAAGAAATAAAAACACTACTGTTCAAAAAATATCTCCCATCAACATAAACCGCCATCTAATGAGTTCCCAACCAATTCCTTGTGAATAGAATCTCTTTATCCAACCCAAACTAAATACCCCCACTGTCCATATCATCAACATTAATTACCCAACATCATGCAATCATCAGAACAATAAATACACTTCCACTTATAGGCATATGATGCTACTCTCCTTCCGAAGAAACTTGACTCATCTCATGTAACATCTTTTGTAATCTAGAATATATTGTAATTCTTATTCTCCACCAGTTATAAATTGACTCAGTTGCTATGTAACATCTCCTGTGATATTGAATGTACTGTAATTCTTCACTATTACCTGTAATTAACACTTCTCCTGTAATGTAATTCTACTGGAAATGCCCAGATATCTTCCTTATTGTAATCCGAGGCTATGTTATCTCTGCTGCGATGTTGAATGTATTATAACTCTTCACAGTTACTTGTAATCTACTCTTCTCCTGTAATGTAAATCTACTGGAAATGTCCAGATTCATCTTTATTGTAATCCGCCTAGAACCGCAAGGCACAGGCGGAATAGAAATCCCTAATGTAATGTAATGTAATGTAATAATCTTTGTTCAATACATTTCTTTAAAATTTCTGGTGGACCTTCAGAAGTGGGCTGGGCCTGGCTCTTTGATGGCAAAAGTGGTTATCAAGTCTGAATTTTGGTTGCTGCCTATTTAATCAGACTATTTTCATTTATTAGTTTCTCAGTTTGATGGGCAATATTATTTTTACATTGTACTTTGATAGACTGCTCTATGGAATATACGTGTTTCATGACATATGCTACCTTTTTCCATGTGGTAGTTTGACCA
Organism: Geotrypetes seraphini; assembly: GCF_902459505.1. Classification (NCBI taxonomy): domain Eukaryota; kingdom Metazoa; phylum Chordata; class Amphibia; order Gymnophiona; family Dermophiidae; genus Geotrypetes; species Geotrypetes seraphini. The sequence goes on along the minus strand of NC_047088.1, from coordinate 226,767,376 downwards.
ATATTTTACATTAAAATTGACATTTTTCTTTTTGTGTCTTGTAGGATCTACTGACTGTTCCAGGGATAAGCAGAGGACTTTGGAATTTCCATAGCATGAGAAAAATATTCTGTACCAAGTTCAATCCTTACCTGAGGTTCAAAACATCAAGGGAAAACCTATTGCGGTACAAAGAAAGGAAAGACTCCATTATAATGGCATATAATCCAGAGATAGAAAAACAGAGAAAATTCATAAAAGACCTACTATCATTACTCCAGGAAAATGAATTACTGAAAGAGACATCTCCAGCCCCACCAGTTGCTGGTCTTCTGACTACCACCAAATCTGAAACAAAAATAAGTAAAAAAAAACAACAACCAAAAAACAGCTCCCAACAGAAGACCAAGAAAAAAAAAAAGAATGGCACAAGTTTCTGTAATGTACAAAACTCCATATTGTGCCAGTATATGGAGAAATGCTGAAAAGTTCTCAGCCCAACCAACCAAGTTCCTAAATTCTGAGCATTATTTTGCCACTGTAGCTGAAAAGAATGTCACTTCTTTAAGTGCCAACAAAATTCTATGTTTTGACATTGTTTCAGATCATTGATTGAACCATATCCACTTTATTCTCTTTTTGGTTGGGCTGAGAACATTTCAACACCACCTCATATGTCACTGGATCCTAGAAATACCCATTTGGAAAAATATTCAACATAGCGACCACAACATAGTATGGTTCAACCTTAGGAAAGGCTTCCCTAGATCAAACACGAAAACAAAGGTACTCAATTTCTGGGGCACAGACTTCGCACGCATGGGAGATTTCGTCCATCAGACGCTGCAGGACCAAGTGGAGACCGATGATGTAGAAGCTAAGTGGTTAACACTGAAATCAACCATACATGAAGCAACTAGCCGCTTCATAAAATCAGTAAATAAACGACAAAGAAGCAATAAACCCCAATGGTTCACCGCGGAGATCTCGCACCTCATTAAGAAGAAGAAAAAAGCGTTTCTCTCCTACAAGCGCACGGAGAAAAGAGAGGCAAAAGTAGAATATAGGACCAGGTCTACAGCGGTCAAAATGGCAGTTAGGGAGGCAAAACTTTGAGTGGAAGAAATTCTGGCAAAAAACATTAAAAAGGGGGACAAATCCTTCTTCAGGTATATTAGTGACAGAAAAAGGAACACAGGCAGGATAGTATGCCTTAGAAGACCGGACGGAAGTTACGTGGAAGCAGATTCCGATAAAGCCGAACTACTGAATGAATACTTCTGCTCAGTCTTCACCTGTGAGGCACCGGGACACGGTCCGCAGTTGAAGGCAACACAAAGCACAGAAGACCCGTTTCAGAATTTTGAGTTCACACCAGGTGAAGTTTACAGTGAACTGGCAAGACTCAAGGTGAACAAAGCCATGGGACCAGACAATTTGCACCCAAGAGTGCTCAGAGAATTGAGCGATGTCCTGGCGAAACCGTTGGCTGAGCTATCCAATCTCTCCCTAAGTAAGGGGAAAGTTCCCCTGGACTGGAAATTAGCTAATGTCGTTCCTCTGCATAAAAAGGGTTGCAGGGCAGAGGCTGCGAATTATAGACCGGTGAGTCTCACATCAATAGTGTGCAAACTCATGGAAACACTAATTAAAAGCAAATTGGACACGATCTTGAATGAAGGGAATCTTCGGGATCCCAGTCAGCATGGATTCACCAAGGGTAGGTCCTGCCAATCCAATCTCATCAGCTTCTTTGACTGGGTAACAAGAAAGTTGGACTTGGGAGAGTCTTTGGACGTCGTGTACCTGGACTTCAATAAAGCTTTTGACAGTGTCCCACACCGCAGGCTGCTAAGCAAGATGGAATCGATGGGGTTAGGAGAGACACTAACTGCATGGGTCAATGATTGGCTGAGTGGCAGACTTCAGAGGGTGGTGGTTAATGGTACCCTCTCTAAAACATCGGAGGTGACCAGTGGAGTGCCGCAGGGCTCAGTCCTGGGTCCACTCCTTTTCAACATATTCATAGGGGATCTGACTCAAGGGCTTCAAGGTAAAATAACACTATTCGCCGATGACGCCAAACTATGTAATATAGTAAGTGAATGCAGTTTACAGAATTATATGGCGCAGGACCTGCTTACATTGGAAAGTTGGTCCTCAACCTGGCAGCTAGGCTTCAATGCTAAGAAATGTAAGGTTATGCACCTCGGAAGCGGAAATCCATGCAGGACGTACTTCTTGAACGGAGAAACTTTAACTAGGACTTCAGCAGAACGAGATTTAGGAGTAATCATCAGTGCAGACATGAAAACTGTCAATCAAGTGGAGAAGACTTCATCTAAGGCAAGGCAGATATTGGGTTGTATCAATAGAAGTTTCGTCAGCCGAAAGCCTGAAGTCATAATGTCGTTGTACAGGGCCATGGTGAGACCTCATCTGGAGTACTGTGTGCAATTCTGGAGGCCACATTACAGTAAAGATGTGCGCAGAATTGAATCGGTTCAACGGACGGCCACCAGGATGATTTCGGGGCTCAAGGGTCTCTCGTACGAAGAGAGACTAAACAAATTGCAGCTCTACACTCTCGAGGAACGTAGGGAGAGGGGAGACATGATCGAAACATTTAAGTACCTCATGGGACGTGTCGAAGTGGAAGATGATATTTTCTTTCTCAAGGGACCCTCGGCCACAAGAGGGCACCCGCTCAAACTCAGGGGCGGAAAATTTCATGGCGACACCAGAAAGTATTTCTTCACAGAGAGAGTGGTTGATCATTGGAACAAGCTTCCAGTGCAGGTGATCGAGGCAGACAGCGTGCCAGACTTTAAGAATAAATGGGATGCCCATGTGGGATCCCTACGAGGGTCAAGATAAGGAAATTGGGTCATTAGGGCATAGACAGGGGGTGGGTAAGCAGAGTGGGCAGACTTGATGGGCTGTAGCCCTTTTCTGCCGTCATCTTCTATGTTTCTATGTTTCTAAAGGGATCCTAGTTATGCTCTTTGTTAAACATAGTACATATATCAATAAGGTTGCTATATAGAAGAGATGGTCAAGATGTTAAAGACAAGAATCAACTCAAACAGGCACCACACAAAAAAAAAACCCAAAAAACCCACAAAGCAATCTAACTTAACACCTTTGTGAAAAAACACTTTTCAGGACCAGAGCAATAATCTTATGGTTAGAATTCTAGAAGGAAACTTTAAAACAATCCAGAAACATAAGACTTTTGAAGTTACAATGAAACATAGGAACATGATGGCAGATAAAGGCCAAATGACCCATCCAGTATGCCCATCCGCAATAACCATTATCTCTTCCTCTCTCTAAGAAATCTCACGTGCCTATCCCACACTTTCTTGAATTCAGACATGGTCTTTGTCTCCACCACTTCTTTCAGGAGACTATTCCATGCATCTACCACTCTTTCTGTAAAAAAGTATTTCCTTAGATTACTCCTGAGCCTATCACCCTTAACTTCATTCTATGCCTCTCATTCCTTTCAAATGAAAGAGACTCAACTCATTCGCATTTACACCACATAGGTATGTAAACATTTTTATCATATCTCCCTTATCTCGCATTTCCTCCAAAGTATACATATTGAGATCTTTAAGTCTGTCCCCTTATGCCTTATGATGAAGACCACACACTATTTTAGTAGTCTTCCTCTGGAGTGACTCCATCCTTTTTATATCTTTTTGAAGGTGTGGTCTCCAGTACTGTACACAATATTCTAAATGAGATTCCATCAGATCTTATCCAAGAACATCAATACCTCCTTTTTCCTACAGGCCATACCTCTTCCATGCACGCTTGCGTCCTTCTAGCTTTTGTCATCACCATTTCAACCTGTTTGGCCACCTTAAGATCATCACATACAATGACACCCAAGTACCGCTCTTCTGTCGTGCACACAAGTTCTTTGCCCCCTAAACTATACCATTCCTTTGGGGTTTTGGAACCCAAATGAATGACCTTGCATGTCTTAGCATTAAATTTTAGCTGCCAAATTTCAAACATTCTTCAAGTTGCACTAAGCCTTTCTTCATGTTATTCATATCTTTATTTCTCTTCTCCTCACTCTAGCTCAGTCTATTGGTTTCACGATTTTCGCATATGCAGACGACATTCAACTACTTCACCCCGTTGATTCTTCAAACATATCCGAAATACAAGAAATTAACACTAAACTGGATAAAATCAGTGATTGGCTTCATGCAAACAAACTCTCCCTCAATATCAACAAATCCTGTGGTTTACTTTTTCCAACCAAAAACAATGAAATAATAACAGGAAAAATCCTCATCAAATCTCACCCTGTAAAAATGGAAACAAAAATAAAATTACTTGGTGTAATCATAGACAAAGATTTAACTTTTCATGATCAGATTAGTTCAGTGGTAAAAATCTGCTTTTATAAACTCCGGCTTATTCGCTCTTTAACTTCTATTCTCGAAACCAAAGCTATTACAACCCTTGTACATTCACTAGTTATCTCTCATCTTGATTACTGCAATTCTCTTTATTAACGGAATTCCCCAAAAAGAATTACGACGTCTACAGCTCATTCAAAACACGGCAATAAAACTCATACATAAGTTAGGGAAATATGATCATGTTACCCCCCCCCACTGGCTACCTATCACACACCGCATTACCTATAAAACACTTATGCTGATCTTTAAAATCAAACTTTCGCATCTACCACCCTTTCTGGACAAACTCCTTATCTCTTTTTGCCCCTCTTGGACCCTTAGAACAGCAGATCAGAACCTACTATCTGTTCCTTCTTTTTAAGGAATTCTATTACACCAGGAAATCCAATTTCTCTGTAGTCACCCCAACTTTATGGAATGCCCTGCCATCCCAACTTCGCCACAAAAATCTTCTTGATAAATTCATGACTAAACTAAAAACGTTCTTATTTCAAGATGCATTCCATAGCTTTTGAACCTCTCATCACTAAGCCTGCCAACCGCTTTTAAGAAGCGACCCTATCCCCTCTCTTTTCTCTTTAACTCAAAATCTTTTTTTTTCTCTCCTAACAATGTAACTTTACCCCCCCCCCTTTTCTTCTCAAGTCCCACTCTCATGTTTGTTATTGTACAATGTCTTCAATGTTCACCTCCCCCCCTTTTATAAGTATTATTCTAATTCTTATTTTATCATAGCATTGTAAACTGGCTAGATACTTGTTGATGGTCGGTATATTAAAAACAATAAAACTTGAAACTATCTGGGATGTCTACTCTATTGCAGATTTTGCTATCATCTACAAAGAGGCAAATCTTACCTGACAGGCCTTCAGCAATATTGCTTATAAAAATGTTAAAAGGAACAGGCTCAAGAACAGAACCTTGAGTCACACCACTGGTAACATCCCTTTCCTCAGAGCGATCTCCATTGATTACTACCTTCTGTTGTCTTCCACTCAGTCAGTTCCTGACCAAGCCTGTCACTTTGGGACTCATCCCGAGGGCACTCTTTTTATTAGATGTCTTTGTGGAACACTGTCAAAGGTAGTTGTTCCCTGTCTAGGTCTGATTGTAGATCAGCCAGATGGACATGAGCCAGCTTCCAGTGTTTCATATGATGATTGAAAAGATGTTGTGAACTTGTACGTCTTACCTATCATGATTTAACTACAAGACTCCTGAGGCAAGCCCTTTTGGACCGAAACACGATCGTGAGCACCAATTGGTCACCTTTGTTGTTGTTTTTCACTGTTCACCGGTGTGAAGGCAATTTTTCCTTTTTGTTTTACATAAAATCTAAATACATCGCATCTAGTGCACTCCCTCTATCCAAATCTCTGGTCACCCATTCAAAGAAATTGATCAGATTTGTAATTCACTGAATTCCAGAAACTTCACCATTCTCTGTTTTAAGAGTGTTTCCATTAATTTGCTTACCAAAGAAGGTCAAACTTACTGGCCTGTAATTCCCTAGTTCTTCCTTTCTTCCACTTTTGTGTAGAGGGACCACATCCGCCCTTCTTCAGTCCTTTAGTACCACTCCTGACTCAAGAGAAGCATTGAAAAGTCAGTCAGCGGAGCCTCCAGAACTTCCCTTAAGTTCCTTCAGCACCATTGAATGTTGAAGTGATAAAATATTTTGATACCAAGAAGACAGGACTTATCAGAGATCTGGGTTTCCTATCACATTATAAACATAAAATTGTTATTGCTTTGTCCCTTTCTTTGTGAGACTATCATTTTATGTTTCACTTATATATTTTGACATTGTCATCTTTTCCATATATTGTTCTGATCTGACCAATAAAATAGATATCATCTTATTTTCCTTTCCTTTATTTTTTATTTGTATCTATCTTACTTATAATGTAATGTAATGTAATGTAATTTATTTCTTATATACCGCTACATCCGTTAGGTTCTAAGCGGTTTACAGAAAATATGCATTAAGATTAGAAATAAGAAAGGTACTAGTGAAATAATTGAGATAAGTTGGGGGTCAAATCAATATAATATATATAAATAATAATTTCTGTGTAATAAGTGTACCCTCAGTGTGATTATAAAAGCTAATGGGTACTGGCAAAATTACCAGCGTTCCAGGCTTATATATGTTTTTAGCAGGCGATTTTTCACGCTCTGCTACACATCATCATGGGCTTACACTGTGGGCTCCTTTTATCAAGGCGCGCTACCGGGGGTTAGCGCGTTGGCCATTTCATCACATGCTAACCCCCGCGGCAGCCTAAAATCCTAATGCTTCCTCAATGGAGGCGTTAGATACCAGCGCGGCAGGTGGTTTAACACGTGGTATTCCGCACATTAAACCGCTACTGCTACCGCGCCTTTGTAAAAGGACCCCTGTGTGTTTCAGATAATACGGTGCCAATTCACAAAAAAAGTGCAAAACTTTACAAACCTAATTCGCTTAAGATTTCTCCCATTCCCGTATGTATGGCAAAAAAAAAAAAAAAAGTTAGTAGATCAAAACCAATATAAACAATTTGTGTGATTGCTGGCCTGTTGTTACTGAAGAGCTCTCATGTCAACAACTTCCAACTGGTTTAGTCTCAGAAAAAAAAGCTACTCTTGTCTGACTTTATCTTAGTCTATTCCTGGAGGAAATCAGATAACCTAGAATGTTGAGTCATCCTGACTGTCACAATCTGATTAAACTACCAGGCTCAAACATGGCTCCTATTATCTGCAGCTAATGTTTTCCTAAGTGAAATTGTCAGTCATAAATGGTAGTGTAAGAGGGCAATTTCCTGATCTTTCGAAGTAAATTACTCAATACTAAGATGTTCTATACCTTATATGTCATTCTAATAGTAGTAGACTTTATAAAATATAACTTTTAAGGGGGAAAAATATTTCATCGGCTACACTTTCTTATTGTGCAAACCTATATATTTATTTTCATCTTTTTTTTACTAAGCCAGAGACCTAAACTCCTGATCTTAACAACAACAAATAAAAATTGAATGGTATTATATTCTAAATGCCAATTTTAACTCTTAAATAAATTGTGAGATTTTCATCTTCAGCACAGCAAATGCTGCTGGGTTTTCAAAATCCATTATACCAAAATGCTTCTATGTTGGGTGATCATAGACCTACAGTAAACACTGTTCCATGTTGTACTGCTCTAGAACAGTGTTCTTCAACCTTTTGACACCTGTGGACCTGCGGAAATAAAATCATTATTTTGTGGACCGGCATCGGTCCTTGGACCAGCAGTTGAAGAACACTGGGCTAAGTTGTGGGTCAGACCCCGCCCATCTCCACCCCTATCATAGTACTAATTGTAACACCACTTTTTCCATTCATTTTTCATATATACATACACACAATATAATCATATTAACAACACATAATGGTTAACCACAAAATTAAACAATACAAAGCACACTGTATGCTTTTCAACATTCATTCCTACCAGAAAACAGATAACCCCATGCAAATGCTGGACCAAAAACTAAAAGTACTAATATTTACGAACAAAGCCTAAGATGCAAGACTCTGCATGCAGTTCAACCCCAGAGGAAAAGAAACAAATGCATTTCTTCCTGAACAGACAGCAGATGTAAATCAATCACTAAAATAAAATTAAAAATCATTCCCCCCCTACTGTTGTTGTCTCTCTCCCTCCATGCTGTGCCTTGCCTTCTGGCCTGCCCCCGGTGGGCAGCGGCTCCTTGCACGTCCCACCCCTCATCTGGAAGCCTTCCCTCTGATGTTGCAATTTTAAGAGAGAAGGGGCTTCCGGTTCAGGCGCAGGACGCACGTAGGAGCCTCTGCCCACGGCTTTGTGCACTGCAGCACCGAGGAAGAGGGAGCCAGCCCGAAGACAACGCCGCATCGATTGCATCTTGGACCGGTGGCTGAAGAGCACTGTCTGGAGCCTGATGCGCGTGCCGCCTTGTGGACCGGCAGGAAATTTCTACAGACTGGCACCGGTCCACAGACCGGTGGCTGAAGAACACTGCTCTAGAAAATTTTGGTATATCAATCTTTTCATTTGCTGACTCTTGTTTGCTGGAATCTGCCTCTTTTCTGGTTGTTTTCCATAATGATGGAGTACACCTGACCTTCTTGAAATGAGTCCTCAGAATTTCATCACTTCTGTTATGCTAATGCATGATGCTTCTAGAATAGTGTCAGGCAACAACTGAGTTTAACCGGGGTGGGGGGGAGGAGACAATGTCAGGCATGCTAACTCCCTTCCTACCTTTTATGGTGGATACTCGAGTCTCCTAAGATGGGTTTGGAAAAGGGGGAATTATGGACAGTCTGTGTAAAGCCCATAGTTGTGGGCACAGTGGTTAGAGCTACAGCCTCAGTACCCTGAGGTTGTGGGCTCAAATCCCTCACTGCTCCTGATGACCTTGGGCAAGTTACTTAATCCTTCCATTGCCCCAGATACACTAGATAGAGTTTGAGTCCGCCAGGACAGATAGGGAATATATGAATATATACCACTTAGGATATGCTTATGTTTATGTTTTTAAAAATTTGATATACTGCTCCCGCATTTTCATGACCTAAGCGGTTTACAATATAACAATTAAAAACAGAAAATAGCTTCATTGAACATATTCTGATAGGAAAGGAAGAGATAAAGATACAATATGTTGTATATACATATCCTAACAAGTATGAAAAACTAAAACAAAAATTATTTTAAAAATAAAAAGAGTACATTTAAGCAAATTAAAAATTTCAACAATAGAGAAAATTAACCTAAATTAAAATAAAGACCTAATTGAGCTCAGTCCTGTGCAAGTCACCGTCTAGGCTTTGGTGAAGATATACAAATGCCCAGGACTCCATCTCCTAACAGGGCTGATTCCCCGTCTGTGCGCTGCTCTTCATTGTTGGTCTCCACTGCAATCCTGAGCAGAGGGATCCCTTAGCTGGACGGGCTGTAGTGGTAGGTGGTTACGGCACCAGCATCCCGACTCCTTCACCTCTCCCGTTCCTTCCTACCAGTCTCTCTCTCTTCCTGCTCACCACGGGTTTGTCTCCTCTCATCACCAACCGCTAACTGTGCCTCCTCCCTACAGTGGCGCCAACGTCGCTCCCACGGCCTTTCTGCAGCCCGGCTGGCTGAGCGATCACTTTGGCCTCCACCCTGCACCACTCAGATAACCATTGCATTCCTCCCAGCTGGTCCACACAAGCCCCTGTATAAGTGGTATATAAATAAAACAGATAGATAGATCCTTCATCCTTGATTATACAGGACAGATCTGGAAAGAAATAGTGAACCTGCTTGCAGGGACAGTTTATCTGATATGGGTCTGCTGATGTGGGGTGAACCAACTTGGAATAAGGGGGAATTCATTAACAGGTGCTAACTGCATTTAGTACATTCTAACACGGTTAATGCAGAAGATGTCCATTATATTCTTATACATTTAGGAGTAAATTCTCTATTAGTACGTCTAAGTTAGGCGTGCTTTAGACGTCCGGAAACGGCAGGGCCAATTAACCGGTACTTAGGCGTACGGTAGACGTCCCGACAATCTAGCCGCGTAAAATAAACGCAGGTTTCTGAAACGTCATTAAGACGTTTCCAATGGACCCATGATAGACGTGGGTAAGGTTTTTTGAACGTCTCCAATGGACCCATGATAGACGTAGGTACGTTTTGTTTTTTTTTTTTTTTTTTTTTTAAATTATACTTTATTTATACTCTTTATTATCACACATTCAGCATTGTAAGTATAGGATGATGAAAAAGATAACTAAAACACAGTATACCATTTTCTAAACTAAATATTAGTTAATCTAGCAGAGAACACTTCTGTGTTGTATCTTTTTCCTCTAGGATATCAGAATTGTACAGTTTACCATTAATACAAGGAAAAAAAATATGTTATGTTTCAAAGGAGAACTAGAAGATGAAATGTACCTAGTGGGTGTTGAACTTACATTATCAGTATGAAAGGTGGGAACCGGTAGATGTGTGCTACACAGAAAGCTGTACAGGAATGTCATACTCACCTCCTATTAGAAGTGGAAAGGATAGGACTTTGAACACCATATAGACTTTTTTTATAAACTTCGTTTAACTTCCACAAAGACTGGCAGGAAAGGCACCCTAAATCATCCAATAAGCTTTCTCTCTATTTCACAGAGACATTATTTCAGAGAGGATAGTTTAGAAGTGATATCTTGCTCGAAAGAACACTCTCCTGGTCTTAAAACATTGCAACAATCAGCTCATTCTTCACAACAAGAAACAGAATCAAAACACAGATTAAACCTGAATGTGGCTTCCAGTTCACAGGAAGAGGAAATAGCAAGCAGCACAATGCTGATCTCATTGTGACATCATCAAGGTGCACCTGGAAGGTAGATATGCCACAAGTAAAAGACAAGCCGGGACTTGAACTCACAACCTACAGATGATCAATATAGTGCTTTTACTCACTAACCTACACTTGTGTCTCTGGTTTCCCTGTCAAAGCATACCTTAGTGATGCAATGATTACCCCTTGTCAAATCTTGTACCTAAAGCCATTTCTGGAGACTCCCATTCCCAAGTCCCCACCATAGCTCAGTGCTTAAAAGCACTGCCTGTATCTTCCAAAGGTCAGGAGTTCAAGTCCTGACTAAGGTTACCAAAGACATAATATTTTTTTTTTCCACCCACCCAAACATGCATGTGAACCTCACTTCCCAATCTTCACTTATTTAATTTGTCATTGTGTTTGGTGGAGGTGGTTCATTCTGCTGTACTTTTTTGTATAACAGCGATATCGGCGTGGTTTAGGATGTAATTAACAGTGTTGATGTAGTGCGGACCTGCCACCGCAAGCACGCCCAAGCGGCACAAACACGTCATCGCGTTTTTTTGCGTTGTGACATCATAGAATCGGCTGTTCTTCATACGCAGTTATTTCCTCTAAAATGGCAGCTAGGAGACAGCCAAATTTCTCCACAGAGGACTCCAGGCTGCTGGCCAGGCTCTTTTTAGGGCATGAGCACCACTATTTTAGAGTGGCAGGCCATCGCAGGTCATACCTGCAGTTCAGGGACTCCTGGACCCGCCTGACCCGGCGGTTCAATCGTAGAGCCTCCTGTCCCAGGGAAGTAAGTATTCCAAGTCAGGCCCTCACAAATAATCATGTAAAATGTAATGATGGAAACCTGTCTCAATCAAATTGTTCATGTTTTTGTGGGCAAATTTTGATTCCTTTTAAAAACTACAATTGTGCATAATAAATCTTTTACATTGAATACTGAAATTAAAGCACATCCCAAAGGAGCAGTAGTAGGATTTCAAATGTCAAATTCAGCTCCTAGAAGGCATCTATTCCATTCACAACATGCACACAACTAATTTTTGGGTCACAAGCTTCGCATTTGTAATAGAAACATCTTGAAATCAACTTTGCCAAATTGCTGCTATGTCATTTCAAATACCTTCACCTTTCCTGGATCAATCTGCTGGTCTAGGGAGATAGTGGCATGACGTTTAAAGTGACAGCGTCAGTACCCTGACGTCAGGGGTTTCAAGCCACGCTGCTCCTTCTGACCAAACTATGTTATTGCCCCTGCTGTATGATTGTAAGCTCACCAGGACATGCTGTAATGTGGGGCAGTGCTGATAGGCTACAGCCTCAGCACCCTGGGGTTGTGAGTTCAATCCCACACTCCTCCTTGTGATGCTGGCCATGTCACCTCAAACCCCCCCCCCCCCCCCACTGTCCCAGGTACAGTAGAGAGATAGCGATGCCTCCAGCACAGAAAGGGGAAAGAGCTGGAGTACGTGAATACATTCATGTAAAACATGTGGCAGAAGGGGGTAGAGGCAGGCAGCAAAGCGGATAGCGGCTCTTGGAGGGCAGCGTGCTCCATTTTTATGTGCTTATAGAGGTCAATACTTAAGTAAACATGTTATGCCACAGTGCTAGATGGCACTCATCATATCCCTCCCTCTCTGTTCTTTCTCTCTCTCTCTATTATCTAGGTTGAGGATCTCAGGAAAAGGGGGCGGCTGCTGAGGCGCCAGGAGCGGGCCTTCCTTGAGGGGGTGAGGGAGGAATTGCGCGCTGAAGCCGGTGAGTAATGAGTCCAGCGTGTGTTTCTTTGTGATCAGCCTACCAGAATAAATAGATGAAAATGCTTGAGTAGCTGTCAACCATTCTTAATCATAAAATCTGCAGTAAAGCTGCTATTGTGATATCATGTCACAATGGCTTTATGGTGTTCTACTTGCCTCACTTACTTACGCTACATTTTGATGTTTACAGTGGAGTAGGTGCTTTGCATCCTGTTATTAGCATTTGAAGAAAATAACGTAGTAAATAATGTCATGTTCAAAAGTGTTGTCGACATATCTGACTGTATCCTATTTCTCTCTTGTCAAGCAGCACCGCAGGCACCCCCTCAGGAGGCCCCGCAGGTGATGGAGGGAGCCCCACCCTGGTCCTCAGCAGAGGAAGAGGAGATGGAGGAGGAGGAAGAGGAGGAGGAGGCCTGGCAGCCCTCAGGACCGCCCACACCACCACTGCCCCCTGGACCTCCACCACTGCCACCTGGACCTCCACCACTGCCCCCACCACTGCCCCCTGGACTGTCTGCCCCACCACTGCCCCCTGGACCCCCACCGCCTGCCCCACCACTACCTCCTGGACCACCACCACCATCCCCTGTTGGACCTTCCCCTTCCCCCACCCACAGCCCTTCCCCTCACTCTCCTGCCCTTCCTGTTCCCATCCCACCCCCTTTCCTTGCTGTTCCCCCCCAGGAGCAGCCCGACCAGCCTCAGGAGGGGGCAGCCAGGGAGATGGCGGCCTACTCTGCCATCTTGGAGGAGGTGCAGGTAATGAGAGGGTGTGTGGAGAGGATGGAACATGCCCTCTTGCGGCTGGTAGCCGAAAGAGGGCATGGTGCCAGCAGCCATACACCCTCTCATTGACTGCACCTCCTTCCGCCCCCCTCGCCTGAGGTAGCTCAAGCTGCTCTTGGGGGGCACCTACCCTCTTTCCCTGTGTTATGTGTATGTAAATAGTTATTTAAAAAAAAGTTTTAAGTTTTTAAAAGTTTTAAAAAGTTTATATTTTAATAAAAAAGTTGGTTATAGTTTAAACTTTCCTGTGTGGTTTTAACCATGTAGCATCAGCAGTTTAGTGGACAGAGTCCAAGGTAGATAGGGGTTCAGGAGGGACTGCTGAATGGGCCCTTTTCAATATACAAGAAGGTGACATATAGAAAGTTTGACAATCTTTATTGGGGTCTGTCATTCATTCTATTACCTGCTAGCCACTCTGATGTCAAATCATTGCAGAATCTAGGAAAAAAGTAAGTGAATGCAAGGGTATATGCAACTATAGGTAGATAACGACATCTCAGCTATGATGTGCAAAATAAGGCAGTCCCTGTTCCAAAGTAAATGGCTACATAAGGAAGAAAATATAAGTCACTGTGGTAGATTTGTTGTTAAGGAATAGGGTTACTGCTACTAAGAGTTGGCTCCACACCAGGAGAATCCAAATGAGACATGTGGGTTTTTCTTCCTTTCACGGAAGGTGATGGAAGTAAAGGCCACATACCTCAATCTATCCTCCTGGTTCTTGAGCTGCACTATTTTGGTTAAGCAGGTGTGGAAACCACAAAGATGCTCACAGCTGCACTGCTCTCAGTAATACAAAACTCCATCTGACAATACTGCAGTTGCCTGTTTAAGACACCTGAAAACAGAAAAGAGGAGAAGCTGGTTTACACAAGGTTCACAAACAGGGGGTTCAACCCCCAAGGTCCATATCTATCCTCCCTTCCCTGAAGCAATGTGTTAACCTCATTTATGTTGAGCTGCTGTTTGTGTGCATATAACAGCAGGAATGCGTGCCATGGTGTTCTATGAGGCCAACATTATCAATTTACTATTGTTCCTGAAAGTCATCAAGGATACCTGTGTGAAGAGAACAATAGAAGTGTGAAACATTTATTTCACTCATCAGAAGAGTGACTCAAGTGAAGAATAGTAGAGTATCATTCTCACCTACAACTGTTTGGCTAGGTGCAAGCTGGTGTGCTGAGCTGATGAGCAGAGTTAACCTGAAATGAAGAATAGAGAAACTGTTAACAAAGATCTATGTCTCCAAAATGAAACACTGAAGTTGTGGCAGAACACACACCTAGAAGTAACAGAAGTGCTAACATACCTTTAGACTCCTTATTAAAAATGGCAGCCATTAGCCACTCATTAGGAGTTTTCCACCTGAACCATGTACACTGATTGGATGTCCACTGAATGGCAGTGTTCCCCCCCCCAACACACCCAACCTGTTCTTATCAATGAGTTAGTACACAGAACCATTCCTCACCTGATTTTAACTTGCCTGTAATTTGATTCTACAAAGAATTAACTTTAGCTCTATGAGTAAACCCTCTCAGATGTATGAACACATCCATTTTACTTATATATCCATATTTCTACCAGCAAAATTTCTACCAGCATGGTCTTTATCAGTCTTCTCAGTCATTTTTGTCAGCCCTGTGGAATGAAGAGTAAGAGATATCAGAAATAAAATAACTATTATAAACAATAGCACACAATGAAAGCCCATAAAGAGAAGTCAGTTTTTGCTGGTTGGTTTCTTTAGTTCTATCATAAGGACACCTAAGTAGCTTACAAAATATCATTCTCACCTGGACTTACTATCTGAGCTACTTCTAGAAAAGATAAAACAACATATTAGAATGACATGTAGCTTGTTAATGGCTCTGTGGAATAGAGAGAAATGGGAGGCAGAGATAGGAAAAAAAAAAGTAAAAGACTAAGACAGAGTAAAGTCTCAAACATCTGCATAAGGAATAGAACAGAATAGAAAAGAAACACTGCTCACCTGGACCTTCTTATACCCATGCACGCCTAATTAACGTCTGACGTCAGTAGGACGGGAAAGGTTTCTCAATGCCTATTGGGCACCGTTCGGGTGCGGTTCCTTGGCCCGCTTCCTAACCACGCCTATCACACCTCATTGGCTATTCTATGGGGGTGTGTTTGAACGTGTTCTACAAGTAGCCTGAAAAGATATCTTCACCTTACAACATGGCTCCAAAACGGAAATCGAATTTCTTGCATGGAGAGTTGCAGATATGGAAAATGGAAGTGGGGCAGACCATGACATTTTGAAAGCAGGGAGAGTGGTGGGTGTAGGCATCTGTGTGTAACCTGGCCTGGCCCCTTCTTTTCCCTAACAATTGATTCCCCTCCACACTTAACACAAAATTTAAGTCCTCAACAATCCCTCACACCAACACCCAGAAAAATCCATAAACGAAAGAAATACAGATAATGGGGGTGGGGAGGAGTGTCAAAGGCAGAAGGGAGTATAAAAGAGAACAGGCAAGTTTCATAGCACAAAGTTTCATCATTGAGGAAACGGAACACCACAAACACCAACTCACATGAGGGGGTCTTACATAGGGAAAATGGCTGTGCCAAAGCTTTCTATATACTAAGCACGCCTAATTAGCGGCGGACGTCATAGAAACCGTTAGGATTCAAATCTAATTGGATGTGCATTGGATGTGGTTTTGCAATATACAGCTGTAGTGACGTTGTAGTCATTTCCTTCACATCTCTAAGCTCTATGTTCTAAACAAAGTTACCTCTATAGCTCTATGCCTTAAGGCATTGCTTTTTTCATCGTCCATACATCAGGGGGTTCAAGTCTTGAGTAAGGTTAGCAAATAGGTTATATTCATTTCTCAGCCAGGACACCTGGTAACTCTTTAGCCTTGCCTTTACATATCAATATTTTGCTTCAGCTTTTATTATGTGCAGCCCATTGTCTAATAGTTAATGCAACCTGTTCTCTCTCATGCTGAACACCCTCCCCCCACCAAAAACATCCCCCCCTAACTGGATCATTCTTCAACACCTGTCCAAGCCCTCTGAAGTTTGATTTAACTCATAGAAAACAAATATGAAATATGTATTAAAGAATTGCAGCACAAATAACGCCTAAACGGAACCGATTATTTACAGTCCTATATGCATTAGTACAGTGCTTAGAATGAAGATTAGCGTGTGAGAAAAACGGAGCTCCACCTCACATGCATTCAAGCACACTTGGGAATATGGGTTTGGGGCTCAGTGAAAGCAGCCTACTATGACATTATAGCTAAACTCCTTTTCCCTTAGCACTTCACTAAGATATGATATGACAAGGGAACCAGAGGAATTGGAGCTGTGGGTCAGTGAGGAAAGGCACTCTCTACCAATTGTCCGGCCTTTGAGGGTTCAAATCCCAGCCTGTATTTTACTTGTGGCGTATCTGCCTTCCAGGTGCACTTTGATGATGCTTTCCACTTCTTATAGGAGTTGAATATAACATTTCTCCATTTAAACATGGCATACGTTGTTAGTTTTTATCGTGGTAAAGTATACATTTCTGAAATGGTGAAGAAATGGCAGAAAGCGGTATAAGCAAATCCAAACTGCTATAAGCACAAGAAAGCATTTGTAGCTCAACACGCTAATGCTCCTTTTCTGAGCTTTGCCATCTAAAACTCCCCAGTTCGACTCCCACCTTTGCTAATTTTAATAAGGTCCTAGTTTTTTGCTATTAGCTCTTATAACATTTCCCTTTGCAGGCAAACCTATTTTCAACTTACCATGGCTGGGACATCCTAAGCAGTGATGAGAGCACATTAACCAGGCGATCCACAAATGTCATCTTGCTGTCAGAGGAAAGGTGTCTCTCATCACTGCTTAGGATGTCCGAGCCATGGTAAGTTGAAAATAGGTTTGCCTGCAAAGGGAAATGTTATAAGAGCTAATAGCAAAAAACTAGGACCTTATTAAAATTAGCAAAGGTGGGAGTCGAACTGGGGAGTTTTAGATGGCAAAGCTCAGAAAAGGAGCATTAGCGTGTTGAGCTACAAATGCTTTCTTGTGCTTATAGCAGTTTGGATTTGCTTATACCGCTTTCTGCCATTTCTTCACCATTTCAGAAATGTATACTTTACCACGATAAAAACTAACAACGTATGCCATGTTTAAATGGAGAAATGTTATATTCAACTCCTATAAGAAGTGGAAAGCATCATCAAAGTGCACCTGGAAGGCAGATACGCCACAAGTAAAATACAGGCTGGGATTTGAACCCTCAAAGGCCGGACAATTGGTAGAGAGTGCCTTTCCTCACTGACCCACAGCTCCAATTCCTCTGGTTCCCTTGTCATATCATATCTTAGTGAAGTGCTAAGGGAAAAGGAGTTTAGCTATAATGTCATAGTAGGCTGCTTTCACTGAGCCCCAAACCCATATTCCCAAGTGTGCTTGAATGCATGTGAGGTGGAGCTCCGTTTTTCTCACACGCTAATCTTCATTCTAAGCACTGTACTAATGCATATAGGACTGTAAATAATCGGTTCCGTTTAGGCGTTATTTGTGCTGCAATTCTTTAATACATATTTCATATTTGTTTTCTACTTGAAAACGTTCCAAATCTTTAGGCATTCCTTTGCTTAAACTTATTTGAGTTCATCCTGATATGATACCTAATGAAGCACGGACAGTTCAGTCAAGCAGCTGTAGCTCTATCGGTTAGGAGCCCAGCCTGTGCTGCTAACATCCAGAAGTTGTGGGTTCAACACCCACCACGTCTTTTAATTGTGGCATATTACTGGAAGATGCAGATTGATGAGGTCACAATGAGGTCAGTTTTGTGCAACTGAACACCTCCATTTTGCAATGAGGGAAGCTGGATTGTTAAGGTGTGTATCTGTTTATTCTCTTTTTAAGTGCTGATAATGTGTGCTGGTTTTTCTTTGCTTTCAAAAGAGAGCCGATTGCAGTGCTGTTTGTTGAGACAAAAAAGGGGGTTGTAAAAGCCATGTGAAAATTATATTATGGTTTGGGATGAAATGTGGTTTGTTATCCATGCAATATAATGTGTTCCATTGTTATGGTGTCATTATATTTATTCGGACAGAGAAAAGATGAAATATACCTATTGAAATTCACTATTGGAATTATTGATGAAAAACACAGCGGACGTCTGCCTCGCGTCTAACAAAGAGCCGCAATTACGATAGTTGAAACGGCATTGAAATCCAAGCTAGACCAGGGTTTCTTACGTCTACATAATTCACGAGATTTAGACGCACGCGTTCGCCCAAGTAGCGCCTATCTAGCGTCCCCACTTGGCACGCCCAACGGAACGCCCACGGAACGCCCACGTCCAGAGCTGCAGACGGGACTATGCGTTCAATAGACGTTAGTTCGTTATGTACTACCTAGGGACGTCTATGTGTCGTTAATTACCCAATTAACATCAATTAAGACCCTTAACTCCGTAATTATTCACTTGCAGCGGACGTCCAAAGCACGCCTAAGTTAAACGCAGTAATAGAGAATTTAGGCCTTAGTGCATTTTAACACATTTAGCGCCTGTTGATGAATTCCTCCCCCCCCCCCCCCAAGTGAGTATTTCCTGGTAGAGATGGATTATTCAGGCTCTGATACTTGGACTTTTACAATAAAGCTTCAGCCTTGTACTTTATAATGAAACTGGACTCATATTTATTTATTTGCATGAAGTTTGATGATGTGTGGGGGGAGACAAAGTTTGTGGCTACTGCAGTTGTTAATTTTCATGCATAAGAACATAAGAACATAAGAATTGCCATCTCATGATCAGACCCTGGGCCCATCAAGTCCGGTGATCCGCACACGCGGAGGCCCTGCCAGGTCTACCCTGGCATAGTTTTAGTCCCCATATCACTGTATGCTTCTCAAGGGAGATGTGCATCTAATTTACCCTTATCCGTATCACTTTATGCCACTCTTAAGGAGATGTGAATCTAGTTTACCCTTAAATCCTAGAACGGTGGATTCTGCAATTACTTCCTCTGGGAGAGCATTCCAGGTGTCCACCACTCGCTGCGTGAAACAGAACTTCCTGATATTCGTCCTGGACCTGTCCCCCCTCATCTTCAGTCTATGCCCTCTTGTCCGTGTCACATTGGACATTGTAAATAACTGCTTTCCCTGCTCCATTTTGTCGAATCCTTTCAGTATTTTGAAAGTCTCAATCAGATCCCCTCGCAATCTCCTCTTCTCAAGGGAAAATGAGCATTTACTAGCTCAAAGTAACAACATGAACCAAAAAGTAATGAAAACCAAAATAAATAAAAGTAAGCAAAGTAAAACTCAAACCAAAATACTATGGGGGAATTATATATATGGTGCTCAAATATTGGCACTGGCAAAACAAATTGATGCAAAGCTCTATTCTATAGAGAGCACACACCCTTTATAGAATAGTGCTTAAAGTGGGCACAGACGGACACAGATCCTATTAGAGTGTAACCTCCGATAAGCAGGGATTATCTCATACATGGTTAATGTACAGCGCTGCATGCATCTGGCAGTGTTATATGAATGATAAGTAGTAGTAGTTCCTCCATATTCTACTGTATAACACTGCCCAACATTTTGGAATGCCCCTGAGACACCCATGCCCCCTTTGGATTACGCACTATAGAATTTGGGCACCCAGCATTATAGAATAGAGTATAGCAGATGCATGTGCAAATCTTAATTGGTACCAATTAGCATCATTAATTGGTTGCTAGCCTCCAATTATTGCTCATAAATGTCTCATTATCCAATTAAGTTGCACGCGCATCTTGGATCGTGCCCAAATTTGGGTGTCATACAAAGAATCCAGGGGTCTGGGTGCAAACTAAACTATATTTAGATTTTATTTTCATACAGGAATTCAGTATTGCAACAGCATTTTTGAAAGTCAATTACCTACAGTATTTACTCATAGAGAATGCATTTTTTATTGTTAGCAGAGAATTCATTATCAGCAGGTCTGAGGACTTTTTGTTCATCATCCTGTATGCCCACCTATAGCTGCCAGAAGGTGAAATGCAGAATATTAAGCCATAATCTATCATAGTGCACACACTAATTACTTTCTGTCCTCCTCTTCTTTTGTCATCTTGGGTTTGTTAGGCTGAGTACATTCATCTGAGCTCTTAGTTGCAATGCTCCATCGCATCCTTATGATTTGCCTGGTCTGAGTCCCCCAGAGAAAATTTGTGCATGCATACTGTACATGAACTTTAGAAAAATAAACACACAAAACAGCTTCCAGATAATTGAAAGGGCGTAAAGGAGAGAGAAAAAGGAAAACAATTTCTCTGGGGACAAGCAGGCAGAGGTGGCAGGTATGATTAAAATCCATATGATTTATGGCTAGGTGCATTGCTAACTTGACAGTCAGCCCTTAGTGTTTGCTTGCACTGGTGCATTTGACAATAAAGTTTATTTTCTTTTCCCCCCTTTTTTTTCCAATCAGGAAGCAGCCACTCAGGAATTCCTAGTGCCTGACTGAGCAGTAATCTAGCAAGCTCTCTTGTGCTCTTTCCCTGTCAGCATTAACATGTCAATTCATTTTAATAGTCTGGGCATGCTCATTGAGCATGCATTTTCTCAGCAGGCATCCCAGGAGCCCATCCTGTGGTTCAGAAATCTGTTAGAACTTGTCTCAGGCCACAGGGATTTTACTGGGTCTATATTCATTATGACCAAGGATCTTTGTTAAGACAGCACAAAAAAAGCAGAGACCAAACCTTGCAGCGCAACCTAAAATCTTATGTGTAGGATTGGTTGGTAAATATATATCCTTGTCATATATATCACAAGCTTTAGATTCTCATAATATCTGATAATAGTTTTAAAAAATGTATTGTGACTTTCTCTAGCTTTGAAATATTAAAAATATCCAATCACAAGAAGAATTAAATGTAATTATGATTACTTTTTGAAGTGATTTTTGCATTAATCAGGTTTTACTTTTTATCTCTTGTTAACTACTTTGTGGATTTTCATTTACCCCCATCCCCTTTTACGCAAGGCAAACGCTCCACCATCCATTAAATCCCTAAGGGCATTGGAGCAATTATTGCAGTAGCAGTAAGAGGGGATAGCGTAACTGGTTTTAAGAAAGGTTTGACCAATTTCCTGGAGATAAAGTCCATTGTCTGTTATATGAGAAAGACATGGAGGAAGCCACTGCTTGCCCTGGATCAGTAGCATGGAATGTTGCTACTCTTTGGGGTTCTAGAATCTTGTCACTCTTTAGGATTCTGGAATCTTGCTATTTTTTGAGATTCTGTATGGAATGTTGCTACTCTTTGGGGTTCTAGAATCTTGTCACTCTTTAGGATTCTGGAATCTTGCTATTTTTTGAGATTCTGTATGGAATGTTGCTACTCTTTGCGTTTTGGCTAAGTACTAGTGACCTGGATTGGTGACCGTGAGAACGGGCTACTGAGCTTGATGAACCATTGGTCTGACCCAGTAAGGCTATTTTTATGTTCTAAGCAACCAGTACTGTGGCTTTCTAAAAGGAACCCTTAATATTTAATACTGTCATAAATTAGTAAAATAATAGTGTTAATATTTGAACTATTGTCTACAACTCAGGCTTGATATGAAAAGTTTCTGCCAATTATGATATACAATATGAACTGAAACTACTCCTTGTTTGTAGATATACATACACACAAAATTTGGATACAGCTCAAACTAAATTACAATTTTGTGTACTTCCAAGATGAACATACTGAGCTACAGCTGATTTTAAATACCATTTTATCCTATATCACCCTTTATTCACTCTATTCTGGTGGTATTCAAATCAGCCTTAGACACCTCCCAACCCCACCCTAGCCAGTCAGGTATTAAGGATATCAAACATGTTTACTCGTACTTCCTAAATGTATCCAAATCATTTAATATACAGTACATTTATTAAGGATATTTTCTGAAATCTGATTGACTGGGGGGTGGGTTGGGGACTAGTTAGGACACTGAAGGACCTTTAGCCACAAGTAATGAGAGAGACAGAAAAGAAAGAGTCATGGGACTATATTTTTGTTGACCATTCAAAAGCACACCAGACATTGGCGCACTGACAATTGCGCGCAGGCCACCTGAAGCCGTTCTGACCATTCTCGTTAGCGCTTTGAGGGGTGTGGGGGGGGAACCCCCCACTACACTGAGAAATACGTTGAGGGGGTTGTGGGAGGGAACCACCCAATACACTGAAAAGTCCCACTCTCCTCCCGAACACCGAGGGGCGGTGTGGGGAGGAACCTCCCACACGCACTCTCACCATGAGCGCAAGTATTTCTCAGTGCACTGGAGGAGGGGTCCCCCACACACATCCCTCCCCTCACAGCGCTAACAGGAACAGTCAGAGTGGCTTGAGGCGGCAGCAATTGTCGGCGCGGCTTTGTCGGAGCACTTTTGTCTTGCGCTCAAACGTCGGTGTACCATTTTTTTCAGTTTCTCAACCTGAGTATATACATCAAACATTAGCTTGTTCCTGCACTCATAAAATCGGACTTATGTAAAATCAATGTGTAATGATTTCGAAGTACATTGTAAAATGAGCCAGTCATGCATTAATCTTACGAAGCACGGGGATTTTCTGAGCAAAAGACCAGGCTAGCCACAGCCTGAGGAAGAGTATTAGCTAGAGATCCTTTTATTAAGCTGCAACAAAAAGTTGTTTTAGCGTCGCTATTAACGGTCGCGTGCTATTGTTGCCATTCGTGAGCGGCTATTAAAAATAATTACCATGTATACTTACCAACACCTATTTTGTAAGTGAGGCCGCCATTCTATCGTCAAATATATTTTATTGAGCACCAATAGAACAACAATCAGAAACAGATACAAAAAACAGCAAGGCAAAATCCATCAATCCCCACCCCGCCAGCCCAACCCAAACCCATCCCCCCCTCCTACTCTCACTGATGCCAAGCACAGTAAACATAGGAAAAGACAAATACCATGGGCCTAATAGTTCAAAAGGCGCCTACGAGCCACCGGAGACAATGTAGACCAAAAGGGCTCCCAAATGCGTTGAAAGGCCCGTCCAGGCAAGGAAGAAATGTCTTGGACTCCTCTCCGTTCCCAAGAAAGTAACCGAATCATGTGACTACGCCAGAGGGAATAATCAGGTGCCTAAATGGCACCTAAAACGTAGGCGCCAAGGAACGTGGCACTTACCGCGTATCAATCTTAAGTTAGGTGCCTTTTATAGAAGCACACCTAGGACCGCCTAAACTGGATTTAGGCGCTTGCATCAGCTAAAATTGATTCTATACAGTATGCCTAACTTTTATAGAATCACGTTTACTGCCACAGTAATCGATGTCAATTTTTTAGATGACCTATATAGAATCAGGCCCTTATTGTACTTTTAAGTGCAAAGGTTAAAGTGCAGTGAGTATAAAGGCTAAGGGGCTCATAATCGAAACAGAAAAACGTCCAAAAATCGGCCAAAGTCGGCACTTGGACGAGCATTTCTCAAAAACGTCCAAGCGCCGATAATAAAACCGGGTTTTGGACGTATTTCTAAACGACCTAGGCCTTCATAGTGCCGCTCAACGTCCAAAGCTAAATGGGGCGTTTCGGGAGGCATGTCGAGGGTGGGAGTTGGGCGGGACGTGGGCCGGCTTAGACTTAGTCGTACAACATGTATAACCGAAAGTTTAACAACAGAGCCTAAAACATGGTCTAAGTCACAAAAACCCACCTCAACTCACCAGATAAGCACTGCAAACACATAACACATACCCCCACACACTACCCCAGTGATCACCAACCCCCCCACCCCCATAAAAAAATTTATTCACAACTTTAAATTTCAGCCTCCAGACCATCATCACATGGCCGCCTGGCATAGGAAAGCCTAGTTGTCTAGCTCAGAAGCAGCTTAAGTCATCTTGGGGGTGGGTTAGAGACCCATAGAGAGGAGGACCCATGACCATAAGCCCCTGTAATCACTGCATTGATACTGAAACATGTGCACAACCCTATACACCCCCAAAACCCTTTTGTACTGGCATATAAGTGGCTCCTGCAGCC
Organism: Geotrypetes seraphini; assembly: GCF_902459505.1. Classification (NCBI taxonomy): domain Eukaryota; kingdom Metazoa; phylum Chordata; class Amphibia; order Gymnophiona; family Dermophiidae; genus Geotrypetes; species Geotrypetes seraphini. The sequence continues at coordinate 226,742,989 of NC_047088.1, read as the reverse complement.
ATTAGGGCTATTGGGGTGGTAGATAAGTGGGTCTAGGGGATTTTGGAGGTGGTTAGGGGGGGCTCACCATCACCTATAAGGGAGCTGTAGTGAGGAGAAGCCATGGCACCCTTTTTGTGAAATTCACAGCAGTGCCCTGTAAGGTACCCCACTATTTAGGTGGCATGTCTGGGTGTGCAGTCCATCACTTTGCAGACCCCTCCCACGTCCAACAGGGCTTGTTCTAGGTATTTTGGACTTTGACGGAAAGTTGGATGGAAATGTGGTATAAAGATGGACGATTTAGCGGCTTGGACGATCAAATCGTCAGGATGTATAATTAGACTATTTTCGAAAGTAGAAAAAAGTTTGATGTATCTTTCGAAAATGTGTCTTAGGTTCTTTTTTAACTTTGGACGACTTGCGAGATGGATGTAAATGGACTTAGACATCCCTTTCGATTATGCCTCTCCACATGGTAAATTCAGGGGCATAGCCAGCATCTGCCCTGCATTTTCTGCACAGGGCAAACATATACCACATCAGCCAATATTACATTCTTCGGTAGATAACACGAGTTTTGGCACAAACCAAATAAAATTCAGCTGCTGGGACATCACATCCCAAGGCCCCCAGACAGTATCCCCCAAACATTATCCTCCCCTGATAGTACCGCATGATACCTTCCTTAAAACACTTCTCAATCAGAACCCCACTCCTCAAATAGAAGCCCCCTCAGTAATCATAGGCCCTCTCCCTTTACCTTGACCTCTCCTGATCCCCTCAGAACTCATCTGAGGGTCTCTACTTGGTTGTCTAGTAGATAAGGCAAAAGTCCTCTCTAATAATGTCCCATCACTGCTCTGGATTCAAAATGGTAGCACTGATCCTTAGCAATCATCTTGTCACTGCCAGCAAGGATCGGAGTCACCGTTTTGAACCAAGAGCAGCTATAGAGCAAGAGCAGAGAGGGACAGCTTCTGACCCTACCACAAGGATTTTAATGGGTCTATATTCATTAATGCCAAGGATCTTTGCTAAGGCAGCACAAAAAGCGGAGACTACCTCAGAGACCCATAGGTGAGTTCCAGGGTGTCGTGGAGTTAAGGAGTAACGAAACGGTTGGTGACTGCTGAAAGGGGCTTTCTACTCAGAAGAAACCAAAGAGCACTGTGGAATGACGATGATCCTAAGATGGACTTTATTGAGAGAATCAAAGTTCCAAATAAACAAAATAATCCACATTGAGAATAAAAATCCACAAAAAATCAAAAGGACCTAGTCCACTAATGGTGCAGAATCCAACACGGTCTGTGTTTCGACAAGATGTCTTCTTCAGGGGTCCCTAAGAGTCCTATGATGATGAATACGTGGAAAAACTGGTATGTGACCCCTGAAAAAGACATCTTGTTGAAATGCGGAGCATGTTGGATCCTGCGCCATTAGCGGACTAGATCCTTTTGATTTGTATGTGGATTTTTATTCTCAATGTGGATTATTTTGTTTATTTGGAACTTGGTTTTAAGGTTCAAACAATTTTTATTGATGCAAACAACATCAAATACAATATAAGGGCACCCCAAGGTGCATAGTATAACAATAATGCACTAAATAAAATAAAATAAGAAGCATGTATAAATTAAACGTAACAGCAAACTAACTCAGGTACCCCAAGCCCTGGACTCTTATGAATCTAAAGAATGCCATTCAACCCTCCCTCCCCACCAAATTTTTTAATGTACATTTGGAACTTTGATTCTTTTAATAAAGTCCATCTGAGGATCATCGTCATTCCACAGTGCTCTTTGGTTTCATTTGGACTTTCTTCTCTGTGGATTCCTTGGGGAATCTACTCAGGGCCATTTTTATTTTGGGTATCTCTTGAGGGGGAAGGGTATCATCTTGAGAGGAAATACTGTTGGGAAAAGATGCTTTTAAGGGGTACTAAGAGCTTTTAAGGGGGTGTCAGGGTTCTTTTTGGCAAAGGCCTTGACTGTACCCTAGACTTCCAGCAGCATGGCAGCACTTAACATCATCATCTTTTGAGATGCAATGAAGTACAGCTATACTATTGGCAGTCATGACACGCTAACTTATAGTAATGTTCCATAAGCGGTTTAAATCATACAAAATTAAAAAAAAAAAACACAGCAAAAAATGAGAACAATTTTAAAAAAGGGGAAGGCCAAATAGACATAAAAATTGAGTTGACAAGACATGAAACAGGAGGGAAAAGGGAAGGTTACAATTCTTAAAATAAAATGAGGAGATAATGGACAGAACAATAAGGAAAAGGAAAAGAGTCAAATGAACCCTATTATCTAAATCTAAAATGCATCCTTAAAGAGAAAGGTTTTAAGGCTAGATTTGAAATGATTAGAATTAGTCTCCCGTCTTAGAGTTATTGGGAGGGCATTCCATAATGCGGGTGCGACTACAGAATAAATGGTTTTGCGAGTTGAGTCATAAAATAATTCAGATGGAATGAAAGAATGAAACTCTAAGAAGGTGTTGCTCAGATGATCTCAGTGACCGTGAAATTTCATACGGGATCAAAAGTCTATCAATAAACGGGGGGGGGGGAGGGGAGGAGTGATTGGCCTGAACACTGAAAGCAAGAAAAATAATTTTGAATGCAAGTCTATGGGAAATGGGCAACCAGTCTTACTAAACATCCCCAAAGCTTTGCTACTAACCATTAACTGATACAGATATTCTGCTTGTCAAAGTGTAATTTAGTTGAGGGATGAATACAGATTCACAGTAAGATGCAAGATTTGTATGGGAACATGCTAATATATCTGGATTTAATTACAGACCATTTGGAAGTATGTGTGGAATTTCAATTGGGATGTAGGGATACCCTGGTTGTTGTTGGTTTTTTAAACTAAAAAGAGATGTCCTTTTCTGTTGCCCATATAAGGTGTAAACATTAGTCCTCATAAGTAAAGTCTACACGATACCTTTTTAAGGCATATCATAAATGTTTTTGGCATTTGTATCATTTATTGCATAATGTTGACAAAGTTTTGTTTGGAAAGTAGTGGAGTGATGTGCTAAAATCTTGCAAATATAGAATAGGGTGTACACTGTGCTTGAAAAATATACTACAGTATAATCTCGTTATAACGGACTCGTTTATAACGGAATATCGTCTATAGCGGACGAGGTCCGCTGGTCCCAGCCATGCGCCTTTATGAACATGCAGAAAATCACTGCATATAGCGGACTCGCATATAACGGACTTTTGCATATAACGGACAAACAATTTGATCCCCAGAGCCGCTTTTAGCTGTAGTTTTGTTCGCCTATAACAGATATGCAGGCTCCGCCTACAAGGCGTGTGGCGTGCCGGTGATACAGTATCAAAATGCTGCCCAGAAGAAAATGACAGATTATTTTTCTTTCGAGTACAGTACGACATTAGAGTTTAGAACATCTTTTAGTGTTCTGGTTTTGTAATCATTTCGTGCCATACCAATGTTTTGCTGAGTTTTGTTATTGATGTTGCTGATATGCTTGTGCAGTGATTGTTGTTCGTCGATTGTACGTTGTTTCAAGTTGACCTAAATAAAGTTTTTAAAAAAAAATGCAGCTCTGGATATAACACACTGTTTTTCCATGTCCCTTGAAATCCATTATAACAAGATTATACTGTACTATTACTGTTTATTATTTCTATAGCGTACCAGATGTATGCAACGCTGGACATTAAACATGCAAAAGACGGTCCCTGCTCAGAAAAGCTTACAATCTAATTATGACAGATACAAAGGACACAATATAATATTAATATACATGTTAATGGTTGACAAACAGGAATAAATTAAATAAAATACAAATTTTGTATATTAAATAAATAATTCTGCTTGCTTAGCAGTTTACAATCAATGTATTTCAATATATTTACTTGGGATAAATAAAAAAAAACAGATAAAAGAATAAATATTGAAAATAGAAAAATAAAATTATTCAATGAAATGTGTGAGAATAAGCCTGAAGAGATTCAGCACTCGTCAAAGATAGAAAACCCGATCTAGAGATCATATCTAAGCAGGCTTTAGTGAAACACAACAACCAAAAGCAGAAAGCATTCTCAAGGTTACTGATCTCAAGCTAAGCAAGAAGAAGAATCCTAACATTTTCATCCTGATTCCTCAAAGGCTGCTCTTGAACATTTCACGCATGCCACATTATGTGAGAAATTGTGAGCATAAAGGGACCCATACAAAACACATTTCCTTTAGAAAACATCAAAAATGGATTTTTTTTCCCCATTTCTATTTGAAAATACATTATATGGCTCTCAAGAAGTCAGAACAAGGAGAATAAAAAAGAAGAAATAAACCATAAAGGAAAACAAAACCTTACAGGTTAAACCAAAGGGATTTAGATCTATATTATACGCTACTCTAGAGCAGTTATTGTCACTAATTTTTATGTTGATGCCACTTGGCATTCAAATGAGCTGAAGGAGAGCCGCCAGTATGAGTCCATCACTTCCAGCTTCACTTCAAACTTTTTTTTTATTGGAGATGGGTGTTTCCAAATACTGTACATTCACTTCTTCTTCAGTTCAAGTGTGCCTGTGTGGTTTTCAAACTCCTTTATGGAATATTTGACACTTTGATTCCCCTTAGTGGGAATTCCTTTAGATCCTGCTATTCAAGAATTACGACAATTCACAAATTAGCATTTCCTTCTCTGAAAGGTATTAAATGCATTGGGAAGCTTAGTAAATCTTTTACTTTTATATTGGTGAGAATTTGGAATGGACTTCCAGATTCTCTAAGACTGGTAGTGAAGAGCCTGCTATTAAGGCCTTCACTGACAGACCACTCGACTCTCGGTATGCTGTATTGGCCTTGCTTTGGCCTGCTACTGCTGTAACAGGGAAATTCTCGGGGGTCTTCACCTGAGCTTACAGGGCTTTTCCTCCCCTTCCTCATTAGATCAATTATATCAATTTCGAAAGAGTTTAAAAACCTGGTTGTTTTCACAATAGTTAATTTGATTTTAGCTGTCATATAGTAATTTTAAGCAATTCAACATACTTTTTTCTATCTTCTTCCATCCATCTAATCTAACCAATTTCTGTTTTTATCCCATAGTGTTTACTTGTTAGGTTTCATTTTTTAACGAACTGTAAACCGAGTCGAGCTCCTTAGGGAGTAGATTCGTTATATAAAATGAAGATTAGATTAGATTCTATTGAGAAATGTCCTTCAAACATGTAGCTCTTCCTCCTATCCACTTCCCTTTTTCTGACCTAAGCTTGGTTAGAGAACCAGAGAGTATTGGGGAAAAAAAAAAAATCTGAGTGACAATGGAGGCCGCTATTGTCCCCTGGGCCTTGCATTGAAGAACACTGCTCTTGAGGTTCACTATTAACAGCTGTTGGAGGTGGGTCAACACTGCCCATATACAGCTTTGTGGCTGCAAGAAAAATCTTAAAGCAGCAAAGGGAAAAAGAAAAGATATGAGAGTGAAATTTAGGGCTCCTTTTACTAAGCTGTGCTAGTGTTTTTAGCGCACGCAGGAAATTACCATGCACTACACTGTGCGCTACACTTCTAGAACTAATGCCATGCCATTATTGACTAATACTAGTCTGTATTTCTTCTGCTCATTTAATGGTACTTTTACTAAGGTGCACTAACCGATTTAGCGTAAGCTAAAGATTAGCACACGCTAAATGCTAAGACATCCATTATTTTCTATTGGCACCTTAGCATTTAGAATGCGCAAAATTGGTTAGCGCAGTGTTTTTCAACCTTTTTACACCTATGGACCGGCAGAAATAAAATAATTATTCTGTGGACCGGCATCGGTCCGTGGGACGACGGTTGAAGAACACTGGGCTAAGTCGTGGGCCAGACCCCGCCCATCTCTACCCGATCTCCACCACAGACCCCGCCCCCATAATAGTACTAATTGCACCTTGCACGTCCTGTGCCTCATCTGGAAGCCTTCCCTCTGACGTTGCAACATCAGAGAGGAGGCTTCCGGTTCAGGCGCAGGATGCCCATAGGAGCCACTGCCCTTGCTTTGTGCACTGAATCAGTTAGGAAGAGGGAGCTGGCTCGAAGATAACGCCGCATCGATCGCACTGTAGACTTGCGGTTGAAGAACACTATTTTGGGCCTAATGCACGTGCTGGCCATGTGGTTCGGCAGGAAATTTTTGTGGACCAGCACTGGTCCATGGACCAGTGGTTGAAGAACACTGGGTTAGCGCATCTTAATAAAAGAATCCCTTAATCTCTGATAGAAAGAAATATACCTTATACTCAGTACCTTAAACATTATTTAATGTCACAGTGCATGCTATTATTTTACTGTATCAGGAGTAAAATAAAATTTCATCATATGTATTAAAATGCTGGGATGCTCAACACATTTTTGAATGCATGACTTATTACATCGGTCTGCCAGTGAAGTTCTGATTGGTGAATTCAGCTCTGTGTAAGTTCTTCAGATACAGGGACAACATTCCTAAATATTTTACAGTTCAATGTATCTCACAGTCATTCTTGTGTTACAGAAATATAAAAACAGCAGAAACCTAATCCCTGAATTTTTTTTGCAAACATATTGCAACCTTTAATTTTCCTGCCAAGTGTAAAAGCATAAAGGGGCTCAGGTGGCTAAAATCATCATGAAAAACTATACATTACATTTTCCTTCCTTTAAATGCAATAATGTAATCAGATTTCAAGTCTTTTACCTTTCTCGGTTATAGTTTTATTCAGAGTAATTAATTGTTTGACTCCAGTCATGTGATCATGTGGCACTGCCATTTAGAAATATTTGCTTTCTATATCCTACAAGCAACCTGCTGCCTCAAAGCATTTCTTGCTTTATTTTCTCAATTTAAAGTTAACTTTCAGTATTCAAAGTTCAGTGATTTATTTTTTTTGTTGTTATTGTTTGGAATGAGTCACATGCCATATTTTCTGTGGATTAAAAAAAAAACAACAACCAACAAGCAAAACAAACTCTGACCCACCAATCCTGAAGGACCCAAATTACCTTACTCACACCCACAGGACCCCAAACGGCAAACCGCTGAAGAACTTAACACACACCGTGAGGAGAAAATCGCTGACAGCCAGGGATGTCTGGAGTGCCAAGGGCTGCTCAACAACCCCAGCCCACACTGACATGACACTCCCCAACCAAAAATGAAGAAACTGCAAAGTTGCAGAAAAACAGCTCCAACTGCTGACACAGCAGATCCCTCCACAACTTAGCAGCTGCCACACTCCCTGTACATTGAAAACACACAATCTGGAAAACCCAAAAGAGGTCCGCTCACTTCTCCTCAACCTCACTCTTCCTTGGCTCTCCCCAAGTAACTCCTTTTGCCCGCTAAATTCCCCTCACCATTGCCATTCTAACCCTCCCCCTATCCTATTCTCTATGACTCCTCCCCACTTCTCCTTCCCACCAATCCTCATTCCCTAGCCCTCAAATCTCCTCCCCTCTCCATCCCTGCTCTAATCCTAGACCTCCAATCTCCAGCTCCTTATTTTCTTCCTGCACCATTCTGGCTGACTTCACCCAATGTTATCTGCCACCCAACCAAACTTGGGTGGTTTCCCTATACCAAAAAGGTGATTTACAGTCAAAGAGGCCATAAAATCTATGGAAAAATACAAAAACAATCAATAATTAAAATATAATCATAACATAAATATTACAACAAGTTGTATAAAAAAAGTTTTCAAATTTTTATGACACCTTAAATAATTGATATCAGTCTTCTTGTCAGGTAGATTATTCTAAATTGTCCCTCTCCTTGCCCCCAGATAACCCCTAGGATTTACCCAGGAATCATCCATGGTTGGCTAATGGGTCATAACATAAGAGTTGTCATACTTGGACACACTGAAGATTCATCAAGCCCAGGATCCTGTTACTAATATTGGTCAATCCAGGTCACAATTACCTGGCAAGATCCCAAATGAGTAAAATAGATTTTCTGCTGCTTATCCTAGAAATAAGCAGTGGATTTTCCCAAGTCCATCTTAATAATGCTTTATGGACTTTTCTTTTAGAAATTAGCCAAACCTTTTTTTAAACCCTGCTAAGCTAACTGCTTAACCATAATATCTGACATTGAATTCCAGAATTTAATTACATATTGACTGCCTGAATCTTTAACCAGAGTCAATATTGATGACCACCTTCAATAGCAGCCACCAATCGTGTGTCAATCACTCATTGGTGCTGGTTTCAGAATCGCACCTATGTGAAAGATAGGCGCCAGAAATGGAGGCCAGGGTTTTCTGTGCCTACATTTCCAGTGCCTAAATTTGCGTGAATCACACCTACATAGGCTCATCAGGCCTCCTAACACCACTTTTGCTGTTGATCTTACCTAATTTGGCATTTGTGGCCTAAAGCACCTATACAATATACAGTAGGTACGATTCTGGCACCTTTTATTTAGGCGCCAGTAGGCACCTCTACCTCAAGATTTTTTGCCATTTTTGATGGTGTTCTTCAATTAACTTAGGCACCGATAGGACACCTACCAGCACCTAAGGGCTCCTTTTATGAAGCCACATTAGCAGATTTATTGCATGCACATTTTTAGTGCGCGCTAACCCCTGCGCTAACTGAAAAACTACCGCCTGCTCAAGAGAAGGCGGTAGCGGCTAGCATAGCCGGCAAATTAGCGCATGTTATTACGTGCATTAAACCGCTAATGTGGCTTCGTAAAAGGAGCCCTAAGTTTAGGAGCTGGTTTTAGAATTGTCTCCTGAGTGAAGAAATATTGTCTTTGGTTTGTTTTTAAGTTTCAAGTTTCAAGTTTTATTCATTATTTGATTAATCGCCTATCGTAACTACTAAGCGATTTACATTTACAGAAAATACATGATAAAATTAACAGTAATATAATAAAACTCTAAAAATCATTTTAAAAAATCATTTTAAAAAACAAGACAAATATAGACAGGAACCGTTGGGATAGAGGGGGAAGAAATACAATTTAAAATAGGAAAGGAGGGGACGATAGGGTAAAAACATAGAATGGATGGGGAAACAAAATATTTATTTATAGCTGACTGAAATGAAAGGGAGTTGTAAAGAGTAATTGGCATTTCAATTAAGAATTGAAAGCGTCTTTAAAAAGAAAACTCTTAAGTTGACTTTTGAATTTATCAAGGTTTTTCTCCTCCCTTAAATAAAGTGGGAGGGAATTCCATGTTTGTGGGGCTGTGACAGAAAAAATATACTGTCTTCTGGTATTTATGATTTTGAGGGAGGGAATGACCAATAAAAGTTGTTGATTGGATCGTAAAGTTTTTTGAGAGGTGTATGGAATTAGAACTTTATAAATGAATGACGGAGTTTTGGATAATAACGATTTAAAGGTGAGTAAAGATAGCTTATATAATATTCGATGTCCCACTGGGAGCCAATGTGCTTTTTGTAATAAAGGGGTTACATGGTCAAACTTTTTGGCCCCCATAATTAATTTAATAGATGTATTTTGTATGATCTGTAATTTTCTGATTTCTTTTTGGGCCATTCCTTTGAATAAAGCATTACAATAGTCGATTTTTGCAATGATCAATGAGTGAATTAGTATATTTAAAGATTTGTCACAGAGAAATTTTGAAATAGAACGGATTTGACGAAGTCTGTAAAAAGACTACTTAGTAGCTTTGTTGCATGGACTCTGGTTCTAGTATTTTAGGAAGTAATTAGCATCTACCCGATCCACTCCACTCAGTATTTTATAGATCTCTATCATATCTCTCCTGAGCCAATGTATTTAAAATAGTGTTTGGTCAGTTATGCCCTGATGCAACTTTTAAGCAAAACGCTGGCTGGATATTGTCTGTTCGACTAAGTCACAAGAGAAGTTAAGAGTTTGTTGCAAATGATTGAATAGAAATAATGTGGAAAAAGATTTTGTTGTATTTTGTTGAAGCACATGTAAAGTACAAGGAAAAACGTCTTTGAAAAAAAAAATTTTTTTAACATATTTTTATTTAGTGTTTCTTTGATAGAAAAAGAAAGTTTTTCAGCCAATAAGGTGAACTAACTTTCTTTACTCTGTGACATAACAGGGGATATGAAGCTTTTCCTCCTATTGATTATACTGTATTTTCATTATACTGTAAGGTTCTATGATATAATACCAGGATTTGTTTGTTTGCTTTTCCACAAGGTTACATTCTGAAAAGGTTTATGGTATATTGTTAGATTTGCTTACTTCTCTCGTTGTGGTTTTTGGATTTTGCTAATTGAGCTTCTACTTATTTGCTTATCCAAAAATTAATGGGTGTAGATATAAGACTTTCATAGAAAGGACCCTAGCATTTCAAGCTGTTAGGCAACAATCTTGGTTAGGTAAATGTATTCAGCAAGCTATATTATCCTATTGCAGTTTTCGGAAATTAATTAAGACCACTTTGTTCGATAAGTTTATTACTTAATGAGAGTTTTACTATTGAAATTGTATTTTAAAAATATTTGTATTTTTTTACTCTATTTGTGTATTTCACTGATTGTCCAGCTCTTTTTAGTGTATACCGCCTAGAACTTTTGCAGTATAAAAGAATATAGTATAGTATAAAAGAATAAAGTATAGTATAAAAGAATAAAGTTATTATTATTATTATCATTCTCTTCTGAGAATATTGACCTTTTAACCCTACTCTCTGGGTTGTTGGTTGTTTTTTTTTCTTTCAACCAGTTTTTAATTCGTAATAGGAAGTTACCTCCTATCCCACAACTTTCTAATTTCCTCAGAGGTACATTGTCAAATGCCTTTTGAAAATCCAGATACACAATATCAACTGGCTCACCTTTATCCACATGCTCATTCACTCCATTAAAGAAATGTAGTAGATTGGTGAGCAAGATTTCCCTTGACTAAGTGGCAGCCTTATTTTGCTCCAGGCGATCAGCCAGTAATAATACTGAAGCTGCTACATACTCTTTATTCTTATCTCTTCAGTATCTCCCTCTCACCTCCTGCTATCACTGTCCAGCCCCCTCCCTTCTGCTTTTGTAGCAGCATTTTTTTGCCTTTGAGCATCCATAAGTATCTCTAAGGCACTTTTGTTTTTATTTTGGATTTTGCGTTTTCCGGTGCATATGACATACTACACCAGGGGTGTCAAAGTCCCTCCTCGAGGGCCGCAATCCAGTCAGATTTCCAGGATTTCCCCAATGAATATGCATGAGATCTATTAGCATACAATGAAAGCAGTGCATGCAAATAGATCTCATGCATATTCATTGGGGAAATCCTGAAAACCCGATTGGATTGCGGCCCTCGAGGAGGGACTTTGACACCCCTGTACTACACCTTCTTCATTATCCATTAAATCCTATTCCAGGCCCGCAGTACTAATACCTTGATGAAACAGAATTCTGACTATACTGTTACTGTCTGGTGCTTATTTCAGAAAAGATGGCAGCTTGTTGGCTCAGAGGCCACTCTAATCATCCATCACTAGGGGCTCCTTTTACTAAGGTGCATTAGGGCCTTAACGCACGGAATAGCGTGCGCTAAACTGCCACGTGCGCTAGACTTTGACGCCAGCATTGAGCTGGCATTATTCTAGAAGCGTACCGTGCGGTATAGCGCGTGGTAATTTTGTGTGTGCGCTAAAAATGCTAGTGCACCTTAGCAAAAAGGAGCCTAGAAAATGCTTCTCGATACTATGGAAACTCAGAACCATCAGAAAATACTTTGATGCAGCATCATTCCACCTATTGGTTCAATCTTCCATCTTGAGCATGCTCGACTATTGCAACATCATTTACTTAGAATCCTTCAAAAAAAACCATTCTAAGACTCAGTTATTCAGAATTCAGCAGTTAGATTGATTTTTGGGCTGAAGAAATGGGAACACATTAGTCCCTATTATCAAAAACTTCATTGGCTGCCCCTGGAAGCAAGAGTTCTGTTTACATTTTTCTGTCTTTGTTACAAATCAATATTTGGTCTGGCCCCCACGTACCTGGTTTCCCAATTTAATCTGGATAGTTCTATTAGGCTCATACGTAGAATTCATCTGTTCACCTATCCGACAATAAAGGCCTGCCACTACAAAAGATTCCTAGACAGAACGCTCGCCTTCCAGGCAGGAAATGGAACGATTGGCTGGGTAAAATTATCACGCATTCCTCATCCTACCTCAATTTTAGAAAATCTGTAAAAACGAATCCGTTTAATCGAATTGTAACCTAAGAATTTTTATAAACTTTCCTTTTCTTCCTTTCTGTAAGCTTGTATGCGATGTCTTTGTATTGTACCACTTCACTGTTTGTTCAGCTCCTTTCGTTGTAAACTGCCTCAAATCATCATGGCTGATATTAGATAACAATGTAAGTGTAAACTCTTCACTGATTGTCCAGCACATCTTGTTGTAAACCGCCTCGAACTTTCATAGCTTTGGCGGTATATAAGAATAAAATTATTATTATTTATCTTTCTCCTTTTGGTCATCCACTAAAAGCTGTAGCCTATTTCAAGTACTTAGGAGTTATGACTGATTACCAATTATCATTTTCACTGTACATATCTATTATTGAAAGGAAAGGCTTTGACACTTTACATTTGCTTTGCTCTCTCCACAGCAACTTTTCTGATTCTCGTCCATGTTGTTGTTTTTATTATTATTATTATTATTAATCTTTTGCTTAGATCGCTATAATGTGGTCAATGCTGGCTTCACCCAGACAGAGTGGAGGAAAAGCCTAATGGTTAGTGCAGTGAGCTTCAATTCTGGCAATCTGGATTCAGTTCTCATTGCAGATGACATTTCCCAAACAATGTGAAGGAGCAGCTTTATGGTTAATGTAGTGGGCTTTGATTCTGGCAAACTAGCTTCAATTCCCAGTGCTGTTCCTTGTGACCTTGGGCAAGTCCCTTAACCCTCTATTGCAAACCTTAAAATTCTGAGCCCATGAAGAACAGAGAAAGGCCCTGCATACACCTAGTAGCAGTTTAGAAATGCTTAGTAGTAGATTAGAAACATTTTTAAACCCTGGGAAATTCGAGGGGGGGAATCCTCATTGAAGATACTGAAGGCTACAAGAGTGTGGGCCTTTGGGATGCGAGAGACCTGTTGGTCCTCTTCTGTCTGAATTTTTTGATTGGGTGGCCAGAGAGCTGGATCGATGACATATGCTAGATGTAATTTACTTAGATTTCAGCAAAGCCTTTGATACAGTTCCTCATAGGAGACTGTTGAACAAACTTGAAGGGCTGAAGTTAGGACCCAAAGTGGTGAACTGGGTTAGAAACTGGCTGTCGGACAGACACCAGAGGGTGGTGGTTAATGGAAGTCGCTCGGAGGAAGGAAAGGTGAATAGTGGAGTCCCTCAGGGTTTAGTGCTGGGGCCGATCCTGTTCAATATGTTTGTGAGTGACATTGCTGAAGGGTTAGAAGGAAAAGTGTGCCTTTTTGCAGATGATACCAAGATTTGTAATAGAGTAGACACCGAAGAGGGAGTGGAAAATATGAAAAAGGATCTGCAAAAGTTAGAGGAATGGTCTAATGCCTGGCAACTAAAATTCAATGCAAAGAAATGCAGAGTAATGCATTTGGGGATTAATAATTGGAAGGAACCATATATGCTGGGAGGTGAGAAGCTGATATGCACGGACGGGGAGAGGGACTTTGGAGTGATAGTGTCCGAAGATCTAAAGGCGAAAAAACAGTGTGACAAGGCAATGGCTGCTGCCAGAAGGATGCTAGGCTGTATAAAGAGAGGCATAGCCAGTAGAAGGAAGAAGGTGTTGATGCCCCTGTACAGGTCATTCGTAAGGCCCCACTTGGAGTATTGTGTTCAGTTTTGGAGACCGTATCTGGCGAAGGACATAAGAAGATTTGAAGTGGTCCAGAGGAGGGCACAAAAATGATAGGAGGCTTGCGCCAGAAGACGTATGAGGAGAGACTGGAAGCCCTGAATATGTATACCTTAGAGGAAAGGAGGGACAGGGGAGATATGATTCAGACGTTCAAATACTTGAAGGGCATTAACGTAGAACAAAATCTTTTCCAGAGAAAGGAAAATGGTAAAACCAGAGGACATAATTTGAGGCTGAGGGGTGGTAAATTCAAAGGCAATGTTAGGAAATTCTACTTTACTGAGAGGGTGGTGGATGCCTGGAATGCGCTCCTGAGAGAGATGGTGGAGAGGAAAATGGTGACTGAGTTCAAAGAAGCATGGGATGAACACAAAGGATCTAGAATCAGAAAATAATATTAAAAATTGAACTAAGGCCAGTTCTGGGCAGACTTGCCAGGTCTGTGTCTGTATATGGCCGTTTGGTGGAGGATGGGCTGGGGAGGGCTTCAATGGCTGGGAGGGTGTAGATGGACTGGAGTAGGTTGTAACGGAGATTTCGGCAGTTGGAACCCAAGCACAGTACCGGGTAGAGCTTTGGATTCTTGCCCAGAAATAGCTAAGAAAAAAAATTAAAAAATTTAAATTGAATCAGGTTGGGCAGGCTGGATGGACCATTTGTGTCTTTATCTGCTGTCATCTACTATGTTACTATGTTAGTATGTCTGTTTCTTTGGGGGGGGGGAGGAAATTATGATAGGGGCTACTTCAGATACTTATTTATTGAGTGTAGCCGCTGAGGTCATAAAAATTGAAAGTATTTAGTAATTTAGTACTTCAGATAATTATTTATTGTACTTCAAAAGCTTATTTATCAATGAACTATACAAAAAACTTCTTTGATAGTGTGGAAGAGTGCAGCATTGACTGATTGTTTGATTGTAATTAATTAGCTTCACTCATAATAGTATTCTTTTGGCTAAATGGAAAACCTTACAATTTATTAATAATTTAACATCTGTACTGGTACAACAGTCCACGTGTCATTCCTTATGGTTGAATTCCAAGATTCAAATTGGCGAGTCTAAGATCATCTGGAAGCACTGGCTGCGGTCAGGTAAACGTACTTTAGACAATGTGTTATTAAATGGGAAAAATGCTTGAGTTTTCACAACTGAAATCATTTGGTATTACAGTGTCAAGTATATAAGTGGTTGCAGTTGAAGCAGGCCATTCGAAAGGGTTCCCTGATTTGCAAAATTAAAAAAATCAGTATAGCCTGCCAGCTCTATCTTCCAGACAAACAGATGCATCAGGCAGCCAAGTGGTGAAAGGGAGAATTAGAAGTCCTTGAGCATGCGCAGATGCATGCTCAAGGCAGGCAGGCAGAAGCCAGAAGCCGGAAGATCTTCTAGGCACACGATCTGTGCCTGCGCTAGATGGGGGGGGGGGGGGTAAGTTTAAGTTGTTTGAGCGGGGAGGCTGGTTCGTGCGGGGGGGGGAGGGGCAGTTGGAGCGAGGGGGCCTTTGCGAGCGGGGAGGGGGGGGAGTGATGCCGGTTATGGGGGGGTGCTCGTAAATCGAGTCAACACTCGATATGCGAGTCAAAAGTTTGCTGAGTGTTTTGCTCGTCTTGCAAAACACTCGCAAACCGGGTTACTCGCAAAACAAGATTTGACTGTACTTTTAATTTCCTTTTGATTTATACACACATCCAGGGAAGGGGGGGTTATCTCCTTTGTTTTATTCCTTGATTGAATGTACTGGAAGGGAGGGGGGTAATTAATTTTGTATTGTTACTGATGGATTGTAAGTGCTGATTCTGATTATTAATGTATGTATAATTTTATGGACTTTGTATTAGCCTTGAAAATTTAATAAAGATTTAAAAAAAATCTTATGGAATATGCTACTATACTAATTTTAAAATGGTTTCATTTTTCATCTTTCCCACGTTCAAATATGACCCCTATATTATTTCTTTTAATACTTTAAAAACAAACAAAAAAGCCTCTTCTCTTTTCCTTACCATATCACTTTTTATATGTAGTATCATAAGCAAAACTGTATTAAGAGTTTGCAAGCCTAGGCAAATTACATCAAAATTATTGTTTTTAGGCCAACCCAATATCCTTGTGGCAGTGCTGCATGTCGCCATGTGGGAAACTTGGGCTTGTTTTCTGGAATGCTGGAAAGATTAAACTTTGAAAATATTTTCTTTTCAATTGTGTGCAAATCTTTGAAATACATTGCAAACCAGTAAATCTGGAAACCTGGAGGAGCTTCTTTGCAGTAATAAATATTTTATAAGTAGCAATATACAATGTTTTAGTATTTATTCCATCCCAATTTTTCTTTTTTTAACTTTCATGAGCTCCGTCCTTTGTCTCCATGATGCAGAGCAAGCAATTATAAACTCCAAGTGATCTGAGATTTCTTTTTGAACATAGTATTAACCCCTGTACTAGTTTCTTACTAGCAATTAATGATGGCATTAGACCTTGATTAATGGAGCTTGGGCCCTATGCACTTTCACTGGTTTCAGCCACAATGTTTTAACTGAGCATGTACAGCTTTGAGCTAGAGTGTCTAAGGCACTTCACCACTGACTTTAATGTTGCCCCCAGGCCAACATCACTTATAGTCATAGGTTACTTAGTTGCTACCACTGTTAAAATTATTGCCTTACCGCAGCAGAAGGCTTTTACCAGATGTGAATGCATCCAGTCTTATCAACAGTTCCTAGGACTTTTCAGTGTTACACACTTCCAGATGGACAAGGCAGATTCACACTGGCTCAAGTTATGGCACACAGTAAAGGCAGATAAAGACTTGCATGGTGCATCCACTTAACCCAACCAGGTGGCCAAAGTTGAACCTGGCACACTGCACATGTTCTACTTCTCATAATTAAACACTGTTACACTTTAGCACTCATTTTCAAAGAGGAAAAATGTTTCAAAAGTGGTAGAAAACACCAGGTAGACATTTTCACTGGTAAACATCCAAAATTCCTAGGAACGTCAGAGCTTTTACCGCAGCAATCTGTGATAAAATAACTTTATGCAGCTTGATAAAAGGGGGCCTATTCAAGTAAACTGTATTTTAGTTACTTACCCCCCCCCCTTCACTTTTCCAAAAGCGGGAAGAGGTTTTTAGTGTCAGTTGACATGTGGAATAGAGAGTTGCATGGGGACAGAAATCCCACCCATCCCCGCCTGTCCCCGCCAGGATCCTCTCCGTCCCCACCCGTCCCCGTCAGGATCCTCTCCGTCCCCACATATCCCCATCGGGATTCTCTCCGTCCCCACCTATCCCAGCAAGGAATTACCTCCATCCCCACCCTTCCCCATAAAAAGCAGCAATTACTTCTGACAGGATCATCAATTCCACAGTTTCTTTTGTGTTTGCGCTGCTGTTTTCCTTGTGGAATCTCTTTGGTGGAATCCTTTTTTTGTTTTCTGTTCAGGTAATTAACTTATAAACCCCCTCTTTTACTAAAGCTGACGTGTCAATTATATTATATTGGCAACCCTGCTTCCAAAGTCTGCCATCCCCGTGGGAGTCTCGTTGGCTAGAGGGGGGTCCCTGTGGGAGTCCCGTGGGCCAGAGTGGGCTCCCCATGGGAGTCCCGTGGGTTAGGGGGGGATTCCCGCGGGACCTGCAGGACTCCCGCGATCCCCATTCCCGTGCAGACCTCTAATGCGGAATGCTCTGCGCTGCTCTGATGCTCAAAGGAACTCTATGGCTGTTGGAGCAGTACAGAGCATTCAGCACCCTGGGCAGTGCTAAAAGCCTCTTCTGCACTTTTGTAAAAGGGGGGGTGGGCAATGTTTGTACTTCTCTGCCTGAAGCATAACATTGGTCCTCTGTGTTTCCAGAAATATGTCACCAATTCCTTAGCTGGATAGATAATTTTACAGAAAGTAAATTATGTGTAGGTCTTTTCTGGACCCTTAAGGGTTGAACCCAAGATAGGAAGTAGATGGTTTGTTCTCAAAAGTGCTTTTCTCCTGGATTCTGTTAATAGCACGCAAATTTATGCATGCTGTCCTGAGATGTGCGTGCAACTAAACTGACTAATGAACCAATTAGCACTAATAATTGGGTGCTAACAACCAGCTATCGTCATTAATTGGCAACAATTTGGATTTGCATGTGCAATGGAGACTGATATGGTGGAAGCCGCTGTTTGCCTTGTGATAGGTGGCACGGGATTTGGGGTTCTGCCAGGTACTTGTGGCCACTGTGGAAACGGAACACTGGGCTAGACACACCATTGGCCTGACCCAGTACGGCTATTCTTATGCTCTTATCTTTCTACATGCTGATCTATAAAGATCTGCGTGTAAATCCTATGGCATGCAATGTAAAAAGGGGTGTGGCCATGGGAGGGGCATTCGTTAAAGATTCACACTGTGCTGCAGAATACTAGGGATGCATACCTAATTTAGGTGCAAGGATTCATAACAGGTTTAAGTTGGTGCAAATCCTCATGCCCAACATTGGGAGTAGAAATCGGCTCTAAGCATTATTCTGTGAATGGCACACAAAATGTGAGGTTATTAAATTTGCGGATGACACCAAACTATATAGCAGGGTTGAAAACACGGAGGACTGCAAAGATCTCCAAAAAGACCTGACAGCGCTGGAAGAGTGGGCCAAAAAGTGGCAAATGAGCTTCAACATAGGGAAATGCAAGATCATGCATGTAGGGAAAAAGAACCCGATGTTTACTTACAAAATGGGGGGATCACCGCTAGGGGTGAGTAACCTTGAAAGAGACCTGGGAGTGATGGTAGACACATCATTGAAGGCGTCTGCGCAGTGCGCCACAGCCTCAAAGAAGGCAAACAAAATGTTGGGCATCATTAAGAAGGGTATCACGTCCAGGACGAAGGAAGTCATCCTGCCACTGTACCGTGCAATGGTGCGCCGGCACCTGGAGTACTGCATCCAGTACTGGTCGCCGTACCTCAAGAAGGACATGGCGGTACTTGAGAGAGTCCAGAGAAGAGCAACTAAGCTAATAAAGGGCATGGAGGACCTCTCATATACTGACAGACTGAAGAAGCTGGGGCTTTTCTCCCTGGAAAAGCGGAGACTTAGAGGGGATATGATAGAAACCTTCAAGATCATGAAGGGCATAGAAAGAGTAGACAGGGACAGATTTTTTAAATTATGGGGAACCACAAGTACAAGGGGGCACTCAGAGAAATTGAAAGGGGGAAGGTTTAGAACAAACGCCAGGAAGTTCTTTTACACCCAGAGGGTGGTGGATACATGGAACGCGCTACCGGAGGATGTTATAAGCAGGAGCACGCTACAGGGCTTCAAAGAAGGTTTGGATAGGTACCTGGAGGACAAAGGGATTGAGGGGTACAGATAGGTTATAGGAATAGGATTAGAGGCAGTTAGAAAATTAGTCAGGGGCACTGTATAGGCAATTAGGCCTGATGGGCCGCCGCGGGTGCAGACCGCTGGGCAAGATGGACCTCTGGTCTGCCTCAGCGGAGGCAACTTCTTATGTTCTTATGTTCTTATACAATAACCCTTGACAGAGATTTTTTTTTCAGCACCATTTATTACATCTAGTCTTTTATGTCTGTCTTCTTTTACCATTCAATCAAAACACCCGCACTTTTGCTATTGAAAGCTGCTCAGTAATTGCATGTAACCTTATACCACTGCAGAAGATGTCAGTGTTTATGATCTGATTATTAATACAAACCTGGATTACCCTGAACCAATTACAGTGCCATTATTATCTACAGAATAGGTCTTGATTTGCCTATGATAAACATGATGCAATTAAACTACCTTTTAACATAATAAAGCATTGCAGCTGATAATTCTTAGTAGGGTTAGGGAAGATTCGTTTTCTACTGTTTGGGTTCCTTCCCTCTTTTTGAGTTTTTGTTATTTCGCTGTTAATTCTTAGGCATACCAACAACCAGTAGATTTAATTTTTTAAAAAAATGTATACAGAATATTTGCATTTTATTATGAAACTCTTGGAATTAAGATGCTCAACTGTCGGTGTAGCTATGCTTGGATCTACTGATGCTTGTGTTACCCATATGGACCAAACCAAGGCAAAAACATATATTGAACATTTCTTTAAAATTGGCAACCTTCATCTGTAAAAGAACAAGAACAACAACAAAATACAGACGGGGCATGTGGTAACTGTCCATGTTTTTATATGGCAATCTATACAGGGACCTCATTTTTATAAAGAAGAAAATGGGTCATATTACCATGGAATTGCTCTAGTGACAAGAACTATAGTTAAAAATAATAATGTGCCAATAGGGATACCAATCAAAATAAAGTCATATTTATGCTGTTTCCTCTAAAGCAAATTAAGGAGATCTTTTACTAAATGAGATGGGACTTGATATACTTATTTTTCTACGTGGTTTACATATTTTGGACAGGTACTTAGTTTATACCTGGGACAATGAAGTTTAAGTGACTTGCCCAGAAACACAAGGAGTTGCCGTGGGAATTGAACTTAGAACCTCAGGGTGTTGAGGCAGCTCTTCTAACCACTATACCACTCCTCTTCTCCACTAAAACCTACAGAATCTTTTTTTTCATATAAAGGGACACAGTATGGATATGAGAAAGCTTTGAGGGTCACCAAGAGAATTCAAGCTTACACATACTACAGGGTAGGCCATGGAAAAGTAGCCTGCCTCCGGTGATAGTATGACAAGATAAACGAGAAAGTGGATTGTTTTTTATTCACTTATCCACAAGTTACAACAGATAGTGACAGTGGTCCCTTTCATGTCCCATTCATGTTGGCTGATACTGCTTGCATCTCTTCAACAGTGATGCTGCGGATAGTGTTTGTAACGTTTTCCTTGAGTTCATCCAGGGTATGTGGATTGTTGGCATACACTTTCTGCTTTGAATTTCTCCACAGATAAAAACTGCATGTGGACAAGTCCAGGGAATGTGGTAGCCATAACTCCTTTCTCACAGCTTACTCCTCTGTAAACAGTTCATGAACCTGTGCCAGTGAGTCGCGTGAGGTGTGGCATGTTGACCCATCTTTTTGGAAAAAGCAGTACATTTTTTCTTCTGTTATTGGTCATAAAATTGTTCAAAAATGTCCAGGTAAACCATAGTATTCACAGTTGATTCGAAGAAAATTGGGCCCACTAAGCGTGTTCCTGACACCGTGCACTAAACACCAATTTTCTGGTCGTGAAATGGTGTTTCATGAGTTAAGTGGGGATATTCAGTGGATCAGTACCTCATATTCTGGGAACTTACATGACCTGATAAATGAAACCAAGCTTTGTCCGCCATGAAGTACAGCAATGAGCACAAATGTATATCAGCAATCATAGTCAGCAACCATGTACAGTAATTTACATGTTTAGCTTTGTCGGGATCTTTCAGTTCCTGCACACATGTTATTCGGTATATTTTGCAGTTCAGAGATTTCAGTACTCACTGACATGTTGTTCGTGATATACCAACTTGCCGAGATAGTCTTTGAATTGATTTTCGGGGGCTATTTGAAATCCTCTGCTGAATGTCACAGATGACTTTGGGCTTCCGGACTGATGGAGGCCTCAGTTTCTTCATATTTGCGATAGAGCCAGTTTGACACCATTTCTGAACCTTTGTCGGTGAAGGTCTCTTGCATTTCCTTAATTGATCCACTTCGCACATAGCCTTCCACATTCACTATTCACTGTTCCAGGGAGAACACCATCTTTCTAAAACCCAGTATTAGAGGTGGGCTACTTTTCCTTGGCCCACCCTGTACTAATTTTGTAAGCAACCTTGAACTGCTTTTTCAGACTGGGCATTAAACATTAAAAATTAAAACTAATATTGATTCTACTACACTTTGAGTATACAGTATATTTTAAAAACTCACTTTAGTTTGGATCGTCAACAGTAGCAAATTCCACAACTGAGACACCTGAGTAACAAGAGATTATTTGCAGTTACTGCATCAAGTGGGAATGATTAAAATTAATGCATTTCCAGGATTTGAAGAGCATTTTAGCCAACTGTGTAAAGGCCATAATGGAGGCCTATAGGGAGCCACATGTTGCCTTGGAATCCACTAGACTAGAGCAATGCTAACTGCAGCAGAGCCCATAGGAGTGAAATGAGTTCTGTGGAAGATAACATGTGCTAACTTTTAGTAGAAGACTTCCTAATGCTGTATAAACAGATGAAGGAGATAAAGTTGTCTGGTATAGTTCAATAGAGGTACCTTTTGATTTGGTAATTTATGCAAACTTTTTCTTCTGAATCATCTCCTATACCATCCTCTACATCTACCTTTTCTGTCCTTGCTTCCCTTTTCTCCTCTTTCCTGTTCTCTGACTTTTACCTGGTATAATTTCAACCTCCTTTCCCCCTTCTTTCTGTCTCACACTATTGCTTTCCTAAATCCCTTCTCTGCTTTCTTTACCAAATGGTTTGCCTCGTCTTTATTCCCCCACCTTTTTCCTCTCCTTATTTAACATAAAAAACATAATGGTAGATAAAGGCCAAATGGTTCATCAAGTCTGCCCATCCACAGCATCCACTATCTCCTTCGCTCCCTAACAGATCCCACATGCCTGTCCCACGCTTTCTTGAATTCAGAGAAAGTCTTTGTCTCCACCAACTCTACCAGGAAACTATTCCATGCATTTACCACCCTTTCTGTAAAAAAAGTATTTCCTTAGATTACTCCTGAGCCTATCATCTCTTAACTTCATTTTATGCCCTTTCATTCTGGAGCTTCCTTTCAAATGGAAGAGACTTGCCTCATGTGTGTTTATGTAGGCATTTAAACATCTCTATCATATTTCCCCTCAACTGTCTTACCTCCAAATATTTAGATCTTTAAGTCTGTCCCCATGATATAGACTACCAACGATTTTAGTTGCATTTTTTTGGACCAACACCATCCTTTTTATACCTTTCTCAAGGTGCAGGCTCCAGGGTGTGGTCTCCAGAATTGTACACAATATTCTAAATGAGGTCTCACCAGGGTTTTATACAGTGGCATTAATACCTCTTTTTTCCTACTGGCCATACCTCTCCATATGCACCCCAGCATCCTTCTATCTTTCACCATTACCTTTTCAACCTGTTTGGCCACCTTAAGATCATCACATACTATCACATCCAAGTCCCGCTCCTCTTTCATGCACAAAAAAATATTCAGCCCCCTAAACTATACCATTCCCTTGGGTTTTTCCAGTCCTTGCATTTCTTAGCATTAAATCTTAGCTGCCAAATTTCAGGCCATTCTTCGAGCTTCACTAGTCCTTTCTCATGCTATTCACAGCATCAGGAGTGTCTACTCTGTTGTAGATTTTGGTATATCTGCAAAGAGGCAAATCTTACCTGACAGCCCTTCAGCAATATCGCTTACAAAAATGGTTTTGTTTCTTCTCTCCGCCCTTGCCCACCCACTACTTAAGAAACCTCATTTTTTTCTCCAAGATTCTGGAAAATATTATTCATTCTGAATCCGGATTCAGGCCAGATCACAGTATTAAAACTCTTCTTGACCTTCATGGCAGCATCAGCACAGCTCTTGGTTGTCACACCTCTGTTGATCTTGTCTCACTTGACCCATCTTCTACCTACTCTGTTGCCTACAGTCAATTTGTGTTACTGGTACTATTCTATCCTGGTTCACGGATTATACCTATCAACTTACCTATCATTCTACTTCTACCACTCCCCTTCCTGTCTACTCAGATGTCCCTAAGGGTTCCATATTAGCTCCCTCCTTTTTTAATCTGATTCTCTTTAAAATGTAGATTTAAACTTACTCTTGTTATTAAAAAAAAAAAACACAAAAGGTTACTATGTATAAACTTTTGAGATACTGATATACATATATGTAAAATGATTTTAAATTTACTATAAGTTCCTTGGACCTCTGTTGTCCTGTATATGCTTGTGCTGACCTGTGTATTTGTCTTATTTTTTATAATATTGAATAACTGAAATTAGCTGCAAATTAAAAAAAAATTTAAGACATTCATTTTATTAATCCCTTAAATTTCATTCTTACTATTTTCAAGTTTTAACTAATGCTGATTAGAAAAAAAAAAAAAGAAGAAATTCTGACTGAGGGGATCAACTAGACATTTTGAATGGGTCAATAGATTTGAGTTGTAACAAATTGAAAGGAAGATCTTATTAATTATAGATAAGCAGGTTCTAAACGACATTAGACAAAGAGAATATACTGTGGAAAAAAAACTAATAAAGGGGTCCCTTTACTAAAGGGAATTAAGCCCTTAATGTGGTTAATGCACACTAGCAAGCTACCACAGAAAACATTATGTGGTATTTTGCATCTTTTCACATCATCAGCGCTTTGCCTATTATTTTAAAATATGAGGTGCCGCTGAAAAGTTCTCAGCCCAACCAAGAAGAGAATGAATGATGTGGAGCCATGAAACTTACAAGTTATTCCACACTTTTATTGCCACTTTTTCTTTCAATGAGTCAAATACATCTAGTAAATAGATACAAGTCTAAGGAAACCAAGCCATTGTGACCTCACCGAAGAGGCTTGCTCTTAGGCATTGGTGGAATAAGTCAGTATGACATCACAATATGAGGGGCCACTGAAAAGTTCTCAGCCCAACCAAGAAGAGAATGATGTGGAGCCATGAAACTTACAAGTTATTCCATGCTTTTCTTGACACATATCATTGAAACGAAAAGTGTCAAGAAAAGTGTGGAATAATTGTAAGTTTCATGGCTCCACATCATTCTCTTCCTGGCTGGGCCGAGAACTTTTCAGCGACCCCTCGTATTTTAGGAGGGTACATGGCATGGGTGAATAATGGGTATTTCCAGCTAGTGAGTTATGATTAACGCACACTAACTGGTTAATGCAGGGTTAATTTTTTGCAGGTACCACATAATAATGAATATATAAGCACACAAGCTGCAAAAAGAAAGAAAAAAGAAAAAGCTCAACAAGAAAGCTGCATGAAATTTGATCTTAATATATGAAAAAGACCAAGTTAGTACAGACTAAGCCCAGATATACTGCACTTTATTTAAAAAAAAAAAAGCCCCAAGAAGAACTAGGCTGCTTGTGTTGCTCCCCCCCCCCCCCCCCCCCCCAGGCTATGGTGCATATTTAGAGGGTATTACTGATACTGAAGTATGTAGCTTAGGGCTCCTTTTACAAAGCCGTTCTAGGGCCTTAACGTGCAGAATAGCGCACGCTAACATGCCACATGCGTTAGCCGCTACCGCCTCCTTTTGAGCAGGCGGTAGATTTCCGGCTAGCGCATGCTATAGCGTGCACTAATCCGATACGTGCGATAAAACCGCTAGCGTGGCTTTGTAAAAGGACCCCTTAGTCAATCTTACTGAATGTTGATTGTTTTCCTGTCCTCTTTCTACTTATTTCTGAGTATTGATAAATAGTCAAAGATCTGCTATGGTGCCTGTGATAATGCTGTCGTGTAGAGGTTTTTGGTGCAGACCCTTCTGCCTCCCAGACCTCCAGATAGTGGCACCTCAAGGAATTAGCCAAGGCAGACCCTGCTTAGTTCCTGGGATTATAGAAGTTCAGGATCTTGAAGACCAATGTTGCTGGAATGAATTTTGATTGGTTGTATTAATTTCAGCATTTTATTGTAAGCGAAGTGTCATAAGCGTGTTAATTACTTTTTCAATTATACAAGTATAATGCAAGTTTATGGTAAAGCGTGTTTAAAGGAAAGCATTTCTCATTAAAGCATTAGTGTCTCCTACTAAATAAGTGATAACTTATTCACAATAGGCTCATCAGGCAATTTAATGAACCTGGAAAAAGTTCAAAGCTTTATGGGTTTGGCTGAATAAAACTTTCTGAATTAAATTTGTTTACAGAATCTAAAATGGATGTAATAAGGCTGACTAATGTCACTTTTTTTTCCTTTGTTGTACTTTTTCAAAAATTCTCTGAGTTTCCACAAATTGGCTGGTAAGAATCAGATGAATTTTCTCAACAGAAAATCTGAAAAGAAACCAAGCCAGGCTTAAGTTCAGACTGAAACTGCTTGCTCTGTCTCCTATAATGAAGGCCTTCATGTTCATTGCAAAAATAACTGGGTAACAATTTGGTGCGTAAATCATGCAAAGTGATGACAGAGCAGTTTGCAGTTTTCTTTTACATTGAAAAGATGGTACCAGGCCACATGGTTAGTGCAAAATCCAGTAATTATGGATGTACATTGATTATGGACATACATTCTTGTTCACTTGCAAAAATCAAATGATAATTTCCACTCAATACACAATTTTCTCTAGATTTTGTGTGGGGAAATGAAAATAATTACATGCATAATGTTAAGATTAACTAAATAGCAAAAAAAAAAAGAAAGAAACACTAAAAAAACAGTTTAGCTTTTGGAATGACAGCTGCTACCATAGGAAAAAAAAAATCAACTTAGACCTCCATTGTGGAATATTAAAAATTAAACAGGCCGTTTTCTGTGACACTATGGAATAAAGATACAGGACCAGATTTATTGAAAGGTTTTTTTTCTATTCTGTGCCCAGGGGGAAAAATTGTTGATTAATCAAGTCCTTTGCCTTTGTGAGTAACCAAAGACATACAGAGCAAAGCATTTTTAGGCTGAGACAAATATTTTCTTCTACAATGGCTATTTCTAAAATGAAAGTGATAACATAAATGCGCAAACTAAACCTGATCATAATGGGGAACTGGCTCAAGTCACACTTGTGCTGGCTTATTTAAAAAAGAAGAAGAAGAAGAAAAAAGTTTTAAAGAATTTCTCCACAAGAATAAAGGGGGTGGGGGGGGAAATCTCTTGTTAAATCAGACATTAGTCTGAGCAAATAAAACAGTGCCTCATGAAAAATCAAAAGCTAGTTAAATGAAGACACTTTTTACAAGGTTATTACTTAAGCAGTGACAGGTTTGCAGATTTTAGCACCAGTGGGTTTTCACAGGAGCTACTGCAAGTGCTAAAGTAAAACACACCTTCAGGTTCATTAAACTCACCAGTCTGAGGAAATAACTGATAGTTTCTTATATTACTATAGTGCCTCAAAGCCACACTATAACAAATGTTTATTATGTCAAAATAGTATCATAATTCTACCAGCATAAGCTGTTTGAGAATAAACTGTTTAATAAGTCTGTGATCATAATTGGGTTACAACCTATATAATTTTGATTGTTGGAATTATTTAGTTTGGTCACATGGGCATATCATACTGTATGAAAGCTTTATAGTTTGTGTTACTTGCATAAAAGGTTTAGTAAATGCATTCAGTGCTAAATAATGAACAGATTATCAGCAAAAAAATGTTAACTTTGCAGTCTAGGGTCTGTAGTGGCACTTATAATGAGTGGAATACAGTATATGAACAGAAGAAAAATGTTTAAGCAATTGCAAAATCATAAACTGCAGTCTGTTAGGGAAGAACCAAAGCTGAAAAAGCAGATTTCTAATAAATCAATAGAGCATGGCCTTTGAGACCTGGAAGACATATGGATAGTAATAGAGTATCTCAGGTTGTCTCCTGAGTGATTCCATCTGGAAGAGGGCTTGGTGTTATTCACAGCCTTCTTCTCCCCCTAAAACACCTTCAATCTTATCCACAGCCTGCATCTCAAATGTCAGACCACCTGGGATATGCAGCTGTCAGGCTGAAAGGGGAGCTGCCTGGGACAGGCCCTGGCCTGCTCGTCAGCAAGACACTGTCACTGACAAGCAGGCAATACTAGGTATAGGGGGGTGACAGGAGCACCAAGGGCATGAAAAAGAGCATGACTTTGGATCTCAAATACTAAGAAAAATAAAATAAATCCTAAACTATTTTGTTTATCACTGCAACATGGTCATGCACTAGTTTGTAATGCACTGTATAGTTTTTAATTCAATGTGTCAAGTATACTAGCACACACGCGCACACACAGTCTACTAAAAAGTTATCACCTTTTTTTTTTGTTAACCTATATTTCTGTACAGTATACCCCCGCGACTTTGTGGTTCAGACTTCGTGGACTCAGTCAATCGCAGTTTTTCCTAAGTCTCCCCCGATCATAATTATTTCCGCTCGGAGCCTCTTAAAAAAAGTCCCGAAAGCACAAGACGGCAGGAGGCAGAGCAGATCGGCAGCCAACTGCAAACGGGCAGAAGTCCTCGGCACATCTGGCGAGATCCAAGTTAAAAAAAAAACAAAAGCAGTAAAGTGGTGAGCCGCCGCCCCTGCAGCCCTCTCCCACCTCTAAACTACATCAAATAATCACGGTTTTTCAAAGTTCGTGGGTGCTCCTGGAACGCAACCCCCATGAACTTCGGGGTAAACTGTATATTCAAGTAGACCAACACAGCAACTATATTATTGAATACATGGTCTTCTGAAGGGTTATGGTGAATGACTGACATGATTGTTGAACTGAAAATATATATTGTCTATGACAAAACTGCAATTCATTCAACTTTGTTGCTTTTGCACACCATATGAACAGCTATGTGAACAAGATTACACTACTGCTTGACTTCCCCTCTATATGCCTTCAATATGCTTTTCAGCCTGTGCCCTGCTATGCTCCCTGTTACCCAAGTTCCCTCCCCATAAACTATGTATGCCCTTTGTTAAAATAACAAAACAAAACATAAGAATAGCCATACTGAGAGGAAGTGTTCTAAGTGCAGCACTGAGGATGGAGAATGTTGGCTCCTGTCTCGTTGTCTCTAGACCTAATTTCCTGATCTTCTACAGCTTTCGGATGATTCCCTTTAGCACAAAGTGCCGAACTGGACATCTGGCACTTTGAAAGCCACCTACATAACAGCGGGTGCCTCACTCATCGGATTTGTTGGGTCCACGGTTTAATAGAACTGAATCAACTTTAGGAGCATCACATAGTTCTTCTGATCAGGATCCTACCTCTCACTCCAGAAAATCCTAGTGGGTTAGGATCAGAAGGCGATCCTAAATTGACTTCTCCGGAAGTCCCTGCTCCTCAACCTACCTTAGATATTTCTTATGTGAAGATGCAACAGTCTATTAGTTCCTTAAGTATGGCTGAGGATTTGCAGGAAATACCACAGAAAGTTACCTTGAGGAACTTATGGTTATTAAATTTACGAATGGAGAGTATGTTAAAGTCAGTAACTAATCAGGTTCAAACTTTTTCTAATGACATGGTTGATAAACTGGGAAATGTGGATTCCAATATTAAAAATTTAGATCAGAGGATGGTATTAGCTGGAAAGAAGCTCCTAAACTTGCATTCTTTTTTTATTTGCATCGTCGACTAAAGATTCATACAATATTAATTTAAAACTGAAAGCAATGGAAAATGTTGCAAGGGCAAGGAACTTGCGTTTGATTAATTTTCCTGTGACATACCTGATATCTCCTGAGATACTTTTTAGGAAGTACCTTAAGGAGGGATTAGGTTTATCAAATGCAGACACTATGGGCTCCTTTTACAAAGGTGCGCTAGCGTTTTTAGCGCACACACCGGATTAGCGCGCACTATAGTGCATGCTAGCTGAAAAACTACCGCTTGCTCAAGAGGAAGCGGTAGCAGCTAGTGCGCACTATTCTGCATGTTAAGGCCCTAACGCACCTTTGTAAGAGGAGCCCTATGATTTTTTTCTAATTATTATTATATGTTCCTAAAGAAAAAACAAACAGTTGAGCAAGGAGTGGGCCAACTTGTTTCCATCAAATTTAATCTTACAGATTTCTTAGAAGACTCTCAGGATGTGATATAAGATAGATCCACTCTATTGGTCACCTGAGTGAATGAATCAGATTAAATATTGATTATGAAACTCTACTTTAAAAATAAAGAGACAAAGTTTTGTGGCGATAGGATTTTGATTTTTTTTCAGACGTGGCCAGACCTACGCAGCTTAGGAGGAAGGCCTTTTGGGCATTGAAACCTAGAACTGTGAGCCTGGGAGCCACGTTTTTCTTGAAATTTCCCTGTGTCTGCTACACGTACCAAATAAGGATTATGTTTTCTTGGATTCAACACAATTAGAGTCATTCCTCCAAGTCAATGAGAAATAAGTTGAAGTGATTGTTCTGACTTAAATTTGGGGACACAATTATGAATATCGTGCTTGGCAAATTTTGGGACAATTATTTTTCTTAGTTTTTTCTTTAAAATAATTGGAATACTTTTCTCTCATTATTGTGGGCTAGATGGATTTGCCTTAAAGATACAAATGTATAATTTTATTTGCTCGTTTGCGCCATATTCCTTACTTTGGGGTCCTTTTACTAAGGCACGCTAGCCATTTTAGTGTGCGTTATATATTAGCACACGCCAAACGCTAACGTGTCCATAGAATAT
This sequence comes from Geotrypetes seraphini, assembly GCF_902459505.1. Taxonomy (NCBI): domain Eukaryota; kingdom Metazoa; phylum Chordata; class Amphibia; order Gymnophiona; family Dermophiidae; genus Geotrypetes; species Geotrypetes seraphini. Next base: position 226,712,848 of record NC_047088.1, on the reverse strand, counting down.
AATGAAACCACTAAATTAATGGCCTTAATAATTAATTATTCTGAGTAATGGCAATAATCAATATGTAAAAAAATCAAATACCACATTCTCCAATATCTTAGTGTTCTTAATATCACTTATATCATTTCATGATAATTTATCTTCTTGTATTCAAAACATTTCAAAAACTTTCTTTCAGAGTGTTCATCCACAGCCTCAGCGGCTAAACTCGAGTATCATATTTCATGTAATGGTTTAGCTCAAAAGTAGCCAGCCTCCTCATCGGCCTTTAAAAGATCTTAAAGAGCGGTTCGACATTACTATCTTACATGCTGATAAAGGGGGCTCCACTGTAGTACAGTCTAATCTTCAATATGAACTTGAAGCTCAGCATCAGTTGCAGGATCACGGCCTAACTTAGGGTCCTTTTACTAAGGTGTGCTAACCAATTTAGCACACGCTAAACAATTTACTGTATGCTAAATGCTAAGGTGCCCTAGAATATAATGGGCACCTTAGCATTTAGCACGTGTTAATCTGTAGCGTGTGCTAAGTCGATTAGTGTGCGCTTAATCGGTTAGCGTGCCTTAGTAAAAGGACCCGTTAGAGCATCGTTACAAGAATCAGGGTCTATGTCTACAATAGTGGCCAGTCCAGGTCACAAATACCTGGCAGATAACAAAAGTAGGTCTATTTCTCATAGTTCATTTCCAGAGATAAACAATAGCTCTCCCAGATCTATCTGGCTAACTATTTTTATTATTGTTTATATAATTAAAAAAAAAAAAATAGAAAAGTAAACAAGCTACAAACTTGTATAGAAAATGATTACAATTTGAAAAAAAAAAATACATTTGAAAAATGTACATTAAGGTAACTTATAAATCCCTGATCATTGCTTAGTCCTAAAAAAATAAGGGGAGTGCCATATATAATTCCATGCAAATAATAAAGAAGAAACTGGTATGCATTATTCCTAGGCATTACAATATGCAGCTGTTTACTTTACAGAGTAAAAATAATAGGAAGTGAAGGAAACCTTAGGGTAACTAGCTTTCTTGCTGTGAAGCAAACTAACTGTTGAGGATCATGGAAAACAAACTTACGAGGGGGTACTGGAAAGTTCTCAGCCTTACCAAGAAGACACAGTTCAATCAATAATCTGAAACAATATCAAAACAAACCCCTGTTTTACTAAGGTGCGCTATGCGTTTTAGCATGCGTTTAGCGCACACTAACCGCTAATGCGTCCATAGACTAACATGCACACGTTAGCGTTTAGCGCATGGTTAGCATGTGCTAAAATTTAGCATGCGCTAAAATGCTTAGCACACCTTAGTAAAAGGAGCCCATAGACTTTTGTTTCTCTAAATTGGCACTTAACAAAATAAAATAACACTCTTTTCAGCTACAGTGGCAAAATAATGCTCAGAATATGGGAAGTTGGTTAGTTGGGCTGAGAGCGCGCGGGACAATCACGTGCGGACAAAGGAGCTCAGACCAATATGCGCAGGATGTCAGTGTGCTGGATTAAATATTAAATTTAAAGCGCTCCAAGGGTGTGTGTGGGGGAACCCCCCCCCAGTTAACTTAGAAGTATTGGTGCTCCATTGGAAAATTCAGGGGAGAAACACCCCCCCATTACAGAGGAAAGTGTAATTTTTCCCTGTTTTAGGGAAAAATTAGTTTCCTCTCTAAGTGTGTATGTGAGGGGGTTCCCCCATGGCAGTGCCAACACTTCTAAGTAAAATGAGGGGGTTCCCCCCAGACACACCCCTCAGAGTGCTTTAAATTGAACTTTTAATCTGACATTCTGACATCCTGCGCGCATTTGTCTGAGCTCCTTTGTCCGCGCGTGATTGTCTGGCGTGCTTTAGTCCCATCACCCCCCTCTCGTAGACTCCACCCATTTGTCTGCTCTATTTTGTTTGGCCCCTTTTCTTTGGAATGGCCACCCAAAACATTTGCAGCTAAGGCTCCCTCTCCAAAGTTCAAAGCTGGACTCAAAACCCATCTGTTTTCTACCGTTTTCAATACACCACTGTACTCGGCCCCAATCATCCTCTAATTCCTAAGCATATGAAGGGTCAGGTCAGGCTTATCCAAGTTTGGCCCTTGAAGGCTGCAAGCAGTCAAATGTGATCTGTATAGAATGGATGCAGTGGGCATATAAATATTTCTTATGTAGAGTCATTAGGGATATCCTGAAACCCTGGCTTGTTTGCAGCCCTCAAGGACTGAAGTTGGAAAAGCCTAGTTTAGGGTGACTAATAGTAGCTGGCAGCTATCTCCCAATCTGAACTTCCTTTTGCCCCCTTCCTCTTTTATATCCCACTCTCTTCCATACACTGATTTCCTGTTGGAATTTGTAGTCCTGTTCATTTTCTTTCTTTGGTGATCATTGGAAACTGATTTTCCATTACCCAATGAAAGGTAGTATATTAAAATCAATACACCATAAACCATTGAAGGGTAATTAACCATTCTATCAGCAATTTAGGCGCCTAACTTTAGCTTCCTCTTATAGAATTTGGCTCTTACAAAATTAAATGTATCTTCTTCAAGTTACATTTTGTTTAGCCAAATTCATAGTAATTATGTTCTTAAACCTGGCTCCATAATTTTTCTTACCACTGACATTAGCCTCACTGAGACTAGTTTCTTAGGTCATCTCTAGATCCCTTAAAAAAGAACAACAACCCTGGCATTGCATTCGTTATTCAAACCTCTACACTGCTGTGCAATGCCATTTTAGAAAAGTCATGGAAATATGAATAAAGCAGTGGTGTGCAGTCAGGGCCTTCGTGGGATTTGCCCCACCCCCTAAAGGTCCTGAGAGCACTGCTATGAATTTGATTGGTCAAGCAGGCAACAGGCAGATGCTGCTCAGCCAATCAAATTCAGATCAGTACTGTCAGAACTTTCAGGGGATTTGTAGAATCACTTTTTAGGCGTCACATAGATATCCTAATAACATCTATAATGTTATCATGTGTTAGCATAATGATGTTATTAGAATGGCAATTTTATGCTGTTTTTTACATTAAAATTCTATGCAGTAAAATGCTGGCACCACTATTATATTTTCTTTATTTATATACCACTTATATACTATGTAGTATTTAAACCAGTCTCTTTTATCATATTTCTCTTCTGTCCTAGTTGCCCAAGGAGCAGTGAGAAATTTGAACCAACAATGTCAATGTGCTAAGGCTGTAACTCTAACCACTACATCACACACACTCAGATAGTAAACTGCATGTCAATTCCAAAGCCAAGCTTATATCCTCTTGATTTACAGGCAGTCATTTCTCTAGGATAAATATCAAGCATGTACCTTCAACACTTGTCCAGTTCCTCTTTTGGCCTCTGTGTTCCTCAATGAAAGCACATGGAAAAAAAAAAAAAAAAAAAAAAAATATATATATATATATATATATATATATATATATATATATATTGCATCCTTTATTTTTTGGTGGAAAGAGAACTCGTTAATTGGGCTTATTATTTACTTTATTTGGAAGCCTAAGTCGATGGACATCCACATTGTGGATGCCTAAAGTTAAATGTCCTTTACAGAACCTACCCCAAACAGTCCAAAGGAATATGCCGTAACAGCACTTAATCATGATTTACAGGTGGTCTAAGTCTCAACTTACATTTTGCATTGCCTGTACCTCAATGTGCTCTCCAGAATAGAGGATGGACATAGAAAATACTGTACTGTCCATGACATGCTCCCATGCCTCTCCAACATGCCTCCACCAGTCCTAGACATTTTAGTGGCTTATACGTTTTGTCCTGCCATTTTTGTAAAATGCCAGTTTATATATTTTGGCTGCAAAAACTTAGAGTATGCCATGACTTAGATGTTTAAAGAGTGAATAATGTTTTTAAAATAGCCATCATTGTTTCTAGATAATTATGCATAGAGATAATTATCATGACTTTACCATAAATTTCCTTTTACAGCATTCCAGGCCTCCTGATTCTAAAATCTGCAAAATTGTGCATGCAAGTTATAGAATAGCTCCTAGTGTAATTGTTTAAATGAACATTAATTGGCTTTAACTGCCAATAATGATCCTCAAGAGATGTTAATTGGCACCAGTTTGCAGTTAAGTGTGTAACGGCATTTAGGTATTATTCCATGTAACTTTAAATGGAGTATTAATATGAGAGAGGCAAGGGAAGTCAGAGGCATGTCAGGCACTTATGCGCTAAGGCTATACAATACTGTCAGTTGTATGCACAACTGACAGCATTTACGCAAAAGCATTTACACAAGCCTAAAGTCTGACACTGAAATACTAACTGTAACAGCTTCAGTGCCCAATGTGCGGCGGCGGCCAAAAAACCAAATAGGATGCTAGGAATTATTAAAAAAGAGATGGTTAACAAGACTAAGAATGTTATAATGCCCCTGTATCGCTCCATAGTGCGTTCAATTCTGGTCTCCTTATCTCAAGAAAGATATAGTGGCACTAAAAAAGGTTCAAAGAAGAGCGGCCAAGATGCTAAAGGGGATGGAACTCCTCTCGTATGAAAGACTAAAACGGTTAGGGCTCTTCAGCTTGGAAAAGAGATCGCTGAGGGGAGATATGATTGAAGTCTATAAAATCCTGAGCGAAGTAGAACGGGTACAAGTGGATTGATTTTTCAATCCATCAAAAATTACAAAGACTAGGGGATACTCGATGAAGTTACAGGGAAATTCTTTTAAAACCAATTGGAGGAAATTTATTTTCACTCAGAGAATAGTTAAGCTCTGGAATGCGTTGCCAGAGGTTGTGGTAAGAGCGGATAGCGTAACTGGATTTAATAAAGGTTTGGACAAGTTCCTGGAGTAAAAGCCCATAGTCTGTTATTGAGAAAGACACAGGGGAAGCCACTGCTTGCCCTGGATCGGTAGCATGGAATATTGCTACACCTTGGGTTTTGGCCAGGTACTAGTGACCTGGATTGGCCACCGTGAGAACGGGCTACTGGGCTTGATGGACCATTGGTCTGACCCAGTAAGGTTATTCTTATGTTCTTATGTTATAGAATACTTGCTTAATGCTCAATTTTTTGGCACCTAGCATTTGGCATCTTTTCTTGAATCTACCCATGGTTTCTAAAGGTCTAAGCAACAGCTTCTATCATTATAGAAAATGTCCATTGGTAAGGAAGCTGAAGCAAATATCTCTGATACCATTATTTTAGTAAGAACTTCAGTTTTAGAAAGTACTAATGATAGACAATTAAGGAGAAACAGAAAACAAAACAGAGATTATAAAACCATAGTGCTAGCCATGGAGGTAACAGCTCTGATGTTCATAGGAATTCTATGAGCGCTGAAGCTATCATCGTTGCGGCCAGTGCTAAATACTGCCTACGATTTTGATAAAGGGGGATATATGTAGGGGTTGTTTTTTTTTGTTATTTTTTTAATTATTATTTATAGAGAGGGAGAGAGAGAGAGTATAATTAAGTTGCTTTGAGGATGTGTGAAACTTTTGATTTTTCATATGTTGCACATGTAAATGTCAGCCGTTCCTGTAACCATCCCATTCCCCTCCCAAGCTCTGTCCATATTATCATCTCCCCTTGCATTTATGCCACTTATGCTTGTCCTTAAAGAATAGTGCTTAGATGTTTTGCTGCAACTTATGCATCAATGCATACTTACCCCCTCTTTTACAAAGGTGCGCTAAGCTTTTTAGCGCACACTAAATATTAGCGCCTACTAATCACACACTAAACGCTGATGCATGCATGTTATCCTATGGATACATTAGCGGTTAGTGCATGCGTTGATTTAGCGTGCGCTAAATCCACGCTAAAACGCTTACGCGTGCCTTTGTAAAAGAGGGCCTTAGGGCAACTTTTACTAAGGTGCGCTATGCGTTTTAGCGTGCACTAAATATACGCACGCGCTAAATGCTAATGCACCCATTATAAGTCTATGGATGCATTAGCGTTTAGCGCGCGCTAAAATGGCTAACGTGTCTTTGTAAAAAAGGGATTTACCTGTGAAAAAGTATTCAAAGGCAAGGAGGTAACTCCAAACTCTTGTCCATGCACTCATTTTATCAGTGCTCAATTATGGGTGCAAAAACTGGACACTGCGAAAACAAGACAGAAAGAAGATTGACTCATTTGAGCTCTGGTGCTGGAGAAGGATTTTAGGTATGCAGTGGACCACCAAAATAACTAACAAATCAATTCTGGAAGAGATCAAACCGGCTATGTCACTCGAAGCCCAAATGATGAAGTTGCGACTGTCTTATTTTGGTCACACCATCAGAAGAAAGAGATCACTGGAGAAGAACATCATGCTTGGGAAGATCGAAGGAACCTGGCAAAGAGGGTGACCTTCAACCAGATAGCTGGGCACGTTGAAAACAACCATGGGAATGATGCTGGAGGACCTTTTCGGACTAGCATAAAACCAATTTCTTTTTAGATCTGCAATCCATCAAGTTGCTAGGATTCAAATACGAGTCGATGGCACCTAACAACAACCTGTGAAAATAGCAGCATTTTGTACATTTATGTACCCAAGTGGTGTATAAACAAGGTATCCTCTTATAGAATTAGGAGAAAAATGTTTATACTAAAATATACCTAAAATCAATTGTGACAAGCATTGTGAAATACCATTCAATTACTGGAAATTAAAAACAAAATGTGATGCAAAGGTAAAGGCAAATGCATGGTGGGAGGTGAAGAATGTTTAGATCTAAATAATGTTCCAAATTTAAAAAAAAAAAAATCTGACAATGCAATAGCAGCAGAGTACAAGGTATTATGAATGCAAAGATTAGATTGTTCTATCTAGCAAGGATAATGTGAATGATAAAACCAAAAGAGTTGAGGATTTATGGAGTTCATTTTCAAAAGAAAGGAAAGATATTTTTTTAAAAATGACATAAAGGATGCTTTTCTTGCCAAATCCTTCTAATTTGCTATTTTCAAAACCTATTTTCTAGAAGAGTATCTATGCTATTTATCTGCAATTCATCTAAATCTGAAGGGGGGGGGTGTTAGAGGCATGGTGTGGGTGAGACTAGAAAGAAGGCTGCGGCGTTTTGCAGTGCTTCAAAGATTCGAAGCAACATTTTGGTTGTTTGGTATAAGATCTTGGTCACTTCATTGTACACCCAAAGACTCCTAAGACTCCTGATGCAGGCCGGGTAGGCCGAAACATGTACATGTCGAGTCATTGAGTCACTGTATGAATTTACACAACTTTGGATGAATAAAGGCATTTGGATCTATCAGATGAGTTGAAAGACACTTTTTTGTGCACCATTCTGATTGGACAATTCCACTTTGGTTTTGCTCTTTTGAGTTTTGTGGTTTTGTTTCTCCTATTCTTTTGTGGGTGAGACTAGGGCAGGATTAACGGCCTCTTTTACAAAGCCCTGCTAGCGGCTGCTATGCGGCAACAGCCCCGAAGCCCTTTAAATCTCTATGGGCTTCGGGGCCGTTAGCGCAGCACAGCCGCTAGCACAGCTTTATAAAAGAGGCCGTAAGACTTGACATTTTTTTGCCATAATTAAATATTTTAGAATATGTCCAGGGCACAATTTGGATGTTTGGGGCTAGACCTATTTTAACAACAAAGTTCCAAAAGGTGGCCAGATGACCACTGAGTGGAAGTAGGCATGACTGACCACACTCTCCCAGTGGTCACTGGACTCCTCCCACCCCAAAGATGTAAATGAAACAGTAGATACCTGCCTGTATGCCAGTAGCAAATGTTATGATCAGTCCTTGTAGAACAGCAAGCAGGTGTCTGGAATAAGTTGTTGGTCAGTGCAATGGACTACAGAGAAGGGGACCCAGCCCATATCCCACTCTAACTACTACACTTGTGGTGGAAGGTGTGAGCTCACCAAACCCACAAAACATCTACTGTACCCTCATATAGGTAAAACCTGTAGTCATAAGGGCTATTGTTATGGTATACAGATGGATATAGTAGGTGTTTGGTGGGTTTTGGAGGATTCACCATACATTATAAAGGGGTTATGGAAAGGCAAACTGGGAAAATCCCTTCTCTTCAGAATCACAGGTCTTTGGAACGACCTTACTACCCCGCTGCGGAACCTGGGCTCCCTCCAATTATTCCACAAGCAACTGAAAACCTGCCTGGGATCTCGGCGGTTTCCATACAGCAAACATATATACTGTAATTACACATAAGACTTACAATCGACAAATCATTTACATCATCTTGGAACAATAATTCCATATTTCTTAACAAATAAGAAAATACAACCTGGGAAATCCTAACTCAATATTAATATATATATATATATATATGTATAATATTAATAATTATATATATATATATATATATATATATATATATAAATAGAAATAATATATATATATAATAATAATAATAACAATATTAATATATATATATATAATATATATATATATATATAATATATCTATCTATCTATCTATATATTAATATTGAGGTATTCAATATTCAAAAATGGACATTTCTGAGCCTCTGAATTTGAATGTCTTGCAGGAAATGTCAAAATTGGATATAGATGTCCTTCTCAAAAATTGCCTTCCACATCTTGTTGCACACATTAAAACATTCGCTAAACACAAATATTGCTGTGTTTTTAAAACTTTAGCACACGCTTTCTGTTTAACTTGCATTTGCTCTACTTGCACATGATATAGATCCAGGCGCGCGCTAGACCTTAACGTCAGCATTGAGCTGGCGTTAGTTCTAGAAGCGTAGCGTGGGTTTAGCGAGCGCTAAAATCCTGCATGTGCTAAAAACGCTAGTGCACCTTAGTAAAAGGAGCCCATATAGTCCCCTTTTCCAGACTCTCCAGTGTTAATCTTTCTCTTGATTGGCTGGCTGGCTGCCAATCATAACTCCTCCCTGAGGATCCCAGATCTGGCTCTGCAGATGCTTGATTCAACTCATTCTCCTCTCATCTGTGAGCTGAATTCAGCAGCTTGGTTTCCCTGGAAACCAGCTCTCAGGTTCCACCAACAGTTCCTTCTTGGTCTCTTCTTTTGTACTAAGGTGCATTTATGTTGCTTGAAACCAGTTTTATCTCATATACCGCTCTGTAGTGCAAATTAATTATCCTAGTGTAGCACATAAAAGTGAAGCATAGGACACTTTCATCTGCAAAGGCTTTTCCATGATATTCATTTAAGTGCTCATATGTTCCATTAATGTCACTCACCTGGATAGCCTGTAATTCATCTCTTCATATTAAATTGTTTGCATGACATGTAGCACTTAGCAAAACTCTATTATTATTTTTTTTTAAACCCTTTACACACTATAGTCTGTTACACAGACAGTTCTATTGTGTTTTTAAAAGTGACATTTGTTATAAGAACATAAGAAAAGCCTTACTGGGTCAGACCAATGGTCTATCCAGCCCAGTAGACCGTCTTCACAGTGGCCAATCTAGGTCACCAGTACCTGGCAAAAAATCCAAATATTAGCAACATTTCATGCTACTGATCCAGAGCAAGCAGTGGCTTCCCCCATGTCTGTCTCAATAACAGACTATGGACTTTTCTTCCAGGCAATTGTACAGTCAATGGTTTTAAGAAAGCAACAATTTTAAATAATATATATAATATCATAATAATCAATTTCATTTACCTTTCTAATACTTTAAAGAATTAATATTTATTTAACTTAAATTCTTCATTCAATCCCATTAGATCTGTGAAAACAACACTCAACCCTTAGTTAACATTAACTCCATAATAATAAAATTTACATTTAATAAAAACTCATATCACCTCACCCTAGTTAATAATTAAATCTACTTTGCAGTCCTTATGGTTAAACTCCAAGATTCAAATAGGCGGTGCTGGGATCGCTTGGAAGAATTGGATGCTGGCAGGTATTCGGATATTAGATGATGTTATGCCTAATGGAAATCTGCTTGATTTTTCACAGTTGCAACATTCATTTGGAATTTTAAAATCTCAACAATATAGATGGTTGCCGTTGAAGCAGGCTATTCAGAGTGGGTTCCTGAATGGAAAACTTTAAAAACTTATTTTAGCTTGCAAATCCTTTGCTACCAAACTGGTCCTCGACATGGCAGCTGGGCTTCAACGCTAAGAAATGTAAGGTCATGCATCTCGGCTGCGGAAATCCATGCAAAACTTACACCTTGAATGGAGAAACACTAGCTAGGTCTTCAGAAGAATGGGACTTGGGAGTAATCGTCAGTGCAGACATGAAGGCTGCCAAACAAGTGGAGCAGGCCTCATCCAAGGCAAGACAAATGTTGGGATGTATGAATAGAGGCTTCATCAGTCGCAAACCTGAAGTCATAATGCCGCTCTACAGAACCATGGTGAGACCTCACCTAGAATACTGTGTGCAATTTTGGAGACCGCACTACCAAAAAGATGTGCTTCGAGCTGAATCGGTCCAGCGAATGGCCACTAGAATGGTCTCCGGACTCAAGAGTCTCCCATACGAGGAAAGACTGGACAAACTGCAGCTCTACACTCTTGAGGAGCGTAGAGAAAGGGGAGACATGATTGAGACATTTAAGTACATCACAGGTCGTGTCGAGGCGGAAAGCGATATATTCTTCCCCAGGGGACCCTCGGTCACAAGGGGGCACCCGCTCAAACTCAGAGGAGGGAAATTTAATGGTGACACCAGGAAGTATTTCTTCACAGAAAGGGTAGTAGATCACTGGAACAAACTTCCGGTGCAGGTGGTCAAGGCCACCAGCGTGCTCGACTTTAAAAATAAATGGGACATCCAGTGGGATCCCTACGGGGGTCGAGCTAAGGAATTGGGTCATTAGCACTCAGACTTGATGGGGTGGGTCAGAAGAGTGGGCAGATTTGATGGGCTGTAGCCCTTTTCTGCCGTCATATTTCTATGTTTCTATGTTTAAACTGATCTAATAGGACATTTCTGGATTTTTGAATAAAAAGCCAAAAAATAGTCTTAGAGACATCTGGAGCATCGAGATAAAACAGTATATTTCTGTGTCTCGCTGGCCACAAATTTGGACTTGGAGGTTGAGATGTACAAAGTCAGAATCTATGAGACAAACATGGTTATTTTTGTTACATAGGATTTTCTGGACCCCAGTTAGATTGAATAAATTAGATAGCTCTAAATCTAATAGATATTGGCACTGTCATATTGATATAGGGACTTTGGATAAAAACATAGAAACATAGAGTATGACGGCAGAAAAGGGCCGGCAGCCCACTCAAGAACCCTCCCTCCTTTGAGAATCCATCTTTTAAGTATAACTCTGTAGCAACCCCGCCTGTTTGTCCCATCGTCTCTTGAAGTCGAGCAGGTTACTCTGGCATGGAAGACCATTCCATCGATCAATCACACTTTCAGTGAAGAAGTATTTTCTAGTGTCACCATGAAATCTTCCCCCTTAAGATTTAGCGGATGCTATATTTTTACCTGTTTATATTTATATTTTGGAAGTCAATTTGGGGACAAATAAATTTAGTTTTAGATTCAGATGTTCCACTATCATATTAGGATATAATCTGTGGAACGATGTTACATGTGAAACCCATTCTAGATCAATATAAGAGTCATTTATTTATGATCCTGACAGGAATAGCCATTCAATTGATTACGAGTAACTGGAAAAATCATGATAGATTAAGTTACACTTTTTGGTGGGTGAATGTGTGCACTACTCATAGATATGAACAAATTATTGCAGAATGGAAGGGATTTAGTGAGATATTTAATAGAGTTTGGAGCCCATTGACTAAATTTGTAAAAACATAATACAGTAGAATTACCATATCCTTCCTTCCATATCCACCCGAGGGGGGGTGGGGTGGGATGGAGGGGAGTAAATATTGGATAGTGACACCTGGGTAACTTTATTCTTCATTTATATTATAAATATTTGGGTATATTGCGCTATTGTTATATGTAAGAAACTGAATTTCTTGAATGATATCTGTGTTACCTGAACATAAATTAGTATAATGTATGTAATACCTACTGTTCTTTCATCTGTATGACACTGTTTTCGATTAAAAATCAATAAAGAAATAAAAAAAAAAAAAAGCAACAATTTTGTCACTTTCCCCTCTCATAGATTTGATATAGTTAAATGGCTTGTTTTATTTCAGTTATCTTTCCTAATTTTTATCATGAAAAAATAAAAACAAACAAGCTAGAAGAGGGTCTGTGTTGCTGAGGTAAAGGAACCTATTGGCCTACCCTTCTTTTAGAGCAGGGGTAGGGAACTCTGGTCCTCGAGAGCCATATTCCAGTCGGGTTTTCAGGATTTCCCCCAATGAATATGCATTGAAAGTAGTGCATGCAAATAGATCTCATGCATATTCTTTGAGGAAATCCTGAAAACTCGACTGGAATACGGCTCTCGAGGACTGGAGTTCCCTACCCCTGTTTTAGAGGATATTGATTTCTTCTGCTAATTGTTGGTCACTGGAATTGAAGAGCTTCAAGTCATATAAACAGTAACTATAATATAACTTCTGGATTGTTGCCATCATTAGTATTAAGATTAAGCCCATAACCGAAAGAGTTAAAAAAAACATTTTAGTGCATTAATGCCATATAAAACAAAAGTATTGACAGGAGATCTTGATACATTTTTAACACTATTGAATTATTGTTGAAGAGGATTACTTTTGTTCACACAATGTGTGCACTTTTTCTCCAACTTCTATATATTTATTTTCATGAAGAAACCAAATATTTAGGGCTCCTTTTACTAAGTTGCACTAGCGTTTTTAGCGCACGCAGCAGATTAGCGTGCGCTAACCCCGTGCTACGTGGCTAGAACGAATGTCAGCTCAATGCAGGCATTAGCGTCTAGCACGCGCGACATTGTAGCACGCGCAATTCCATGCGTTAATGCCCTAACCCAGCTTAGTAAAAGGAGCCCTTAATTTTTCCATTGTGGCCTCTGGCTTTTACTTGCATTGCCAGTGGGCCTGGAATAGGTTATCTTTTGGCCCAGGTTTTGGCTGAAATTATATTTTTTTCTGTGTAAGACTGTCGGCTCTTTTACAAAGCCGCACTAGCGGCTGCGCTGTGCTAACGGCCCCGAAGCCAATAGAGATTTAAAGGGCTTCGGGGCCGTTGCTGTGCGGCTTTGTAAAATAGGCCGTTTGAGACTCAACTTTGCAATCGCCTCTGTGGCATTTTGTGCTCTTTGAGGCCTAGCATTTTCATATTGCAACAACATCTTTTTCTTATGCTTCCAAACTTTTCTCAGCCATTCTTCCAAAGATTTCAGGATTTCAATGTAATCCTCTGAGTTGATGATCATCCTAAGTTCAAGGAAATCCATGTGAACGTTATCATTACCATCCATGTCCTAAAAGACTATAACCATGTTTTTTGTTTTTTTCTACAGAAGGTTATCTTTTGAATTTTTCCTTTGTAGATGATGTAATAATGATAAGCCTATAGTTTTATAAACTGTTACAACCTTCTGAAAAAATTGCTGATAGATCACAAATCTTGAATCTTCGTTCTGCAGTCAGCATGCCAGGAACCCATTTTGCACAAAACTTTCAATATCCAAAATTATCAATAGTATAACTCACACCTAATCCCTCAGGTATCTAATAAATAAACTGAGGGCTCCAAAGTGGCAGACTGGGTCATGAACTGGTTGAGTGGAAGGCGAAAGAGGGTAGTGGTCAATGAAGATTGCTCTGAGGAAAGGGATGTTGCCAGTGAAGTGCTGCAAGGTTCAGCTCTTGGGCCTATTCTTTTTAACATTTGTAAGTGATATTGCTGAAGGGTTGAGTGGTAAGATTTGCCTCTTTGTGGATGATACCAAAACCTGCAAAAGAATAGACACCCTTGATTATGTGGATAACATAAGGAAGGATTTAGCAAAGCTTGAGAAATGGTCCAGAATTTGGCAGCTAAGATTGAATGCTAACCAAAAATGCAAGGTCATGCAAAAACCCAAGGGAACAGTACAGTTTAAGGGGTAAAGAACTTTTGTGCACGAAAGAGGAGGAGGACTTGGGTGTGATTGTATGTGATGATCTTAAGGTGGCCAAATAGGTTGAAAAGGCAACAGTGAAAATTAGAAGGATTTTGGGGTAAATAGGGAGAGGAAAAAGGAGATATTGATGCCTCTGTATAAGGCTCTGGTGAGATTTCATTTAGAATATTGTGTACAATTCTTGAAACCACACCTTCTAAAAGAAATAAACAGGATGGAGTTGGTCCAGAGATAGGCTACTAAAATGATTGCTGGTCTTCATCATAAGGTGTATAGGGACAGACTTAAAGATCTCAATATGTACACTTTGGAGGCGAGATGGGAGAGGGAAGATATGATAGAGACATTTAAATCTGAAAAAATATACTCAATGTTATTAACCTAGTGGTGAAGTTACCCACTGAAACACATTTACTAATAGTGGAGAAAAAGCCTCAACTGCATTAAAACATGCTTTCAATATCAGATGGCAATCCAACAGGGTTATATGCCAGTCAGATTCTGTCTCATAGGCAAAAAACTCCACAAAGTACAAAATGTTATTTTCAAAATGGGTTAACCAACACCATTGAGCACAAGAAAACAAAAGAAGAACGTTCAAAAGTACAGGAAAAAATGCTTCACTTATCTTTACTAGCTGATATCCTTTTGAGTGATTTTCTGATGGTCTTTTATGGCTTTGTCAATCTTTCTATAAGAGACCCATCCATTGCTGCTACCAGTCATCTACTTTGTTTTGAATTACACAAATCAGCCCTTTCTGGACCACAATCTTTGCATGTTTTGGTCCCAGCAATGCACAGTTCTCACATCAACAGTCATTACCATGCTCAAGCTGCATGCGATGGTGAATTTCAATTAGAGAAACTTTTTCAACCGTCAAATGTTGCTTAAATCAAACCGATGCATGCTCACTGTGCACTTTCATTTCTCATGTAATAGCAGAAATGATTCTTCACACTGACAGTTCTTGCCATATGAGCTGAAATAAGAAATTTAAAAGAACAAGCAAACACATGTAGCGCCTCCATGCTGCCATCTCTTGAATAATTAGGGAGCAAGGAGAAATTACTTTTCATTCAACATTTGTATTTCCAGCTACCCATAATTCCTCTTTCTGAGCATGGAATCCTTCTTAATCCCCAAAGATGCTCCCTTGGCATTACTCTAACGTCTTCCAACTGTTGGCTTCCTAACTCTCCACCCCTTGCTAAAGGAATATGACCTTAAAAGGTTTAAGTATAACTCACTTTTCTTCAAGAAGCTTGGTGGCAGCTACTGCCTTTTTCTTGATCTTGTCTAAGAAATATCTTGCTTTGTATAACAGCTGCAGACACAAAGGCTGTTTAAACAAAGATTGGACAGTCCTCACTGGGAAACTATCTTTCCCTGTAATATGTCAGTCCCCACACCAATACCTGTCTCCACCTGAGTCTTGCTGGCTCTGGAAATCTTTCTTGTTCTTTTTCTAAGTTTCCAGTGCTCCCTGGGTATCTGGCTTCTATCCTTCCCAATACAACTACCTAGTACTGATGAAGAGAATTATTGGCCCTGAGAGGCTCCTTTCCTCTCAGGCCTCAGTTATTTCTCCTAGACCTGCTTCAAGCCCCTAGCACAACTGTCTTCCTTAGGGTGGAGATGTTCTCTCTCTCATGGACCTGCTTCTTTCCCTCACCATCTCACTTTTCATTTAAACAAATATCCCTTTATATAATTTGTTCAACAAGCAGTTAGGGCCAGATAGTGCAGCCAGTAACCCTGATAGCCTGGAATGGATCTCCTTAATGAAAGCAGCTGGTCTTCTGCTGAGTCGCTACTCTTCCTCCAAGGCTTCCCACCCAGCCTGGGGCTGCTGACCTCATGTCCCATTGCTTTGAGGGATTTGTGGTCCAAAACATCTTAAAGGAAAATGTATACTTCTTCTCTTAAAGTGGAGATAAATGCACTATAATTTAAGTCATCCCCTTTTCCCTGATCAGCGAATCATAGCCCCATGGCACAGAATGTACATTGAAGTTCTGCCCCAGCTCTTCCTGGTCAATGCCTTCAGGAATAGCTAAGGGTAGATCATGTATAAAAACATGCATTTTTGTAGTGCATCTATATTTATGCATGTGGAGGAGCATAATCGAAAAGAACGTCTAAGTCCATTTACGTCTTTATCGCAAGTCGTCCAAAGTTAAAAAGAGCCTAAGACACATTTTCAAAAGATACGTCCAACTTTTTTTTACTTTTGAAAATCGTCTAATTATACGTCCTGCTGATCTGATCGTCCAAGCCACTAAATCGTCTATCTTTATACCACATTTCCGTCCAAGTCCAAAACGCCTAGAACAAGCCCTGTTGGACGTGGGAGGGGTCTGCAAAGTGATGGATTGCACACCCAGACATGCCACTTAAATAGTGGGGTACCTTACAGGGCACTGCTGTGAACTTCACAAAAAGGGTGTCATGGCTTCTCCTCACTACAGCTCCCTTACAGGTGGCGGTGAGCCCCCCAAACCATCTCCAAAATTCCCTAGACCCACTTATCTACCAACCCAATAGCCCGTATGGCTGCAGGAGCCACTTATAGGCCAGTAAAAAAGGGTTTTGGGGGTGTATAGGGCAGTGCACATATTTCAGTATCAATGCAGTGATTACAGGGGCTTATGGCGTGGGTCCTCCTCTCCATGGGTCCCTAACCCACCCCCAAGACAACTTACGCTGCCTCTGGACAGGACGACTAGGCTTTCCTATGCCAGATGGCCAAGTGATGATGGTCTGGAGGCTGAAATTTGAAGTTGTGAATAAAATTTTTATGGGGGTGGGGGAGTTGGTGATCACTGGGGTAGTGTGTGGGGGTCTGTGTTATGTGTTTGCAGTGCTTATCTGGTGAGTTTAGTTGGGTTTTTGTAACTTAGACCATGTTTTACATGGTCTAAGTCACAACGTCCAAGTTCCATCTAGGCTCTGTTGTTAAACTTTCGGTTATAAATGCTGTATGACTAAGTCTAAGCCGGCCCACATCCCGCCCAACTCCTGCCCTCAACATGCCTCCCGAAACACTCCATTTAGCTTTGGACATTGAGCGGCACTATGAAGGCCTAGGTCATTTTTAAATACATCCATAACCCGGTTTTATTATTGGCGCTTGGATGTTTGTGAGAAATGTTCGTCCAAGTGCCGACTTAGGCCGGTTTTTGGACGTTTTTCTCTTTCGATTATGAGCCCCATACTGTATATCAAAGGCATTCTACTGTAAGAATAATTTTCCACACAAGCTTTATATGTGCAAAATATTTTATAAAATAAACTAGCTGATGACCCGGCGTTGCACGGGTATTTAATTATAGCAATAACACTGTAAATGGATTCAAATAAAGATACTTTATAGTGGTGAATGAAATTATTGTTTTACAGCTTAATAAAAAGTACAATATTCAAATTATAATGTGAAATATTTGACAAAATGAATACAATACAACTAACGCAAAACGTGATTATAAACAAAATTTTTAGTTTCTCCTCCAGGAGCAAGAACATATAAATTGATGGGGGAACCCACCCTTGAGCAAGCAACATAGAGTTGTGGGCCGAGAGACCCCCAGAACATATCACCCCAGGTAGTGAGGGATCTGCATACCAAGTTTCGTTCAAATCGGTCAAGTCGTTTTTGAATTACTGTGAGAATGGCAGCTTTTTACATTTTTTCCATTGACATGAATGGGTGATATCTGATTTTCTATTTGTAGCTCCGCCCACGTGTGAAGGAGGGCCGCAAGAACCCCAGAACATATCAGCCCAGGTAGTGAGGGACCTGCATACAAAGTTTCGTTCAAATCGGTCAAGCCGTTTTTGAATTACTGTGAGAATGGCAGCTTTTTACATATTTTCCATTGACATGAATGGGTGAAATCTGATTTTCTGTTTGTAGCTCCGCCCACGTGTGCAGGTGGGCCGCGAGACCCCCAGAACATATCACCCCAGGTAGTGAGGGATCTGCATACCAAGTTTCGTTCAAATCGGTCAAGCCATTTTTGCGTGATCGCGGCACATACACACATACATACCTCCGATTTTATATATATAGATTCTATGTGGGCAGAATTATGATGCATCCATTTGTGTTATAAAATATACTCGTAGCCACATAAATGTAGGTGGAAAAATTACACCTGCCTCGAAACAGATGCATCTTTGGGCGGGAACTTTGGGGACACTATTTCACAAAGGCACATGTTTTATCCTAATAAAAAAGGTATAACATATGCACTTATGTGATTTCACATCTTAGGTTCCTTGTTACAATATTATCTTCAAGTCTGTGTACAAAATAGTCACTTATTTTCATATGTGTATATTTTTTCTAGGAATGTAGTTTCCACAGACCTGTTAAAATTCACTACAGCTTATAGTGTCAATGTTTATTTTGCAAACACATCCTTTATTGAAAATGTACTTATTATCAGCTTTAAGACTTTCAATCCACAAAGACTTCCATCTGGGAGCAATTAGATAAAGAAGGTTGGTTGTTCTATTTTAAAGCCATACCTTTTCCATAATAAGGGGTCATTTCATAAATAATGCATACTATATTTTTAAATTTACATGTTTTATTATTTTTCAAGTATTTCTTTACAATCCTTCAATATGGTCTCCCTGTTTTAAAATGACTGAGTCCCAACATCTGGGAAGCTTCATTATTCTATCCAAGACACCGCTTTAGTTCAATTGCTGAATAGCTCGGGTACCAGCGGAAGAAAGCTCTTCCAGAGATGCAGAACAATGTCCACACATCTAATTAACAGGAGTGGCCTTTGATATCTGGCCAATTGGAGTGCTAGGCCACTCCAACTGCATCCCAGAATTCACTGGGAAGGAGGCTGAAGACTTCGGTTTGCCCAGGAGCCTAAGCCCCCTTCTATGGGGGGGGCATCTTAAGTATCTGGGCCATTCATAGCCTTAAGCCCTTCCCTGGTGCATCCCAGAATGCATGGGAAGGGGAGGGCCCACCATTTTGGAAGAGGCAGACCTGCTGGCAGGAGGGAGTGGACATCCCTTTTGTTGGCCATCTCCTTAAGGTACAGGGGGTTCGGGAGGTGTCAGGAGCGATGTTGGAGTGTGAGGGAGTGTTGGGGGTGTTGGGGAGTGTTGTGAAATATCTTGTGGATGTTGAGGAGTATTTATAAGTGTTGGTGGGTGTTGAGGAGTGTCAGGTGGGTGTTGGGGAGTGTCAGCTGAGCTTTGGGAATATTAGGGGTTTGGGAAATTGATGGGGTCAGTACTTGTGGATGTGGACAGTGGCAGGTAAGGGTTTGGGAGTGGCAGCAGGAGGGAGTGGGCATCCCTCTTGCCAACCGATTTCGTGTGGGGGGGCTGGTTCCCTTCTGCAGCCACTCAGCTGATTGCAGCAGGGAGATTCCTTGTGGAGATTAGCTCAGCAGCCATGTCTATTTGAATTGTAGACCAGCTTTTTGTTGGCCTACATTTCAAGTGTATATTATGACCCTAGGGAGACCCCTAGGGCTGCTTATGCTCTCCCAAGGCCACTTCCAGGTTAAACTATACCCACACCCAGCCTTGGATGAGCTTAAGCATCCCTAGGCGCCTCCCTATTCCAGCAACAGTGTAGGCGGCCTGCCACGGGGTTTGTTTTTTTCAGAAAACGTATGTCCCAATTGGCTAGTTAGATAGCGGTAGGACACCTACCGCTGTCTACAATTGGGACACCAAAGCAAAATTTGCCCAAAAGCTAAATACTTGATTCCCTATATCAGAAGCAATAGCATCTTTCAAATTTATATCTGCTCCTAGGAATTTCTAAGTTAGAGACAGCTGATCATTTTGTGCAGCTCTCCTCTGGATGAATTATGGGAAATTTCCCCTTCATCCCTCAGCAAAAGCAATATTGACAAAGCATTTTGGTCCCTGTGACAGCTTCAGGAAACATACATAGACAGAAATATTTTTAAATGGCTTCCTGAAGTGTTTATGTCATTTTGAAAAGTTGTCAATCCAAGAATAGAATGACGTGAATATGGTTCAATGATCTGAAACAATGTCAAAACATAAATGATATTTCTGCAAATTAGCACTTAACAAAATAAGGAAACACTCTTTTCAGCTACAGTAGTAAAATAACGCTAATTTAGGAAGTTAGTTGGTTGGGCTGAAAGGTTTTCAGGACCCCCTCATATATTGAAAAATGTATAAAGCCATTGAATGTAATCATAAGAACATAAGAATTGCCGCTGCTGAGTCAGACCAGTGGGCCATCCTGCCCAGCAGTTCGCTCACGTGGCGGCCCCCAGGTGAAAGACCAGTGCTCTAAAATGAGTCCAGCCTCACCTGTGTACGACCCGGTTTAGCAGGAACTTGTCCAGCTTGGTCTTGAAACCCTGGAGAGTGTTTTCCTCTACATCACACCCCGGAAGAGCGTTCCAGCTCTCCACCACTCTCTGGGTGAAGAAGAACTTCCTTACGTTTGTATGGAAACTATAGAGAGTGCCATCTCGTTCTCCCTACCTTTGAGAGTGTGAACAGTCTGTCTTTTTCTACTAAGTCTATTCCCTTCAGTATTTTGAATGTTTTGATCATGTCCTCTCTCAGTTTTCTCTTTTCAAGGGAGAAGAGGTCCAGTTTTTCTAATCTCTAACTGTACGGCAACTCCTCCAGCCCCTTAACCATTCTACAATTTTTGCGAATGGTCAGGCCTTCCCTATTGAAGATTCCATAAAAATTCTGGACCTACACCTTACCCTAAATGTACACACGGACTTTTTGGTTAGGAAATGCTTCTCAATCTTATGGAAACTCAGAACCATCAGAAAATATTTTGACGCAGTATCATTCCGCCTATTGGTTCAATCTTCCATTCTAAGCACACTTGAATACTGCAACATCATTTATTTAGGTACCTTCAAAAAAAATCTACAAAGACTCCGAATCATTCAAAATTCAGTGGTTTGACTGATTTTGGGGTTGAGAAAATGGGAACACATCAGTCCCTACTATCAAAATCTTCACTGGCTGCCCTTGCAAGCACGAGTTTTGTTCAAATTTTTTTGCCTTTGCTATAAATCAATTTTTGGCCTGGCCCCTATGTATCTGGTTTCTCAATTTAATCTGGACAGTTCCATTAGGTCCACAGCAGAATTCATTTGTTCTCCTTGCCATCGTTAAAGGACTGCCGCTACAATAGATTCCTGGACAGAACTCTCGCCTCCCAGGCAGGTAAATGGAACGACTGGCTGGCTAACATCATCAACTAGTCCTCATCTTACCTCAATTTTAGAAAATCAATAAAAATGAATTTGTTTAACCGATTGTAACCTATGAATCTAGTGTATCACTCCTCCCAACCTGTACCTTATTTCCGATGACTTTGCATTGTAACTTCTTCGACTTTGTATTGTAACTACTTCGATGACTTTGAATTGTAACTCCTTCGCTGATTGTCCAGCGCCTCTTGTTGTAAACCGCCTCGAACTATAATGGCTTTGGCAGTATGTAAAAATTAATTTATTATTATTATTATTATTCTCTGAACCCCTTTTGAGTAGCACCATGTCTTTTTTCATGTACGGCGACCAGTGCTGGATGTAGTACTCTAGGTGAGGGCGCACCATGGCCCGGTACAATGGCATGATAACCTTCTCTGATCTGTTCGTGATACCCTTCTTTGTCATTCCTAGCATTCTGTTCGCCCTTTTTGCCGCCGTAGCACATTGTGCAGACAGCTTCATCGACTTGTTGATCAGAACTCCCAAGTCTATTTCCTGAGAGGTCTCTCCAAGTACCGCCCTGGACATCCTGTATTTGTGCATGAGATTTTTGTTACCGACATGCATCACTTTACACTTATCCATGTTGACCCTCATTTGCCATGTTGCTGCCCCTTTCTCGAGCTTGATTATGTCACTTTGTAGATCTTCGCAATCCCCTTGTGTCTTCACTACTCTGAATAACTTTGTATCGTCTGCAAACTTAATCACCTCACTCATACCAATGTCCAGATCGTACACATCCATTCCTCAATGTACAACATTTTAAATAGAGTCTAGATCATTAATTTGTGTTTTAAAACACTAGAACTTGAGTTATTCTAACCTTGGTCCCTGTTTCTATATAAAGGTGGACCACTATAAAACAACATTTTTGCTGATCTTTATCAAGTACATCAATTCTGCAGTTCCTTTTTTGAGATTTCGTTGTTTGACATTTACTGCAGACTAGTTGAATTCTTTCTTTGGTGACTTTGATATTCTGACCCAGACATCACAATTCCAGTTTGTATTTTTTTTTTAAGTCCTCCTCTAAATCAATTTAGGCCCTCTTTTACTAAGGTGCGCTGCTAATCTATGGACACATTAGCGTTTAGCGCGCACTAATCAGTTAGCGCACCTTAGTAAAAGTTTCAAGTTTATTAAAAATTTGATTAATCGCTTATTCAAAATTCTAAGCAATGTACAAAAAAATAGTAAGATTACAAATTTCTGGGGGAAACAAAACAAACGAAAAAAACTAAACTGACAAAAGGAAGAAATGGGGAAAAAATACAAGTTGTTGATAGTAAATAAGACAAGTAGGGGGGAAAAAAAAACAATAGGAAGGATGAGAGCGGTGGGATTCAAATAAGTTGGGAAATAGGATTCAATTGAGGCTCCTAACCTAGCTTTCTAGCTGTCAAATGTATCACATGCCCACCAAAAATCATGAGAACGGCCCCCCCCCATTTTAAAGCAAAAATGATGACATGGGTTAATTACCTATTATCCAAAGGTAACTTCCCATCGGAGCAGGGTCAAATAATGATCACCCCAATTTTAAAAAATGAGAAAGAACCACCAAACTCCCCTTCTAATTATAGGCCGATCGCCAGTATCCCCCTATTTACCAAAATAGCGGAAGGGCTGGTAAAAGCGGAACTTTCCGCATACCTTGAAAAATTTAACATTCTAAGTGACAACCAATCAGGATTTCGGGCGGACCACAGCACTGAAACCATCATAGCCTCCCTTCTCGACCACCTCCTCACACTCTTCAGTCAAGGCTCAAGTGCCCTGATCATACAACTCGACCTGAGCAGTGCTTTTGACCTGGTCGACCACACCATTCTCCTGGAATGCCTAGCGCACATAGGCATCTCAGACCAGGTCCTCAATTGGTTTCAGGGGTTCCTACAAAATAGATCATACAAGGTACTCAAGAATAACTCTTTCTCATACTGCTGGGATAACACCTGCGGGGTCCCACAGGGCTCCCCCCTATCCCCCATCCTATTCAACATTTACCTTGCCTCACTAGGTAAACTCCTACACAACCTAAATCTCAAATTCTTCATTTATGCAGACGATATCACAATAACCATTCCATTAACCAACTTTTCACAAGAACTACTCGACCACATCTCAAACACTCTCAACCAGATAGAACTCTGGATGCTTTCATTCAGACTGAAATTAAACCCAGACAAAACAAAATTTTTTCTAGCCTCCCCCAAAGATAAAATTAAGGAAACCACAATTCAACTAAAAGGAAAGACCTTCCCCCTTGATCCGACCATAAAAATTCTGGGAGTCACGCTGGACAAAAACTTATCTCTAGACAACCATACCGACCTCATAATTAGGAAAAGCTTCTCGGTACTTTGGAAACTCCGCACCATAAAAAAACACTTCTATGACAATGCATTCCGCCTACTTGTACAATCCTCCATCCTCAGCATCCTCGACTATTGCAATATCATCTACCTTAACGCCACTAAGAAAACTACCAGGAGACTAAAAACAGTCCAAAATACCGCGGTGCGCCTCATCTTTGGCCTAAAGAAATGGGAACATGTCACCCCTTTCTATCACCAACTACACTGGCTACCATTTGAATCTAGAATTCTTTTTAAATTTGCATGCTTCTGCTACAAATCGGTTAACGGCTCCTCCCCAAGTTACATAAACACACACTTTAACCTCTACTGCAGCAACAGGACATCACGGAGAACTCAATTGTTCGCCTTCCCTTCGCCTAAACACTGCCCTCTCAAAAGATTCCTGGATAGAACTTTTGCCTTCCAAGCAGCCAAGTCGAACCCATGGCTAGCTCAGATGATACTCGAGACCCCCACTTACCTATCATTCAGAAAACTACTAAAAACGTACCTTTTCAGCAAACACGACCCTTAATAACCCATTCACCTCACATGACACTTACCCCACCGCTGCCCCCTTCCTCCTTCACCAGTCCCTCCCTCCCCCACTCTCTACCTCCCCTACCTAGCTCGGTCAAACCTGCAATTTCTGTAATATTGATGTAAACCTGCCCTCTTTGCAGACAGTTAAGAATCGCTGTAACTTCACGGCTGACTGCGACAAATCACTGTAATTTATCGTAATTCAGCCTGCAATTTTCTGTCAAAAATTCTTCTAATTATGCTGTAAATCTGCTTCTAATTTTGTAAACCTACTTCTAATTTTGTTGTAAATCTGCTATTCAACGCTGTAAATCTGCTTCTAATTTTGTAAATCTACCTCTAATTTTGTTGTAAATCTGCTATTCAATGCAGATCATTTGCTAATTGATGTAAACCGCCTAGAACTCACTGGGTATGGCGGTATATAAGAATAAAGAATAATAATAATAATAATAATAAATAGAAAGCATTTTAACTTGCTCTTGAATCTATCTAGGTTACGTTCTTCCCTTAAATGAATAGAGGGGGCTAGTGTTCTGTAAGGTACATTTATGAACTGAATGTATGTGTATGAATGGGCATTTTATTAATTAGTGTTTGATTTTCATTTTCAGCTATATTTGATTCCTAGGAGATGATCTATTTGTAGCTCTGTTGCTTGCCTGTAATAGGAATTTATAGCTAACTATTCTTATAGCCCGTTACATTAACGGGTGCTAGAATATATGTGCGTGTGTCTCTCTATTTCTTTCTCTCTCTCTCCTTAGCCGCTTTCTTTCTTTCTGTCTTTCTTTTTCCTTAGCTGTCCATCACCACCCCTTGCCTGCTCCCCCTGTCCATTTTCCCTTCCTTTTACCTCCCCTGTGTCCACCACCACCCCTTCACAGCTCTCCTTATGCAGCAGCAGCCCTTCTCCCTTTGTTTTACCTCCCCCCTGTCCAGCAGCACCTTCCTTCTCCCCCTGTCCAACATTAGGCCTCCGTTCCTTTTTCTTCACCCCCCTGTCCATCAGCACCTCTTTCCTTCTCCCCCTGTCCAGCAGTAGGCGTCCCTTCCTTTTTCTCCCCCCTCCTCCTTCTTATCCCTATGATACACTTACCTTGCTCTGCCTCTGATCAGAGGCTCCCAACAGCCGCCCAGTTGCACCCATTGGAAAACTTCCCTCTGCGGCATCCCGCACCCCTCCTGACACGACTCCCGCTATCTTTCTTTCTGTCTGTCTCTGTTCCTGGCCCCTTTGTCTGTTTGTCTTTCTGTATATCTCCCTGCCCCTGTGTCTTTCTTCTTTTCTTTCTGTGTCCCTTCCTCCCTCTGTCTGTCTGTCTGAAGCAGCATTCCCTCCCCCCACACCAGTTCCCTGTGCACCTGCCCCTGTGTCTTTCTTCTTGTCTTTCTGTCTCCCTTCCTCCCTCTGTCTGTCTGTCCAAAGCAGCATTCCTTCCCCCTCCATTTCCCTCCCCCCACACCAGTTCCCTGTGCACCTTCCCCTGTGTCTTTCTTCTTGTAGCATTTCCTCTACCCCCTTTCCCTTCCCACAGTCGCGACTACAAACGCGGGCCCGAGTCCTTTGCCGCCGCCCCCCCTTCCCTTCCCTTACCGCGGGCCCGACTGGCGATTTAAGCAGCGTGTCAGCAGTCTTCACACGCTGCTTTGGGTCCTTCTACTGCCCTGATTTACTCTGGATATGACACTATTTTTAGAGTTTTGTAATAAGTAGACATAAAATGACAAGCACTCAAATGCATACATTAAAAATTTGTGTCTCACAGAGGCCTATTCAGAAAGGATATTTTTTTCTTGTCCTACAGTTATGTTAGTCAGTGGGTAAATACAGTGGTACCTTGGAATTCGAATGCCCAGAACTCGAATGACTTGGAATCCAAACTTTATTTTGTAGTAAATTTTGTCTTGGAATTCAAACTCTGCTTTGGAATCCGAACGCCCTGCACATTGTATGTGTGTGTTTGTGCCCCAGAATCTGAATGCTGCTTTAAAATATTTGTTAATATTTTACCTTAAAATCCAGTGTATTTCCTGTTAAAATTTGAGTTTGTGGGACCCAGGAACGGATTAATCCAGTTTCTATTATTTTCAATGGGCAAAAATGTCTTGAAACTCAAACACTTTGGAACTCGAACAGGGTCTGGAACGGATTAAGTTCGGATTCCAAGGTATCACTGTACACCCTATGATCAATGAATACAAACACACTCTAGATAATTTTTAACCATACTGTGAGTTTGTTTACAAGTACAGATGATCAGAAAGATGCATTCTTTTAAAAAATTAAAAATCTAATTGCAAAGAAAAAAAAAGAGAAATATCTTTTCTTCAATGGTAAATGATAGTCTGGAATTATAATAAATATAAAACTTATGATTATAGAATTTAACCAAACACAGGACAATTTCTTGTCAGTTGTTAGTGGTACATCACAAACAGTTGTTCTTGTCAGTTGTTGTCAGTTCTTGTCAGTTGTTAGTGGTCTCATGTTACCGTGTTCTTGCCTGTGTTTCTTGTTGCCTGTTTATTAATTGTTCTTTTATATTGCAGAGCAGAACAGAATGCTGTTGTGTAGTGAGGAGATTCCCCGTGCCCCTTTTCTTTCTGTGCTTTGTTACAATGATATTCAGTGGCATTTGGATGTCACTGCAGGGGGCCCTTTATTCCTCAGCCAAGGTGGAGCAGCAGTGGAGAGAAAAGTTGTGGATTTCTGCAAGACTGGTTTGCGAGTTGAGGTGAAACACCTTTAGTATTGATTCCGTAAGGGACTTACAGAAGGAAGATTACCAAAGTTAAGAACCTAATCTTCCAGTGGATGTGGCTAAGTAGGGCACTTACTTGCATAACTTACAGTATTCTGCCCATGCTCAGCACACTTGTATACTCCCTTACATTTAGCACTAAGGCAGGTGTGCGTTTGTTACAGAATATCAATCTTGCGCGTCTGCGTGTATATGCTAATATTCATTAACATACACGTACAACTGGCACCTAAGTGTAGGTGTCCTGTTAAAGAATGAAGGAGTTAATGACTAATATAGATATCACAAAAATCAACTAGTCATCTATTTTTATTTTGTTTACTTTTTTTTACATTAAACTGGAGTGATACATTAAATGATTCTTTGCAAATTCAGATATATTTTAATTTGTTCAAATTATCCCCTCTATTTATTAATCTGCTAAATGCTTCAACGTCGCTCTGATGCTCATAGAATTCCTATGGGCATAGGAGCAGCGTACTACCATTAGCACTCTGGGTAAGCTCTACCGTAGCTTACCCCTCTTCCCCCCCATTTACCAAGGTGCACTATGCTTTTTAGCGCTAAACGCTAATGTGTGCATATTATCCTATGGATGCGTTAGCAGTTAGCGCACGCATTGATTTAGCACGTGCTAAATCCACGCTAAAAAGCCTAATGTGCCTTTGTAAAAGAGGGCCTATGTTACGATTGAGCTTTAACAGCCACATACTGTAGATTCCTTCAGCAAATACAACTTTCTGCTTTCATGCCTATTTGTGTAAAGTTCTTGTCAAAAGCCCAAATAGACGTTGGCTTTTACAAAGCCGCAGTAGAGGTTTCTACTGATGGCCAGCGAGGCAAATGCTCCGACACTCTTAAATTCATATGAGCATCATAGCGTTTACCTTGCTGGCCGCGGCAGAAACCTCTACCACAGCTTTGTAAAAGGTGCCCATAATTTTCCTATGAATAATAAAATGTAAAAATGAACCAGGACAATTGATGAAATATGTCCAAGAAGAGTCTGTATGCATCACCACAGAAAATGTTCCTGGCTGTATTTGTGCAGTGACTCTTGGTGCGAAAGGAAACTATTTGAAATACACCAAACAGACACATAGTTGTCAAGGGGTCAACGGGACTGAAATCCTAAAAATATAATATTAGAGCACATGAGGTTTAAATATTACCTGTTTAAATATCAATTATACAGTTGAAAACAAGAGATCGGCACACCTGTACAAGAAAAGGCAAATAGACCTTAAACATCTGTCTGAGTTCACCTGCCAGACACCTGTTTTGCTATTTCAATGCTATTTGATTGCTAGAGATCTAAAGGCTCTTGTGAGGTAATGAGTGATTTTATATGCCGCATGATTGAAAACAGGTGTTCCTGTGCTGTGCAATTCAGTACATGAATAATTCAGTTTGTTTACAGCAAGATGCTTATAAGAAGTTCTGCATTGCCTGTATTATTTTTATAAATGCTCTGGCGATACTTTAAGATACAATGGAATTGTTTCCCTGTTGGTTAGGTGCCGAGGTGCAGCTTGTCAGCTTTTGCAGATTTATTTTAGGGACTAATAAGCTAAAAGGTAAAAGTGACCTTGTTTCAAGTGTGATAAAAAAAAAAATTACCAAGCAAAAGCAGAAAGACTAGAAAAACAGCCTATTAATAGTACTCAGTATGCTATTGTAATTGAACTAACCCGTTTTCCTAAAGTAATACAAGGAATATAGCAAAATTTTGTGGGGAACTGAAAACCAGACACTGAGGTTACTGAAAATAATATTAGGTGTAGCGCAGGGGTCTCAAAGTCCCTCCTTGAGGGCCGCAATCCAGTCGGGTTTTCAGGATTTTCCCAATGAATATGCATGAGATCTATGTGCATACACTGCTTTCAATGTATATCCATTGGGAAAATCCTGAAAACCTGACTGGATTGTGGCCCTCAAGGGAGGGACTTTGAGATCCCTGGTGTAGCGGTAGTCAACTATTCTATATTATCTGCAGCATTAGCTGTTAACCAGGATAGCCAAGCAAGAGAAATGGGAAATCTCTAATCTTAGAGATATTATAATCACCTACTGCAGGGGTAGGCAATTCCGGTCCTCGAGAGCTGGAGCCAGGTCAGTTTTTCAGGATATCCACAATGAATATGTATGAGATGGATTTGCGTGCACTGCCTCCTTGAGATGCAAATCTATCGCATGCATATTTATTGTGGATATTCTGAAAACCTGGCCTGGCTCCGGCTCTTGAGGACCGGAATCGCCTACCCCTGACCTACCATATGACATAAACTGGATCAGTAAGAACATAGGTAGAGGAAAAAAATTTTGAACATCAAATATCCAAAAGGATCATTATTTAAATAAAGTCCATTATCCCAATCAAAAAATAGTTATCATAGAAATTTTCAAAACTGTTTTGAAGAGGTTCGATGAAGTGAGTACTACAATAGCTGTAGCTATAAGAGGCTCCACGATCCCTTTCCAATTGAGATCATGAGGCTTCTCCTCCTTGTTTAGTGTTTATTAGACTATTTGTTGTGAACACTAATGAAATATTTTTTTACCAAAACAGTTTTGGAAGTTTTTATGATAAATATTTTTTGATTGGGACAATGGTCATTATTTAAATGATGATCCTTTTGAATATTTGATGTTCAAAAAAAAATTCCTCTACCTGTGCATTAGTTGTTAACGGCACCTATGTTAACTGCGAGGCACAAACCTCACTCGAGTTCTCAGGTGTAGCAGAAATTTGAACAAACTTAGGTGAATTGGTCAAGTTATTAGGATTGGGAAGGCACAAACACAGGCATAGTGAAATAATAATTTTATAAGATCAATTTTCTGCATATATACCTAAGAGTTCCCATACTGGGACAGACCAATGGTCCATTATGCCCAGTATCCTGTTTCCAATAGTGGTCAAACCAGGTCACAGGTTCCTAGCAAGATCCCAAAAGAGTAAAATAGATTTTATGCTGCTTATCCTAGAAATAAGCAATAGATTTCCCCAATATAGAAATGTGAGAAAAGTGCATAGATAGAAGTCAATTTTTTGAGGGGAGGACCTGGGAATGGACTGGGGGTTCACACATTTGCTCTCATCTCTCTTCCCCTCACCTATGTCAACACTTTTGTCCATGTTTATTCCTGTCCATTACACCCCCAATAGCCATGCCATAATTGATTATTCCTTTGGTTTTACATCATATCCCTTAGTTCACCCAGAGATTGGTGGAAAACTGGAATGCTCTTGGCTGTTATAGGGGAAAACACCCTCCAGGGATTCAAGACGAAGTTAGACAAGTTCCTGCTGAACCAGAACATACGCAGGTAAGGCTAGTCTCAGCTAGAGCACTAGTTTTTGACCTAAGGGGCCACCGCAGGAACGGACTGCTGGTCACGATGGGCCACTGGTTTGACCCAGCAGCGGCAATTCTTATGTTCTTATGTTATTTGTAGAACTCTTCTTTGGGAAAGGAGTTTATTTCTATGCATTGATACCTTTCAAATATTTAAAAGCTTTGTATCATATCTCTCCATTCTCTCCTCTATTGCATGTGTATTTAATTCCTCATCACCAGACCCCATACAATTTTGATGGACTTTTCTTTTAGGAAATTATCCATATCTTTCTTAAACAGCTAGGTACATGAGGGCATTGGGCACTGTTCTGTAAGATATACTCATCTTAAGTATTGCGTTCAATTCTGGTTTCCTTATCTCAAAAAAGATATAATGGCACTAGAAAAGGTTCAAAGAAGAGCGACCAAGATGATAAAGGAGATGGAACTGCTATCGTATGAGGAAGTCTAAAAATGTTAGGGCTCTTCAGCTTGGAAAAGAGATGACTGAGGGTAGATATGATTGAAGTCTACAAAATCCTGAGTGGAGTAGAATGAGTACAAGTGGATCAATTTTTCACTCTGTCAAAAATTACAAAGACTAGGGGACACTTGAAGAATTTACAGGGAAATACTTTTCAAAACTAATAGGAAGAAATATTTTTTCACTCAGAGAATAGTTAAGCTCTGGAACGCATTTCCAGAGGTTGTGGTAAAAGAGAATAGCGTAGCTGGCTTTAAGAAAGGTTTGGACAAGTTCCTGGAGGAAAAGTCCATAGTCTATTAATGAGAAAGACATGGGGTAAGCCACTGGAATGTTGCTACTCCTTGTGTTTTGGCCAGATCCTAGGGACCTGTGTTGGCCACTGTGAAAATGGGCTACTGGGTTTGATGGATCTTTGGTCTGACCCATTAAGGCTATTCTTATGTTATTATATTGCCATAGGGCCTGATTCTACATATGGCAGCTAAAAAAAAATGCAATTTTATAAAAGTTAGATACGCATACTATATAGAATAATGCTTAGTCCTAACTGTAGGTATACTCTATTTATGCCAGGGTTTTCCTGACCTCAATAGATGTACCTAAGTTAGGTACCTACATGCAAAACATGCCCACAGTCCGCCCCTAACCACGCTTACATTGTGATTGGTGCCTTGGACTAGGTGCCTACCTTAAAGTAGTAGGCATCTACCAAGTTAGGAACTTAACATCCAACTGAGTGTAATTTATGTCAGTTACAAGGTGCTCGTTCTCAATTATTGGAACTGATCAAATCAATTAAAAAATTACATTAGGTGCCTCCCTTGGCTAGGTGTTCCAAGATAGGCACCTAACCTTTGGCAGACTTTATAGAATCAGGGCCATAGTGCCTAACTGCAATGGGGTGTATACATGGGCAGAGCCTGGGTGGGCCATGGGCATGTCTCCCAGTTAAGCACTTACTGTAGGATCATGTTACATATGGCACCAAAAACATCGGTGCCAATCAGCACAGCACGTAGTGCAATTCTATAAAAGGCTGTCACTATATATAGAATTGTGCTTAGCAGCTGTATGCAGCATAATATTTAGGCACACCTGTTTAGGCCAAGGAACATGAGGTCTAAATG
The DNA here is from genome assembly GCF_902459505.1 of Geotrypetes seraphini. NCBI lineage: Eukaryota > Metazoa > Chordata > Amphibia > Gymnophiona > Dermophiidae > Geotrypetes > Geotrypetes seraphini. Next base: position 226,680,975 of record NC_047088.1, on the reverse strand, counting down.
GTTGCACCTAAGTTGTGCATGGACCAGGCATATTCTATAACAGTGCACCTAACTTTTAGGAACACCTAACTTTTAGGAGCACCTAACCAGAGGACATAATTTGAGGTTGAGGGGTGGTAGATTCAGAGGCAATGTTAGGAAATTCTACTTTACGGAGAGTGTGGTGGATGCCTGGAATGCGCTCCCGAGAGAGGTGGTGGAGAGTAAAACTGTGACTGAGTTCAAAGAAACGTGGGATGAACACAAAGGATCTAGAATCAGAAAATAAGATTAAATATTAAACTAAGGCCAATACTGGGCAGACTTGCACGGTCTGTGTCTGTATATGGCCGTTTGGTGGAAGATGGGCTGGGGAGGGCTTCAATGGCTGGGAGGGTGTAGATGGGCTGGAGTAAGTCTTAACAGAGATTTTGGCAGGTGGAACCCAAGCACAGTACCGGGTAAAGCTTTGGATTCTTGCCCAGAAATAGCTAAGAAGAAAAAATTAAAAAATTTAAATTGAATCAGGTTGGGCAGACTGGATGGACCATTCGGGTCTTTATCTGCCGTCATCTACTATGTTACTATGTTACTATGTTACCCATGATCCACCCATGGTTCTCCCCTGGCCAATTCCTCTTTTGAAATTCAAACACTAGAAGCGAGACACAACACTTTATAGAATGTGCCTACCAGATTGTGAAAGGCAAACACAAACAAAAACTCCAAAAGAACTTCAATGATATGTCGAACAAGGAACAACCCCTGTCAGGCTCTGTCTTCACTCGTAGAAAAGCATTTCTTCTGCCGCTAAGCTGCAAAGAGCAGGAGAGTGCATTGGCACGCCTGCTCAGCGCTGAGCGGCTTCTTGATTGGCTCCTGCAAATTCTTGCCAATCAAGAAGCTGCTCAACATCAAAGTGCACTCCTGCTCTTTGTAGCTTAGCAGAAGAAGAAACGCTTTTCCGCAAGTAAGACAAAGCCTGACAAGGGTTTGGAGGGAAGGGGGCTGGGGCAGTGCTCATTGAAAAATCCAATTCTGCAGGTGAAGAGGGGAGGAGGGAGGGAGTGAAAGGGCTGGGTGCAGTGCCTGACAGGGTAGAGAGGGAAGAGGGCTGGGTGCAGTGCCTGATGGGGGAGGGGAGGGAAGGGGCTGGAGTCTGACAGGGGGAGGGAAGGGAAGGGGGCTAGTTGCAGAGCCTGACAGGGAGAGGCTGAGTTCAGGGCGTAGGGAGTTGAGAAGGCAGGGAGGACAGATGCTCAGGGGGTTGGGAAGACAGATACTGCACATACTGAGAGAGGGTTGGGAAGAACAAATGCAGGGGTGGGGGGTAGGGAAGGAGGAAAAGAGAGATGCTGCACAGGTGTAGTGGGAAGGGAGATTTAAAAAAATGCTGCCGGTGGGGGAGGGAAAAGGAACGGATAATTGTTGGACATAGGTGTGTGGTGTGAGAGGGAAAGAGATAATGTATATGGGGAAAGGAAGAAAGAGGGAGAATTATTGGACATGATAGTGGTAGAGAGGAAAGATGGATAAATATTACACTGGAAGGGAGGAGAGAAGACCCAAAGAAGGGCGAGATGTCAGACCACTGGAATGATAAGGAGACAGAGAGAGAGATGCCAGACTGCAGAAAGGAGAGGAGGGAGATATATATCGGGAAGAGGGAGGGAAGGAGAGAGAGATGCCATACCATGGGAGAAGAGAGAGATTCCAGGCTATGGGAAGGAGAGGAGAAAGATGCCAGACCATATGAGGGGGGAAGGGGGAAAACAGAGATGTCTGACCATGAGAGAGAGATGAGATGGTGCATAGGGATGGAGGGGAAGGGGAGACAGAGGGAAGAGATGGTGCACAGCAATAGGTGCAGCAGGTAAGAGATAAGAAGAAATGCTTCTTATGGAGAGATGGGAGTAGGGGAGAAGAAAGAGGGGGGAGATGGTACACAAGGATAGATGGGAAGGGAAGGCATGGAAAAGTAGATTTTGAGAAGAAAGCAGAAAAATGGAACAAAGTTGAATGTTAAAAGTTAATGCTAAAGATGGATGTATCAAAACAAAAACAACAAAACCCCTCTTATCAATACTGGGCAAGTCTCTCAAATTGATATCATCGGATAACATTTAAAGGCTTTTAAATATTTAAATGTGCTCATAAGCTCTTCAGCAAGGCGCCACAACAGCAGTACAACGTCGCTGGAAAGGTGCTTTAATTTTAATCATACATTACATGGAGCAAGGAGAGGCAGATGTTATGGCTCTACAAAAGATATTTAACAGTAGACCACTTATCTAGAAAGGTCAGTTCACGGCTGCAACACAGTCTGTGTTTCGCTAAGCTACATCAGGAAGCTGGAAGGATAAGCTTTTTTTTACATTGATTTTCTTTGCAGTGTTCAGTGCCTGAGTCCTTTGACATATTATATGTTGAAAAATGACGCCCCAGGGTTGGGTCTGGGTCCTCTAACCTTCTTGGATACAAACTGTTTTATGTTCATTTTTAATGTGTGTTTATTAAAGACTTGGCATCTTGTACACCATTCCTGCAGTTTTTTCCTTTGTTCCTACCAAGTTGTGCACATAACTTCTAATCAGTGCCAATCAGCATCAATTATTAGGTGTTAATCAACTTTTATTGGCACTAAACAGTTAAGGGCTAGATTCACTAAACTTCCGATCAATGTACGTTCCATGTGCGATTGGAGGCAGGCCAACCGATTCGCCAACCATAGTCATGCAAATGGAGGTGATCGGAGGCATGTCCCCAACAGACTGCACAGATTGGATTGAGCCCTAACAGTAGTGACAGGAGAAGCAGCCTCCTATCACTGCTCTCAGGGCTCTGCCAGCTTCTTTTTATTTCTTCATTTTTTAAATAAGCCACAAAATATCAGGCCTACTAAAAAACCCAGCAAGGCCCACCCTTGGCACGGCATGGCAATCAACATCCCCCCTCCCCCCCCGGCAATGCATGGCACTCAACCCCCCCCCCCCCCAGCACACCTCCGGCTCGGCCCATACCTAAAAGTTGGGAGCAGGAGGGGTGTTCAGTCCCTTCTGCTCTGTAGGCCTCCCACCCCACCCATGGCCCGGCCCGGCCTGGCCCCCCAGTATCTCTATGTTAGGAGCAGGAGGGGTGCTCAGTCCCTCCTGCTCCTCTGGGTCCAGCGATGCATCTGCTGGGCCTTAGGACCCACCCTGGTGCATCATGTGATACACAGGGAGGAGCCTAAGGCAGGAGGGAGAATTGGCATCCCTCCTGCCATATTCACGCGGGATGGAGGGGCAGCATCGGAATATTTTTGGGTTTTTTTTTATCGCTGATCAAAAGAGGGAGTTGGCATCCCTCCTGCTTTTTTCTCCGGGGGGGGGGGGGCGAGCATTTGTGTGTGGGGAGGGCACATTTTTTGACAGGCCTGCCGGTCTTTTATTAATTTTTTTATGGGGCAGATATCTGTGCCATGGAAAAAAAATAAATAAAAAAGACAGGCAGGCCTGTCAAAAAACCTGCAGACCTGTCGGTAACTCAGTTACCGACAGGTCTGCAGCAGTCGGGTTTGCCAATAGTAAAACCTGATTCAAAATAGCCAAGCTATTTTGCATGGGGTTTTACTAATTTGCATGGGAGGATCGGGATCAGATCGCTGCAGGCGTTAGTGAATGGGATTGGAGGGAAATCTGGTCGTAAAGGGTTCGCAAACCGATCAGTACACGGATCGGTTTGCTTTGTGAATCTAGCCCTTAGTTGTGTATGCAAATCAGCTAAGTACACTGATTTGTGAATGCAACTTATGGTGCCATATACAGAATTCGAGAGTGAGTATATAGAATATACATGTCATCTGGCACATGTGGAGGGGTGTTTTCAATAGAACATCTAAGTCTGAGGTTGGACATTTTGGGCAAGATGACCACAAATCCAGTAGATAACACAACATAACATAAGCCTTTATTTATATACCACAAAATGCCTCTCGCTTCTATGCGGTTACATAAATGTGAGTACAACAGGGAGAAGAAAAAATTTAACAATAAAGTTGTTGAACAATGTATGTGAAGCAGTAGGCACAGTTAATTTTTCTAACTGTCCCAAACTGGGATCACAATTTGAGCTAGAGTGCCTAAAATGCAATAATTAGGACTATGTGGGAAAGGAAGAGAGAGAATAAAGTTCCAGAAGGTTAAAAAGAAAATTTCTTAAAAAGGGAGAGGTAAGGTAAATTAAAAGGTAAAATAATTAAGCAAGGATACAACTTAGATCAGTAAGATAATAATAAATCAATAAGGAAAAATGAAAACAGAACATGTATATCTTTTTTTTATGGCCTTTAGTAAGTCTATTTATTTTTTACCATTTTCAAATATTAGATTACATTAGTGTTTTCTATCCCACCAATACCTTTCAGTTCTAGGTGGTTTACAAAAAGAGTTAACATAAGAACATAAGAACATAAGAAATGCCTCTGCTGGGTCAGACCCGAGGTCCATCATGCCCAGCAGTCCGCTCACGCGGCGGCCCAACAGGTCCAGGACCTGTGCAGTAATCTTCTATCTATACCCCTCTATCCCCATTTCCAGTAGGAATTTGTCCAATCCTTTCTTGAACCCCAGTACCGTACTCTGCCTTATAACGTCCTCTGGAAGCGCATTCCAGGTGTCCACCACACGTTGGGTAAAGAAGAACTTCCTAGCATTTGTTTTGAATCTGTCCCCTTTCAACTTTTCCGAATGCCCTCTTGTTCTCTTATTTTTCGAAAGTTCGAAGAATCTGTCCCTCTCTACTCTCTCTATGCCCTTCATGATCTTGTAAGTCTCTATCATATCCCCTCTAAGTCTCCTCTTCTCCAGGGAAAAGAGACCCAGCTTCTCCAATCTCTCAGAATATGACAGGTTTTCCATACCTATTATCAGACGTGTTGCTCTCCTTTGAACCCTCTCGACTAACGCCATATCCTTCTTAAGATACGGCGACCAATATTGGACGCAGTACTCCAAATGCGGGCGCACCATCGCCCGATACAACGGCAAGATAACTTCTTTCGTTCTGGCTGTAATACCCTTTTTGATTATACCAAGCATTCTATTCGCTCTCTTAGCGGCCGCTGCACACTGTGCCGACGGCTTCATTGTCATGTCCACCATTACCCCCAAGTCCCTTTCCTGGGTACTCTTATTCAATAACATCCCTCCCATTGTAGAGTTGGCCTGGGCATTCCCAGGGAGCTTACAGAGTTGATAGATAGGGTGAGCTTACATGAATTGAAGACTAGCATGAGTGATGGGATCTGGGGGGAGGGTTTATAAGGTTATAGTTAGCTCATCTGACAAATTTTTTGAAAAGTATAGTTTTCGGTGACAGGTCCAAAGCGCGCGACGACAGCCCAGCGCACACAACTGACCGCAAGGCGGAAGCGCGACAAAGAAAAACAGTATTTTAAAGGGCTCTGACGGGGTGTGTGGAGGGGGAACCCCCCCATTTTACTTAACAGAGATCGCGCCAGCGTTTTGGGGGGCTTGGGGGGGTTGTAACCCCCCACATTATACTGAAAACTTCACTTTTTCCCTAAAAAAGAGGGAAAAGTTAAGTTTCCAGTAAAAGTTAAGTTTCCTCCAATCATACACCTCTTCCCCCAACATCCTTGGATACCCCCTAACATTACCCAACATCCATGGATATCTACCCAACATCTCTGGACACCCTGGACACCCCCCCTGACATCTCCCAACATCCCCGATAGGGCTGCCTCTTCAAAATGACAGGCCTTTCCCCTTCCAATGCATCTTGGGATATAGTGGGAGGGGCCTAAGGTCCTGATTGGCTCAAAAACCTATAGGGTTCTTAACAGTTTCAACAGATTTAGGACTTCATATTATGGTCATTCTCCATTTTGTTGCCATGATAATACTGCTTTAGATAAGAAGTTTGCAATGGACATCTTGTTTACTTTCTATAACCCCATTTAGATAATAATAATAGTATTTCACTAAGGGATGATTGTTGACCAATTTAGACACGTTTACAGTGTGTCATTCTCTGGCACATGCTTCTGAAAAAGAACAATATTTTGCCAAATAGTTTCACTGTGATAACCTTTGCAATGACTAAGCATTTACAGGTATATTTTGGCTAGACCACCACCATATAATCAAAGTCTAGGAGGTGATCAATTGTTCCATGAGGTATGGTCATTTGCAGAGTTTGGGAATTATTTATCTAGATTTTTCTAAGAGTATTTTTTTCTAAGATGGTTATCCTGATATGTTGATTTTAATTCTATGGCATCTTTACATCATTAAACTTGCATTCCATTTGTTATCCTGTTGATTCATTTGAAAACTATTTACTACTTTTTGTTAGTAATATTGATATTCCTCAATAGTAGGATTAGTTCTAAATGGCAATCTCGACCATCAGGCTGGTCAAATGACTCCTTTTTTTCATCTATCTAAAATTGTTTTTCATCTAGTGTTAGCACCCATGACTGAACAACTTCTACTTTGGCTAAGTCTGGTAGAATTTCTTCTATACTATTATGGGCATCTGGTAATAAGCCCTAGGCTGTGGTCTTATGTAAATTACTTGGGTCTATGCAGATGCGTAACTTTTCCTGGCTTTACTATGGCTGCAAGGCTCCTGATCCATTCTGTTGGCTCTCTCATTTTGGTAGTGATGCCATCCTTGTCCATTTGTTTTACAGCTTTCATTATTTTCTCTTTCAGTGCTGCCAGGACCTGGCATGGCAGATGTTGTACAGGCTGAATAGATCTGTCTGTTTAGAGGTGTAATGTGCCTGGGAGACTTCCCAGACCTTCAAAAACATACTTGTAGTTGGTTACAATTCATATCATGGATCGTTCCCCTTATTATGTTTGTTCTTGTAGAGTGGTTTCACCAAGCTGTGAATTTATTGCATGAATTTCTGGCATAAGATGTAATTTTGCATGGTTCATGTGTTCACTGGTGTGGGTTGACACACATGGCTTCTCTTTGGAATGTACAACTTGTAATTCCATCTGGTATACTTTCCCCTGATAGTTTGCTTATAGTTAATATAGCCTGAATAGTGTGATGATTGTGTCATTGTATAATTTTAGTTTGGGTTGGCTTGATTATAATTTCACTACTCTAGTATGCATAAAACTAGGATTGTGTTTATAGACATCACGGAGGCACCACTGTCTAATTGGCAGTCGGTGTCCGGTGTTGCCTATGATTTTTTCTATCTTTTTCTTTTCACGTAAAGTGTACCAAACTTTTTTTTTCAAACTGGTGTGAATTATATTCCTGTATTCTGCTGTTGTCAGCTATGGAAAGGATCTCACTGTTAGGGTTGTGGTTCACTTCATTTTTAACGTCTCTATTATATGGTTGGTCATTTCCCTTTGCTGTGTTTGTTTGCAAACATTGCCATAGTGATTTATTTTTCCAGATTTTCTACATGTGTCATAGGCTTGTTGTTTGCCAAGTACATGGCATATACCACAGTAGCCAAAGTTGTGAATTAGTGTGATGGTTCTCTTATTAGATTGTTTTATTGTTTTCAGAATTTTGAATAAACTCTTGAAATTGTTTTCATTTACTGAAGGGGTCCTTTTACTAAGGCACGTTAACCGATTTAGCGCACGCTAACTGATTTAGCATGCACTAATCAATTTAGCATGCGCTAATGATTAGCTCGCACTAAAAGCTAAGGTGCCCGTAATATTCTATGGGCGCCATAGAATTTAGCACATGCTAATTTTTAGCGCGTGCTAAATCAGTTAGCGCACCTGAGTATAAGGACCCCTAAATGGGTTAGAGCACCTTAGTAAAAAGATCCCAAACTGCATTGTTCATGTTGCCCGTGAGCATCAGGTTACATCTTAAAAGGAGCAGACAATATTAAAAAATTGGTTCCCCCTTAGACATATGAATGATACATTCTTTGGTTTGACAATTTGAGTGTTCCCCGATTTATCTCAAGTGACAAAAAAGAAGAAAATATTTTCTGATATATAGACCAAAGGTTGAAGCCTTGCAAACATCCTTTGTTTTGAAGTTTCCTGCAAAATGTTGTATTTCACTAGAGGGGAAAAATTTTCTTTTTTTTTTAACCAAAACAACTATTATAATTTATTGTGGCTAAAGAAGGAGGGGGCATGTCTATCAATCAAATAACATCACCCACAATGTAACGAACTGGCTGTCTGAAATTGTTTTGTAAGACTGTCCTTTCGATTTATTTAATTCCTATTTCTTTTTCTAATACCTGGATCTTTTAATCGGTGGACTAAATAATAAGTGTAATTTTCTTAATATCTTTTGCTTGATTTCACAGTAAGTGAACTTCATTTTCAAAATCTGTACTCAAGTAAAATTTGCTTGTTTGTAATTTGAAAATTCAATAAATAAATACATTAAAATAAAATTTTCTCCCTTCTTACCCCCAAAACATACCACAATCATAATTTCCATCCAGAAGGCCCTTAACACAACCTCACTAAAGAACCCTTCCCTCTCCCCCCCCACCCCAAATACCCCCATCCTCCTGTAGACCTTCCCTGGGCCTATCTAATCAAATACCATATATACTCAAATATAAACCAGGATTTATGGGCTAAAAAATTGGCCCAAAAATCGGGGGTCCCGGTTTATATTCGAATCATCTCCCAGTGACCACCTGAAACCCTCCTAGACTTCCTGCAGGCCTGCCTTAGACTGGGACAGGAGGGATCCCTCCCGTCTTCTGCCCTGGCCGACAGTAATAATTATCAACCTCCCTCCTTCCCTCCCTCGCATTCCTGTTCCCTGGTGGTCCAGCGTGTATCCTGCACTGAAATCCTGAAGATTGTAAAGGTAGTAGCCAGCGGCGCACCTGGGCCGGCATGCAGGAGCGAGCTTTATGTGCTCCCAGATGGCCCTGCACCGCTCCTTGATAGGCTGCTATAAGTTCTCACGTGATTCGCAGTTCTCGTGGCAGCCTATCAAGGAGCGATGCAGGGCCGGCCAGGAGCACAAAAATCTTGCTCCTGCATGCCAGCCCAGGTGCACCGCTGGCTACTACCTTTACAATCTTCAGGATTTCAGCGCAGGATACATGTTGGACCACCAGGGAACAGGTACGCGAGGGAGGGAAGGAGGGAGAGTAGTAATTATTAGTGTCGGCCGTGGCAGGAGATGGGAGCGATCCCTCCTGTCCTGGCCTACCACTAGGTGGTTTAAGTTAAGGGGAATGGTTAATCTGCTGGCTGGGTTAGAGGGCAGAGGGGAATACGGGACAATCAAGCCATTGTGAGATCACTGATGAGGTTGGCTCTTTTTAGGGGGAAGAGGGTACAGGGAAGGAAGGTGGGACAGTGTTAAGAGCCTGGCAGGGAGGGGGGCCTGGTTCACAGCCAGGAATGAAATGGGACTGAGTGCAGGGCAGGGAGGGAAGGGGGCTGGTTGTAGAACTTGGCAGGGAGGGGGGCTAAGTGCAGAACCTGGCAGGGCAGGACACTTGAATATTAAGCCACCCGACATATTCAAGTCAACCATTTTTCCTCCTTTTGGGGGGGTAGGGGTCTCGACTTATATTCGGATCGACTTATATTCGAGTATATATGGTATATGGTGCCTAGAGGTTCAAGGGTGGAAACAAAGCTTAATGATTCCTGCCTGTGCTGTTGCTGCGTTCAAAATGATGCTTGTGACTCCTAGCTGTAGTCTTGCGGAACTGCTACTAGGGGGTCAAGCTGTCATATATAGTTGATTTCATGGTATGTTATGTATCACAGGGTTACTAGCCTAATGCACCTGGGCAAGAAAAAATAATATCAGCTTAGAGCTTTCAGTATTCACCACCAGCTGTGCTATTTAATTCATATGGTAATGAGGTATTTTACATACATTTGCATGTTTTGCATTTCATTGTAATGTATCCCGCTATAGCTTAAATTAGCATGGATTACTTTAATGTAACACACATATTACCCTTCAATATGTTAAAGGACAACTAAAGTGCATTATTGCTATAATGCATCTTAATAAATACCTTCCACACACTAAAAAGATGATTGAATTATACTCAAAATACACCATTCATAGTCAATCTTTTCAAGGACCCAGACATTCAGCACTCAGAGTTGACAGTGGAGAAAAAGCTTCAGATATGAGTCTCACCCTGTTGAACCCCTCAGGGGAACGTAAAACAGGTAGACACACCTTTAGTCATCGGCTGAAAAACTCCATTTCCATGCATAACCCAATGTTTAAGCACTCACTAATTTCCAATATGCATTTGCAGAATATTTCATATGTATATATTCTGAGATAAACTGAAGCAGGTTCTTCACAAACAGGAATGTTTCCATTCAAGCATTAGTCCTTTGTGATTCTGACCTCTGTGTGTAAAAATGATAAGAAGTTGGTTTGTGGATCCTCAGTTAATCCTAACTACACTTTCAGGGATTTTAGAATGCTTAGCTATTAGAGTTATTGTGATTTTTGATGAGTTTTGGAATGTGATGGACACCGTAGATGAACAATGATGTCATCACTTTAGTGTTATCGGAATGGAGTAGTTCTGGTGCCAGACTGGAAAGTTTGGGGAATTGAAGATTAGATAGTGAAGTGAAGTGAAGTGAGAAGCACTTTTGTAATTTTTTTCCCTGACACAGTAGTGGAGATCACAAAATGGGAGCCTGTCTGGAATTGAGTGTATTGTGCCACCTGTGGATAGCATTGAAACATGTTTAGATAAGTACTTTTTTGCTTGAAGTATTTTATGCCCCAGGTGGCATTCATTTGAGCTAGTGCTTGAATGGAAACGTTCCTGTTTGTGAAGAACCTGGTTCAGTTCATCTCAGAATATATACATATGAAATTTTCTGCAAATGCATATTGGAAATTACTGAGTGAGTTTTAAATGTATTAGGGTTAGATAATGACATGTATTAGAATTGTATAAATGTAACTCTGAATGCTTAAACATTGCGTAATGCATGGAAGTGAAGTTTTTCAGCTGATGACTGAAGGTGAGTCTACCTGTTTTATGTTCCCCGGAGGGGTTCAACAGGATGAGGCTCCTTACATCTGAAGCTTTTTCTCCACTGTCAACTCCTAATGTTGCTGGCTCAAATCCCAGTCACTCTGTCTGATGGAAGATAAATAAATAAAAGCATTAAACAGATCCAACTCCTAGTATTACAATTATAATGAAAAACAGCATAAAATTGCTATTCTATGAGTCTTTGGAAAATAACGCTCGTGGTAATAACCTAAGATTGATTAATTTCCCAAGGGTCACTATGGTGTCCCCTAGAGAAATGATTAAATGATATCTACAGGAAATACTAGGAGTCTCAGGTTTACTATTTGCCTACAAAAAATCAAGTTCAACGTCAAGTGATTAATAACCAGGAGGTACTAGATGTTTCAACTTTACTTGAGACATCAGATAAAGAAATGGCAATTCCAGCAACATTAATCTTAACGGTGGCTCTTCAGCCAGATAAAGCATGGATTTTGAGACTATTCTTCAAAAATAGACAAAAAGAAATTCATGGACTTAAAATTCAGTTTCCCGATCTCTCACGTGAGACGCAGAAGCGCCAACGTGAATTTCTTCTTTTGAAGCCAGGTGTTTTAGCTTTAGGGGCTACATTTTACTTAAGGCACCCTTGCAAGTGTATAGTGCATCACCGTGAAATCAAGTATGTTTTCTTTGAACTTTTTCAATTAACTAATTTTTTGGCATTATCTCGTTTGAAGGAAGAAAATCATTAGCTCTTTAGATTAATTTAGACATTAGCTCTCAGCCCTACAGTTTTATATCCTTGACTATTTTCTTAATTTTCTCGCATTTTGTTAATCTTGGATCCCTTTGTAGGACTTGAGTAAAGTTAAACATATATATGTTCTTTTTTGTTTTTTTCTTTTCTGATGGTTGCAATGTCGACTTTGATGGAATTTGTTCTCATGTTTAACTTCTTTCTGTACAAGTTAATATGCTTGATATAAGTTTGAAAATGATATAAATAAAAAAAATTGTCATTCTAATAACATAATAATAAAATATTATAACATTAAGGACGTCTAAATCTCACCTTAAAACCTGAATCTCTAAAGGACGCGTAAAAAGTTAGATGCTTAAACAGTGCTGAACTCTGCTAAGTGCAATTCTACAAAGAATGCCTAACTTAGGCACCAAAATGGCGCCTAACTTTAGATACATTTTGCAGAATCAAGGCCTGAGTATTGAATGTCTGGATTCTTAATAAATACCTCCTTAACGTACCCCTCTTCTATAAAGCTGCAGTAGCAGCTGCCATGCGGCAAAATACTCTGACACCCATTAAATCCTAATTTAAAGGGCGTTGGAACAATCACTGCAACAGCAGCCACTCCCACAGTTTTGTAAGAGGAGCCCTTAATCTATTGAATATGATTTGGTTATATTTTGTTTAATATTGTCACTCAATGCAGCATTCATTATCACTTCAATCTGTATATATGAGGTTCATTTAATAAATAATGCACACTATTTTTTTAAATTTACATGGGTTTATTTTTTCAAGTATTTCTTTACAATCCTTCAATATACAGTAGTCTCCCTGCTTTGCAATGATCGAGTCCTAATGTCCGGGAAGCTTAATTATTCCACCCAAGACACCATTTTTGTTCAGTTGCCAAATGGCTCAGGTACCGGCAGCAGAAAGCTCTTCCAGAGATGCAAAACGATGTCCACGCATAGGTTGTTTTAACTTTGGAAAAAGGTCGAAGTCTGGTGGATTCATGTTTGGACTGTAGGGAGCATGAGGTAACATCTCCCAGCCATATTCACATAGTTTTTCAATGACGAGTGGAGAACTCCATCTTCCCCACGACCAAAAAAATGTTGACAAGCTCAATCAAAAGTCAAACAAATAATGATTTTTGCTTATGATCATGAAGGCATCATCATCACAGACAAAATTCCATGTGGAAGAAGTGTCACAGCAGTATATTATTGTGATATTTTGCAAAAAATGTACAAAAAATGCACAAAACCTGACCTGTTGCTCTTGGTTCACCCACACATAAGGAATGTCATCATTGAAAATGTAACTTTTATGTGTTCACTACTACTGCCTGCTGTTTATCCAAATGCTATTTCGCATATCTATGAGTAATAGAATCATACAACTGTTTATTAGTGTTGTGACCAAGGATCCTTGCACAGTATATCAGTCAAGTTTGTAATGTTTATTCATTTGCATTACTTTTTTCTTTAATCAAGAGCTCAAACTTTCAAACGCTAACACACACAAAAAATACTGCCGTTGCTAGACTCATTTAGTTTACCAGGGACTATGTGAAACTGCGTACTTTAGCTAGTATTAATTTCAAAATTCACTTCAGAATTAGTCACAGAGGAATGAGGAGATCTCATTTGTAACTAAGAGACATGTGTTTATAATAATATTTGGACTTTTTCATGTTGCCAAGTTTCTGAGGTTACCTGTGTTATGCTTCATATAATTCTTAAATATGTAAATGTCAAAAGAGAGTTAATTCAAAGATGCTGCAAAGAACTTTATCTGATTGTTAAAACTTAGTTGTATCAAGGATACTCTATGATCTTTTTTATTTTATAAAAAAGAGCTAAACATGTATTTTTCTTTTTTACCATAAGATAAATTAACATCACCTTGGGAGTTGTAAGTTGAATACTATTCTGTAGTGTCAATTAATGAATTTTAAAAAGGTGGTGTGCAAATGCAGCCCATGGTCCCTGATGCATTACATAATTTCTGGAAAGATCTTTACGCTTGATAAGAACACAGTATTTTATCTGAACATTTGGAATGTTTCTTTGGCTGAAAACCACTAAGCGCTTTTTGTGATCAATGTATTGACCCTGTAGCTGCTTTTCAAACAGTATAGAACCAAAACAAACATGAAACCAAAAGCAACAATTTCTCTTTTACTATATAAAATTTGACACCTTATGGTTGCTTTTTAAAATCTTTTTCCATGTATATGCTATATATTTTTGGACTTTCTGCAACCATCTATTCATACACATGGACGGGCATAATCAAAAGAAACGTCTAAGTCCGATTTGGACATAGGGCTCTAGTTGCTCAAAGTCGGCAGCGCCAAAATGTCCATTCATAAGAACATAAGAATTGCCGCTGTACGTCCAGGTGTTTTATTGTCCAGAACACCAGTACATCTATCTTTATATCATATTCTTGTCCAAATATTCATCCAAGTACCAAACGCCCAGAACAATACTGATCGGGCCAGCATTGTGATGGACTGGCCACCCAGACATAGCAAGAGAGCAATGGGGCATCTTAGAGGGCACTGCTGTGTACTTCACAAAAATGGTGCCACATAAACATCTCACCACAATTCCCTTATAGGTCATGGTTAGCCCCCCCAAAAAAACCCAAAACCCACTTTACCCACCTGTGTACAACCCCAATAGCCTTATGGCCACAAGTGGCATCTACATGGCAGTACAGTAGAGTTTTGGTGGACTCACATTTTTCACCATGAATGCAGTGGTTAGAGTAGCTTATGGGCCTGGGTCCTTCTCTCTATGGTTCACTAGCCCACCCCCCCAGACTATTTAAGCCACCTCTGTGCAGCTCTACTAGGCTTTCCTATGCAAGGTGCTGATGTTCTGGAGGCAGGTATGTATGCTTTTATTCCAATTTTTTGGTGGGAGGGGAGGGGGGTTGTGAACACTGGGGGAAGTGTGTTGGGGTCTGTACTTTGTCTCTGCAGGGGTTATCTGATTACTTTGGATAACTTCTGAGCACTTAGGCCTGTTTTTAGATCTCTTGAGTCACAACGTATAAGTTCCGTCTAGGCAGTCTCGTCAAACTTTTGATTATCCCTGCAGTTTGACTAACACCCTGTTTTACTAATGTGCACTATGCATTTTAGTGCACGTTTAAAGTGCATTAAATATATGCGTGAGCTAACGCGTCCATCAACTAACATACACGCATTAGCGTTTAGCGCGTGATTAGCGTGCGCTAAAATGCTTAGCGCACCTTTGTAAAAGGAGCCCAAAGTCTAGGTTGGCCCATATCCTGCTATAATTACTTCTTCAAAATGCTCCTTTCAGCTCTGGGTGCACAGCAGGATTCAGAGGCCTAAAAAGTCTCTGGATATGTCTAAAAATCCATTTCAATTATCAGCACTTAGACGACCTGCCTTTTAGGTCATCCAAGTGCCTATTTGGGTATGTTTTTCTTTCAATTATAAGCCCCATAGGTCCTAATTCTATACACGAAACCTAACTTGTAAGTGCTGTTGAGTGCAATTGTCAATCATCTGCTTGGCCTTGTTTATAGAATCACGCCTAGTAGTGCCTAAGAATTGAAAATTTAGTAGCACTCCATTTATTGCAGGGTTTCCTTGACCTAAATGAGTGTTCCTGTTAACCATGCCCAAAATCTACCCAGAATCTGCCCCCTAATCATGCTTACATTCTGGTAGGTGCTTCAGAGTAGATGCCTACCTCAAACTGGTAAGCATCTACCAAGTTAAGTGCCTACCAGTTATTTAAGGCCCCCTTTTACAAAGCCATATAACTGAGTGCCGCAAGGCAAATGCTCTGACTTTCATTCAATTCCTGTGAACATCGGAGCATTTACTGCGCTGGGCCACCCTGCTGGCTTTAGTAAAAGAGGGGGTAATTTTTTAAAGTGTTTTATAGAGCTTTATAATGATACTTTTCAATTAATGGTTCAGATTAAGGCAATTGAAAAATTAAGTTAGGCACCTAGATTGCCTAGGTGCCTACTTAATGCACCGTCTATACCAGTGGTGTCAAAGTCCCTCCTTGAGGGCCGCAATCCAGTTGGGTTTTCAGGATTTCCCCAATGAATATGCATGAGATCTATCTACATGCACTGCTTTCATTGTACGCTAATAGATCTCATGCATATTCATTGGGGCAATCCTGAAAGCCCGACTGGATTGCGGCCCTCGAGGAGGGACTTTGACACCCCTAGTCTATAGAATCTGGGCCATAAAGTGCAATTCTATAACTGGGCTCCCATATTCTAAATTTATAGAATGTCAGCATTTTTGAGTTAAGGATAGGTGGCAGCAAAGTATTCTGCAAGAGCTGGTATAAGTGGCAAAATGGTCCTTTTACTAAGCTGTGCTGGAACTACCGTACTCCTTAGACTGTCATTACATGGGACTTATCTTTATGCTAAGGCTATTTTTACCAAGGCCGCAAAACCATAAATTTTCTATTTTTTCCCATTAATGGCCATGGTTCTCTGAGCACTAAGTAATGTTATAAAGATTATGGTGCATATTCAGTTATCCATGCACTAATGTTGCCATTAGTGTGTGGACAATTTTAAATGTTACCATGGGAGCACGCCTCTTTTTTTTTTGTAGGTATTAACCATTCGCTAATCAGTTAGCCCCAGGAAATGCACATGCACTAACTGGTTAGCACTGGAAGGGCCACTCTACAATCCTACACCCAAACAGGAGACTCTACCTCCTCAAGGTAGAACACAGAATCTTTTTATTCATGTACAAGAACCGACACGTACGTGTTTCAGCCCTAAGGCCTGTTTTAATATAATGATGTTTCATTATTTTAATTAATTTTTTTATCATTACGTTTCTGTTTACATATATGGTTTTAATGTTATAATAAATTTGATTTTGTAGACCCCTGAGGCAGGCCAAAACACGTAAGTGTCGGGTCTTGTACATTGTTTTTCTGCACTATATAATCCTGACATGCTTCCTGAAAAAGAACCTTAAAAATTATTTAGCACACAGCACATGGATATTTAAACGTTAAGGCTGGACACTGAAATGCATCCCATGATAGTCTATTTTTAGGTGCACATTAGTGCCTAACGTAGCTTAGTAAAAGGACCCTATTGTAGAGAGTTGCGCGGGGACAGAAATCCCACCCGTCCCCACCCATCCCCGCCAAAATCCCACCCGTCCCCGTGAGGAATCCCTCCGTCCCCACCCGTCCCCGTGAGGAATCCCTCCGTCCCCACCCGTCCCCGCGAGGAATCCCCTCCGTCCCCACCCGTCCCCGCGAGAAATCCCCTCCGTCCCCACCCATCCCCGCGAGGAATCCCCTCTGTCACCATCCTTCCCTATAAACTTCAGAAATAGTTATTTTATTTAATTATGCTACTGAATTAAAGGCTCTGGTAGAGACCCATTTACAAATAAGCAAAGAGACTTTATTAATTTGGAAATATTAATTGGGAAGAATACATACTTTGTAAATGGGTTTCTACCAGAACCTCTAATGTAAATATAAAATATAAATACTCAGCTGATGAGAACCCACAAACTGTCAGCTGAGGACTTCCTTTGCAGTTGGCTGGGGGTCCCTTTTGCCAAGCTTAGCAGGCAGCAGTAGCGTCCCTGAGTCACAGATGCTGGCACCTCAGTGGCTCATGGATGCTGCCAGCGACTGCTGCGTTTGGTGGAGGGGAGTTCTGGCCATCTCTAGAGGAGGTCCTCTGCTGGCGGTGCTTGGGGATCCCCACCAGTCACAGCAAGGGTCAACAAGTACTTCAACACTGTAGAAATAAAACCAGAAATGTATTTCCTTTTCTTTTGAACACAAAACAAAGACATCTGCCATATACATTTCCCAAAGCTAACATATTTTAGTCAATAAATTCCATTTTTTACCTTCGTTGTCTGGAGACTTATTTTTCCATAAAGTTGGTCCCAGTTTCTTTTTTCCGCTTTCCCATCTTCTCTAAATTCTTCTGTTGCTGTCCATTGATTTCCCCTACCATGGTCCAGCATTTATCTCTTTCTCATCTTTCATGCCTGCCCACCAGCCCCATGCCCAACTTTTCTCCTTCTATCACCCCTCTCCAACACTATGCCACATCTCTCCCTCCATTCCCTTCACCACTGTCCAATATTCCTCCCTCTTGCATCCCTTTCAATCTGTCCCATTGTTCCCTTGCCACATTTCTCACTCTCATCTTTTTCTTCCCTATCACATTCTGTACCTTCCTCCCTACGACCAAAAATTCTCCTCTTTCTTCCATTTGCCGTGTGTGTGCCGTGAGGGAGGTCTGGTGCCCCAGAGTAAGAGCAGGGGTGCCCACACTTTATGGGCTTGCGAGCTACTTTATAAAGACTAAGTCAAAATGATCTACCAACAATAAAATTTAAAAAAAAACACAAAGCACAATGAAAGGCAGAGAAAATGTTAATTATTCATATTCCGGGTTTTTTCAAAGAGGTCACGGCAGATGACTCTATGCAATGTCACCTCGGTAACAAAATACAAAAATAGACAAATACACCCCCTCCCTTTTTACTAAACCACAATAGTAGGTTTTAGCACAGGGAGTTACGCTGAATGCCTCGCGCTGCTCTCAATGCTCATAGGCTTCCTGCGCTAAAAAACGATATTGCGGTTTAGTAAAAGGGAGCCATAGTGCAAAATATAGACAGCAGATATAAATTCTCAAAACAAACACATTTTGATCACTAAATCTATATATATAAAATCGGATGTATGTATGTATGTGCCGCGATCACGCAAAAACGGCTTGACCGATTTGAACGAAACTTGGTATGCAGATCCCTCACTACCCGGGATGATATGTTCTGGGGGTCTCGCGGCCCACCTGCACACGTGGGCGGAGCTACAAACAGATAATCGGATTTCACCCATTCATGTCAATGGAAAAAATGTAAAGAGCTGCCAACGCAAAAACGGCTTGCTCGATTTGAACGAAACTTGGTATGCCGATCCCTCACTACCTGGGGTGATATGTTCTGGGGGTCTCACGGCCCACCTGCACATGTGGGCGGAGCTACAAACATAAAATCAGATTTCACCCATTCACGTCAATGGAAAAAATGTAAAACAGCTGCCAACGCAAAAATGGCTTGCCCGATTTGAACGAAACTTGGTATGCAGATCCCTCACTACCTGGGGTGATATGTTCTGGGGGTATCGCGGCCAACCTGCACACCTGGGCGGAGCTACAAACAGAAAATCAGATTTCACCCATTCATGTCAATGGAAAAAATGTAAAAACTGCCTCCGCAAAACCGGCTTGCCAGATTTGAACGAAACTTGGTATGCGGATCCCTCACTACCTGGGGTGATATGTTCTGGGGGTCTCATGGCCCACCTGCACATGTGGGCGGAGCTACAAACATAAAATCAGATTTCACCCATTCATGTCAATGGAAAAAATGTAAAACAGCTGCCAACGCAAAAACGGCTTGCCCGATTTGAAAGAAACTTGGTATGCGGATCCCTCACTACCCGGGATGATATGTTCTGGGGGTCTCGCAGCCCAACTGCACACGTGGGCGGAGCTACAAACATAACTTCAGATTTCACCCATTCAAGTCAATGGGAAAAATGTAAAAAGCTGTGGGACCGATTTGAACTAAACTTGGTATGCTGTTCCCTCACTACCTGGGGTGATATGTTTTGGGGGTCTCGCGGCCCACCTGCACACATGGGCAGAGCTACAAACAGAAAATCAGATTTCACCCATTCATGTCAATGGAAAAAATGTAAAAAACTGCCATTCTCACAGTAATTCCAACTACCTGGGGTGATATGTTCTGGGGGTCTCGCGGCCCACCTGCACACGTGGGCGGAGCTACAAACAGAACATCAGATTTCACCCATTCATGTCAATGGAAAAAATGTAAAAAGCTGCCATTCTCACTGTTACCAATTTGGACGAAACTTGGTATGCAGATCCCTCACTACCTGGGTTGTTATGTTCTGGGGGTCTCGCGGCCCACCTGCACACATGGGCGGAGCTACAAACAGAAAATCAGATTTCACCCATTCATGTCAATGGAAAAAATGTAAAAAGCTGCCATTCTCAGAGTAATTCAAAAACGGCTTGACCGATTTGAACGAAACTTGGTATGCAGATCCCTCACTACCTGGGGTGATATGTTCTGGGGGTCTCGCGGCCCACCTGAACACGTGGGCGGAGCTACAAACAGAAAATCACATTTCACCCATTCATGTCAATGGAAAAAATGTAAAAAGACGCCATTCTCACAGTAATTCAAAAACGGCTTGACCGATTTGAACGAAACTTGGTATGCAGATCCCTCACTACCTGGGGTGATATGTTCTGGGGGTCTTGCGGCCCACCTGCACATGTTGGCCGAGCTACAAGCAGAAAATCGGATTTCACGCATTCATATCAATGGAAAAAATGTAAAAAGATGCCATTCTCACATTAATTCAAAAACGGCTTGACCGATTTGAACGAAACTTGGTATGCAGATCCCTCACTACCTGGGGTGATATGTTCTGGGGGTCTCGCGGCCCACCTGCACACGTGGGAAGGGTGGGTTCACCCAATAATGTATATGTTCTTGCTCCTGGAGGTGAAACTAAAAATGTTGTTTATAATCAAGTTTTGTGTTAGTTGTATTGTATTCATTTTGTCAAATATTTCACATTATAATTTGAATATTGTACTTTTTATAAAGTAAAAAAATATTTTCATTCACCACTATAAAGTATCTTTATTTGAATCCATTTACAGTGTTATTGCTATAATTAAATACCCGTGCAACGCCGGGCCATCAGCTAGTTGAAAATAAAATCATTTTTCCTACCTTTGCTGTTTGGTGATTTCATGAGTCTCTGGTTGCACTTGCTTCTTCTGACTGTGCATCCAATCTTTCTTCCTTTCTTTCAGCCTCCTGTATGTTTCCTCTCCTCCAGACCTCATTCTCTCCCCCAACTTTTTCTTTCTGTCTCCCTGTTCCCCCTTCTTTCTGTCTCCCTGTCTGCCCCCTTTCTTTCTTTCTCCGTGCCCTCCCCCAAGCCACTCGGTTTGCTGCCACTGCCATCGGGGAATAGCCCCCAAGCCACTGCTGTCCAAGCTTTCCCTGCAGAAGCGACGCGCTGACCAGCATTCCACTCCCTGATGTCAATTCTGACGTAGGAGAGGAAGTTCCGGGCCAACAAGGCATTTCTCCTCATTCCATCCAGCCTGAGCCCCATCTCTCCTTGATCCAGCATTTCCCTTCTGTGTTTGTCAGAATTACCATTCCACCTATTTTCCAGCATCACCCTTCTTTGTGTCCATCTCACCTATATCCCTATCTCACCACTTTTTCAGAAGCTTCATTTGTCTCTGTCCTTGTCTTTATCCCATGTTCACCATTTGCCCTTTCAATGTCTTTATCTCCCCCCCCACACACTTTTTCAGCATTACTTCTATGTCTCTATTTCACCTCCTCTTCATGTCCCCTCTGTATCTCTATCCTTATTCAGTAGGTCCTGCTTACTCTTTCTCTTCTTTGTGTCACTATCTCCATTTTCAGCTTTCCCCCCTTTTCCTTTATTAATGCACCCTGTAGCCAGAATCTTTCCACCCTCCCTCCACTCCGGCCCAGCCCAGTATGAAATATTTCCTTTTGTTTCCCTCCCCTCTCTCTTTCTCTCTCTCTTCTGCTCCCTCACCCACGAGTCCTGCATCTGGCCCTCTCCCTTCTACCTGCACCTGGCAACACTCCCCTGCTCCGCGGCTCTCTTCAGCAACTCGTCAGCAGCGGTGATCAAGACAAGCTGCCGACATCGAGGCCTTCCCTCTACGAGTCCCACCTTTGTGGAAAAAGGAAGTTGAAACAAGCGGGACTCGCAGAGGGTAGGCCCCGACGTCAGAAGCTTGTGTCGATCGCTGCTGCTGAGTTGCCGAAGAGAGCCGCGGAGCAGGGGGTGTGGCCGGAAGCAGGTAGAAGGGAGAGGGAGATAGGAAGGCTGTAGAAGCTCCGGAGCATGACACCGACCCCGGCCAGGATGATTTCTTTTTCAGGCGTGCAGCTTACAAGTCCGGCATTGCGGCGGGAAATAGCCATGCTGAGCAGTGAGCTCAGCACGTACACAGATGAAAGCCTTGCTTGCTGATTGGTCCGGTGGCACGGCGGGGCGGGGCCGCCGGACCAATCAGCAAGCAAAGCTTTCATCTGTGTACGTTCTGAGCTCACTGCTCAGCATGGCTATTTCCTGCCGCGACGCCGGACTTGTAAGCTGCACGCCTGCATCGCCAGAATTTAGGTAGGCTGTTTTCATCCCCGTGGGAGTCCCGTGGGCCAGGGGGCGTCACCGTGGGAGTCCTGTGGGTCAGGGGGGCATCCCCGTGGGAGTCCCGTGGGCCAGGGGGCGTCCCCGTGGGAGTCCCGTGGGCCAGCGGGGGAACCCGCGGGATCCCCGCGGGACCCGCGGGATCCCCGCGATCCCCGTTCCCGTGCAGACCTCTACCCTATTGTGCATAAATACAAGAGGTGTTGACATGGGTGGTTTATGGGGGGCATCTTGATATTAGGCGGCGGTAGGCATGCTACCACCATAACTAACCAATTGGGATGCATGTTTCTTTAAAAAGAATCAATACGGCAAACATCACTTATGTTGAAAGTGCCATTCGTGCACTTATAAAAGCTATAGCTCCATCAGTTCAATTTTCCTTGTTGAAATGAATATGCAGTTTGACTCTAGTTTCTGGAAAAGGATGATAAAGAGGTTGACTTTATTTATGTTTATTTTCCCAGCCTAAACTTTTCCATTTATCTTTTCTTCAAGGTGAACTAGATTGATAGATCGATCACCTATATTCTATCTACTTCCTATAAGAGAAATCCATAAGCCATTACTAAGATGGATGTGGGAGATCCACTGTTTATTCATGGGATAAACAGCATAAAATATGTTTGCATCTTTGGGATCTTGCAAGGTACTTCTAACCATGGTTGGCCACTGTTGGAAAAAGTATACTGGGCTTGATGGACCTGCATTCTGGCAGCTCTTATGTTCTACTGTATGTATTTAACTGATGTCACTGCCAAAAATCTACTTTTTTCATCAGACACTCAGCTATAAGGGACTCAGCTATAAAATCAGATAGAGCGACAACAGTACCTTCTACAATGGTTGTGACTCTAGCTCTCGCAATAGATAAAGTATGGTTATTGAGACTTTTCTTCAAAAATAAACAGAAAGAGTTTCTTGGATGTAAAGTACAAATGTTTCCTGATTTTTCTAGAGAAACTCAAAAGCACCATAGAGAATTTCTACTTTTGAAACCTGGAGTCACTTCACTGGGCGCGACGTTTTACTTAAGATATCCTTGCAAGTGTATTATTTGCTACCGTTCAGTTAAATATGTTTTTTTTTTTAACCTCATCGGTTAACTGCTTTTCTGGCTTTGTCTCAACTGGATAAAGAGGAATCAACAATAGCTCAATAGTTTATATAAGCTGTTCTTTATATCTCAGTTCTGTCTGTAATTTGTCTAATATCTACAATATTTTTTTTTTCCTTCTTCTCTCGCTTAACGTAATCTTGGATCTCTTTTTTTGAGGACTTGAGTTGGGTTAGTTGAAATAATTTTCTTTATGCTTATTGTGATTCATATTGGTTATAAGTTATATTTCATTAACCTACTTTCTGTACAAGTGACTACTTGAATATACTATTAAAATGATGCATATTTATTTGTACTGAGCACCTTGGGGTGCTTGGGCATTGTATTTGATGTTGTTTGCATCAATAAAAATTGTTTGAACCTAAAATGTGTCTGCCCATTTGCTGACGATGAGGTGGTTATGTAGTATCTTGTTTGCAAGGTGATCTTTCCTGTATTAACTATGGCATTCTTTTTTAAAAATTAGTTTTTACTGTACTCCACTTAGACCTGCTAACCAGATAAAGTCAGATATCAAAGACAATAAATGATCAATTATTTTTCAGATCTATTCATTTGGGTTCATTTTGTCTATATAAAAATAAAACCGATTCTATAAAAAATTGATATCTACTATAACCACATATTATTAGGTAGATACTTTCACTTTGGGGGATATTTGTTTTGTAAAAACTACGTTGTCAGCTTTCAATTGATTGACATTTGTTTACTTTTACTCACTCTTGAAAGTCTGCACACCTATTTCAACCTTGAGCAATTTCCAACTGTGGTATACTGGAACATTTTTTTTTTTCCATTTATTAAGTTCAATGTTGCCAACCCAAACAAACTATAATCAGTGATGATCCAAGCAGACTAAGCTGTCTAGCACCATATAATGTATCTGCATACTAATTTTCAAATTCCCTCACATTTCCAAATAACTAAGAGGATCATTTTCATTCTGTTACAGCAACTCAACAGTTACTGAATCACCATCTGTGTTTTCGTTAACCTGAATCAGATATGAATTCTGTTATTGCAAGGTAGAGCAGCTTGTTTAATGATTCTTAATCTTTTCTTTAATTAAATCATGCAGCCAACCTGAAAAATCTATCTTGATGCAAATTAGGAGCTTTTTTTGGCATTCGCTTACAGTAATGCACTAATAAGGTTAATTTATGAAGGTTCTCTTCCAGTTTCTACAGATGATATTTGTTCATTGCATATTTTTAGCATATTGTCTCTTTTTCTATGATACAACTGTTACGTTACACTAACTTAAAGGAAGGAGATCCTATAGAGGTGTTTTATGAGCACGACTGCCTACATGTGGAGAAAAATCAGTACGAATGAAAGATTTTCATTAGAATGGTGTTCATTCATGGATAATTCAAGTAAGGCTTTTTTTTTTCTAAGTAGTGTTATCTCTTAGTATAGAAATAGTAAGAATAATTATCTCGCTCCTTTACAAAAGTCGGCAGCATGTTCCAATGTGGTAAATGCTCCAGAATCCCACCTTTTTGATATAGCTTTCAATCCTTAACCCTACTCCTCTGCCCTCCAACCCAGCCAGCTGATTAACCGTTCCCCTTAACTGCAGGTATATCTATGACATCCTGTTTGTCTGTCTTGACTATTTAGATTGTAAGCTCTTTCGGGCAGGGACTGTTTTTTTACTCTTTGTAACTCTGTACAACACTGCATGCGTCTGGTAGCACTCTAGAAATAATTAATAGTAGCAGTAGTAGCAGTAGAATCCATAATAATTAAATGGGCATTGGAACAATTGCTGTGCAGCCCTCGGTTGCACAGCTTTGTAAAAGGGAGCCTATATTTCTATAAATAAATATACTGTACTAGTTGAAGATGCCTGTGCTGCATGGTCTACATATTTTTATTTTTATTATTTATGTTAATTCTATAAACAAGAATGAGATATTTTAGACAAAATAATATGCATCCTTTCCTGCTACGACACTGTTTCATCTAAATCAGTGGTCTCAAACTCTTGGCCTGGGGGCCACATGCAGCCCGCCAGGTACGATTTTGAGGCCCTCGGTATTATAAAGAATGATTCTTTATGGAAAACTTGTGCCTTAAGTATCCGGCGGTCACGTTCTGGAACGTTGCCCGCCTCACTGCTGTATCCTCATGTTAGCGCTTTCATGTACGCGATTGTCCTCTCCACTCCACCTCACAATCACGTACAGACGCAGGAAAGCGCTTGGGCGAGGTTACAGCAGTGAGGCGGGCAACGCTCCAGAGTGTAAGGCAACCATTGGTAGCTGTGCAGCTTGTGCGTGTGCCCGGTGCTGGATGAGGTGAGAGCTGAAGGCGGTTGCGGACGCAACCGCCGGACACTTAAGGCACAAGTTTTCCATAAGGAATCATTCTTTATAATACCGAGGGCCTCAAAATAGTTGGTCCAAAATCTTGTCTCTTGCAGTTGATACTTTGATACTTTTTCACTTTCTGCATGTTGCACTGCTTTCAGCTGTGTACTGTATAGCTGAAATTATCAGAAGCAATTGAGGAAATATTTATAAACTATAGTTTATAAATCTTTCCTTAGTTGCTTCTGATAATTTCAGATTGCAGATAATCCACATTTTGGATTTGTAGGTACTTACCTCATGCAAAGTTGTCATTTCTTTAATAAGATATTAACTATTTTTTTGCGGCCCTCTAAGTACCTACAAATCCAAAATGTGGCCCTGCAAAGGGTTTGAGTTTGAGACCACTGATCTAAATCAATGCTTGTTGCTGAAGTGAACTGATTTTAAAAAAAAACAGAGGACCATTTTTATCAAGCCGCAGTAGAGAATTTCAGTACTGGCCGGTGAATCTCATTCAATTCCTATGAGCGTCGGAGCATTTACCTCTCTGGCCAGAGACAGGTGTCTAGATCTTTAGGGAATAAAGTTTTAAAGTACCCTTGAGTACTTCTTTCTTGTTTTAGTCTCTTTTCCACAATGCATTATAGTATACACCCACACACATACACTGACATGTAAAATGCAAACCTTGTTCCGTAATAAGAAGCCAAAAGAAACAGACAAGTCTTGAATTTTATTGTTACCCACTGAGGGACCATAATGACTGCAGATTATGGATGATGTAAATGACACTTTTATAGGACAAAGGCAGTTTTTGTTGGCCTTACAAAATATTAATAGCCTTACGCTATTCTGCTCAACATTACGATCACTCATTTGCTACATTATGGTGACTATTTTAAAAGCTTTACTTGTGATTTACATGTGCAAATATCAGCATTTGCATGAGTAGACAGCATCCACCTGGAAACCATGATTCTGAAAAGCCCATGATTTACATATGGAAGCACCAGCTACACATGAAGTTACAAGGAAATACTTTTAAAACCAATAGGAGGAAAATTTTTCACTCAGAGAATAGTTAAGTTCTGGAACGCATTGCCAGAAGATGTGGTAAGAGCGGATAGCGTAGCTAGTTTTAAGAAAAGTTTGGACAAGTTCCTGGAAGAAAAGTCCATAGTCTGTTATTGAGAAAGACATGGGGGAAGCCACTGCTTGCCCTGGATTGGTAGCATGGAATGTTGCTACTTCTTGGGTTTTGGCCAGGCACTAGTGACCTGAATTGGCCACCATGGAAGCAGGCTACTGGGCTTGATGGACCATTGGTCTGACCCAGTAATGTCAAGGGCATGATATAGGTGGTACATAGGTTTACACCCGTAGAACATATTTCAGAAAGCTCATAAGCATGGAGGGTTATAAACTTAAACATCGGCATTTGTAGCTGCTATTTATTATGCACAAACACTAACTTCGGGACTATTTGCATTTGTGGTGACTAAAAAGCAAATCTGATTGGCTTGATTGTTATCTTTGTTCATGAAGACGTACCTTTGGCAACAACGCAGTAATCGGCATGCGTCATCTCCCCTTTATAGACATTCCTACCATACCCTGTGAATTTAATTCCCAAACTCACTCCCCGCCCCCCAAACACACACTTGTGCCTCCCTCAAACTCCCTGAGTGTGCTCTCCCTGCCCTCGGTGTGTCTGGTTGTGTCTCTGCTGCTTGATAGTCCATAGCTCTGTGTGTGTTTGTTTCTCTAGGTATGTGTACTGTATGTGCATATGGGCTGCTACAGTGCTAGTGGATGGGTATCATCGGATGCTGGTGAAGATTGATAAGAATAATGAGTGCCCTGAATGAATGGGGTATGTAGGCCATACTGCAAGAGGTATAAAGAGGTAGTTTCATTAAATGGTGTCCATAGTTAGGCACCAAAAAGAACTACCGTGTTTCCCCGATGGTAAGACACTGTCTTATTTTTTTTGGAAGGCCAAAATATGCTCTAGGGCTTATTTTCGGGGGGATGCCTTATTTACCCTTTCAATGTCTTTCCACCCTCCCTCCACTCCGGCCCAGCCCAGTATGAAATATTTCCTTTTGTTTCCCTCCCCTCTCTCTTCTCCTCCCTCACCCACGAGTCCTGCATCTGGCCCTCTCCCTTCTACCTGCACCTGGCAACATCCCCCTGCTCCGCGGCTCTCTTCAGCAACTCGTCAGCAGCGGTGATCAAGACAAGCTGCCGACATCGAGGCCTTCCCTCTACGAGTCCCGCCTTTGTGGAAAAAGGAAGTTGAAACAAGCGGGACTCGCAGAGGGTAGGCCCCGACGTCAGAAGCTTGTGTCGATCGCTGCTGCTGAGTTGCCGAAGAGAGCCGCGGAGCAGGGGATGTGGCCGGAAGCAGATAGAAGGGAGAGGGAGATAGGAAGGCTGTAGATCTCCGGAGCATGACACCGACCCCGGCCAGGATGATTTCTTTTTCAGGAATGCAACTTACAAGTCCGGCATCGCGGCGGGAAATAGCCATGCTGAGCAGTGAGCTCAGCACTACACAGATGAAAGCCTTGCTTGCTGATTGGTCCGGCGGCACTGAGTATGGGCAGACTAGATGGGCCATTTGGCCTTTATTTGCCATCATGTTTCTATGTTGTGGGATTTCTTTTTCCTTATCCAGTCATCCTATTCCCCTACGCATTTGTTCCATGACATTGTTAAATAAACAAACTTCTGTTTTTATTTGGCTAAGATAACTTTGAAATGGTGAACTGCAATTTTACAATGCTGATGTTCTCACAGTACAAACCATTATTGATTTTGGTCAGATTACTTTCAAGATGTATTGACCTTTGAAGTAAATATAGACAAAGCTTACATTAAAATCAATATTTATCTTGTAAATCAATGCATTCAAATAATGACTGCAAATAAAGCACACAGCATGGCTGATATTTCTGTATAGGCAGAACATTTTATATTGTGTTTAAAAATTCAGACACTTTTACTAAATTCTACATTCCTGAAAAAATATGCATTCTAATCACTATCAGCATTGTTACATTATTATATTAGTACACATTTATTATATTAGTACACATATAAAAAAACCACAATTTTAGACTTCAAACAGTTTAACAGATTAAATATTTGGCTCAGAAACCCACAATGGAAGATAATTTCATATAAGGTCATATTTATTTAGGGACTCTTTCATTAACCTATGCTAGCTGCTGACCATGCCTAATACAGCAAGAAATATTATTCTGCTGGTTACACTATAGCAGTGTTTTTCAACTTTTTCAGGCCAAGTACCCCCTGACTTCCTGTTTTACTAAAGTGCTCTATGGGGCTCATAATCGAAAGAGAAAAATGTTCAAAAACTGGCCTAAGTCGGCACTTGGACGAATATTTCTCAAAAACGTCCAAGCGTCGATAATAAAACCGGGTTTTGGACGTATTTTAAAATGACCTAGGCCTTCATAGTTCTGCTCAACGTCCAAAGCTAAATGGGGCATTTTGGAAGATGTGTCGAGGGCGGAAGTTGGGCGGGACATGGGAAGGCTTTGACTTAGTCGTACAGCATGTATAACCCAAAGTTTAACAACAGAGCCTAGATGGAACTTGGACATTGTGACTTAGACCATGTAAAACATGGTCTAAGTCACAAAAATCCACCTAAACTCACTAGATAAGCACAGAAAACACATAACACAAACCCCCACACACTACCCCAGTGATCACCAACCCCCGCACCCCACCCCCATATAAATTTTATTCACAACTTTAAATTTCAGCCTCCAGACCATTATCACCTGGCCGCCTGGCATAGGAAAGCCTAGTCGTCCAGCACAGAGGCAGCTTAAGTCATCTTGGGGGTGGGTTAGGGACCCATAGAGAGGAGGACCCATGCCCATAAGCCCCTGTAATCACTGCATTGATCTAGGGGATTATGGAGGTGGTTTGGGAGGCTCACCATAACCTATAAGGAAGCTTTAGGGAGGAGAAGACATGGCACCCTTTTTGTGAAGTTCACAGCAGTAAGGTACCCCACTATTTAGGTGGCATGTCTGGGTGTTCAGTCCATCACTTTGCAGACCCCTCCCACGTCCAACAGGGCTTGTTCTAGGCGTTTTGGACTTGTACAGAAAGTTGGATGGAAATGTGGTATAAAGATAGACAATTTAGCAGCTTGGACGATCAGATCGGCAGGACGTATAATTAGACGATTTTTGAAAAGTAAAAAAAAGTTGGACGTATCTTTCGAAAATGTGTCTTCAGCAATTTTTAACTTTGGACGACTTGCGAGATGGATGTAAACGGACTTAGACGTCCCTTTCGATTATGCACCTCCACGTGTTTTAGTGCGCGCTATCTGCTAACGGGTCTATAGACTAACATACATGCGTTAGCGCGTCTAAAAAGGATAGTGCACCTTAGTAAAAGGAGCCCTAAGTCTAATATCAACTGAGTACCCCCGACCACCGTCCGCCCAAGCTCCACCCCCAGAACCTGCCCCCATTACTAATTGTAATGCAATTTCTTCCATTCATTTTTCTTATACATACAATATACACAGCAGATATAAATTCTCAAAACTGATACCTTTCAATCACTAAATTGAAAATAAAATAATTTTCCCTATCTTTGCTCTCTGGTGATTTTATTTTCTAATCATCTTTCCTAGTCTCTGGTTACACATCCATCTGTCTGTGCTCTTAACTGTGTTTCCAGGGCATAACTGTTTTTCTCTTCTTCTTCACTTTCTGCCTTGCATCCATCTTTGGCACTAACTTTTAACATTCAACTTTTTTCCATTTTCCTGCTTTCTTCTCAAAATCTACTTTTCAATGTCTTACCATCCCTTCCTATATCTCTCTTCTATGGTCTGGCATCTCTCTTTTCTTCCCTCCCTGTTTCCATGGTCTGACATCTCTCTCCTTCCCCCCTTCCCCCTAGTGGCCCATACCATACCATACAGTTTATTTTATACCGCAAATTTTAACTGGGATTCAGTGTGGTTTACAATAAGATCTGCAAACACAACAACAAAGGTGACCAATTGGTGTTCAGTCTCTTTTATTATAATGGATTCGACACGATCGTGTTTTGGCCCGTATGGGCCTGCCTTAGGAGTCTAAATATAACATAAAATAAAGAAATGAGAAATGATATGATGAAAATATGCAATTATATCAACATCCTCTTCATGAAAAAGAACAAAGACTTAGGGCTAGATTCACTAATCCATTTTTCCTGGGCGATCCATGGGAAATATTCACAAAATGGGAAATTCACAAATGGGAAATATTCAAATAAGGGTGATCGGAGGAACGCCCTTATATGGCCGACACGGATTGCAAATGTGCAATCCCTGTAGATGGTCTGCATATGTGTCAAGACCCCTCTGAGCCGTGACTTTTTAAAAAAAACTTTTTTTTACTTTTAGGTAGCCCAGTAAGCCCGTGGTTTTAACCTGCTTTAAACCCGCTGGTTAAAACCATGGGCTTGCAGTTCGGGGAAGGGTAGGAGAGATTTGGGGCGGCAGGCAGGAGAAATCCGTGGACAAGCAGGGCGGTGATTCGGAGCAGAGCAGGCAAGAGAGATCCGGGGAAGAGCATCAGGGCGGCAGGCAGGAGAGATTCGCAGCAGCATAGAGCAGGGCGTGCAGAGAACAGGGCAGAGAGCAAGGCTTCAATGGAGCTGGAGAGTCAGAAAGACGTTTTCGATTGGTCCCCAGCAGCAGCTTCTTGGGTTCATCGGCCAGCCCAGCTGGTTTCAAAAATTTCTTTGGTGAATCGCGTCCCTTTCTACTTTGCATGCATTTCCCCTCATTTGCATGCATGGATTGGAAGCGGATCGCAGGAGAGGTTAGTGAATCAGGCCGGAAGGAAATCTGGTCACAAAGGGGTCACAAACCAATTGGTACAAGATCGGTTTACTTAGTGAATCTAGCCCTAAGACAGGCAGGTGGGAAGTATGCGACTCTAAAGGAGGATGGGAGACTTACAGCGCCGGCACCACATACTCCCTGACAATGGCATGCGCACCCCCTGGGGTATGCATAATGCATGTTGAAAACACTAAACACCTATCTTATACCTCCAAAACTGTGTATGCGTTGGGAATTTTTTTAGTTTTTATATTTTTATAAATAAGCACGTACACTTATAAAAGAAAACCAGTAAATTTCAAAGGAAATAGGTTTCCCCTATTTACAAGAAAGAAAGAAATAAATAAATCCATAATACACAATAAAATCTTAGGATGCTCCTAAAAGATAAAAGAAAATGTTTTGGACTGAAGAGTAATTGAAAATGATAGTAAAATTATATGCTTGCTTTGCACCTAAATCTAAGTACAGTGGAACCTTGGTTTACGAACATAATTCGTTCCAGAAGCATGCTCGTAAACCAATTTACTATATCAAAGCAAGTTTCCCCATAGGAAGTAAGGGGGACTACACCCAAATTTAGGTGCAATTTGTAGAATTTGGCCCTTATTGCTCAAAACTGCTCTGAACTATTAAAAGCTTTGCATATTAATAAAGTGCATTTAATATTTAAAAATACTGGTATTGATTTAAAGTATCTTTCTCCAATTAAAATCAGATTAAAATTATCTTAAAACATTTATAAAATCTATAAAGATGTAATAACGTGCTAATACTTTTAAAACTCTCCTAGCAATTGTAGATTAACAATTATAACCTCACAGTAAATACTTTTCCTTACAGCTTAACCAACTCAGAATATTATTAGGATGTTCAATTCAAACAAGTGAACTTATCAGATAAGTATTTTTCGCTCCTTCACTAATCAATGAGTGTCATGTTATTAAAACAAAAATAAATTGATTTGTGAATAAATTGCTTTACCCTATTTTTTCTTTCAGGTAAACCAGATACAGACCAAAGGAATTACTGCACCTTCAACACAGATTAAGTATAGCCTCTTTTGGAAAAATTGAGTGCTCAGTCTTTTCTGAAAAAAACATTGTCCTTCAAAAATTAACTTAAAATAAAAATATTTCTGTATGGGTAATTATAAGTGCTTTTAAGCTTTGCTATTTGTTTATCAATTTATACATTGCACTGATATATTTTTTGAAAATTAATAAAAAAAACTTTACATACAAAAAAATGTAAGTGTGTACACTGAAATAATGAATAATAGTAATATATATATATATATATATATTTCTTCTTTCTTCAGGCCCATTCTTCAGTGCTGCATCTGCTGAGATCCAAGGATGGGAACACTGGACCAGGACCAATTTCTCTTCCAGGTAAGTATCAGCAATTGTTTCCACTTACTACCTATCTTAAATAACATAAAAGGGATAAAAACATCTCTCTCTTATCCCCCTTTTATAAAACCATAGTACAGCTTTGAGCACCGACTGCAACTCTCTGATGATTATAGGCTTCCCATCCATTTCCAAATACAATTCAAACTCAAGTTTCACATTTCAAGTTTATTTAGATTTGATATACCGCCTATCTCGAGTGTCTAAGCATTTACAAGCCAGTCTCCACTATGTGTCCGTTCCCCCCCCCCCCCGTGAGCTCCGTTCAGCTTGTAAGTCTCTCCTATCTGTGCCCTTCTCTTCAACTGCCAGCTCCAGACTCCATCCCTACTATTTTGCTGCGCCATATGCTTGAAACAAGCTGCCTGAATCCCTATGGTGGGCTGTCTCTGGCAGTGTTAAAGGCCCAGTTAAAAGCTCATCTCTTTGAGAGTGGTTTTGACTCATAACTCCTCTCACCTTGGGTTCTACATCACCTGCCCTATAAGTCATGTCTGTCAACCCTTTATGTCATGTCTATCTGTCTAAGTTAGATTGTAAGTTCTTCCGAGCAAAGACCATCTATTAGATGTCAAAATGTACAGTGCTGTGTATGCCTTTCAGCACTGTATAAGTGATAATCAGTAGTATTAGTAGTAATAGGTGACAGGATACCATTAACAGAGTTTGGGTATAGGTGGTGGAGTGGAGAGGACAGAGCAAGGGTCATTAGAACCTGACTGAACATGGGATCTTAAGTTTCTACCAGAACCAAATATGTGCTTCTCCTTTCCTTTCTTCCTTCCCACTCACCCCATGGTCTGGCATATCTATCTCCTTCCCTTCTCTCCCCCATGTTCTAGCATCTCCCTCCTATCTCTCTCTCTCTCTCTGGCACCTCCGCTCCTTTCTTCCCCTCTGGTCTGGCATTTTGTCTCCTCTAGTTTCCCTTCCTTCCCTCCATGCCCTGGCATCTCTCTCCTCTCCTTCTGTCTCCCCCTCCCACTCCATTATCTAGCATCTCTTCTCCTTCCTTTCTCTCCTTCCTTCCACCTGGTCTGGCATCTGCCTCCTCCCCTTCCCCCCTCTCCATGGTATGGTAGCTCCTTTCCTTTCCTTTACTCCCATGGTCTTGGCATCTCTTTCCTCTCCCTTCCCTGGTGTTCTTTCTCCCCACTCTTTCTTCCCCATTTCCCTTCAGTGTCCTCAGCCCACTCTCTCTCTACTTTCCTTCAGCGC
The DNA here is from genome assembly GCF_902459505.1 of Geotrypetes seraphini. NCBI lineage: Eukaryota > Metazoa > Chordata > Amphibia > Gymnophiona > Dermophiidae > Geotrypetes > Geotrypetes seraphini. The sequence goes on along the minus strand of NC_047088.1, from coordinate 226,646,966 downwards.
ACACACATAAAAACAAGCAAGTAATTTTATATAATTTTCATTCTATTCATTCATAGAAATTAAAGTCTAAATAATGCCAGTCACATAACAAAACATGATTTTACAAAATTAATTCCCTGCACAGTCAAGCCTGCAAGGATTAATAGATATCTTTCAGCAGTTCCCTCCCCCTTACCTTCGTGGCCAAGTCAAAATGATCTACCATCAATAAAAAAATTTTAAAAAAGCACACTGTACGCAGAGAAAATGTTAATCATTTATATTCCGCGGGTTTTCAAAGAGGTCAAGGCAGATGACTTTATGCAATGTCATCTCAGTAATAACTATACAAAAATAGACAAATATACCCTCTCCCTTTTTACTAAACCGCGATAGCGGTTTTTAGCATAGGGAACTGCGCTGAATGCCCCACACTGCTCTCGACGCTCATAGGCTCCCTGCGCTAAAAACCACTATTGCAGTTTAGTAAATGGGGGCCATAGTACAAAATATAGACTACATATATAAATTCTCAAAACGGACACATTTTGATCACTAAATTGAAAATAAAATCATTTTTCCTACCTTTGTTTGGTAATTTCATCAGTCTCTGGTTGCACTTTATTCTTCTGACTGTGCATCCAATATTTATTCTCTTCTTTCAGCCTCCTGTATGCTTCCTCTCCTCCAGACCTCATTCTCTCCCCCAACTTTATCTTTGTTTCATCCTGCTCCCTTCTTTCTTTCTCTCTCCATGCCCCATTTCTTTCTTTGTTTCACCCTGTCCCCTTCTTTCTTTCTCTCTCCATGCCCCCCTTCTTTCTGTATGTCTGTCTTTCTCTCTCTGTACCCAATTTATTTCTTTGTTTCACCCTGCCCCCTTCTTTCTTTCTCTCTCCATGCCCCCTTCTTTCTTTCTCTCTCCATGCCCCATTTCTTTCTTTCTTTTACCCTGCCCCCTTCTTTCTTTCTCTCTCCATGCCCCCTTTCTTTCTTTCTGGCTCCCTGACCCCCCCCTTTCTTTCTCCCTGCCCTCCCCCATGCCACCGCCATTAGGAAACATTCTGCCACCGCCGCCATCGGTAACAGGCCAGCGCCGAGTTCTCCCTGCTTCTCTTCCCCACGGGGCCGACCAACTCTCGTCACCCGACATCAATTCTAACATCGAAGAGGATGTTCGGGGCAGCCAGGCAGTGATTCGCTGGCCCGGAACGTCCTCTCCAACGTCAGAATTGACGTCGGGTGACCAGAGTTTGTCGGCTCTGCGGGGAAGAGAAGCAGGGAGATCCGGCCTGTTCCCCGATGGTGGCGGTGGCTTGGGGGAGGGCAGTAAGAAGGGAAGGGAAGCAGGTTGGGCACCCCCCACTGTAGACAAGCCGCGAGCCACACTCAAGTGGCTAAAGAGCCACATGCAGCTCGCGAGCCCAACCATGCCCTAGGGAGAACACTGGAGGGTGGCCAGTTGTGCACCCCCTTGGGGCGTGCACCCGGGGCGGACCTCCCCTCTCCCCCTTGGTACGCCACTGGTAATCATTGTAATATGTAAGTTTTTGAAATTTAAGAACATAAGAATAGCCTTACTGGAACAGGCCAATGGTCCATCTAGCCCAGTATCCCGTCTTCACAGAGGCCAATCCAAGTCACAAGTACCTGGCAAAAACCCAAATAGTAGCAGCATTCCAGAGCTGAGATTGTGATGTCATAATGCCTCATTCCAACAATGCCTAAGAGCCAACCTCATCAGTAATGTAACAATGGCTTGATGGTTCACATAAGAACATAAGAATAGCCAAACTGGGTCAGACCAATTGTCCATCTAGCCCAGTCACAAGTACTTGGCAAAAATCCAAATAGTAGCAACATTCCATGCCACCAATCCAGTGCTATCTTTATATTTTGCACATTACAAGGGAACGTGCATCACTTTTTCACTTTCTCTAGTATTGCACTGTAGCTTTTTGGGAGAGCATCAGGGGAGTGGGCTGAAAAACATGGGACGAGGGGGCTGTAGAGGAGAGCATCAGAGAGGGGGCTGTAGAGGAAAGCATTGGGGAAGGGATTGTAAGCATGAGGGGGCTATCTCAAATGTTGTTTATAGTCCATTATCAGTAGTAAAATAAATATTTTAGTAGCTTGAAATTTTTCATTTATCAGGTGCCATGTGCACCTTTTTTGAGTAAATTAGATATAGAATGATACAGCTGAATTAAATATTGTCAAATTAGTAGAAGGAATTCCTATTACAGCAGCAGTCATTGGGGGCTGAGAAAGGAGTGGCTTTTTAATATGATGATCTGGGTGTTTGATTTTTATTACATTTTAAATAGAAGTAAAATTGAGTTGATTAACCTTGATGCATTAGTTGATTTAAGAGAGAGAGAGAGAGGAAAAACTCCTTTCAGAACATGGCATTAAGGAATGCAGATGTTTCAGTGTGCGTTGAGTAGTTTAAATTTGGGTTTATTGTTAATAAGAATATATTGCCTATATATGAAGAATGAATGGAAGAAATGGCATTTTTATTATGGGAGTGGGGTCTGGGGCAGAACTTGGGCATGATTTGAGGTAGAGCTTGGGCCCCCCTCAAACAAAAAGACATTTTGCTGCCCATGTCCTAGTTTATCTCCAACATGTATCAGAAATATGGTACTGAGTTGCCAGCAGCCATCTTTTTCTTAAAAATGATCATTCATTTACTTGAACTGATAGATGTATGAAGTAACTTTCATTTTATCCAGAGCGCTTGGAAGCCTGAGGGTATTTTACACAATGGGTCCTGCAGATTTTAAAGGAAAAATATTCCCATGGATTCTCATTCAGAAAAATTGTTTCCTGATGGTGACCATGGTTTAGTATTTAATAGAGATTGCTGGACAAAATTCATTAGAAAGTATATAGAGGCAGTCAAAAATACACTCCCTGCATGTACCTTGCTGGGATGGCCCTTTATCTCCACTGGGAAAAGTATGTGTTCTATGGATACTGGATAAAGGAACAATTTTTTGGAAGGTAGGTTTCTAAAGTAAATCCTTCTAAAACTGGTCCCGTTTATTTTATAGTGGACATGGATGATAGAAAGATCAGAAAATATGAAGAAGAAGTCTGACCTAACATGAGGGTGAGTATGGGAACTAACCACAGGAGTATTTTTATTTTTTTATCAGTGATAGTGGAAGGCGACAGAGGGTAGTGATCAATGGAGATTGGTCTGAGGAAAGGGATGTTACCTCAAGGTTCTGTTCTTGGGCCTGTTTTTTAAACATTTTTACAAAAAATATTGTTGAAGGGTTGTCGGGTAAGATTTGCCTCTTTGCAGATAATGCAAAAATCTTCAATAGAGTAGACACCACGGATAACATAAGAACATAAGAATTGCCGCTGCTGGGTCAGACCAGTGGTCCATCTTGCCCAGCAGTCCGCTCATGCGGCGGCCCCTAGGTTAAGATTAGTGCTCCAAATGAGTCCAGTCTCACCAGTTTAGCATGAACTTGTCCAACTTTGTCTTGAAACCCTGGAGGGTGTTTTTCCCTATAACAGACTCCGGAAGAGCGTTCCAGTTTTCTACCACTTTCTGGGTGAAGAAGAATTTCTTTACATTTGTACAGAATCTATCCCCTTTCAACTTTAGAGAGTGCCCTCTCGTTCTCCCTACCTTGGAGAGTGTGAACAATCTGTCTTTCTCTACTAAATCTATTCCCTTCAGTATTTTGAATGTTTCGATCATGTCCCCTCGCAGTCTCCTCTTTTCAAGGGCGAAGAGGCCCAGCTTCTCCAATCTCTCACTGTACGGCAACTCCTTCATCCCCTTAACCATTTTAGTCGCTCTTCTCAGGACCCTTTCGAGTAGTACCGTGCCCTTCTTCATGTACGGCGACCAGTGCTGAACACAGTACTCCAGGTGAGGGCGCACTATGGCCCGGTACAGTGGCTTGATAACCTTCTCCGATCTGTTCGCGATCTCCTTCTTGATCATTCCTAGCATTCTGTTCGCCCTTTTTGCCACCGCAGCGCATTGTGCAGATGGCTTCATGGACTTGTCGATCAGAACTCCCAAGTACCTTTCCTGGGAGGTCTCTCGAAGTACCGCCCCGGACATCCTGTATTCGTGTATGAGAGTTTTGTTCCCGACACGCATCACTTTACACTTATCCAAGTTGAACCTCATTTGCCATGTCGATGCCCATTTCTCGAGCTTGATTATGTCATGTTGCAGATCTTCACAATCCCCCTGTGTCTTCACTACTCTGGTGTGAATAACATGAAGAAAGATCTGGTGAATCTTGAAGAATGGTCTGAAATTTGGCAGCTAAAATTTAATGCTAAGAAATGCTAAGAAATTTGGGATGCAAAAACCCAAGGGAACGGTACAGTTTATGGGGTGAAGAATTTATGTGCATGACGGAAGAGCGGGACTTGGATGTGATTGTATGTGATGAGCTTAAGGTGGCCAAACAGGTTGAAAAGGTAACAGTGAAAGCTAGAAGGATACTAGGTTGCATACGGAGAGGTATGGCCAGTAGGAAAAAGGGGGTATTGATGCCCCTGTATAAGACTTTAGTGAGACCTCATTAAGAATATTATGTACAATTCTGGAGGCCGCACCTCCAGATCAAAAAGATCTAAAAAGGATGGAGTTGGTCCAGAGCACATGTGTCAAACTCAAGGCCCGCGGTCCGAATCCGGCCCGCCTGGCCTTTTTATGTGGCCCGCGGCAACGTTCCCAATCTTCCCCTTCTGAGCCCAGTTTGTCCTCCCCTCTGTGCCAGTCCAATGCCACTGCCAATATGCCTGAAAGTCCGCCGGCCTAGGCAGCAACTTTGCAGTGCTGTTCAGGGCTCCCCTTCCTGCCCTCCGTCTACCGCAGTCCACCCGGGCGGAAACAGGAAGTTGCGTTTCATTGGAGATAGACTGCAGCAGGCAAAAAGCAGAAGGAGGAGCCATGCACAGCACTCCCAAATTGCCGAGGCCGGCAGATTCCCCTGCCCAGCAGCGACATCGGACCGGCGCCGGAGGGAAAGGCACGACGGGCTGTGAAGAGAGTGAGATGAAGGGAGAGAGGTTGGACCTGGGGTAGTGTGGAGAAAGAGGGAAAAAGATACTTGAAGGGAGAACAGTTGGGAAGAGAAAGGGAGAAATGGTGGACCTGGGGGGAGGGAGGCAGGAAGACAGGGGGAGAGATGGGATGGGGGGCAGTTGGAAAGAGAAATTGAATCTGGAGATGGAAGGGGATGGAGAAATGTTGGGCCTGGGGGTAGAAGGGAGAGAGAAATACAGCATCTTTTTTTTTTCCTTCCATCTCATTGTTCAGCATCAAGGGGGGAGGGAGCAAAATGTTGGACCAAGAGGAGAGAGGAGGAGAGATAGAAAGAAATAGGAGGCTGGGAAAGGGAAGGGAAATGGGAGAGCTACAGAATAAGATAAGATGGAGAATTGATAGGTAGCTGAAAATTTAAAAAGGAGAAGGATGAGAAAGAGGGCAATATTTGAGTGTACAGAGGCAGAAAAGAAAAGAGGCAGAAAAGAAAAAAAGGAGAAAAATTCAAAGGGAAATATCAATATGTTGGAGACAGGGACTGGAGCAAGAGAGAAAAGGAGAAAAAAAATGGACAGCAGACACTGAAAAGAGAATTAGAAGATAGACCAAATCAGAAAGAGAAACTGGGTCCAAAAGCAAAATGACCAGACAACAAAAGGTAGAAAAAATAATTTTATTTTCTATTTTGTGATTACAATATGTCAGATTTGAAATATGTATTCTGCCTGAGCTGGTGTTAGACAGCAAGCGTGAACTAGGACCTATAAGAGAGGAAAAGTCTTTTTTATTTATTTTGTAGCTGGCTTGGGGTTGGAGAGGTTGCATCCCTATATTTCTACTAAGACTAACCCCCCCCCCATGCTGGCACGCAGCATGGGTTTTGGTGCCGGCGCCGGCGATTGATCCAGCGCTCACAGAAGTCCTTTGAGCATCGGAGCCGCCACCGGCACTGGGGCCCACACTGCACATCAGCAAAGGAGGGGGCAAGTATCTTAATAAAAAATCCTGCCCATGACTTAGCCTGCGTTTTAGATTTTGGCCCCTTATGTGATTTGAGTTTGACACCCCTAGTCCAGAGGAAGGCTACTAAAATGGTTTGTTGTCATCATAATGTAACTCCTCCTTCTTTGAATATCAATCCTCACTTACTTCACCTTCTGTAGTCAGGTCATCCTACAAGTCAAAGTGAGAATTTTTCTAAAAAGAGGAAAAAGTTAGCATAAAATATAATATTTCACCCTAAATAAAAGATACCGGGTGAATAATAAGTGAAACCTTTTTAAAAAATACTGATTTTAAAAGATTTGTTAGTTTATTTATACAAATCTAATAAAACGTATATATCTATACAGCTTTAAAATAAGTTTCCAAGGAAAACCTTTCTCAAAGAATTTATTTTTTTGTAATAATTTTTTTCTTACAGGGTCCAGGTGTTCTTCCTTTTTTTTTTCTCTGCAGGGCCATTGGGTACCAGCGCTTCTTCTTTCTAGGAGATTTAGCTTCAACGAATGGTGTACCTACTCCCTAACTAAAAAAAAAATCAAAGGAAGCAAAGCCCTATATCCCTATTAGATGACAATAAATAAATAAACACTGTGATCACTAGCTACCCAAATAAATCAAAGACTAATTGAAATTTCCCTATTTCTAATCCCACCCACTTTTTTAATTAAACCAAGGTTTAATTAAAAATCAATATAATCACTTTACAATATCCAATAAATATCCAATAAATATCCAATATGTTTGAAACCCAATTTTCCAGAGACAACATATAACAAACACTTGTCTCTGCCACAAACCAACTCAACAGCCCTCAACTGCTCTCCTAGTCAGTTTTAGAACTTTCTCTAGCACTACTCACTTCCTGGAGAGAGCTGTGCTGTCCAGAATTCAAAAAGTGACACGTACAACTGAAAATTCTTAAACCTACAGCGAAATCTTTTTTTACTTTATTTATAACCTTGGTTACAATAAGGCATATGGGGACAGACTTAAAGATCTCAATCTGTATACTTTGGCGGAAAGGCGGGAGAGCAGAGATATGATATAGATGTTTAAATACTTACGTAATGTAAATGCGCATGAGTCGAGTCTCTTTAATTTGAAAGGAAACTCTGCAATGAGAGGGCATGGGATGAAGTTAAGAGGTGATAGGCTCCGAAGTAATGGCGAAGACAGAAACTGTGAATGAATTCAAAAGGGCCTGGGATAGGCACATGGGATCTCTCAGAGAGAGAAAGAGATAATGGTTACTGTGGATGGGCAGACTAGATGAGCCATGTTTCTATGTTTCTTCATTTAAGCTCTCGTACTGAGCAAGGGTTATTTGTAAAGCACCTCATTTGTTTGTCATTTCCTCTGTAGCCCCCTACCCTCTCTCCTTTTGCATTTCCCTACATAAGCAGCATATATTGATTCATCATTTTTGTTCAGTGTGTCTTTCACAATTAGATTGTAAGCTCTTTTGAGCAGGGACAGTCTCTTGTGTGTTTAACGTACAGTGCTGCATGTGTCTGGTAGCGCTATAGAAATAATAAATAGTAGTAATAGTAAATGCTGTTTTCATACCCAAAAGATGGGGAGAAATGCTTCCAGATAAATTACCAAGGAGCCTACTTACAAAAAGCATAATGCGTTTAACATTAGATAATACCTTTTTAGTATCTAATATGCAGTAAGATGGGTTTCAGATGATATGTTTGTAGCATCAAGTGAAAATAAATCTGCAGTGCTTAGCTGGGGGGGGGGGGAAATAGTGCTGTATTCCAAGGCTTCTTGAGCTCAGACAGATTTCACTATTTGTCAAACAAATGACACTAAATACTGCAATAATAATGTATATAAAGCTCATGAGTGGATGAAATGGGAGAAGAGGAAGTATAAAGACCACATTGCTGCTCAAGCACCTACTACGAGAGGCTTGCTCTGGCTTCATTAATGCCTACTTTTTCAGAAGGTGATATATTCTCGCTACCCAGCTGGAGGGTTAATATTGAACTGGCAGTGACAACTGAGAAAAATCAGGGAAATACATCAGAGGGGGGGGGGATAGAAAAAAATCACCCTGGCAGCTCCTGAATGACATGGCAGACTCTGATCTAATGCCTGTGGGTAAGAAGAGATCTGCCAAGGAAAAAAAAAAAAAGATTTAAAAAGAAAGAAAAGCCTCTTTTCTGCCCCCACCACAACTACTTAACCAACCTTCTATGTAAATATAAGAGTAAATGTGTTCTTATAGAAAATGAATTATGCAGTGATTCTGAATATGGTGTGAGAATGAGGTGTATATTAACTGCTGAGAGAAAAGAAAGAGTGTTGCACTGAGTGATGAAGAAATGTGTGTTGTGAATGAGACTAGAGCTGCGAGGGAGGGATAAAAGTGAAAGTGGAGGAAGAGGTGCCCAGTGGAACCTCATCCTGAATGCAAGTTGATTTTCACATCGGTGCAAGCATATAATCAGCATGTGCTTTTTGCACTCTGTGGTCAACAAGTCACCATCCTGCTGACTGTTCACAAGAGAAGGGGAACGTGGACCATGTCACAGAGGGCTGATATGTTTAAAACGCCAGCTCTGTGTTTGCAGACACTCCTTGAGGAGTTTCCTCTGAATTCTCAATCACCTTCCTTCCTCTAAAATACATGCACAAGCCTTTTCTTGCTATCTTATAAGCAGTTCTATCTACTGTAAGTGCTCATATAACGAATTATTTACAGAAGGAACTCTTTACACTTTCAAATCTCTGCCTCTAACCATGTTAGACTTTATTTGCCTCACAATCTTTATTTTTTTTGTTAATTCTGAAAGAAGGAAATTTGAAAAGCACCCCTCTCCCCCCCCATATGAGTGATAAAAATAGTTTACATTATCCTAAGCAGTTGGCTAGTTACTTCCAGACAAATGTTGGAGTAATTTTTAAATGTCACATGGGGCTTCAATGGGGTTTCAATGGAACTGCAAACTCATTTTATAAGGAAATTCCACACCAATTTTTAACCACAGTAAGCACTTACAAGTACTTACCACAGGGTAAAACCCACTACCACGGGCACACTTTTTGGGGATTGGTGTGTGCTTCCCACAAGCTAAAATATAGAATTAATTTTTATTGCCTGGACCATATCTGGGGACAGAGTGTAGGTGAGTTGTTCACTAATTGGTTAACGCAATTACATTGCTGCACACTAACCAATTAGCGCAAGATTAGTGTGTGAGCCCTTAGGGCCAGATTCTATAAACGACACCTAAGCTCGCCTACATTATAGGTGTTATTCCATGCAGTTGTTAATCAACCACATGGTGCCATTTAGAGAATTACACCTAGTAGCACCTAAGCGAATGTAGGCATTGTCCTTCAGATAGGCACTGGTATATTAGGCCAGGTTTTACCTGGCTTAATTTACCAATGCCTTTCTCTAACACCAAGTGACATCTAAGTAAACCACGCCTATTCTTTATTCCTAATCACACCTACTTTTCAGATAGATGTCATTGGACGCCTCAACTTAGGCATTGCTAGGCTTCCTAAGAGTTCTGTGCATAACTTTTAATTGGTAATTTTTTTTTTTAATTGAATGGCTGAAAACTTTTGTGGTCAAATTCCAAAGTTAGCCATTTCTAGGTATCCTAGATAAGGGCACCTAGTGGCACCTAATGTAGGCATCCTATATAGAATCTGGCCTTACCACCTAGAAAATAGGTGTCAGTAAGACGCAAATTCTAAATATGGTGACCTAAGTTGCACACACAAATCATTGTGCATATCTGATTTGCATACACAACTTGTTTAACAAGCCAATAAGCACCAGTAATCAGCAATTAATACCTAATAATTGATGCTAATTGCCACCAATTAGAAGTCACATGCACAACCTTGTAGGTGCCTTTTATAAAGTGGTGCGTGTGTATGAATCTCAGAAGGAGGTATATGAGGATCATGGGTGTATCTAAATGTTACAGCTCAATGTTTAAATTCCACTCATCTAGGAGAGGTACATATATATGACAAAAAGAACCTTTAAGGTTTGTACAGGGAAAGGCCTCAGAAATGGAGCTCACGCTGAAAACTGTGGACATGATATAGTTGCAAAAAATTTGTAATGCCTCAACCCTGGTCCTGATGCAGCGGATAAGAGCTTAATCCCGTGAAACGCTGGCCGCGTCGGCATTTTTTTCAGACCTAGCATTGGCATTTTCTTCAGATCAAGTTTGGGCATTCTTCGTAGATCAAGCATTGCCTGCAGATAAGTGGCGATTTTCTAAGACTATGCACAGCATGTGGATAAGTTGTGTGTGCTGAAGATTTAACACTGTTTTAGAGAGATAATTTAGGAATCACTGTTTTCAGTTGAGTGGATGGGTGCAAAAAAAGTTTAAAAAAAGCTAAAAATGTTTTAAAAAAAAGTTAAATAGTAAATACTCTAAAACAAGAAAGAATGAAGTAGGGTGAGAATTTATGATAATTGAATTTAACTTCTCAACAGTCTAAATGAAAGTTTATAAGAACATAAGAAACGCCTTTGCCGGATCAGACCCTAGGTCCATCTATTCCGGCGACCCACACATGCGGAGGCCAAGCCAGGTGCTCCCAGATGGAGACCCTGGTCACCCGTATCCATCGATGTGTTTTGCAAGGAGGTATAAATCCAACTTATGCTTGAAACCCAGAATGGTAGTCTCCGTCACCACCTCCTCCGGGAGAGCATTCCAAGCGTCCACCATCCGCTGTGTGAAACAGAACTTCCTGACATTTGTCCTGAGCCTGCTGCCCCTCAGCTTTAGTCCATGACCTCTTGTCCGTTTCACATTTGACAATGTGAACAACGATGATTCTTGCTCTATTTTGTCGAATCCTTTCAGTATTTTAAAAGTCTCAGTCCCAATCTTCCCAGTCGTTCTTTGTAGCTCAAATTTTCCATACCTTTTATTAGTTTTGTGGCTCGCCTCTGCACCCTTTCCAGCAGGGCTATATCCTTTTTTTAGGTTGACAAATAAGTTTAGTATTACTGCTGAGAAAGTTAGGGTTTTAAAAAAAAGTTTTTTTGGTCAATGACTGGAGCAAGGAGCATTCAAACTATGCTGAACAATCTTGATTGTGCGTGGGCTCCATTTCTGAGGCCTTTCCCTGTATAAACCTTAAAGGTTCTTTCTGTCATATATATGTACCTCTCCTAGATGAGTGGAATTTAAACATTGAGTTGTGATCTTGAAGATATATACCACTCGGGTTGATAGTTTTAGGTGTATCTAAATGTTAGGCATAGTTATAAAATACGATCAATCCACACAGAACTTAGGCCCAGATTGTTAGGCCTGGTTTTCCTTGGCCTAAATGGGTGCGCCTAAAAGTTATGCTGTGTAAAATTCTCCCTATAGTAGGCCTTACATAGAATTGCGCTAAACGCTGTTCCAATTGGTGTTGATTTTTTAGGCCCCATACTTCTAGTACTCACTATGTCCTACCACCTCCACTTGGTACCCGTATGTGGGTATCTCTATCCATAACTTTAACTGTATCTCAGGCTATTTACCTATTTGGGCTTTTGTATTAACCGTGGTTGTATCTGACGCTGAACTTGTCCTACTTCTAGGCTGTTTGCATTTGTACCTTCACCAATTATGTACGGTCTTTAGATAATTCTTGTTAACCACATGAAACTCCATGGTGCATCACGGTATACAAATGTTATGTTATGTTATGTTAAATGTTCATGTTCTAATGGCCATGATGTAATGGGATAATTGTCACATGGCCATTTTACTGCCATTCTAAAATTGGCCTCAGCCTACTGGTTAGACCCACACTGTAGATAGTGCTAACCACTTCTTTTTTTTTTTTTAACCACTTTTTAGCGCAGCTGAGTAAAAGGGTCCCTTAATTTTGAAAATGTGCAGAGAGCAGAAATGGGGAGGCATTCTTGGTTTGCATCTACTTTAGAGCAGGTACAAAATATGCTTGCCAAATGAACACATGAGTTTTTTAAAACCAGTAAAAGAATCTATCGGGTCACTGACACAGCTGTATTTACCAGAATTTGCATCAACATTTTCATTAGGTATTTCTTTTTTTCCACAGAAACAGATATTTTTACCCTGTTGAAAACTTTTTTAAAAAAAGGCTTTTTTTTAGCCCAGCAAGTATTTAAATGTCTCAGAATCTTCTCGTTATACATTCTTTAAAATTGATTAATACATTGTGCTCCAATAATTTTGCAGTTAGTGCCCCTACTCTTTGGAATTCGCTGCCTAATCATTTGTGCAGTGAATCCGATATAAAACAATTTAAAGCAAAACTAAAAACATTCTTGTTCCAGGATGCTTTTGGACAACAACTGTCCTCTTAAGGACAACAAATTAAATCAAAATTATTACTTTTTACCCTAACCTATTGTATTTTCCCTTTTTTGTTGCACTTTTCTTTAACGATTGTAGTTCTTCCCCACTTTCCCATTGTTTGAAGTAGGTCTATACGTCTTATCAGTGCTTTATTATGACACTTGGATTTTATCCAGTATCCCCAGTTTTAATATGTTTTTATGTAATTTTATATTGTACACCGCTTAGAAACCTGATTAAGTGATTTAAAAAAATATTTTAATAAACTTGAATAATAATAAAAAGAAAACGACCTATACAGTTTTAAAATTACTTGTCTATACATGTACCAGTGCATTTTGTTACTATGCAGATTACTCAGAAATACCCCCCAATATCAATGTGAAATGAGCATTTCTGTGGATTTGTACACAACTCCCCCCAAAAACAGTGAAGATGATAAACAAGGCCAACGAGTCAGAGAAATTTGCAATAAAGAGGCTTCAAGTACCTCTCATTTGACCTGTTTATCATACACCATTGTTTGGTTGCCTGTGTGTTGTATTAAAGTTAAATTTTCTGTTTTGGTTGCTGGTACACACAACAAAATATAATTTCATTAAGGATCTGATTCTGTATAGTGTGATCAAAGTTACGCATGTCAACCTGTGTGCATTGCTGATTTATTGTATGTGCAACTTAATTATTTACCCCTCTCCTATATAAAGCTGCACTAGTGTTTTTAGCGCCACTCATTGTGGTAACAGCTCGGATGCTCATAGGAATTCAATAAGCATCAGAGCTGTTACCGCCACAGCCAGCGCTAAAAATGCTAGCGTGGCTTTGTAAAGGAGGGGGGTTAACAAGCTAAATCAGTGCAAATAATTGGTAATTAACAAGTAATAATTAGCACTAATTAGAAGTTACACACACAACTTTCTAAGTATATTCTATAAAGTGCTGTGCATAAATTCTTGTGTGCAGATTTCAAAAGAGGGAGTGGCCAGGGGAGGAGCTTGGGTGGGTTATGGGCATTCTTAAAATTTAGATGCACTGTTATAGAATATCCCTGATCTGTGAACACCTTAGGTGCAAGAGGAAAGGCTAAAGCAGCTAGGGCTCTTCATCTTGAAGAAGAGACGCTCGGGGGTGATATGATAGAAGTCTATAAAATAATGAGTGGAGTGGAAAGGGTATATGTTAATCGCTTGTTCACTCTTTCAGAAAATACTAGGACTAGGGGACATGCGATGAAGCTACTAAGTAGTAGATTTAAAAGAAACAAGATAAAATATTTCTTCACACAACATGTAATTAAACTCTTGAATTTGTTGCCAGAGAATGTGGTGAAATCGGTTAACTTAGTGAGGTTTTAAAAAGGTTTGTGTAATTTCTTAAAAGAGAAGTCCATAGGCCATTATTGAGATGGCTTAGGGAAATTCACTGCTTATTCCTAGGATAAGCAGCATAGAATCTGTTTTGCTACTTGGGATCTAGCTAGGTACTTGGGACCTGGGTTGGCCACTGTTTGAAACAGGATACTGGGCTTGATGGACCGTCAGTCTGTCCTAGAATGACAATTCTTATGTTTTTATGTGAGCCAAGTATAGAATAATCAAGCCATTGTGACATCATTGATAATTTTGGTTCTTAGGCATTGGTGGAATGAGGCATGATGAATTACAATCTCATCTCTGATATGTTGCTACTCCTTGGATCTCTGCCAGGTATTTGTGACCTGGGTTAGCCACTGTTGGAAACAGGATATTGGGCTTGTTGGACCTTCGTTCTGTCGCAGTATGTTCTTAGGTATTTTTGGCATGGTTTTCATTGACCTGAATAGATGCACCTACTGTAAATATTAGCCACGTGTACAGGTGCTAAATTGATTCTATAAACTGCACCTAACTTGAGGTGTTTTATAGAATCTCCCTAAGCACCATCCTTTACAATGCCAGTTTTTTTATGCATATATACTGTAGAATATGGCCCTAACCGCATAACGAGATTGCAATATTCATTAAAGGAGAAAATCTAGATGGTAGGAATTTGGGTTGATACACAACAGGACTTATTCAAGTAGAAGTTGTTCTTACCTAGATAAAATTGCTAAAAATCTAAATAGACTGTCTTGGGACTATTTAGGTAGTTCTGGGTGGTCTGGTGGAGTTTCCACTTATCTGGTTAGAGGCAATTTGTAGTCACTTACCAGATAATAGCACAGATAATGGTAAGATATCTCAAAGGTTATCCTAACTTTATTGAGTTAATTAGGGTCATGGATTTCATGTACAATCTTTGTGTGGTACAACCAAAGTGGTTTACAGATATATTATGTGTAGATACTTTCTCTGTCCCTAGTGGGCAAACAATCTAAGATTTATACCTGGAGAAATGTCAAAAGTCACAAGAAGCCACAGTGGGAATTGAGCCCAGTTGCCCAGGTTCTCAGTTCACTGTGCTAACCAACAGGTTGTTCCTCCACTCCAGGTAAAAGTATGAATACAGTAGTACTCAGATAAATGACTCTAGATAAGATCTACCCAGATATTCAGTGCCAGCCAATATAAATATAGCCAGTGCCAAATATATGAATATCCAGGTGTAAAATAATTGTAGTAGCTGGTATTTAAATAAAATGCTGACCATGGCTGGACACGTTAAAAACAACCATGGGGATGACATTGGATAATCTTTCTGGACTAGCACAAAATCAATTTCTTTTTAGATCCGCAATTCATCAAGTCTCAAACACGAGTCGACAGAACATAACAACAAGGTAAATACTAGAGTGATAAATCACTTATTAAACTTAATGAGTTGGGAAATAGAAATTACCCTACCATGTATATGTATTTTTGCTAATTGGTTACAACTGGGAAGTAACATAGAAACATGATGGCAGATAAAGGCCAAATGGCCCATCCAGTCTGCCCATCCGCAGTAACCATTATATCTTCCTCTCTCTAAGAGATCCCACTGACTATCCTAGGCTTTCTTGAAATCAAACACAGACTCTGTCTCCACCATTTCTACTGGGAGATTGTTCCACATATCTACCATCCTTTCTGTAAAAAAGTATTTCCTTAGATTACTCCTGAGCCTATCACCTCTTAAAACTTCATCCTATGCCCTCTCATTCCAGAGCTTCCTTACAAATGAAAGAGACAATGAGAGACTAGATAAACTGGGCCTCTTCTCCCTTGAAAAGAGGATACTGAGAGGGGACATGATCAAAACATTCAAGATACTAAAGGGAATTGACTTAGTAGAGAAAGAGAGAGGAGAAAACGAGAGAGCACTCTCTCTTTTTTTTTTTTTTATTAAATATTTATTCATTTTTAAACTTATAAGTGTGATAACATATCCATACAAATAACCATAAATATATCACTTAATAATCAACAATGATACATATGATATTCTCTAAAGTTAAAAGGGGATTGATTCCGTACAAATGTAAGGAAGTTCTTCTTCACCCATGAGTGGTAGAAATCTGGAACACTCTTCCAGAGGCTGTTATAGGGGAAAGCACCCTTCAGGGATTCAAGAAAAGGTTAGATAAGTTCCTGCTGAACTAGAACATACGCAGGTAAGGTTAGACTTAAATAGGGCGCTGGTCTTTGACCTAAGGCCCGCTGCGTGAGCGGACTGCTGGGCACGATGGACCACTGGTCCGACCAACAATGGCAATTCTTATGCTCTTATGACTCGTACATTTATATAATGTAGGTATTTAACATCTCTATCATATTTCCCTTCTCCGGCCTTTCCTCCTAAGTATACAGATTGAGATTTTTAAGTCTGTCCCCATACGCCTTATGATGAAGACCACACACCATTTTAGTAGCCTTCCTCTAGACCGACTCCATCCTTTTTATATCTTTTTGAAGGTGTGACCTCCAGAAATATACACAATATTCTTAATGAGGTCTCACTGGAGTCTTATACAGGGGCATCAATACCTCCTTTTTCCTACTGGCCATACTTCTTTCTATGCACACTAGCATCCTTCTAGCGTTTGTCATCATCTTTTCAACCTGCTTGGCCACCTTAAGATCATCACATACCATCACACCCAAGTCCCACTCTTCTGTCATGTACTTAATTTCTTCACCCCCTAAACTATACTGTTCCCTCGTATTTTTGCAGCCTAAATGCATGACCTTACATTTCTTAGCATTAAATTTTAGCTGACAAATTTCAGACCATTCTTCAAGCTTCGCCAGATCTTTCTTCATGTTATTCACAAGATCTGTGGTGTCTACTCTATTGCAGATTTTTGCATCATCCACAAAGAGGCAAAATTTACCCGACAGCCCTTCAGCAATATCATTTATAAAAATGTTTTAAAAAAACAGGCCCAAGAACAGAACCTTGAGGCACACCACTGATAACATCCCTTTCCTCAGAGCAATCTCCATTGATCACTACCCTATGTTGCTTTCCACTCAACCAGTTCATGGCCGAGCCTGTCACTTTGGGACACATTCCGAGGGCACCCAGCTTATTTATTAGATGTCTGTGTGGAACACTGTCAAAGGTTTTGCTAAAATCTAAATACACCACATCTAGTGAACGTCCTCTATCAAATTCTCTGGTCACCGAGTCAAAGAAATTGGTCAGATTTGTCTGACAAGACCTACCTCTAGTGGATCCATGTTGCCTCCGGTCCTGTAATCCACAGGATCCCAGAAACTTCACCATTCTCTGTTTTAAAAGTGTTTCCATTGATTTACTTAGTGTGAACTGAATGAAACAAATGGAGACGTTGTTGAGTGTTCAAATCCCCCCCAAATCCTTAGATTAACAAGTGTGATAGAACACTCTGATTTATATATAATGTGGATTAAAACAGAGGAAAAAAGACCTCAAAATGCCCCTGGAATACAATCAATAGATCTTGTATAAAGCCAGATGAAATACCATTGAGATTTTGAATATTCAGTTGCTGGTTATTGAATGCTCATTTAAATAGGAGAGAATGAGAAATTTAATCACAATATTGATTTAAGTTTATAAATAACATTTAAGTATAAAATATTGAAATTACATACAAAAAAATACAAAAACCACACAGAGGTTTTGACCAGTGATGATACCCAACCCCAAATTGGTTACGATCTATTGATTGTGTTCCAGGGATATTTTGAGGTCTTTTTTCCTCTGTTTTAATCCACATTATATATAAATCAGAGTGTTCTATCACACTTGTTAATCCATTGATTTTCTTACCACAGAAGTCAGACTTATCAGTTTGTAGTTCTCTATTTCTTCCTTACTTCCACTTTTTTGGAGAGGGACCACCTCCGCCCTTCTCCAGTCCTCTGGTACCACTCCTGACTCTTGAGGCTCATTGAAAAAGTCAGTCAGAGAGATAGAGGTATCTATAAATTTTTATTTTATTTTGTATTTATAGACCACTCATAACTTAAGTGGTTTACATTCAAGTACTCAGGTATTTCCCTCTATCTGTCCTGGTGGGCTCACAATCTGACTAATGTACCCGGGGCAATGGAGTGTTAAGTGACTTGCCCAGGGTCACAAGGAGCAGTGCTGGGGTTGAACCTGCAATTTCAGAGTGCTGAGGCTACAGACCTAACCACTAGGCCACTCCTCCACTCCACTCAATATTTGAAAGCACTTATGTTGTGGATGGGGAAGGGGGAAGTGGCATCCACAGAACTGCTTAAAAAAATCCAGATAGATAGTTATTTAGATAGGAGTGTGTGGGTGGATATGTGATATAGATATGATAAGTAGTAGTCGTATACACTAGAGAATGACACGGTGGCGGTTTACCCGCGGCCACCGCATTTTAGCCGCGGGTCACCCGCCGAAAACGGGGAAGAAAACTAGCAGTCGCTGCGGCGACGGGGACAAGGCCATTCACCGCCCGCGGGGCGGTGAATGGGTCTTGTCCCCGCAGTGAGGCATGAAGGATCGCGCGGTCCCCGCAGCTCACACCCGCCTGCCCAATCGATTCTAGTGTTTAGCCAGCTCTCTCCCTTCTCCTCACCTTAGTTTGTAGATTTTCTTTTTCGGCGACCCGCACGCTATCAGAGAGCCGCGCACCCGCCGCTGCTCAGTTTCGATCTTCTGCTCTGACGCAACCGGAAACAGGAAGTTGCAGCAGAGCAGAAGATTGAACACTGAGCAGCCGCGCGTGTGCGGCTCTTTGGGAAAGCGTGCAGGTCGCTGAAAAAGAAAGCCTGCAAACTAAGGTGAGGAGAAGGGAGAGAGCTGGCTAATCACTACGATCGATTGGGCAGGCGGGTGGGGGCTGCGAGGACCGTGCGATCACCCGTGTTCCCGGCTCAAACTGTAAGGAGGGAGTGAAAGGGAAAAGGATTCTGGGCCAAGGGGATGAAAACGGAAAATGGATGCAGCGGGGACGGTGACGGGGCGGTGAATGGGATGGCAGTGGCGGTGACGGGGCGGTGAAAGGGATGGCGGTGACGGTGACGGGGCGGTGAAGGAAACGGCGGTGACGGGGCGGTGCAGAGGATGGTGGGCCGGTGACGGGGCGGTGACGGGGACAGATTTTTTCCCTGTGTCATTCTCTAGTATACACTTACAGAGAGACAGTTAGAGGAGAGAGAGTGAAATGACACAACCCTTCTGATTGTGATTCTACCTCTCTCAGACAAAATGCATTTAAGGAATGTAGAGAGAAGCTGTCATTCCAGCAAATGACCTGCTCTGCTATGAACTTGTTTCACTTCATTCTGCAGTTTTTATGAGCCCTTGGAAACTCTCTGTAACAGGTGTTTGATGCATTAATGGCCCAGTACCTCGGTACAGTTCTGACATTTAGTTGTTCCCTGTTTTGTCATTGTCCTCATTTGCTTTTGCTTTCAAGCACAGAAAGTTGTTAAGTTTAATGTTCCATAGTCTGCTTGGACATTAGAACAATCATATCATCTAGTACCACTATGTAATATGTTTATTTGAGGGTTTTTTTTTTTTTTTGCCAGTTCAGGCAGAGCTTCACTAAATTAAAATGGAGACAGGGATAAACACATCTATTTTTTTTCTACTGGCTAGACATGGAAAGCCATTGAATATACACCATAAGGGCTTCAATGGTGTGAAATGCAAAAGGAAAATATATATTGAGGATAGATTTATTAAGAAAAAACAAAGACAGTAAATCAGACATTTGGACTCTATAATGCCCATATTAAAAGACTCACTGGGATATCACAAAATTTAGCTGTTTATTTTTGGGAAATATTCAACTGAACCTAATGAGACAGGTGATAAGCTAAATATTTTCTTATATCTAACCAGCAAAAATATGCCCAACTAGATTAAGGGGGGAATTCACCAAGACATGCTAACTGATTTAGCGTGCGCTAAATGCTTAGATGCCCATTATATTCCTATAATGCTAAATTTGTTAGTACTCCTTGATGAATTCCCCCCCACTTAGGGTTCCTTTTACAAAGGTGCGCTAGCGGTTTAACGTGTATAATAGCGTGCGCTAAACTGCCGGGCCGCTAGCCGTTACCGCCTCCTCTTGAGCACATGGTAGTTTTTGGCCAGCGCAGAGGTTAGCGCGTGATGAAAAGTCACGTGCATTAACCCTGCTAGCGCGGCTTTGTAAAAGGAGCTCTTAGTGCCTCTGTGTCCCCAATTAAATGTAACATTCTACCTAAAACCCAAGTCCACTTTGAGATAAGTCAACTCCTCTTTCAAAGGCTAGTGGGCCTATTCCAGTTGGCCCAGGCTCCTCAGGCCCCACCTGTGGGCGGGGTTTGAGCCACCTGGGCCAATCAGGCCCTAAGGCCAGCCATTCCTGCGATAGCTGGCCTGCCGGACGGACGGGCTTGGCACCCGTCCGTCCACCCAATGATGTTAAGGTAGGGGGGATTGGGGGTGTGGGGATCGAGGGGTCAGCAGGGGGGGTCTCACAAGTCAGCAGGGGGGGGACGATCGGGGGTTCGGGGAGGCAAGCATGGGTGCATCGAGAGAAAGAGGGCCTGGGATCCCTCCTGCCCGTATTTTAGTGGGGGTGGGGGTAGGTGGTTTGCCTGGGCAGAAGGGATTGGGCTCCCTCCTGCCCGATCTTATAGGGGGGGTCACGTGGCCATGAGGGCTTGGGCTCCCTCCTAGCCTGATCGTTATCAGCGGGGGAGGGTTAGAGGATCGCTGGGGCAAGAGGGCTTGGGCTCCCTCTTGCCCCGATTGTAGTCGCTGGTTTCGGGCCTCGCCGGACAAGAGGGCTTGGGTTCCCTCTTACCCCATCGAGTCGGGGAAGGTCGGGGTGCCACGGGGCAAGAGGGCTTGGGCTTCCTCTTGCCCCGATCATACTCGGTGGGGCTAGGAGGGCTTGGGCTCTATCCTGGCCCGATCGTTGTAGGGGGTAGGGTGGATTTTGTAACCGGTGCTGTTTTTGACAGACACCGGTTACAGAATCCAGCTTTTAGGCAAAGGACTGGCTCCTCCTTTGCCTAAAAGCCCTTGTTTTGGGCGTTTGGGACTTAGGCTTTTTTGGGGTTGATTATATGCTGCAAGTTTAGACGTAGTGGTGGTCTGGGCGTTTAAACAGCTGAACAAAGAGGCAGGCCATTATTAAAAAAAACTTCCTTTTGGATGTTTTTTTTTAATAATGGATATTTTCCCTGGTTCTACTTTCAACGTTTAAGGCCTTAGGCCAAAAAGGGACTTAGACATATTTTTTATTATTATTATGCCTCTCCACATATATTAGAAAACATGATGTACTCAAACCCATAACCAAAATGCCACAGGATAGGCAAGGGGTACCATGGGCACATCATAGCCACATCAACGACCCAACCACCCATGCCTTGTCACACTTTTACAATATTTTGATCGCCATCTTTTATATAGAATGAATCAATCAATATTTTACTTATGTATTTGGATTGATATCCCATCCTCTTTAAACAGCTATGAATGGGTTACGTGGTTACATACATAATAAAACATAACAGGGTATAGTGGTGTAGAACATAACAGTACATTTTAGTTCATGATATGATAGGACAATGCATAGGGGAGCATGAAAGAACTCAAAAGCATGGCATTACTTAACAGAATATGACAGTACAAGACCTCATACAGCATGGGGTGGTGATTTTATGACATTGTGGTAACTAATAGAACTTGCAGGACAGTACAAAGCGTGGTAAGGCAGATCATAACACAACACGAGCTAAATCACTTACCCCCTCTTTTTCTAAGGTACTCTAACTGATTAGTGCGCACTAATCAAATTAGCATGTGCTAAATGCTAATTCATCCATAGACTAACATGCACACATTAGCATTTAGCGCACGCTAATCGTAAGCGCACCTTAGTAAAAGAAAGCCTTAGTGCCTATTGATGAATTCCCCCCTAAGTGCTATTGTGGAGGCATTTAAATGAAAGAATTAGGGCTCCTTTTACAAAGATGCGCTACGGGTTTCACCGCACGCACCGAGTTAGCGTGCACTATAGCGTGCGCTAGCAAAAATCTAACACCTGCTCAAAAGGAGGCAGTAGCGGCTAGTGCACATGGCATATTAGCATGCGCTATTCCACGCGTTAAGGCCCTAGCACGCCTTTGTAAAAGGAGCCCTTAATGTTTTATAGCGATATTAACATTATTGGATGGGGAGGTTTTTAAATGAATGAATTTAACTGTATTGAAATAGACATTATTGTATGTTACTTGTATGTATGTTTTATTATTATGATTGTATTGTTGTAAGCTGCTTAGGTATAAGCAGGTAAGAAATGTTTTAAATAAATAAATCTATATATATAAAATCGGAGGTATGTATGTGTGTATGTATGTATGTGTGTGTGTATGTGCCGCGATCACGCAAAAATGGCTTGACCGATTTGAACGAAACTTGGTAGGCAGATCCCTGACTACCTGGGATGATATGTTCTGGGGGTCTCGCGGCCCACCTGCACACGTAGGCGGAGCTACAAACATAAAATCAGATTTCACCCATTCATGTCAATGGAAAAAAATGTAAAAAGCTGCCATTCTCACAGTTATTCAAAAACGGCTTGACCGGTTTGACCGAAACTTGGTATGCGGATCCCTCACTACCTGGGGTGATATGTTCTGGGGGTCTCGCGGCCCACCTGCACACATGGGCGGAGCTACAAACAGAAAATCAGATTTCACCCATTCATGTCAATGGAAAAAATGTAAAAAGCTGCCATTCTCACTGTAATTCAAAAACGGCTTGACCGATTTGAACGAAACTTGGTATGCAGATCCCTCACTACCTGGGGTGATATGTTCTGGGGGTCTCGCATCCCACCTGCACACGTGGGCGGAGCTACAAACAGTAAATCAGATTTCACCCATTCATGTCAATGGAAAAAATGTAAAAAGCTGCCATTCTCACAATAATTCAAAAACGGCTTGACCGGTTTGACCGAAACTTGGTATGCAGATCCCTCACTACCTGGGGTGATATGTTTTGGGGGTCTCGCGTCCCACCTGCACACGTGGGCGGAGCTACAAACAGTAAATCAGATTTCATCCATTCATGTCAATGGAAAAAATGTAAAAAGCTGCCATTCTCACTGTATAAAATCGAAGGTATGTATGTGTGTATGTGCCGCGATCACGCAAAAACGGCTTGACCGGTTTGAATGAAACTTGGTATGCAGATCCCTCACTACCTGGGGTGATATGTTCTGGGGGTCTCGCGGCCCACAACTCTATGTTGCTTGCTCAAGGGTGGGTACACCCAAGAATTTATATGTTCTTGCTCCATGAGGTGAAACTAAAATTGTTGTTTATAATCACGTTTTGCGTTAGTTGTATTGTATTCATTTTGTCAAATATTTCACATTATAATTTGAATATTGTACTTTTTATTAAGCTGTAAAAAAATACTTTCATTCACCACTATAAAGTATCTTTATTTGAATCCATTTACAGTGTTATTGCTATAATTAAATACCCGTGCAACGCCGGGGCATCAGCTAGTATTCTATAAAGAGTGCTTGGATAAAGCCCACACCCCTTATAGAATATGAATTTAGGGCAGACCTTTCCACATTACCTGGTGTAAAATGGGAAAATATGAGTAAATAATGAGTGAGCTTGGACGGAAACTTCAGCATTTGGGACCTAGGGCAACACCAGATGGACTTTACAGTCTATGACCAAGAAATATCAAACAGACAAGTTAATTTGATCATGTATTTTTAATGGGTATAACTAATGGGCAGACTGGATGGACCATTCAGGTCTTTATCTGCTGTTATTTACTCACGTTATTTATTTATTTATTTTTTTTTAATATCAACCTCCTATATCTAGGCAGCATTACAGTAATAACATGCACAAAATATGACAAACAGGACTTTTACAAACATATTAGGTTACAGGTGAATAATCGCATTTTAAATAAATCTTTACAATACAATTCATCTTAAAACCAGCATTCGACGTTTCAACTTTATTGAAATGCTTCTAAAAATAGTGTGGTTTTAAGGATTTTTTTGAACTTCTGAATATCCAATAACGCTCTTAGCGTTACTATGAGAGTAGGCTGCATGTTGCATTTTGTTCATGGTATTGTACCATTTGCTGTCACAATGCACTTGGGAATTTTATGTGAAGGTGCTGGGGACACCCCTATCAGCTACCCCACAGACTTTGCGCTTACTGCTCAATAATTTGGGCAAGTTCTGAACTTCTTTGGAATACTTCAAAATCAGATCATTCTTTTGATGAGCTGAAATTTGCACCAAGAAGTGCCATTGTAAATTTTACTGTCTGGTTGTTGAATTAAGATTTCTTTCCAAGTGAGGAGCCTAGGCATTCTGTTGGATTCCAGACTGATATTATTATTGCAGCTGCAATCTGTAGTAGTTGCTGCTCCCTGTTGATGCTTTCAGATCAGTTATACAAGCTATGGTCCTTAGTGGCCTTGATTATTGCAACTCTGTCTATACAGGCTTGTCTGCCAATTGCATTAAGTTCTTGCAAGTTGTCCAAAACTCTGCTGCTCTCTTTCTTTTAAGTATTTCTTGATTGGAACATAATTCATCTTGCTATGTTGCACTGGTTCTTGTAGCTTCAAGAATTAAATTTTGCATGTTGTTGCTGATTCATCAAGTGCTCTATCACACTTCTTTTTATTATCTGAATGCAACCAGGGTTAAAAAAAGCCCGAAGTCATTATGCCATTGTATAGATCCATGGTGAGACCCCATCTGGAGTACTGTGTACAATTTTGGAGGCCGCATTACCGCAAAGATGTGCTGAGACTTGAGTCGGTCCAGCGTATGACCACCCGGATGGTCTCGGGACTCAAGGATCTCCCGTATGAGGAAAGGCTGAAAAAATTGCAGCTATACTCACTCGAGGAACGCAGAGAGAGGGGTGACATGATCGAGACGTTCAAATATCTCACGGGCCGTATCGAGGACATCTTCTTTTTCAAAGGCAACAAGAGGGCATCCGTGGAAAATCAGGGGCAGGAAACTACACAGTGACACCAGGAAATACTTCTTCACCGAGAGGGTGGTTGATCATTGGAATGATCTTCCACTGCAGGTGGTCGAGGCCAGGAGCGTACCTGATTTTAAGTCAAAATGGGATCGCCACGTGGGATCTCTTCAAGGAGAGAGGTAGGGGAGGGTTATTGGGGTGGGCAGACTTGGTGGGCCGTGGCCCTTATCTGCCGTCTATTTCTATGTTTCTACCAGATACCTGAAAAGAATGAGCTGCTTCAACTCCTAACTCCTCTCACCTTGGGTTCTGCATCCCCTACCCTATATGTCATGTCTGCCTGTCCAAGTTATATTGTAAGCTCTCCAAGCAGGGACCATCTATAAATGTCAAAATGTACAGCGCTGCATACGCCTTTCAGTGCTATAAGTGATAAGTAGTAGTAGTAGCTGCAATATAAAAAATTCACGATAATAACTGATCACAATCCTCTTAAGTATTTAAAATCTGCCAAACTGCATGTACTAGAGCAATGTTGGCTGGCTCAGCTGGCAGAGCTGGACTTCAAGATAACCTATAAATCAGGGAGTTTAAATAGAAATACAGATATCCTTCACAATTGCCTAATGGTGAGCTAATAGATGAAGAACTTGATCTAGGAAAATATGTCTTGGAATTGTCCAGTAAAGTTAACAAAATCCAAAATATTCTGCTATCTTCTCAGAGACCCTGGGGCTCATAATCGAAAGAGACAAACGTCCAAAAACTGGCCTAAGTCGGCATTTGGATGAATATTTCCCAAATACGTCCAAGTGCCGATAATAAAAATGGGTTTTGGATGCATTTCTAAATGACCTAGGCCTTCATAGTGCCGCTGAACGACCAAAGCTAAATGGGGCTTTTCAGGAGGAGTGTTGAGGGCAGGACGTGGGCCGGCTTAAACTTAGTCATATAGCATGTATAACCGAAAGTTATACAGCCCAGGATCAACAGAACTTGGACGTTGCGACTTAGACCAAGTAAAACATGGTCTAAGTCACAAAAACCCACAAGATAAGCACTACAAACACATAAAACAGACCCCCACATACTACCCCAGTGATCACTGACCCTCCCCACCACCATAAAAATATTAATCACACCTTTAAAATTCAGCCTCCAGACCATCATCACTTGGCCGCCTGGCATAGGAAAGCCTAGTCGTCCAGCACAGAGACGGCTTAAACCGTCTTGAGGGTGGGTTAGGGACCCATGGAGAGAAGGACCCATGCCCATAAGCCCCTGTAATCACTGTATTGATACTTAAACATGTGCACTCTCCTATATAACCCAAAACCCTTTTGTACTGGCATATAAGTGGCTCCTGTAGCCATAAGGGCTATTGGGGTGGTAGATAAGTGGGTCTAGAGAATTCTGGAGGTAGTTTGGGGGGCTCACCGTAACCTATAAGGGAGCTGTAGGGAGGAGAAGACATAGCACCCTTTTTGTGAACTTCACAGCAGTACCCTGTAAGGTACCCCACTATTTAGGTGGCATGTCTGGGTGTGCAGTCCATCACTTTGCAGACCCCTCCCCCGTCCAACAGGGCTTGTTCTAGGCGTTTTGGACTTGGACAGAAAGATAGACGATTTAGTGGCTTGGATGATCAGATCGGTAGGACGTATAATTAGATGATTTTCCAAACAAAAAAAAAAGTTTCGAAAATGTGTCTTAAGCTGTTTTTTTACTTTGGATGACTTGCGAAATGGACGTAAACTGACTTAGACATCCCTTTCGATTATGCCCATCCATGTGTCTTAATAAAGCACATAATTAGACAAATGGACCAACTTCAAACAATGGGAGAGGAATGGAAGAACTACAATTATAAAAGAAAAGTGAAATAAAAAAGGAAAATACAATAGATTAGGGTAAAAAGTAATAAAATTTAAGAGTTTTGTCCTTAAGAGGACAGCTATTGTCCAAAGGCATCCTGGAACAAGAATGTTTTTAATTTTGCTTTGAATTGTTTTGTTTCGGATTCACTGCGCAAATGTTTTTTTTACTTTGGATGACTTGTGATTTAGTTGCAAAAGGACTTAGACGTCCCTTTCGATTATGCCCCTCCTTGTGCCTAAGTAAGATTATATTTACTGAGTGTGCAATATCAAAACTCTGACCGATTTAATGGAAAAAACAAAGAGGAGATGCAACTGGCAAGAGTGATTTGGGCCATAGAACACCAGCAAATGCTTGATTTGAGTCAGAAACTTATGGGACAAAAGACCAAGAAAATAATGGATCCAAGAGACAATTGTACTACTACTGTTAATTATTTCTATAGCGCTACCAGATGTACACAGCTCTGCGCATTGAACATACAAGAGGTGGTCCCTGCTTGAGTTTATAATCTAATTTAAAAATATATAAAATACAAAAACTGTGATATGCTGCTCATGTAGGGAAATACAAAGGGAGAAGAGGTAGAGAGGGTAGGGGGCTACAGAGGGAATGAAAACCAAATGTGGTGCTTTACAAATTGGTAGGGCTAAGACTTAAATGCAGTTTCAAAAAAGTGGGCCTTCAGCCTAGACTAACAAAAAACAAGAAAAAAAAGCACACAATGGGGCTTATAATCGAAAGAGAAAAACGTCCAAAAACCAGCCTAAGTCAGCACTTGGACGAACATTTCTCAAAAATGTCCAAGTGCCAATAATAAAACTGGGTTTTGGACGTATTTCTAAACGACCTAAGCTTTCATAGTGCCGCTCAATGTCCAAAGCTAAACGGGGTATTTCGAGAGGCGTGTCGATGGCGGGAGTTGGGCGGGATGTGGGCCGGCTTAGACTTAGTCGTAATGCATGTAAAACCGAAAGTTTTACAACAGATCCTAGATGGAATCCACCTAGAGAGGAGAAGACATGGCACCCTTTTTGTGAAGTTCACTGCAGTGCCCTGTAAGGTACCTCACTATTTAGGTGGCATGTCTGGGTGTTCAATCCATCACTTTGCAAACCTCTCCCACGTCCAACAGGACTTGTTCTAGGCGTTTTGGACATGGACGGAAAGTTGGACGGAAATGTGGTATAAAGATGGACGATTTAACGGCTTGGATGATCAGATCGGCAGAACGTATAATTAGACGATTTTCGAAAGTAATAAAAGTTGGACGTCTATTTCAAAAATGTGTCTTAGGCTCTTTTTAACTTTGGACGACTTATGAGATGGACGTAAACGGACTTAGACGTCCCTTTCGATTATGCCCTTCAATATGTACAAAGTACAGGCTGTGTTTATTATAACAAATATTATTTTTTTAAGTCAATCAATTTTTATTAATAAAGAAACACAGAAAACAATAACAAAACAGCTCATGGCATCAAACTAAAAAATCCACTAAGATAAAGTAGTGGTGACAATCTTACTGAAGTACATTGGCATGGCATAAACAGTTGGTAATATTATCAAAAGCACTAGCAATACAGTACTGTATAAAATTAAAGTAAAACAAAATAAAATAAAATACAACTCAGAAGAATTGCTCACGAGGTACACTCACAATAAGAAAGCAATGGAGACCAGATATTACGAAAAGAAGATTGAGAACCTCTGCACTCGGCCACTCTGGACTCATATTTATACGCAGAGAGAACCATAGACCACCATTGAGAGACAGAAACTGGTCTCTGCGTCTTCCAATTAAGGAGCACAGTCTTGATGGCCAAGCCACAGAGTATGTGAAACAGAGTCTCCATATGTCGAGGAAGTGGAGGTTCAAGTGCTGAGGAGCGTAATATTATCAGGTCATAAGACATCACTGCAGGAGAGGGAATAATATGGCTCATAATATCCCCGACGTCCTTCCAAAAACCAAACACATAAGAACAGTCAAAAAGCATGTGTTGTAAAGTTCCCGCAGACAAAAGACATCTCCAACACTCGCCAGATGATGTGGATACAGCTCTTTGTTGTTTGATTGGAGTCCATAATGATTTGTGAAGATCAAAAAACAGAGACTGTCGAAGAGAGACCGAGTGCAAGGGTCTATTAGAACATCGTCATATCTGATTCCATTGACTCTCAGAAACTGAACGAGAGAGATCTCGTTCCCATAATCGTTGAACAGGTAACATCATGAGCGGACCCGAAGTCCGGAATACATCATATATCACAGACATGACGTGTGGTTTGTTACTCCATGTTGACAACAGAGGGACAATGGGGGATGTAGGAGTGTGATGGAGTCGACTCAAATCACTCCCAAAAGTAGCAATTATACTATGTCTGAGTTGTATATATCTATAGGCTTGAGTGGATGGCAGCCCAAAAGCATACTGCAACTGTGTAAACGACATCAGGGTATCCCCCTTAAATAGGTCACGCAGGTACCAAATCCCACAGTCAATCCAAACAGACCAGTATATCATATGTGAATCCATGGTGATCTGGGGATTACCCCAAACAGGTGAGTAAAAAGAAAAATAAAGGGGATATCGCAATTCTCGTCCAAGATTCAAAAGTGCTTTCTGTGATAAAGAAAGAGTCACCCAATCCCGGAGACATGGAGTCCCCAAAGAAAAACAAATTTTGTCTAAAGAATAGGGATTCACCAGGTCTCTCTCAAGTGCACCCCAATAAGGTATATCCGGACTGTCTGGAGGCAAAAACCATTTACTAATGCCCCGTATTAGCGCCGCAGAGGCGTATAAAGAGAAATGAGGGAAATTAACTCCTCCCATGTGCCAAGGCTTTTTAAGGGTAGATAGTGCAATGCGAGGTGGCTTCCCTTTCCACAGAAATTGTACCAGAATTCTATCCAATTTTTTAAAGAACATAGGGGGAAACGGAAGAGGGAGCATTTGTAATACATATAGTATTTGGGGAGTCATCATCATGCGTATGGACTCTAACCTACCCCACCATGTCAAGTGTAAGGGAGACCATTGATTACATAGCGCTTGGATCTTGGTCAAAAGATTTGTAACATTCAGATCTATCGTGTCCTTCCAGGTGTTACAGAAATGAATGCCCAGGTATTTAAGATCATGGGGACACCACGTAAGACCAAAAGGGGATATCATTGCCTGAGTACAATGCGAGTTTAGATGGAGTACCTCAGTCTTATCCCAGTTGATGGAATATCCCGATAAAGTTCCAAATCTAGATAGAAGTGCAAGCACAGCCGGTAGAGTGGTTTCCGGATTGGATACGTAGAGAAGCACATCATCCGCAAAAGCGGACAAATGTACCTCTCTGGGGCCCACCATTATACCCTGAATATCAGCTGAGGTGTCCAATCGTCGCAGTAAGGGCTCCAGGGCCAGATTGAACAGGAGAGGCGATATGGGACACCCCTGGCGAGTCCCCCTGGTTAGAGAAAAATATGAGGAAAAGTTTCCATCCACATTCAATCTGGATGGCGCACCATATTAATGAAAACATCACCCAATTGAAACCATTGTAAGGTATGAAACAGATATTTCCATTCTACATAATCAAAAGCCTTTTCGGCATCTAATGACATCACACATTGAGGGATGGAGACATGGCGGGCAGCCTGTAAAACATGACAGAAAACTCTAGAATTATCAGCTGTAAGACGTCCCTTAACAAAGCCACATTGAGTAGGATGTATAAGCAAAGGAAGAACTTTAGCGAGCCTATCTGCAAGTATTTTAGCATAGATTTTACAATCATAATTGAGTAGCGAAATTGGTCTATAATTTTTAGGGAGCAAGGGATCCCGTCCGGGCTTGGGAAAAACCACTATATCCGCTTCAGCAAAAGTTCCTCCACTCGATCCCCGCTCCAGAAAGTCAGTGTAAAGCCGAGTGAGTAATGGTATCATTGTGACTTGAAAAGTTTTATAAAAACCTAGAGGGAGACCATCACCTCCCGGGGCCTTACCTGTCCGTAATCCACCAATGGCCGCACTGACATCTGATGGCAATAAGGGTCAATTGAGCTCCTCAAGAAGTTTAGATGGAAGTGAAGGAGGCATCATGTCTCGGAAGAATGCAGAAAAGTCATTCTCAGAGGGAGTGACTCCCGAGGTATACAATTTCTCATAAAAAGAGCAAAATTGATCAGTAATGGCCCTAGGGTCTGTGATGAGAGAGCCCCCCTGTTTAAGGGCAACAATATGGTGAGCTATTTTCTTTCGTTTAAGGTAATTAGCTAATAGGGTACCCGCTTTGTTTCGATGTTCATAATATAGAGCACCTTCATGTAACAACAGTATCCCACGACCTGTTGATTCTTCAGGCTGAAGGGGTCAACAGGCACGAGAGGGCATTCGGAGAAACTGAAGGGAGATAGGTTCAGAACAAATGCAAGAAAGTTTTTTTTTACCCAAAGGGTCATGGACACTTGGAATGCGCTACCGGAGGAAGTGATCAGGCAGAGTACGGTACAAGGATTCAAACAGGGATTGGACAGATTCCTGAGGGATAGGGGGATTGTGGGATACTGAGAGAGGTTCTGGGATGTAACACAGGTATAGAAAGCTAACCAGATAATAAGTATAGAAATCCAACCAGGTCGTGCATGTGCAAGACCGGAGGGTTAGGACTTCGATGGGAAGATAGGATTCAATGGGAAACCAAGGTGGCAAGGGGGCCCCTTCTGGTGACTCAGACAGGCCGTAACCTGTTCGGGCCGCCGCGGGAGCGGACTGCTGGGCGGGATGGACCTATGGTCTGACCCGGCGGAGGCACTGCTTATGTTCTTATGTTCTTATGTACTCCAGCCTGCTCAGATAGAATGGTATTGTATTGAAATTTCAGCTTACGTATTTGTATTAAATCCGAGGCAGCCGATGAGATATGGTATCGAACCTCCAAGGATTTTATTTGAGCATCAAGATCAAGTAGAGATTTTTTACGGGATTTGGCAAGATGAGCTGAGTAGGCTATGATGCGACCTCTCAGGTACGCCTTATAGGCATCCCAGACCATCTGATAAGAAACAAGCGGTGCATCGTTGTACATGAAATACTCAGTTGTCCATAATTCCACCTGGGGTAGGAATTCACGATCCATCAAAAGAGCAACATTCAAACGCCATGAAGGTGTAGAGGGTGAGGGGGTCGAGAGAGCATAAGATATCAATATGGCAGAATGATCAGAAAGAGGGCAGGAGAGTATAGATGAAGAGTGAACAGAGTGTACGAGCGAATTAGACAGAAGGAAGTAATCCAGTCGCATAGCAGACGCGTGGGGCGCTGACCAAAAGGTATATTCTTGGTCTTTGGGGTGAAAGAGACGCCAAACATCAGCAAGGCCATAGGACTGAATTACATTCCTCAAGAGCGAATGGGTCGAAGGTAAGCGATAAGAGGATTGATATTTACGGTCTAAGTGTGAATCCAAAACCAAATTCCAGTCTCCACCCACAATGATAAAGTCAGTAGAAAGGGAAGCCAACTCCTTAGAGATCTCATGAAAGAACTTTGGATCTGCAGTATTGGGTCCATATACTGAGAGGAATGTATACCTGCTGGAGGCTATGTCAAGGGTGACTGATACCCATCTACCTTGAGAATCATGAGAAGAGCCAATTATAGTATATTGAGGATGTTTGGACAGTAAAATAGCAACCCCTCCCTTAGTGGAAACGGCTGGTGAAAAGAAACAATGTGAGACCCAATCCCTCTTCAGTTTGGCAGATTCAAAGACATTCAGCTTGGTTTCTTGCAAAAAAACTACCTGTGCAGAGTGATGTTTGCAAAATAGCAACATTTTTTTCCTCTTGATAGGATGATGTAAGCCTCTGATATTCAAGGATAAAACCTTACATACTCCCATCAGGATTGAGTAGCATCCGAGTCAATAACATCAACAGTACAGTATCAGTGCTAAAAATCACATGCAGACAAATCTTATACTTGTAATCCGCTGCCTTGAGCTAAACCTAAAAAGAAAAACCCCATACATACCCACATGCATACAACCCCCTCTCCCCCCGCCAAACATAACAACTCCCATCCACCCACAAGACAAATGCCTTGTAACCAACCCGCCCAAAAGGTGACCCGAAGGCCTGCGGAGGGGAGGAGACACAGCAACAACACGGAGGCTCAGAGTCCTCTCACCCCCCCCAGTGATCCCCTTGTAAAGGGATGAGTCAAATAGTAAACAGTAATGGTGAAAACACAGCACCTATAGCCACTGTAGTGGAACAGAAATAGCAGAAACAGTTATGTAGCCACCTGCACACACAGCAGTATTTGAAGTCATGACATGCACAAATATGAATAAAAACAACAGTACAGAGTATCAGGTATCCATACGCACGAGGTCCTCTTGCTCTCTCAAAAACTTATCCACTTCATTAGGATCTGTATAAGTTTTGGTTCTATTTTGATATGTAATCTTAAAGCTTGCAGGAGCCAAGAGACCGAAGCGGGCCTCTAGTGCACGCAGTCGGGGGCGCAGGGCAAGAAATTTGCGGCGCTTCTCTGCTGTATCTTTTGTGTAATCTGCAGATATATAGATCGACTGCCCTTGCCATTCAACTTTTTTCAGAGATCTCATTTTATCCAGTATCATAGCAACATGTGGAAAGCGCAGTAGTTTCAATACCATCGGGCGAGCACGTTGGGAGCCTGAAGGCGCCTTGGTCGGCACTCTATGGGCTCGTTTCACCTCTAGTGCACGATCAAACTTTTGGGATAACACCTTGGGAAGCCAGTCCTCAAAAAACTTGCAGGCATCCAACCCTTCTGCTCCCTCATGTAATCCGTTGACACGAAGGTTCTGTCTCCTGCCGCGATTACCAAGGTCCTCCAGCAGACTCTCTAGCGCATGCAGGGCTCGGCGGTCCATCTTCTGGTTAGTGGCAAGCTCATCAACTACCTGATGTTTGCGTTCCAGTGCGAGCAGGCGAGCATCCATTGCCGAAAACTTTTCAGTTAAGTTTATAATTTCATGTTTGATATCCTTAATATTATCTTTGCTCTCGGACATCATGTTCAAGATTAACTGTAGTTGCTCAGAAATTGTAATGTCGGGATCGACACGTGGTCGGGCCGCATCCCCTTTGGTTGGCGTCGGCGGGTCTTGTTTCAGCCTTTTCGTGCCTGAAGTGCCGGCAAAAGCAGCCTCTATTTTACCCTGTTTAGGTTGAGGCATCTTCGCGAATAGAAAGAGCGATGCAGTAGCAGGTTAGAAAGGATGATATGCGCTGTATATCGGGATCGCTAGCGGGAGCTCTGGACCTAAGCCTCCATCTTGTTTGGGCTCTCTAGCGCCCCCCTTTATAACAAATATTAAATGCGGTCACTAATACCACCTTATTACAAACCAAGGGACCAAAGTACCGAGTCAGGCAGGTTGTTCTAGGCCAGGAATCTCAAAATCCCTCATTGAGGGCCGCAATCCAGTCAGGTTTTCAGGATTTCCCCAATGAATATGCATTGAAAGCAGTGCATTTTATAGTAGACTTGACTAATAGATAATAGAAGGATAGATCATGAACCATAAGTGGGGGTGGTACTATAGACTTCCCTTGAGTGCCTTCTATTGGTGTTCAGTTTATATCTTGCTTTAACTCACGGCCCTCAGAGATGCCACCAAGAGTTCAATAAATGATCATGACACTTGGCTTTATGCACCCAATCATCACCGGGTCGATACTGGTGTTAAACTAGTTGAGTCTTGAAAACATTTTTTTGAATGTGATAAATAAATAATCTTTAAATAGTATTTGAAACAATACTTAGCTTAACTGGGGTGGTAGTGGTTGACAAGGGATGAGTACGCCAACATGTTTTACCCTTAGAGGGGGTTTCCTCAGGGCTACAATCCCTATGACAAAAGACTTAATTGAACTGACTTCTAACGACATGACCACCCGATATAAGTTCTCACGTCGGGATCTGTGGAGGGTCGATCAGGTTTAGTTAGATCATTTGACAAATTTCTTGAATAGAAAGGTTTTAAGTTCTTTCCTGAATGTTTTATAGTTGGGCGTCATAGTCAGCAGATTGGAGAAGTGAAGGTCTTGTTTTGCTGCTCTGGTGGCTAATAGTTCGTCGTATATTTTTTTGCTTTGTATACCTTTGATTGGAGGATGAGTAAAGTGTGCATGAGTTCTCCTTGGTCAGGATATATTTTTCCTGTTTAGGCAGTTGCTCAGATAGCTTGGTCCATTTCCATTTAGGGCTTTGAACAGGGCACAATAGAATTTGTATTGTATGCATGGTTGTACTGGGAGCCAGTGTGAATCTCAGAAGGCGGTGGTAATGTGGTCATATTTTTTCAGCGAGCAAATCAATAATTACAGCCCTCAAAAGGTTGATCGTCATCGAGTGGGGGGTGGGGGAGTGAATTTCATAATGGAACTAGTAAGCATATCTACTCATATCCAAAGTGGACAAACCATTGCTGGGCAGACTAGATTTGTCATTTTGGTCTTTACTACTGTTTGTTGTGCTACTGTGTTACTGTGCTATTCTATTTTGGAAAGCATAAACGATTGGAAACTGGAACATATATTGGAAAGAGTGAGGGGATAGGTTAGATTAGAAAAGATGCCTATAATATGGACTACACTTCAAAAACAAAAGTATTTTGATGTCAATAAAGATGCAAATTTAAAGAAATTTGTGCTAAATTATTTATTTGCATATTTTGCAACATGAGAGCTTAAGAATAATTTATTTTCATTACAGAGCATTTGCAGATCACAAAGAAGAAAAAAGAGAATGAAGGCCCCAGTACGGTCTGAGCTAAGGCATGTTATTTGCAGAGAATTTGAAATGATTTTTAGAAAATGTCATCCAAGCAAGCAAAGTGGCCAAAGTAAATGATCAGGAAAGTCGCAGGGAACTTGAAAATAGTGAACAATTATTTGCAACATCTGCCAAGGAGTCAGATGGTAATGCTTCGAAGACCGCTATCCATGGCCTGGCATAAAATGTTCTGCAGTTAAACAGGAATCTGAAGCTCATCAGATGCCTGTTATACTTGTAAATAAAATTTCCAGAAAATTCTAACCCATGATATGTGATTATACAACATAACATTTTTGGATATGTATATTTAAACGTGGATAGTTTTCTCCTTAAAAAATAAAAAATAACCACAATACAAATCCTGTTTCTATAATTTGATGTTGGCTAATTTATCAGGCACGTATATTTTATCAATAGTTTAAATTGTTCAAATTGCTGCACAATATCCGCACTAAGGCCCTCTTTCACTAAGGTGCGCTAATTGATTTAGTGCGCACTAAATACTAACACATGCATGTTAGTCTATGGACGTGTTAGCGTTTAGTGCACATTAATTTGATTAGCATGTGCTAATCGGTTAGCACACCTTAGTAAAAGAGGGGGGTAAGAGAAAGGGGATGGGACGTGATATACTGTCTTTCTGTGGTTACAATCAAACTGGTTTTACATATTACTGTATATACAGGTACATATTTTTTGTACTTGGGGCAATGGAGGGGTAAGTGACTTGCCCAGAGTCACAGAGAGCTACGGTGGGAATTGAATCCGGTTCCCCAGGCCACTGCACTAACCATTAGCATGAGCGAAAGTACTCTCTGCTGAGAAGATCCAAGATTAAAATAAACGGAATTTAGAGTGTAAGCTCTTCTGAGAAGGGACCATATATTGAATGTTATTTATTTATTTAAAAACTTTTACCCTTGCTTAAACCTAAGCGGCTCATAAGATATATGCACAGTTTTTAAGAACATATTAAAAACTCTGCAACAGTATTATTAAAGTGAGCTTTCAAGAAAAAGCCTCTATAAATAATTTGTTTTTAACACCTTTTTAACATCTGTGAATATCAGAGAGCAACCTAAGTTAATATGTGCAGCGCTGCATTATGCCTTTCAGTGCTAAAGAAATGATAAATAGTGGTAGTATTGGGCCCCTTTACGAGAGGGCATTAAGCCTTAAATGGTGGTTAGCACACGAGAAAAGGCTTACGGCAAAACGTGTTAAGGTATTTTGTGGTAATTTCCCTGTTTTTGTGTACCAAGCATACTTTTTTTTTTTTAGGGGATATATCATGGGCAAAGAGCCATTTTACTAAAGGGAGTTAAGCCCTTAACGCATTGTCAGCACATGAAAACGGCCTACTACATAAACACATTACAACATTTTGTGTGATTTGTCCTGTTCCCACGCACTAAACTGTGCCTTAGTGAATTTTCTAAAATATTTCTTGAGAGGGGCTGTGGTATGAGTAAATGCATTAGTCAGATAGCACGGTATAATTAGGCCCTCTTTTATAAAGGCACGCTAAGCATTTTAGCGCAGAATTAGCGTGCGCTAAATCAACACGTGCGTTAAGAACATAAGAACATAAG
This sequence comes from Geotrypetes seraphini, assembly GCF_902459505.1. Classification (NCBI taxonomy): domain Eukaryota; kingdom Metazoa; phylum Chordata; class Amphibia; order Gymnophiona; family Dermophiidae; genus Geotrypetes; species Geotrypetes seraphini. The sequence goes on along the minus strand of NC_047088.1, from coordinate 226,609,890 downwards.
AAGTTGCCTCCGCTGGGGCAGACCAGAGGTCCATCCTGCCCAGCGGTCCGCTCTCGCGGCGGCCCATAAGGCCTAATTGCCTGAGCAGTGTCCCTGACTAATTTTGTAACTGCCTCTAATCCTATCCCTAATACCTACCTCTACTTCTATCTGTACCCCTCAATCCCTTTGTCCTCCAGGTACCTGTCCAGACCCTCTTTGAAGCCCTGTAGTGTGCTCCTGCTTATCACATCCTCCGGTAGCGCATTCCATGTATCCACTACCCTCTGAGTGAAGAAGAACTTCCTGGCGTTTGTTCTAAACCTTTCCCTTTTCAATTTCTCTGAGTGCCTCCTTGTACTTGTGGTTCCCCGTAATTTGAAAAATCTGTCCCTGTCTACTCTTTCTATGCCCTATGTCTACTCTTTCTATGCCCTATGTTAACCGCTAACGCACCCATAGGATAATATTTAGCGCGCTAAAAAGATTAGTGCACCTTTGTAAAAGAGGGGGGTTAATGTATGCTATCTGGCTAATGCACAGTTAACATGGGAGCAGTTAGTACCTCCTAAATAGTGCCCAACTTGCAAAATAAAAAATGAATAGGAAGTGCTGTGTTAGATTTGCAGTGCTTAAGTTAGAGGACCCCCTAAGTTATTCATTTAGACCCCCTTTTACTAAGCTGTGTGGCAAATGCTCTGATGCCCATTTAGTCCCTATGGGCATCAGAGCATTTACCGCACCAGCCCACACTGTCATGCTTAGGCCCTTTTTTACAAAGGCGCGCTAAGCGTTTTAGCATTGATTTAGCGTGTGCTAAATCAATGCATGTGCTAACCGCTAATGTGTCCATAGGATAACATGCATGCGTTAGCATTTTGGCCCTGATTCTGCAAAGTGCCCGGGACGGACATCCTATACAGAATCTGGGCCTTAGTGCGCGCTAAAAAGCTTAGCGCACCTTTGTAAAAGAGGGGGTTAGTAAAAGAGAGAGTTAATGTTCTGCAATCATTTTCAGTAGCTATATGTGGATATAATGCTCTGCTGATAATCTTTAATAAGCAAATATATTTGTTTAAAGTTAAGCATTGGCTGTCCCTTTGAATATTATTCTCAATCATTTTAACAAAAAAGGAACGATCGTCTAAATTTCTCTTTCTGGTTGGCAAATCTGTGCTCCAGCTATAGATATGAAAGAATGAATGCCGAGAGTTTGGGGCACAGTAATTTCTTTAAATTAGTTTGGGGCCCGTTGACATCTTATATTAGTTCACTATAGTAGGTCTTGGATTATGAGTTAGTTTTTGTTATTTTTGTACACATCCAGGGTGGGAGGGGGGGTATTTTTGTTCTAATTTTGTCCTTTGAATATTTACACTTGGGGGGAGTGAGAGAAGGGGAAGATATTATTAATTTTAATAGGGTAAGATTATTGCATTAATTGATTAATCATTGGGGGTGGGAAAAAATGGTTGGTTAGGTATATGTGTAAATTGAATGTGCTTTTATTGACTTATTATATGTTATAGTTTCAAGTTTATTAAAAAAAATTATACCGCTTAATCTATTTTCTAGGCGGTGTATAATGTAAAAAATTCCATAAAAACAAATTAAAATTAGAAGTACTAAACAAGACCAGGGTAGGTTAATAAAACATATAACAAAACATATGAACTAACTTCACACAGATGGGGAAGAAGGGCTAGAACTACAATCTTTGAGGAAAAGAGCACAGTAAAAGCAGAAAACAATAGGTAAGGGTAACAAGCTATAAAGCTTGTTTTGGTCCTTAAAAGGACAGCTATTGTCCAAAAGCATCCTGGAAAAAGAATGTTTTTAATTTAGATTTAAACTGATTTAATACAGATTCGATGCGTAAATGATTAGGCAGCGAATCCCTAAGAGAAGGTGCAGTGACAGCGAAATTATTGGATCTCAACGTGTTTCTGTGACATTGAACGAAGCGATTTAGAAGGACTGTAAGGAATTAAGAGTCTATCAATGAACTCTGGTTGAGTGTTTGAACGTGTTGTAAAAGTTAAAGTAAGATTTTGTAACTAATTCTGTGTTCAACGGGTAGCCAGTGTGCGTTGAACAGGAAAGGTGAAACATGATCATATTTCTTAGCACCATAGATAAGCTTGTTTTCTGCACTATTGAAGTTTGGAGCGATTTTGTTGTGAGGGAAAAAATGGCAAACCTGGAAATATAAAATACAGTACGATATTTGAGGAAGAAAAGTAAGGCTGGTGCTACCTGTTTTGCTGCCATCTGCAAATGTCCCTCACAAGCTGCTGATTCTAAAAGATGAACCCTTTGATGGGATCCAAGCATGTTGGTTCCTCATCTGTAATAATAATAATACCTTAGTTAGTGAATGCGTACTACAATTGAAACTCCTTCCCTCTGTGCCTCTGAGAAAATTTCACCAACCCCTCATATTTAATAATAATAATAACTTTATTCTTGTATACTGCATTACCATGGAAGTTCTATGCGGTTAACAGATGAAGAGACTGTACATTTACAGCGAAATTACATTTTCGGCGACGCTGCATTTACAGTGAGGTTAATTGTTACAGCTAGGTTACATTTGCAATGAAATTACAATTGCTGTAAGTTACATACAGCGATATTACATACAGCAGTGTTACATATGACGGTGATACATACTGCAGTAACATAGTAACATAGTAACATAGTAGATGATGGCAGATAAAGACCCGAATGGTCCATCCAGTCTGCCCAACCTGATTCAATTTAAATTTTTTTTAAAAAAATTTTTCTTCTTAGCTATTTCTGGGCAAGAATCCAAAGCTTTACCCGGTACTGTGCTTGGGTTCCAACTGCCGAAAACTTTGTTAAGACTTACTCCAGCTCATCTACACTCTCCCAGCCATTGAAGCCCTCCCCTGCCCATCCTCCACCAAATGGCCATATACAGACACAGACCGTGCAAGTCTGCCCAGTACTGGCCTAGTTCAATATTTAATATTATTTTCTGATTCTAAATCTTCTGTGTTCATCCCACACTTCTTTGAACTCAGTCACAGTTTTACTCTCCACCACCTCTCTCGGGAGCGCATTCCAGGCATCCACCACTCTCTCCGTAAAGTAGAATTTCCTAACATTGCCCCTGAATCTACCACCCCTCAACCTCAAATTATGTCCTCTGGTTTTACCATTTTCCTTTCTCTGGAAAAGATTTTGTTCTACGTTAATACTCTTCAAGTATTTGAACGTCTGAATCATATCTCCCCTGTCTCTCCTTTCCTCCAGGGTATACATATTCAGGGCTTCCAGTCTCTCCTCATACGTCTTCTGGCGCAAGCCTCCTATCATTTTCGTCGCCCTCCTCTGGACCGCCTCAAGTCTTCTTACGTCTTTCGCCAGATACGGTCTCCAAAACTGAACACTGCAATTTCAGGTCATTGGTGAGGCCCCACTTGGAGTATTGAGTTCAATTTTTGAGATCATATCTGGCAAAGGACATAAGAAGACTTGAAGCAGTCCAGAGAAAGGTGACAAAAATGATAGGCAGTTTATGCCAAAAGACATATGAAGAGAGACTGGAAGCTCTGAATATGTATATCTTAGAGGAAAGGAGGGACAGGGGAGATATGATTCAGACATTCAAACACTTAAAAGGTATTAACGTAGAAGAAAATATTTTCCAGAAAAAGGAAAATGGTAAAACCAGAGGGCACAATCTGAGGTTGAGGGGTGGTAGACTCAAGAGTGATGTTAGGAAATTCTTCTTTACAGAGAGGGTGGTTGATGCCTGGAATGCACTCCCAAGAGAGGTGGTAGAGAGGAAAATGTGACAGAGTTCAAAAAAGCATGGGATGAACACAGAGGATCTCTAATCAGAAAATAATGGTATATATTGAAGAACTAAAGCTAATACTGGGCAGACTTGCATGGTCTGTATCCTGTATATGGCCATTCAGCTGAGGATGGGCTGGGTTAGTTTAGATGGGCTGGAGTAAGCTTTGACAGAGACTCCAGTAGATGGAACATATGCACAGTACCAGACAGAGCTTTGGGTTTCTGGTCCAGAAATATCTAAGAAAAAGAACATTTTAAATTAAATCATTAAATTATAGAGAGTGTATGTTTGGGCAGACTGGATGGACCATTTGGGTCTTTATCTGCCATAATTTACTATGAATATTGACCAAGTATGAGACTGAGGGCTCCTTTTACGAAGGTGCGTTAGGGCCTTAACGCATAGAATAGTGTGTTCTAAATTGCCACGCACGCTAGCTGCTACTGCCTCCTCTTAAGCAGGCAGTAGTTTTTCGGCTAACATGCGCTAATCCGGTGCATGTGCTAAAAATGCTAGCGCACTTTCATAAAAGGAGCTCTGAGTTTCTAAGTAAAAACCTTTTTGAAGACGCTTTCCTGTGTGTTGTGTGGTGCTTCTTCTCTTTTTATTTTTTTGAACCTCTTTATTGATTCGTTCTTTGATTGAGGCTTAAATGGTTTCCATGGCTGTGAGCACGGTTATCAGATAAAGATGTTTTCTCAGTTAATTTTCTCTGATTAATGTTACATTTCTCCAAGTCTATAGATACGAGGGGCAGCTGAAAATTTCTCAGCCCAACCAAGAAGAGAATGATGGGGAGCTATAAAGCTTACAAGTTATTCCACACTTTTCTTGACACTTTTTTGTTTCAGTGATATGAAATGAAACAAAAGGTGTCAAGAAAAGTGTGGAATAACTTGTAAGCTTTATAGCTCCCCATCATTCTCTTCTTGGTTGGGCTGAGAAATTTTCAGCTGCCCCTCATAAAACAGCCTTGATTTAAATTCTTTTAAACACTTACATGATCTTAGAATAGCAAATTGTGCCTGCTGTGCTTTCTCTGTTTCTTGGGTAGAAGTAGGTTCATGTAAATGGTTATGAGCATGTTTTAAATGAGGCAATGTGGAGAATGAATTATGAGCAAGTGTTTTTCATTTCTTAAGTTTTATCAGACCTCATGGCCAAATCATGCTTATTCTGTTTCCTCCATTTGATTCTAGATGGTGATGATGACATTAGGAAAGACTTTGCATATCTTGACGGGTTAATAAGGATTATGCATTTTGTAATGACACTGCAAATGTATTATACAATTCAGATCATGGGTTCTATAAAATGGATTCAATTTTCTTTTCCATGAGACTCAGGACCTCTGAGTCTCATGTTTTCAACAAAGGTTATGATTATATTTATTCACTGAAGTAGACTGATAATTTTTTTTTTTGTTGGTAAGGTTCTAAGCCTGAATTTGGCTGAATTAAGCCCTATGATGAACTTACTTAGTCATGATCTAGGCAAAAATATAGCTCTGCTTTTGATTCTCAGCAACAAAACAAGGAAAGATTAGTTTGGCCCGAGTGCTTGTTGCTAGTGATTCCTGTTGGTTGGCTTAAGGTAAATATTATTTAGACATTTGGACCAGAGCATTATTGTGTTCCATGAAGAATTTAAGGAAGATCTCAAGTTAAGCCTATTGTTAGAGCAGTCATGCTGTGCCCTTCTGCACAAACATGTCATCAGTCTTATGCCATTGGCACATTCAAATAGCTAGTAAAACAAGCCAAGCATCAATGTTTAGAGTTTTATATGAGGTAACAGCTGCTTTGGTCAGGCAGTTAATTAAACGTGTTAGTTTCCTGTACTATCAACAGTAGCGACAACAGATCAGAGAGGGATTTTTATGGCATTTCAGGGTTCCCTCGTGCTCAGGACATTAGATTGCACCCACATTATCATTCATGGCCCTTCAAAGAGTGAGTCTAAAGTTCCCATTAGGAAACAGACTCAAATATTACCTTACAATATTATGTATACATCAATATCATCTACTAAGTATTGCCAATTGTTTTAGCTCCAGTCTGGAAAGACTGATTATATCTATTCCCATGCAAGTATTTGAATAGCCAGTAAGTACAAGATATCATTTCCATAGAATGATTTTGTCTATTACCTCTATTTTCTTTATAAAGCTTTCATGAGGTATTGTTTATTGGTAAAAGTTGAAATAAAATCGATAGCATCATTGCATATATATTCTGCAATTTATTGGTTTTTTTTAATGAATTTGGAATCATGAATAATTATTTTAAGTTATAGAGCCAATACTTTAAAACTTCAAGAAAACCAAGATGGCTACCATCTGTCGATGCTCTCCAAATGTTACACAGTAAGGGACTATTTGGAGAATACAATTTTTTAATGGACAATAGAGATGTGCATAGAAAACATATTTTGTTTAGCTCATCATTATGGGGGAGGGGAAGATCAAAAGTGGCATGAACAGGGACAAAGTGACACAAAAGTGGAATAAAGACCACAAGGCATGAGGAAAATGTAACACAGCACCAATATTGTTGTGGCATTCCTAAGGTACCAACCAACTCTAACACTGACAGAAATAATCCCGGCAGCAGGAAAGGGGCAAAATAGTACCAACATTGGTATGGCAATGCCAATGCACCAGGAAAGGAATAAAGCAACATCATCATTGGGGGAAAGTAATAATAACAAAATAATACACAAGGCACCAGGAGAGAACCAACACTAGCAGAAACATCAGGGCAGAACCAAAAAATATCAGGAAGACCTTTAGGCGCCAGGTCTTGATCAGAGCAGAACCAACAGTGAAACTGAAGTTCTCTAGTGAACACTGCTGGGAAAATGCTACCTATATCTGCCTTTTATGCGGGTCAGTTAAATTTATCCTTCAGTTCCAAGTTCTGAAGTTTGTGAGTCATTTTTTATGGCACAATCTTGATGAATAACCACACTGAGGTGATAACTAGGTGATATTTTCACAATTTTGTATTCTTTAGACAAATTATTCTGGATAATTTTGGTTAGATGATGTAGGTAGTTATCCTTTCTCGTTGTTATTATTGACATCTAATGTATGTGGTAGTACAGGATGAAGCTAGGGTTGTTGGTACCTAGGCTCTGGTGCCAGCTGCCCTAGGCCAGCGATGGCGAACCTATGGCACGCGTGCCAACTGTGGCACGCAAAGGCCTTGCAGCTGGCACGCGCAGGGCCACCATCAGGGCAGTACTACCAGGGGTGCACAGGAGAGAGAGCTGAACGGGGACGATGGGGGACCCGCGGGGTTAAATATAACTCGAGCCGCGAGGCTCGTCTTCTACTCCGACTGCCCTGCCGCTCACACAGCCCTCCCTCCGACGTCAGCGCTGACATCGGGGAAGATTTCCGATCGGCTATGTGTGCGCGGCGGGACAGGCAGGAAATAGAAGACAAGCCTACGCGGCTCGAGCTACATTTTGCTAAGAAAGTTGCTAAGATGGGCTGGGAGACAAACGGGGAACACAAAAGGGGGAGGGAGTGCGTTTTGGACACAAGGCATGAACTTGGGAGAAAGGAAGGGAGGGAAAGAGATGCTGAGGTGGGGGAGGGAATGGGTTTTTGCACACAGAAGGCATGGACTTGGGAGAGAGGAAGAGAGGGAAAGAGATGCTGAGGTGGGGGAGGGAATGGGTTTTTGGACACAGAAGGCATGGACTTGGGAGAGAGGAAGGGAGGGAAATAGATGCTGAGGTGGGGGAGGGAATGGGTTTTTGGACACAAGGCATGAACTTGGGAGAGAGGAAAGGAGGGAAAGAGATGCTGAGGTGGGGGAGGGAATGGGTTTTTGGACACAGAAAGCATGAACATGGGAGAGAGGAAAGGAGGGAAAGAGATGCTGTGGTGGGGGTAGGGAATGGGTTTTTACACACAGAAGGCATAGACTTGGGAGAGAGGAAGGGAGGGAAAGAGATGCTGAGGTGGGGGAGGGAATGGGTTTTTGGACACAAAAGGCATGAACTTGGGAGAGAGGAAGGGAGGGAAAGAGATGCTGAGGTGGGGATGGAATGGGTTTTTGGACACAGAAAGCATGAACTTGGGAGAGAGGAAAGGAGGGAAAGAGATGCTGAGGTGGGGGAGGGAATGGGTTTTTGCACACAGAAGGCATGGACTTGGGAGAGAGGAAGGGAGGGAAAGAGATGCTGAGGTGGGGGAGGGAATGGGTTTTTGGACACAGAAGGCATGGACTTGGGAGAGATGAAGGGAGGGAGGGAAATAGATGCTGAGGTGGGGGAGGGAATGGGTTTTTGGACACAGAAGGCATGGACGGGAGAGAGGAAGGGAGGGAAAGAGATGCTGAGGTGGGGGAGGGAATGGGTTTTTGGACACAAGGCATGGATTTGGGAGAGAGGAAGGGAGGGAAATAGATGCTGAGGTGGGGGAGGGAATGTGTTTTTGGACACAGAAGGCATGGACTTGGGAGGGAAAGAGATGCTGAGGTGGGGGAGGGAATGTGTTTTTGGACACAGAAGGCAAGGACTTGGGAGAGAGGAAGGGAGGAAAAGAGATGGTTTTGTACACGGGGAATAGAAGAAAGGAGAATTTTTGGTCATAGGGAGGGAGTGAGGTACAGACAGTGGCATACCAAGGTGGGGGTGGGGGCGGTCTGCCCCGGTTTTACGCCCCAAGGGGGTGCACAGCTGGCCACCCTCCAGTGTTCTCCCTAGGCTGGCAAACTGCGTCTCTTTAGCCACTTGAGTGTCACCGCCGCCATTGGGAACAGGCCGGTGCCAAGTTCTCCCTGCTTTTCCCTGTGGGGCCGACCAACTCTCGCCACCCGCGTCAATTCTGATGTCGGAGAGGACGTTCTGGGCCAGCCAATCGCTGCCTGGCTGGCCCAGAACGTCCTCTCCGATGTTAGAATTGACGTTGAGTGGCGAGAGTTGGTCAGCCCCGTGGGGAAGAGAAGCAGGGCGAACTCGGCGCCGGCCTGTTCCCGATAGCGGCAGTGGCAGCCTATTCCCCAGTGGCGGTGGCAGCATTTTCCCAATGGTGGTGGTATAGGGGAGGGCAAGGAGAAAGAAAGAAAGGGGGGGACAGGGAGCCAAAAAAAAAAAAAGAAAGAGGGCTGGGTGAAACAAAGAAAAATGGGGCACGGAGAGAGAGAGAAAGACAGACATACAGAATGAAAGGGGGTATGGAGAGAGAGAAAAAGAAAGAAGGGGGCAGGGTGAAACAAAGAAAAAGTTTGGGGAGGGAATGAGGTCTGGAGGAGAGAAAGCATACAGGAGGCTTAAAAAAGGGAAGAAATATTGGATGCACAGTCAGAAGAATAAAGTGCAACCAGAGACTGATGAAATTACCAAAGGTAGGAAAATGATTTTATTTTCAATTTAGTGATCAAAATGTGTCCGTTTTGAGAATTTATATATGCTGTCTATATTTTGCACTATGGCCCCTTTTTACTAAACCGCAATAGCGTTTTTTAGCGCAGGTAGCCTATGAGCTTCAAAAACAGTGTGGGGCATTCAGCGCTAAAAACCGCTATCGCGGTTTAGTAAAAAGGGAGGGGGAATATTTGTATATTTTTGAATAGTTGTTACTGAGGTGACATTGCATAAAGTCATCTGCCTTGACCTCTTTGAAAACCCGCGGAACATTTTCTCTGCGTACAGCGTGCTTTGTGTTTTTAAAATTTTATTGTTGGTAGATCATTTTGACTTGGCCACAAAGGTAAGGGGGAGGGAGGGGAGCTGCTGAAAGAGTCTACCTTGACGTGGTTGCAGGCTTACAAATCTTTTGGTCAAAGAGTGCGGCGACAGAGAAAAGTATGTGTGTATTCGGCCCATGAATGAAATCATTAAAACATTATAAATTGCCAATAAATTGAAATGAAAACCAAAGGATTGTGAATCAAATTGATTCTCTGACAATACAAAGATTCCAACCTTTAAAAATGATGTTACATAGTTCAGGCAACTTTATAAAGAGTTTTTAGATACTAAAATCTTGTTATTAAGGTTTAATTGACGTGCTGGCACTTTGAGGAAATTCTTTGGTTTTGTGCGGCAGTTTGGGCACTCGGGCTCAAAAAGGTTAGCCATCACTGCCCTAGGCCCATTACTGCTGTCACTGGGCTGCTGCTATCACCTCCCTGAGATGACGCAACACTGGAATGCAGGCAGTAGATCAGGTAAGCATGGGCAACCCTGTGGTGGTGATGCACATTCATTTTGAGATGAATGGTGAAATGCAGTGAATGAGGTGCAGATCCAAATGATCCATAGTGAAAAGAAAAGAACATACCAAGCATCGAGGCAAAGCAGAACAAACAAAAAAAGAGGCACTGGAGAGGTCAAATCCAACCTGTGGTCATGATTCCTTTATTTACAGTTTGAATCAAAGTTTAATAGCAAGTCTTTCAAGAAATAATAAAACCAGGCAAAGTTCCAAAACAAGTCCCGACTAGGATCAAAGAATCGTGACCACAGGTTGGATTTGACCTCTCCAGTGCCTCTTTTTGTTTGTTCCCAAATGATCCAAGCATACATTTGTTTTGAAATCCACTATAATCTATGGACCCGAGAAAAAAGCACTTCTTGTTAGATGCTTGGTCAAAGTGAGCATCAGTGGGGAAATCAAACCGATAACCCTCAGGAGTGGAGGCTAAAGGCTTCCGGCTAAAGTCATAGCCGTTGCACCAATTAGCTGGAATCCATTAAATCTTATGAGCAGTAGAAGGTGTGACAAATCCCTGGAGCAGCCCATTGTCCAGAATTTGGCCTTTAATCAAGGACATACTCATGTCGGTTCAATATGCTCTTCTGGCAGTGTGTTTTGCCTTCTTCTGTTAAACGGGGGCGTCAAAGTCAGTCGTCAAGGGCCGCAATCCAGTCGGGTTTTCAGGATTTCCCCAATGAATATGCATGAGATCTATTTGCATGCACTGCTTTCATTGAAAGCTAATAGATCTCATGCATATTCATTGGGGAAATTCTGAAAACTCGACTGGATTGTGGCCCTCGAGGACCGACTTTGACATCTGTATGTTAAAAGGATAACTGCTTCCGTGGGACCCTGCCAACAGTTCATGTTTGGGGATGGATAATGCAAACAATACCCACTTTCCTATTACACCACAAAAACAACATGGCACACAGCTGTAAAAGACTTAAGGCTCCTTTTACTAAGGTGTGCTATGCATTTTAGCGCATGCTAAACATACGTGTGTGCTAAATACTAACGCACCCATTATATCTATGGACACATTAGCATTTAGCGTACTAAAAAGGCTAATGCACCTTTGTAAAAGAGGAGGCTAGGGATAGATATGCAGAGGGGTTTAATTGGGTAAAAAAAAAAAAAGCTCCTGCTTGCTTAAATTTTAGTTAGCTGGCAGGGATGGGATATTAAGCACACTTCTACAGGCAGTGGTGCTGAAAACCCCTCGGACCAATATGGCACTACCAGTTAAAGGAAAATTTTATAACTAAGGCGTCAACGGGCAATAGGCCTTTAAATTGTGATAATTGGTTCTTACCACAATTTAAACAGCCCTAACACTGCTTTTCTTTAAATAGCACAGAGATAAGATGCCATGCATTAGTAAGTAATGAGATACAAAACATGCAAATGCATGTTTTGTATCTCGTTATTATTCAAATGTCCTAAAGCAAGTTGCGCAAGTCGCGTTAGGTTTATAAATCATGATAAAATAATCCCTGCTTTGTGCTGGAGTTATTTTACTGTCTGGGAGCACTGAGCCACAAAGTGCAGCCTGATGCTCCTGGGCCACTAGTTCAGGGACCCTCCAATTCAAGGTATCCCCTGATTCAAGCCCTCCTCCAGTTCAGATCTCCTGATCCTTATATGGAAGATCTGATCCCCTAACAATAGTCATACCATTTTGGAACCACTGACAGACAAGGTAGGAGTGACTGGGCATCAGTTCTTCCAGAAGAACCCCTCTGGACCCCAGAGGAAACCCCAAGGAAACCCCAAAACCCAAGAAGTCCCCCATCCTGAACCACAGATAAAATGGTATGATGGAGAGGGGGCCCCTGAGGCATGCTAAGTAAGGGGCTTAAATTTAGTGAGAGGCCTGAATCGGGGAAAAGGTCCCTGAGCTAGTGGCCCAGGAGCATTGGGCTGCAGCTTTGTGTGATAGCTTGAGCGAGGGTTGGAAGTGGACACAGCCAGACACAGTCATAAAGGTAAAACAAAAACATTTTATTAACTCAAAAAGATAAAGCCTGTTACTTCACAGGTTCAGGATTGAAGGATTAAAGGCTCTAAAAATGAAATCTGAGTTTGAGCCTATGGCTGACAGGCCTCACAACATATGTTACAGTGTCTCTCATGTACTCCACTGTTAGTCTGGCTCCAGCCAGACCGTAGTTTCTCACCAGTGTTAAATCAAGAATTGGCTTACCCAAGCCAAGTTGTAATACTTACAAATAGTTGGTAAAGGCACACACACTTAGGAGTCCACTTTGTACTTCCCTGGGCCTCTTTAACCCAACTCTGGTGCTGCTTTTTATACTTCCTGGCAGTTGCTTTCCTGGCCCCACCCCTCTTATGTCACTTCCCTCTTGAGGGTCTATGGAACTTAAGGTAGCTCTGATACTGTGAAGGAGTTTCCAGCAGCGAGAGTGGTATGTCCTATAGACTACCTTACAACATGCTATCCGCATCTTTGAAAAAATATATATATATACTGTATATATGAGTATTTATAGTATCTTATATTAGTATGATTGGTATATTTGAAAACCAGGAATAAAAATTTGAAGAAGGCATATGAAATTGTAATACTGCTTCTAGATATTGTTTCAATAATGCCACTAAAACCATACATTGCATAGTTTTGAGATGTATCTCATGTAGTCATCACAGAAAACAAACAGTCTTTTGAAAAAACAACTGTGTCTATGCCAAAAAGATAAAACATTAAAAATAATGATATACTCCATTTTCGAGAATATAGAGGAAAAGACACAGAGCATGCACTCAAATGTTTATCCAGAAAAAAAGAACACTAAAAATTCTGTTTGGAGCTGGAACATTCACATATTTTTATGGTTTATACCATATCTCAAAAGAAAATTAAACATTTGTTTGACATTTTGCTATTTGATATGAGAATTTACAGGCCTAACAGAATGCATGATCGGCATGAGAATTTGGCACAGATGGTGGGAAAAAAGCTCCCTTCTTCTATGAGAAGTGACATAGGATCTTTATAGAGGTCCTGACACCTAAAACATTCAGAACACTTAGACACATTTCTGTTAATATATTTCTGTATGTCTCTTTTCATGACTACAAAAGGACAGTTGAAAGAAAGGGTACCTTTTCAACATTTCTTTGCTAAATAATTTCTTGTAAATGCAGATTACTTGCTATGGGGCCCTCTTGCTAAGCAATGCTGAAAAGTGGCCTGCGCTATCCCCAGCGTGGGTCTTTCCTCTGCACCAAGGCCACTTTGAGAGCTGCTGGGAAATAGTTGATTCTTCTATTTCTACAATAATGACCACACACTAATTTCCCCATTAGCACATGGCTATTACCACATAAATACTTACCGGCACCTATTTTATCGGTGGTAAGAGCTCATGTGCTAATCGCTCGCTAATTGGTTAGTGTGTGGCAATGTAGCTGCATGAACCAATTAGTATAAACATAATTATTCTCAGCCCCCAGACCCACACATTACCACAGGATGCCTGAGCTTGTTCCATGGTAGTGCATTTTAACCTGTGGTAAGCACACATTGATTCCTGCAGGTAACTGAAAGGACCCCTATATGATACTGAAGGTTATAAAGCCAGACAAGAAAATTGTGAAGAAATGTTGCCACATTAGCCCAATTTAATATACAGGATTAAAGACCAGCAAACCAGCTTTGCAGTGGTCTAGCTGGCCACAAATGCGTTGTTATTCCAATAAAATATTATCACTGACAGTTTGTATGTTAACCTTAATTATTATGATTTGTAGTGTGATAAATCAAAGGGTTAGCAAGGACAAAGATACATCAGTTTGGCTATCTCAAGGTTCAGATATTTTTGGATTTTTATTGTTTTGATGTTATGATCATGGACCATGATGGAATACGTAGTTTAGCATCTATCCTAAATAAACCTTTATCTGCTTTGACAAACTACCAATGCCATCGCCAGCTCCTCAAACCCCTGCAACCCAACTAAAAAAAAAACAAACAAACAAAACAGGGTATTTTAAGGTTTAGTGCACTAGGGAAAAAAAAACATAGAATACATGTTGAAAAGGATGAAGGCATGTCTTTGAATTATAACTATATGATATTACTTTTGCAGTAAAACCGGACACACAAAGTCCCCCTTTTATTAAGCCACATTAGGGTGTTTTATTGCCGGTGGCAGTGGTAAAAGAATTCCTATGAGCGTCGGAGCTTTTACCGCAGTGGCTGGCAATAAAAAACCCTAATGTGACTTGATAAAAAGGGGGGGGGGAGGGGGCAAAGTTCTGTACTGTGGTAATACGTTTTCAGGTATGAAAAGTTCCTATCTCAAATAACAGATGCTGGCACTGTCATCTGTACATAGGGACACTGGATCATCCGTTGTTCTATTGCCCTTTGATACTCAGCTTCTGGAAGTCAATATGGGGACAATTCCTTTGATGTATGAGGCAATTATATGTGGAACTTTGCTACATATTGTAGCGGAGCCGGTACCTGCGTCCTCAGTAATCCCGGACTCTGCTCACTTCAACGAGGCCCTCACGTGCTTCCTGCAAGTAGGAAGTCCTGCTGGAACAGTCTTGCCAACACTGGAACTATAATGGTTATCAAAGAAAAATCAAATCTTGGTTCAAAAATAAAGTCGTTTATTGTGGCATGTGTGAGTCTATGCACAACTGGACCTGGCTCCACAAGTAACAATGATAGTCCAGCAACAAAACAAAGCAAAACAGAGCTCAAATCAAAAGAGCTCAGTAACCACCTTACTTCAGGTAAGTAAAATATCACATAGTCCCAAAATCATTGTTATTAGTTGGTCTAAGTAAATGTCCACAAATGTTGCGGCCCTCAAGCTTCACCAAGTCTTCAGCAATAAAGCCAGCCCTTTTGATAGAGCTACATGCAAGCCTGTGGTTCTGCTGGCTTGCTCCCAATCAGCTTAGCTAAGCTGATGTGGGGGGAGGGGAGTAAGTGAATCCACCTTTTTAAACTTTTCTGTAAAACAGAATGCCACGAATGGCTCCACTAACCCACCCAAATGGTAAGTGGATTCTCCCCAAGGTTCCTTACTTCCCTCAGGTATCTTAACCCATTCAAAACCTAGTTCAAAGCTTCAGGTATTCAGTCATTCAGCACTTGGAACAAAACAAACGTTTTTTTTTTCTTTCCCTGTTCCAAATGAACACAGCAGTAGCAGCCTCATTATATTCTCAAGGCAGCTTGCCTTGAGCAACCCCTCCTTAGCTTAACCCTGCTATAATATAGACTGCACAGACCTGCCACTTAACTCCAGTCCATGCCGCAATCTTCAGGCAGTCCTTCCGTCTGTGTCCAGTCCATGGGTTCAAGTACTGGCTGCTGGCTGGTTCCAAGGTCAGTATCAGCCTCAGTCATTTCAATATCCTGGGGCTGCAGTGCTCCATCAGGAGAGTCCTCTCCTGTAGCTGGCCCAGGAAAGACTGATCTTTTCCTTCTGAGGGCAGCCTCTAAATTGCACAACTTCCCACACCCTGTTCTCCCAGGGGGAGGAGTTGGTTGCACTGCCTTCTTAGGTTTAGCTGCACTCTTGCTTATTACCCTCAGCTGGGGACTAGCAGAGGGAGAGGTGTGTCTCAGAGGCTGTTCCAAGCTGTTCCTCTTAACAACCTCCACTCCCTGCAACTGGATTTTTTTAGACTTAAAGGGGCAGTCAGTAATTTCCTTCTTACTGCTCACTACCCTATCTCTTTCCTTAGTGCTCTGTATGTTAGGGGTGACCTTCGTCCTATCACGGCCAGGCACGAGTCCAGCTTTAGGGCTAGGATCGTGACATACTCCCACCCTAAAATTTTGACTGTCCTTTGGTCTATTTTCCCCGTCTGAGTTGTCCCGCATTCTGGACAGACTATCTACATTTGTATTCAGCTGACCTGGCCATAACATCTAAGCATAGCAGTACAACAAGTCAGTAACGTCTCCTTGGTTTATTAAATTTCTTAATTGGTTCTAACATTGGCGGATCGGGGTCTTCAAAGTCTTCGGGCCATCTCAACAGCGGTGACTTGCATGGTTCTCCTAAAGCCCCATCAACCTGACCCTTGGTACCTTCTAACCCATCCACTCTCTGGGCCAATGCAGCTATCACCTGGGTTATACCACCCAACTCTTTTTCCTGCATATTTTCAATTTGCTGCCTCACTGCCTCAAGATCCTGATCCATTCCTTTAAACGTATCTAGGACCTTCTCAAAGTGTTGAGTGTGTTCCTCTATTTGTTCTTCTTGCAATCTCTGCCTTGCCACCCAACCTTCTGTCGTGCCAGTTCTGGTGGTTAGCTCACCGCAAGTGTTCTCCATTTCCCTGACACTATTCTGGATCGCCTGCTGTTGAGCCTGACTTTCCTTTACTTGACCCTGGACTAATTCCAGTTGGGCGGTCACCTGCGCCATGAGACCAGCCAGTTTTTCCGCTTCTCTCTGGCCTTGGGCAGTGCTTTCATCCCTAGCCTGCTGCCTATTCCTCATTAACTGATCCTCCCACGCCTGAGACTTGGCTTCTACCTGCAATTTTAGCTTGGCCTCCCAATCCCTTCGTGTAGATGTCAGCTCATCCCTTAATTTCAATATCTCCGCGTCCAAGTCGGCTAGCTTAGCAGCCTCACTCTCTTCCTTCAGGAGGGGACCTAAGTCAGCGTGAGCTCCCTTTTCCGGAGTCCCTACCCCTGTGGATCCAAATCCCTGTTCCCCCCTGTCTGTCTCTGGGAGGCGAGACCACTGTGCTAGGTTGGGATGCCAAATCCGTTCACAGATTAGCTGGGCAATTCGTTCCCCGACTTGCACTCTGTACTCTTTGTCACCATGGTTGACTAGTAGCACGGCCACGTTTCCTCTAAAGTCAGGGTCAATCACCCCCGCAGCCACATCTACGGAGTGTTTTAAAGCCAACCCTGATCTTGGCGCAACCCTAAGGTAAGCGCCAGGTGGGGGAGACACTTGAATGTCTGTTTTTATCAGGGCCCTTCCTCTAGCTGGTATCACCTGGTCATGAGCAGCATACAGGTCATACCCCGCAGCTCCCGGGTACGCCCGTGTGGGAGCCCTGGCCTGGTCCGACAGTGGGGCCCACCTAATCGTAGGCTTCCACTGTTTTGTTTTCTGCGCTCGGGATCTGCGTGTCCTTGCTGAAGCCTCAATTATACTTCCCTCTACCTGAGTGCCCAACACATATCCTCCCTGTCTCTCACCGCCGCTGAACCTCCCTGTCTGTGCCTGTACTAGCCAGTCCCGTCCCAATATTAAGGGGTAAGGCACCGAATCTAATACGGCCACTGGTAAGAGAGATTTTTTCCCTTTATACTGAAGGTTCAGGTGTCCAAGCGGGTATTCATGGGACTCCCCATGAATACAAGTTATGGGTACCTTCTCCATTTCTGTGCCTGGGCCTTCACCTAGCTCTTCCCACAGTTTTCTTGACACCACCGATTGCTCGGCGCCTGTGTCAACCAGAGCTAAGACTTCTTTGTCCGCTACCAGGACCTTCACCCGATATTCCCTAGGGTGCTTGTCCGCTAGTCCCCGGGCATACACAAAATCTCTTTTCTTTTTACAGAATCTTTGTGTATGCCCCACTTTCCCACAGCAGAAACAACGTAGCCCCTTCCGTGAGACCTCCCTGGGCTTGGACCACCCCATTTTATGGGTCTGACCTTGGGATGCCATATTCCTATCCCCCCGGGCCTGTTCCTTACTTTCTTCAGGGGCCTGTAAGGAAGTAGTCCTTTCTGCTACCAGTCTCTGGACTGGCCCACCGGTTGTATTTGGGAATGAGCACTGTAGCAGCTGAGCTAATAGCTTGGTCTGCTCACCCATAGCCATCACAAGTTCATTGTGCTGCTGCCTGGCTTGTTCCTGGCTGTGCTCCCATAAGTCCTGGGTCGCCTTGAGTACAGCCTGTAGGTCTTCGCTTTGTTTTTGCCTCTCGGCGGTCAGGAAAGCGATCAGCTGCTGTTGCTCCATGACACCGGACAGCCTAAAAAAAACAAACACAGAGAGACCAACCCAAGTGCGGCAACACAACGGTAGGGTAGCCAATCTCCCTCACCCCCCCTGGTCAAGTCCCTTACCAGAGAGAAAGGTGAGTCTGTGCCTTTGGGTTTTGGGCCTCCTTGACCCCCAGTCGTTACTGCGTTTTTGTCCTCTTTTATAGGTTCGCAGCCTCCTGGATCTTTCTCCGACTTCTGGCCCACCGCAAGTGTCAGCCGGATCACTGTGGTCCTGTGCTTCCTCCGCACACCCGGTCTCAGCCGCCTGGAACTCAGCTCCTCACCGACAGGAACCAACACAACAAACTAACAAAATAAGCTAAAACAACAAATTAGCTGAAGTCCATGGAAAAAAAAATTTTCCCACTATATTTTAAAATTTTTTTTTTTTTCCAAAAGTTCCACCAGTGTCCAGCAGGAGGCGCTATATCCCACCACTGATACCAATTGTAGCGGAGCCGGTACCTGCGTCCTCAGTAATCCCGGACTCTGCTCACTTCAACGAGGCCCTCACGTGCTTCCTGCAAGTAGGAAGTCCTGCTGGAACAGTCTTGCCAACACTGGAACTATAATGGTTATCAAAGAAAAATCAAATCTTGGTTCAAAAATAAAGTCGTTTATTGTGGCATGTGTGAGTCTATGCACAACTGGACCTGGCTCCACAAGTAACAATGATAGTCCAGCAACAAAACAAAGCAAAACAGAGCTCAAATCAAAAGAGCTCAGTAACCACCTTACTTCAGGTAAGTAAAATATCACATAGTCCCAAAATCATTGTTATTAGTTGGTCTAAGTAAATGTCCACAAATGTTGCGGCCCTCAAGCTTCACCAAGTCTTCAGCAATAAAGCCAGCCCTTTTGATAGAGCTACATGCAAGCCTGTGGTTCTGCTGGCTTGCTCCCAATCAGCTTAGCTAAGCTGATGTGGGGGGAGGGGAGTAAGTGAATCCACCTTTTTAAACTTTTCTGTAAAACAGAATGCCACGAATGGCTCCACTAACCCACCCAAATGGTAAGTGGATTCTCCCCAAGGTTCCTTACTTCCCTCAGGTATCTTAACCCATTCAAAACCTAGTTCAAAGCTTCAGGTATTCAGTCATTCAGCACTTGGAACAAAACAAACGTTTTTTTTTTCTTTCCCTGTTCCAAA
Organism: Geotrypetes seraphini; assembly: GCF_902459505.1. NCBI lineage: Eukaryota > Metazoa > Chordata > Amphibia > Gymnophiona > Dermophiidae > Geotrypetes > Geotrypetes seraphini. Next base: position 226,590,698 of record NC_047088.1, on the reverse strand, counting down.
TGAACACAGCAGTAGCAGCCTCATTATATTCTCAAGGCAGCTTGCCTTGAGCAACCCCTCCTTAGCTTAACCCTGCTATAATATAGACTGCACAGACCTGCCACTTAACTCCAGTCCATGCCGCAATCTTCAGGCAGTCCTTCCGTCTGTGTCCAGTCCATGGGTTCAAGTACTGGCTGCTGGCTGGTTCCAAGGTCAGTATCAGCCTCAGTCATTTCAATATCCTGGGGCTGCAGTGCTCCATCAGGAGAGTCCTCTCCTGTAGCTGGCCCAGGAAAGACTGATCTTTTCCTTCTGAGGGCAGCCTCTAAATTGCACAACTTCCCACACCCTGTTCTCCCAGGGGGAGGAGTTGGTTGCACTGCCTTCTTAGGTTTAGCTGCACTCTTGCTTATTACCCTCAGCTGGGGACTAGCAGAGGGAGAGGTGTGTCTCAGAGGCTGTTCCAAGCTGTTCCTCTTAACAACCTCCACTCCCTGCAACTGGATTTTTTTAGACTTAAAGGGGCAGTCAGTAATTTCCTTCTTACTGCTCACTACCCTATCTCTTTCCTTAGTGCTCTGTATGTTAGGGGTGACCTTCGTCCTATCACGGCCAGGCACGAGTCCAGCTTTAGGGCTAGGATCGTGACAATATCAAGCCTCCTATGGATCAGTACAAATGCAGGCTTCTCCTTATTATGACAGGGATAGCGATGCAAATGACAACACGCAATTTGAAAAATTCTGACCGCCTCAATTTTTCGTTTTGGTGGTCCAGTTTATGTTTAGGCTATAAATATGAAAAGATGAATGCGGATATGTGGGGGAATAGCAAAGTATTTAAATTGGTGTGGGGGCCGTTGACATCCTTTGTTAATTCAACACAATTGTCTTTATTTAATTTACTGTTTTTGTATATATCCAGGATGGGGTAGGTGAGGGACATCTTTCTGGTTTATTTCTTGATTGAATTGTTGAAAGGAAGTGGTGGGATATTTCTCTTCTGTAATGTTATTGATGGAATTTAAGTGCTTATGTTGATTATTAATGGTTGTATACTTCATGGCACTTTGTATTAGTTTTGAAAATGAATAAAGATTTATTTTAAAAAAAAAGAGATTTTGAGATGGTACTGCATGAGACAAAGGGAGAGGAGTGGCCTAGCGGTTAGAGTTGCTGCCTCGGCACCCTGAGGTAGTGAGTTCAATCCCTTCCTGTGACCCTAGGCCAGGGGTGGGCAACTCCGGTCCTCGAGGGCCGGAATCCAGTCGGGTTTTCAGGATTTCCCCAATGAATATGGATGAGATCTATTTGCATGCACTGCTTTCAATGCATATTCATTGGGGAAATCCTAAAAACCCGACTGGATTCCGGCCCTCGAGCAATGGAGTTGCCTACCCCTACCCTAGGCAAGTCACTTAACTCTCCATTGCTCAAGTACCACAGTTAGGTTGCGAGCCTGCCAGGACAGAAAGGGAAAATACTTAAAGAGTGCCTGATTATTATTCTGTTACCACTACGTATTATTTCTATAGTACTGCCAGATGCACGCGGCACTGTACATTAACCGTGTAAGGGACAATCCCTGCTGGACAAAGCTTATAATCTAATCAGACAAACAGGGCAATTAGAGTAAGAAGCTACAGAGGGAGTGACAAAATAGACACGGGTACTTTACTGCTTTGGGTGAATCTCTTCATGAAAAGGTGGTTAATAAATCTTAATAAAATAAAATGGCATCTCCAAACTCACAAGGAACGTCACTTTTCCTGATTCTCAGCCCATTGCTCTAACCCAGGGCTGCCCAAGTCCGGTCCTCGAGATCTACTGGCAGGCCAGGTTTTCAGGATATCCACAATGAATATGCATGAGAGAGATTTGCATACCAAGAAGGCAGTGCAGGCAAATCTTCCTCATGCATATTCGTTGTGGATATCCTGAAAACCTGGCCTGCCAGTAGATCTCGAGGACCCGACTTGGCAGCCCTGCTCTAACCGCAACTGCTTTCTTCTCACTTACGAGTATTTGGGAGCCCTTTTACCAAACCGGGGTATAAAGTGGACTTAGCGCCTCTTTTATCAGGCATTCCTGCATGGGTAAGAGGGCTACTTTTTTTGTTTCTTTTTTTTTCTTTTATAATAATGGCTATGTTAAAATTTTCCCGTTAGCTCGTGAATCCCTAGCGCCAACTATTGTGTAGGTGGCAAGGGCACACACACCAATCACACGCCAATCAGCTGGTACACGGCAATGTATCTGCACTAACTGGGGAATTCTAAGAACGGCTCCTAATGTTAGGTATCTAAATCGATAGGCGCCTAACTTACAAACCCCATTTATGAAGCCGCATTAGGGTTTTTTAGTGGCTTACATGAATTTATTCAGGTTTTCAAACATTTTTCCCTGTATGTCCCGGTGGGCTCACAATCTATCTAATGTACCTGGGGCAATGAGAGGATTAACCCCCCTCTTTTACAAAGGCGCGCTAAGCGTTTTAATGCAGATTTAGCATGCGTCCGCTAACTGCTAACTCATCCATAGGATAACATGCACATGTTAGCATTTAGCGCATGTTTAGCGTGTGCTAAAAAGCTTAGCGCACCTTTGTAAAAGAGGGGGGTAAGTGACTTTCCCCAGGGTCACAAGGTATCAGTGTGGGTTTGATTACAAGTTTTAGATCAAAGATAGAGGATATTTTTGGGTGCATGACAATATTAAGAAGACTAAGGGCTCCTTTTACTAAGCTGCGATAGTGGTTTTAGCGCGCGCTTAGCGCATGCTACAATGCTGCGCGCGCTAGAAGCTAACGCCTCCATTGAGCTGGCGTTAGTTTTTCCGCGTAGCGCGGGGGTTAGCGTGCGCTAATCTGCCGTGCTCTAAAAATGCTACCGCAGCTTAGTAAAAGGAGCCCTAAGGAGACCCTGGGAACCATTTTAGCTACTACTGGGATTCTCTCATTTAGTTAAATAACCAGGGGAAGGCCCTCTGAGCCAAATGACTTGTTTTCCTCCAGTGAACCGAAAGGTTTCCTTTCATTCTTTTTGACTCCTCAGCCTCTTTTCTGAAGATGCTACAAACAAGAGACGGAGCCGCTAACACAGGGGTCTCAAAGTCCCTCCTTGATGGCTGCCATCCAATCGGGTTTTCAGGATTTCCCCAATGAATATGCATGAGATCTATGTGCATGCACTGCTTTCAATGCATAGTCATTGGTGAAATCCTGAAAACCCGACTGGATTCGGCTCTCAAGGAGGGACTTTGGGGACCCCTGCGCTAACATATAGTATTATACTGTAGTAGACCACTTTGATGGTAATGAGATGCCTAGTAGTGACTAGATATTTCTTACCCATTGAAGGATACAATAGCCTGACCACAACCCATCAAAAGAAGCCTAAGCCACACATTATAACTGCATTTTAAAGAATAACACATGAATAGTAACCATGTAGAACGCAAACATATTTGATAATTCAATTGGAATTCATAAAATGGCAGCTAACTACTAATGCCAAATTACTGCAATTAAACCCATCTACTGTTGTAACACCATACCCAATCCAATGAATTCAATCGGCGTTTTTACAGTACTTGAAATTACAGCCATGTGACCTAAGCAAATATATGTTGCCAGCTTGAAGCATTCTGAACTTGGAGTAAATATTATGACAAGAAAGAAGAAATAAGAAAAAAAAAAAAATAAGCAGCAGGAAACTGGATGATCATCAGGCCTCATTTTAACAGCTTTAAAGCCTTACCAGTTTTTCCACTGAGGCAGTATCAGATCCAGTGTTCTTATGTGTGCATACAAAAGACTGAAATTCCTTTCAAAGTTTATCATTTCTCATGGGAACATGCAACATGAAAGTTTTTATATATATATATATATATATATATATACTTATATTAATAGAAAAATAACACCATATATTCCTGTCAACCTTTGCTGTTGGAAATTTCATTTTTTTTGTTGTTGTTGTTATGATTCCTGTTTGGCTCAAGGAATAGGGATTTACAACATAATTTACTCTTAGATTCTCTTTAAATCATTTTAATACACTTTTTTTTTTTGGTGAGGAAAGAACCACTCGTTTAGAATGGCATTCCTTTTTTCTGAGGCATTAGTGTTACAGAAACAAATAAGAGCTTTCAGTATACATAGCTGAAAGTCTACAGAGTAAACACGTCAAATATGAATTGTTTTACCTGAACATTTGTGTGTAAACTGATTCTTAATGGAAAGTGTAAGATTTAATTCTAAGCTATACATTTCATAAACACAAAAATGGTAGTAAACTTTCAGTAAATGAGCCTGTGGAAGAGCCTGGACACATATACACACATAAAAACCACTTTGGAAGGTATAAGGAAAACCTTTTATTTCCTGAGTTTTGTTACTTAACAGACTCAGGATTTCAAAATAAGTTTTAGCTGAATAAAAATATCAGTCTTCCAACTGATTAACCCCTCCTTTTACAAAGCTAGTGGCTGCTGCATGGCAAAAGCCTCAAAGCCCTTTAAATTCCTATGAGCTTCAGTGCAGTTACCACAGCAGCCCGCACTATCGGGCTTTGTAAAATAGAGAGTACGTCCTTATAATTATGTGTTTTACCAAGATCAACTATTAAAGGGGCCCACAGATTAAGCAGTGGGCCAGTAACATTGGCTGAACTGCTGAAGAAGGGTGGGGGGGAAAGTAGGAGACGGCAAGTGGTGAGAATATGTTGGAATAGTGAAACAGGGGATGATTGCCAGGGAAAAGTTGTATATGATTGGTGGAATGTTGGGGGATCAGGATTGGCTGGGTATTGGGCGGGAGTTTGAGTCTGTGTGATAGATGGGATTTTAGAATTTAGGATTCGAGGGAGGAGCAAGTAGTTAGGGTGCTGGTAAGTGGGTAGTGCTGGGAGAGGGATAGGAGTGTGGTAAATTGAGGTTTTTGCCCACCCATCCTGTCCATTAAGAGGTGGGATGCTGGTTCATATTGTCTAGTCTATTCGTAAATAGGTGTCTGGAGTGATGTTGTCTGGGCACGGCAATTTTGGGGGTAAGGGTTGGGGGTTGTTGCAGTTTTGGTGGAAAATTGGTTTACCAGGCAGTCAATCATTTATTTATGATACAGGGGATTGATGGAAGGGCAGATACTTGTGTGTGACACCGCCACAGGTATTGGTGAGGCTGGGCGGCACCGCAGGTCTCATTGAGGTGGGGGGCAAGGGTTGGATCAATGTTAAGAGGAAACACAGTTTGAATTTATGGGGGACTGTCAGCTAGGTCGTTACTGACTAGCTGACATGGGTTTGGGTTGTGAAGACCACTTTAGGAAAATTTCAATGATTTTCATTCATGGTTAATGTTATTGCATTGTTTGTTAAATAAAGCTGCGGCCAGAATTTATTTATCCACAATAAGAGGATTTGTTGTGTTTTAATTTCTAAGTATTATTGTTGAGCTATGAAAGCAGTGTGAATGTCAATGTTATGGTATTCAGTCTTTATCATACTCCAAAACATCAGACAGTTTATTCAGTAGAAGGTGGCTTAACTTAGTCACTCAGCAACAGTCTCTCTTTCACTCTCTTCCTTCCCAGGGCTCTGTCGCAACCCACAGCTAGGGAAGTATTTCACCTCTGAGCCTTGTCTACTCAGGGAAGCCTCTTCCCTGGAGACCTCTCTTGAATCCCTTCAGACTAGGGCAGATATCCTCCTCCTTGCCTGAGTCCTACCCTTATGACTCAGCAGGGTTGCATTCCTTTCATTAAGGTAGCTGAGTGCTTTCTGGGACATGTAGTTCACTCACTCTTGGTCTAATGGCCCCTGCTGTTTAGTGGTGGAATGGTAGCATTAGTGAGGGAGAATCCCTTACTGCCTCGCAGAGCCTTTTAGTGTTCCATTAAAAGGATTGCCTCTTTATCAAAAAAACTCTCTACACAGTTCTGATTTTACTCATTTTCTATGGACTTTTGCTTTGGAAATCACAAATTCATAGGTGCAATAGGCCAAATTCAGAACTTGATCATCGTGCCAAGGTTGACTGAATCAGAGATCAGTCCTATCCACAGATCAATGATCTAGAGATGGGAATAACAAATGAGATAATTAAATTTGCTGCTGACACAATGCTATTTAAAGTTGCTAAATCACAAGAGGAATGTGAAAAATTGCAAGAGGACCTCGTGAGACTGGGAGACTGGTCATCAAAATGGCAGATGATGTTTAATGTGAGCAAGTACAAAGTGATGCATGTGGGAAAGAGGAACCCAAGCTATAGCTATAAGAAGCAGGATTTCACGTTATGAGTCACTGTTCAGGAAAAGGATCTAGATGTCATCATAGAGGATAAGTTAAAACCTCCGCTCAATGTGCAGCAGTGGCTAAAAATTCAAATAGGAATTATCAGGAAAGGAATGGAAAATAAATATAAAAAATTGCACCGCAAATACTGTGTGCAATTCTGGTTGTCGTATCTCAAAAAAGGTACAGCGGAATTAGAAAAGGTACAGAGAAGAGCGACAAAAATGATAAAAGGGATGGTATGACTTCCCTATGAGGAAAGGCTAAAGTGGCTAGGGCTCTTCAGCTTGGAGAAAAGATGGTTCAGGGTGATATGATAGAGGTCTATAAATTGCTCAGTGGAATAGAAAGGGTAAATGTGAATCGCTTGTTTACTCTTTCCAAAATTACTAGAACTAGGGGACATATGATGAAGGTACTAAGTAGTAGATTTAAAACAGACCAGAGAAAATATTTCTTCACACAACATATGATTAAACTCTGGAATTCATTGCCGGAGAATGTGGTGAAATCAGTTAGCTTAGCGTGGCTTAAAAAAGGTTTGGATAATTTCCTAAAAGAGAAGTCCTTAGGTCATTATTGAGATGACTTGGGGAAATCTACCTTTTATTCATAGGAAAAGCAGCATAAAATCTGTTTTACTACTTGGGATCTAGCTAGGTACTTGGGACCTGGATTGGCCTCTGTTGGAAACAGGACAGTGGGCTTGATGGACCTTCGGTCTGTCCCAGTATGACAATTTTTATGTTTTTGTATGAGCCAAGTATCAAGCCATTGTGACATCACTGATTTATTTATTTAATTTGATTTCTATCCCGTGCTCCCGGGAGCTCAAAACAGGTTACAGGCTAATACAGTAGGTTACATAAGACAGAACTTTTGGCAATACAATACAATAAACTACAATACAATACCATACAATACCGTAACATAATGACAAGGCTAGGCAGTACAGTAACTTAAGGACAACATGTTAGTCTATGGACACGCTAGCGGTTAACGCATTCTAAATGCGAACTAAAATGCATAGCGCACCTTAATAAAACAGGGGGTTAGTAAAATAAACCTTAAAAAGCCCTCATGACATGTTATATTCTTGATACCTGATACAGGGAAATTGAACAATGTTTGATATGTGCAAACCAAAAAATTGTGTTTCTCTACATCTGGGCTGGTCCTATGGAATGCTATGACCGATTCATTGAGGTAGCTTGATGCAATTTAGAAAACAGTTTGTGTGACCGAGACCAGGTTTTCTGGAGAGATTGGATGGCTACATGCATTGGTTAATGTCATGGTCCCATGTAAAAAGATATATGATGACTCTACTTCAGCCGTTCTGGACGGTCCCAGCTTAAAAATTTGTGAAGACCACTGCCTATATCAAAAAGGAAACCACCTCTAAAATGTAAAATAACCTTCAGTATATAAGCTCCTGCTTTACTATACATGAGGGAAGTCACTGCTTACCCTGGATTGGTAGCATGGAATGTTGCTACTCTTTGGGTTTTTGCTAAGTGCTAGTGACCTGGATTGGCCACCGTGAGGACAGGCTACTGGGCTTGATGGATCATTGATCTGACCCAGTAGGGCTATTCTTATGTTCTTATGCTTAAAACCTATATCTTTGCACAGATGTTTTTCAGCTAGGTTCATGCTTTCAGTTATGATCATATGCCCCTCTTTATGAATATGGTAAAGTGTTTGTAACACTTGCCTCAACCTTTTGTCTGTTTTATATTCGGTTTGTTGTTTTTAAAAAAAATTATTTATTAATTTTCAAAACTAAAACAGTACAATACAAACAATGCAACTCATAGTAATACAATAAAAGCACATTCATCTTTCTCATGTTCATAATCATCCTTTCCCCCCACTCATCCACCCAAATGATTATCACTCCAACACAAACATATATTATCATAAATATCCTATCTATTCTGAATAATGATATCTTCACACGCATCCCAATTATAAATATTTAAAAATCAATTTATGACATAAAGAATCCCTCTCCCCCCCCTGCCCTGGATATGTACCATAGTAAAGAACAAACTGATTCAAAGTCAACAAACAATTACAATGAGGTAACATAAGATGCCAATGGGCCCCATATAATTTAAATATATTACCATGTCCTAAATTTTCAGCATTTATTCTTTCAAATCTATAACTAGAGCAAAGACTTGCCCACCAGAATGAAAAATTTAAACGACCACATTTCTTCCAATTTTGGGTGATCATCTGGATGGCTATCCCAGTCATTATAAGGAAAAGACGACCTCTATATTGATCTAAAGGGGGTTTAACATGTAATATTGTACCACAAATTTGGTTTGTTATAACTGTATACGCTTAAAGCTATGTAAGTAAATTGTGAGCTGCTTTGGTTTAAAGCAGATTATAAATGCTTTAAATAAATAAAATTAAGGTTTGGTATATGGGCTCAAAATCATCCTTCATGTTTAAAAATTGATTACAAGAGGCTTAATGGGTAAATCACCAAAGGAAGTGTTAGCGTGGTCCCAACCGGCAAAGTACACTGCTCATAAGCTTCTCATTTCAGAGCCACAGTACTACTACAGTGTGTCAGAGCCATGCAACACCAGCTCTCTGGTGGAGAAAGACATCCGTCAATGTCTTATTGCAGCCGACACTTACCTTGGGAATTTCTTGCTGTAAAAAACTGTGGCCACAAGTCCAATCAGAAATGTGCAAGCAAATAGAAAGTGTTGAATACAGGGAGCTCTGAGATTTAAACAGGAAATATAAATAAAATTTAGCTTCAATCGGTTTTTTCAGATAACAGTTTTTAAATTAAAAAAATATTTTTATGATTGATATAACTAGTAAAAACCTATTGCAGAAGCCATTGTAGACATCTTTCTATTGGTGATTATGGTGTGTGTGTGTGGGGGGGGGGGTCCAAGTAGAATATGAATGAGTAGCAATTGTCAAACCATTTTATGACACTGATAGAAGTGTGAAACCACGGTCAAAAGAATAAGAAAAAGAAATCTTATTTCCTCAGGTATGGCTTCATTCAACTCAGCGAGGAGATGAAGGGGGATGGGGAGGGTTTACAATGTCTGATTAATGGAAATAATAATTATGTAGAGATAAGAGGCGAGAAGCTTCAATGTTACTTTAAACAAAGAAGAGTGAAAGCCTTATCTTAACTCTGCATTGGCACTGCAATGCGAAATGGTCATGCAAAATTAATTTTTAATGCGTTCAATTTATATTAAAAAAAAATTTCTGCAAGTGTGTGAAATTTTTTCCTAGACCAGAGTGCTAATTCATTTGCAATATTCCCTGAAGGTATTTTCTTCCTTAAAAAGGAGCTCTTAAACTGAAACCATTTTAAGGGTTTTATAAGACATTATGTGAGCATTCACATGCAAGCTAGTTGTTAAGTACCAGATAATATTCAGTAATATGCTTAAGTGATATTAGAGGTTCTATATTAGCTGTGGTAATGGCCATGGTTGCTTTTTCAAAAATTTTCAGGAAAATGTTGCTTAAGTAAAGAACAAATCAATGCTGTATCGAAGGAAATTTTAAGTGTAGGAGCAGATCTATGCTTTTATCTTGAACTTTCAGCTTCAGTGAAACGAGAATGTGTATGCTATGCAAGTGCTGAGTGCATAATATAATCTCCATACTACTACAACTGCTATTATTTCTATAGCACTACCAGACATACGTAGCGCTGTACAGAGTCACAAAGAAGTCAGTCCCTGCTCGAAAGAGCTTACAATCTAAACAGGATTACTATGTTTGCTGCAGTCTGGGGATGGGGGAGGAAAAGGAAGTGGGAATGGCTGAGAATTGTTTTTGGGGGTCCATAAGATTCCAGCTCCCCTAAAGTGGTATAGATGCTCATCAGGCAGAGTTCTAAGCTGTATATGAGTACTTGGGGGTGGGGTAAAATTTGGTGGTTTAGGTGGGTAGTTGAGGAATTTAGTGATGTTAGTTGAAAGGGTGGGTTCCGTGGAAAGGAAGGGGAGATGGGTTACAGGGAGTGAACCTTTGAAAGGTTTTGATGACATATTTTCTTTTGGAGATGCTGTTTTTGTATCTATATAATATTGCATGTAGCTTTATATATAAGGAATTTAATCAAACGTAAATGCCATACTCTTAACTAATGTATTAGTAATTAGTGCAATATGTTGAAACTTAGGACACCTTTATTAATTCTTGGTGTATGCAATTGGCTTCTGCATGTTCTCACCATAGTGCACATAGGTCTTACACCATGCTCATAGGAATAAACTGAGCTATGGTGGCAGTCATTGCAGAATACTTAAGACAGTGGTTTCTAAACTGGTCCTGGAAGCACCCTAGCTAGTCAGGTTTTCAGGATATTCAGCATGAATATTCATAAGATAAATTTGCATGCACTGCCTCCACTACATGCACATCTCTCTCATGAATATTCATTGTAGATATCCTGAATACCTGACTGGTTGGAGTGCCTCCAGGACCAGTTTAGGAACCACTGGGTTATGACTTGAAATCCACTGAGGTCCTCCTTTGGCAGGTTCAAATCAAGCTATGAATCTAATCCAGGGTTTCTCAACTCAGTCCTTGGGGAACCCTAAGCAAGTCTGGTTTTCAGGATATCCATTATGAGCATGTTGTATGCAAATACATCTCATGAATATTCATTGTGGATATCTTGAAAGGCATACTGGTTTGGAATTTCCTGAGGACTGTGTTAAGATATCCCAAACTAGTCAATGATTTTACTGTTGTGGAGGATTAGCTAAATGGTTAAAGTGGTGGAAGAAAGCTAGGGAACCTGGTTGTAGTTCCACTTAACCCTCCATTGTTTTGGTACAAACTTAGATTAGAAGCCCTCCAGGATCACAGAAATACCAACTCTACTTGAATGTAAAGCACTTTGAGCTATGACTGAAAAGAGCATGAGCTACTGTACATTCATTCTGCATTGAGGTGCATTACAAGTCAAACTTTTAAATGCAAAGGTCCCCTGTATGCAAGTACCAAGTTATAAATTACTTATGGAGCTTGCCGCTTCAATGTTAGTTTCCTGGCAGACTATTAGTGGGGTAGTTTCCCATTGCCTTGCCCAGTTAAGTTGGCTAGAGGCTGTCTATCAGACAAAATTCCTAGTGCAGAATTTAAACTCAGGTTGAGGTGTGGTAGGCAAGAAATATATTGAATGCACTGCAAGGCCTCACTTCACCTTAATTTCCTATGGAAATGACTAACCTGCAATATCTCAGTATCCCAGGTTAGTCATTCTCAGAGTATATGAATAATTCTACTTGCAATCAACCTCTTGAGCAACCTGGGAGTATCAAATATAGACACATAGAAACATGATGGCAGATAAAGCCCAAATGGCTCATCCAGTCTGCCCATGTGCCTATCCCAAGCTCTCTTGAATTCAGATACAGACTCCGTCTCCAACACCTTTTCCTTAGGTTACTCCTGAGCCTATCAGCTCTTAACTTCATCCCATGCCCTCTCATTCCAAGGCTTCCTTTTAAATGAAAGAGACTTAACTCGTGCACATTTATGCCATGTAGGTATTTAAATGTCTCTATCATATCTCCCCTCCCCCACCTTTCCTCCAAAGTATACATATTGAGATATTTAAGTCTGTCCTCATATACCTTATGATGAAGACCATGCATCATTTTAGTAGCCTTCCTCTTGGCCGACCCTATCCTTTTTATATCTTTTTGAAGGTGGGATAACATCATAATATTCTAAATGAGGTCTCCCCAGAATTTTATACAGGGGCATCAATACCTCCTTTTTCCTACTGGCTTTATCTCTCCCTATTACACTCTAGCATCCTTCTAGCTTTCACCGTCACCTTTTCAACCTGCTTGGCCACTTTAAGATCATCACATACAAATACACCCAAGTACCACTCTTCTGTCCTGCACATAAGTTCTTCACCCTCTAAACTGTACCGTGCCTTCGGTTTTTTTGCATCCCAAATGCATGACTTTGCATTTTTTATCATTAAATGTTAGCTGCCAAAGTTCAGACCATTCTTCAAGCTTTGCTAGGTCTTTCTTCATATTATTCATACCATCAGGGGTATCTACTTTATTGCAGATTTTGGTATCATCTGCAAACAGGCAAATTTTACCCGACAGCCTTTCAACAATATTGTTCACAAAAATGTTAAAAAGAACAGGCCCAAGAACAAAACCTTGAGGCACACCACTGGTGACATCCCTTTCCTCAGAACAATCTCCATTGATCACTACCCTCTGTCACCTTTAACTCAACCTTCCAAACTGACAGAAAGCTCCTCCTGTTAATGTACTCCTTCCTCTTGGCATTGAGTTCAAAATGGTACAGACAATACTAAGCAGCAATCTTGTAGTACTACTGTATGGGTTAAGCTGCCATATAAGGGCTGCAAGACTAATGTTAAGGGTCATTCGTGCCATTTTGAACCCAAGGCCAGAAAGGGACTGGAGTGACTGGAGTTTGCTCCTGCTCTGACCCTACTAGATACCAGGGATTTCCCCAAGTATTTATTTATATACTGCTTATATGCTACGTGATTTACATTGAAAAGTAATCAAGTACTCTAAATATTTTCCCTATCTATCCCGGCAGGCTGTGGGGGGTGGGGTCTTTGAGGGAGGGCCTTGAATTGAGGGCTTTAGGGAAGAATTTAGTTGGGGAGGAATCAACAAGAAGACAATGCTTCCTTGCAGTTGATCAGTACCTTTATTATGGTTTTGTGGCACAATGTTCCTGCCAGGAAAAAAATAACAGCAACTTTTTCTTGACATTATTTTTCCAAAAATAACTCAGCTTATAGTGCTCACCACAAGCTGCATTATTCAATTTACATAATAATGAGGTGTTTTGCATTCTTTGCATATCATTTATCTGTATCCAGCAGTACCTAAAGTTACGTAACAGCTACTTAACACATATTCTTGCACTTTAAGGCATGTTAAGGAATAAATAATACACTTTCCTCCAATTTTATATATAACAGTCAAAGTTGTGTGTGTAAATTTAGCCGCACGGTCAAATTGCATGCGCAACTTAATTGTTTAACAAGCCGATCAACGCCAATAATTGACCACTAACAAGCAATTATCAGCACTCATAAGCATAAAAATATAAGATTAGTCTTACTGGGTCAGACCAATGATCCATCTAGCCATGTAGCCCATCTTCACAGTAGCCAATTCAGGTCACTAGTAAGTACCGGGCAAAAACCCAAACAGTAGCAATATTCCATGCCACCGATCCAGGGCAAACAGTGGCACTAATTAAAATATGTGCATCCAACTTTCTAAGCATATTCCATAAAGTGAAGCGTATAAATTCTAACGTGTGAATCTCAAAAAAGGGACATGGCCATGGGAAGGGCGAGGGCAGATCAAGAAAGAAGGACGGTGAAGATGACCAATGGGGTTAGAAATGTTTACTATCTCATGGCGACCCGACACGTACATGTTTCAGCTAACAGGCCAACATTAGGGGTCTTATGGATAGGTGTCAATGTCTATAGAGATTTATTTATTTAATTCATTTTCTATCCTGTCATCCCCAAAGAGCTCAGAATGGGTTATAGGTTAACAATCCTTGAGGGGGGCGGGGGTTAGGTCTTTTTTTTTGAGGAAGAGTTCTGTTTTTGATTGGATTAGTTGTGGATTATTTTTCACGTTTAGTTTTCACTGGATATTACAACTTTTGGGATTGAGGACTTAATGGTTACCATCTCCAGCTGCATCCTGGTTTAAGATAAGTTCTGCCTTTCCAACTTTTTTCTTGTTGACATGGATTGTTTTGGACAATACCAGCGTAGGGTACGGAGGTTGTGCTGTGATATGGCAGATGTAACCATTACTCTATGGTTGGGTTATATATTGACTGAGCACTTTCTTTTTATTTCATTTAAATATATAATTTTTAATTTGTTTTATTGGTGATAGATCAATTTAATTTTGGTTTTTATAAGTTAACATACATAAACAGTTAACAGGCTACAATTTGTCACAGTAATAGTACCAGATTTTTGTCATAACACAACACATACTAGGGATCTAATACTCATATCTGTAATATACAGTTTACAGGTTAAAAGTCTCACAATTACAGTACAAGATTTAGCAATACAATTTTTTATCCTAACGTGACACATACCAAGAATTTTGTATCAATATACATTTCTTTGTAATCTATCTAATCTTGTGGGGGTTAGGTGAACAGGTATGTTTTTATTGCTTTCCTAAAGTTCAGGAGTCCTTCAAGGGGTCTTATCTGCATGTACAGTTGATTCCAGAGGATCAGTATGAAGTGGGAGTAGGAACGTCATTTGGTGGTTTGCAATTGAAAAGCATGACTGGGGGGGGGGGGGTGTTTTGGGGCATATTTCATCCTGGGAGTGGAGGGACCTGTTCGGCACGTACAGAGGAAGCTTGGCCATCACATAGCCCGGCGCCAAGTCATGCAAGGATTTGAACACATACCCCCTCTTCTACAAAGCCACGCTAGCGGCTGCCGCACGGTAACAGCCCCAAAGCCCTTTAAATCTCTATGAGCTTCGGGGCTGTTGCTGCGTGGTTTTGTAAAACAGGCCCATAATGTTTGGCTATGGGCAGCAAATGAGCCTGAGAGACCAGATCACGGGGATGGAGTTTTTTAGAAGTCTGATCGCCGCGTTTTGTACATACCGGAGACATTGTATGTTCTTTGCCGTTAGACCATTGAATAGGGCATTGCATTAGTGGGAGAAGATTAGTGGCATTAGTGGGAGAAGATTAGTGGCATTAGTGGGAGAAGACTAAGGGGTCCTTTTACTAAGGTGCGCTAGTGCATCATAGCCTGAGCTAAATGCTAACGCTTCTATAGAATATAATGGACATGTTAGCACGCATTAGCATTTAGCACGTGCTAATTTTTAGCATGCACTAAGATGCACTAGCACGCCTTAGTAAAAGGATGCCTAAGGCATAGAGTAGCTGGGTAGATGTCCTTTTCTCAACCATCTTTGCCAACAACACTGTATAATTGTACTTTTTCTGCAGATCTCTACAATTGACAGCTTTTAAAATGTAGCTGAAGAGCAAGGGCAGGTCATGGATGTTCCTAAAAAATATGCACACTGTTACAGAATATGCCTGATTTGCATAGAATTTAGGTGCAGGCATTTGCACTAGATTTTAGTTGGCATAAATGGTCATGCCTAAATATTAGTTGAGGGGCTGGCTACTATGGCATATTCTATAAACCCAGCCTAACTTCAGGTGCAATTTATAGAATAGCACATTTATAGAATAGCATATTTTTTTTCTACATTGATTTTTTCTACACCATATAGGGCTCCTTTTATAAAGCGGCAATACAGATTAGTGTGTGCTGAATATGAAGAAGCCCATGGGAATGAAATGGGCTTCTTCATGTTCAATATGACGCTAATCAGTAGTGCCGCTTTACAAAAGGAGCCCACATAGAATAACATACCTTAATAATTAATTCCATAAGTCTCCTTGAAAGAGGTGTTATGTGATATATTAATAAGCTTATGAACACCTTGAAGGGCATGCTTATTAAAAGGTAGCATATGCTAATGCTTATTAGCATGCATTAATACATAGTAAACAAGCCTCTATCATTGTGCAGAGGTATTCATTGGGCTAGATTCACAAAGCAAACTGATCGTTTACCGATCAGTTTGCGACCCCTTTGCGACCAGATTTCCCTTCACTATTCACTAACCTCTCCTGCGATCCGCTTCAAATCCGTGCATGCAAATGAGGAGAAATGCATGCAAAGTGGACAGTAACGTGACTCACCAACCAAATTTTTAAAACTGATCAACCCAAGAAGTGACTACTGGGGACCAGTCGACAACGTCTTTCCAACTCTCCAGCTTCATAGAAGCCCTGCTCTCTGCCCTGCTCTTTGCAAGCTCTGCTCTCTGCTGCCCCAAATCTCTCCTGCCTGCCACCCCAATGCTCTTCCCTAGATCTCTCCTGCCTGCTCTGCCCTGAATTGCTGCATTGCTGCCCCGGTTTTCTCCTGCCTGCTGCCCCAAATCTCTCCTGTCCTTCCACGCCCCTGCAAGCCTGTGGTTTTAACCCGTGGATTTAAAGCAGTTAAAACCACAGGTTCGCTGGGCTAAAAAATAATAAAAAAAAGGTAAAAGTTTTTTTCAAAAAAGTTGCGGCTCGGACGGGCATGCGCAGACCATCTATAGATGGCCTGCGCATGCGTGGGGATCACACAACAGCGATCCGTGCTGGCAGATGGGGGCCTCCGATCGCCCCCATCTGCATATTCAACATTCAAGAATCATCAGACCTGCCCGGATCGGACACGGGTCGGTCCCGATCGGGCAGGTTCATGAATCTAGCCCATGTTTTTCTTGTTTCACACTTTTAATATATCATGTTCTTGTAATAAATGCCAATAAATATTCTGATATCTAAGCAAGCATTTCAGGTTTCTGAAAATTCTATTTGTGTCTTTAGAATAAAAAAGAACATGCATTTTTTTTTCCTGTTATATTATTAGGGAATTCAAATACTGTATATACTTAGAGCATGTGCAAAAAAATGTATTCATTTATAAATCAACACAGTGAAAGCAATCAGCATAAAGCACAGTTAAGCTACAGCTTAAAATAAACACTCTGGGAAAAAAAAATAAGCAAATAAACTTTCTTGGCAGGCAGTTTATTTATCTAACAACAGTGATGCAGTTGCTTATACTTTTCTCAAATGTTTTATCTCTTCTTCCTCCACACCTGTCCCTGAGTGAATAGAACCACATCTGTCTCATCTTGGCATAACAAGTACACAGCTACATCTGTGTGAGATGATTCCATTTTTAAAGAGAACATTGCATACATTCACATTCTTGAAGATTAGCAGAAATAGCACACAATGGCCTTTTGTGTCTTACGGTAGTGAAAGTACAGAAAAAGCATCCGAATTACTCAATTAAGCATTTGAAAATAATAGAATGGAACTCAGTTTGACACTCAGAAGTATAAGGGGAAAAAAATATCCACAGTGCTATAGGTTAATGTCACCTTAAAGTCCTGGAGTTAACAGTATAAGTGGATCCTCATTAGAACATCAAGAAAGGTCATCTTTATTGATCCCCAAGGTTTAGGAACCCCCATCTGGAAGCAATCTGAAATAGGAAAAGGGGCTTTTTATTTATTGTTATTACTTTCCATGTATCTAAGTTTTTGCTTTGCACTCATAGGTCATGTTCAGGAAACAATAATTGTCAGGTTGAAGGAATTATATTAAAATAATAATAATAATAATGGGACTATTTCGTTGTGGGAATTGGAAGAAAGAGTGTGGAACATGTTTCCTGAACAAATTTCATTTTCTTTGTGATTCATAAATACTCACTTCCTTTCTGTAAAACTAGTATAATTTGATTCCCAAAGTTCTATGATCAGAAAACTAAGAATGCTCATAGCTGACAGGAATTGATGGTTGTTACAACCGAGGTTCCCGTTTACAAAACCATGTCCTGGCGCGGCAAATGCAATGCGGCCCATAGGAGTTGCATGGGCTGCGTCACTTTTGCTGTGTTGGAATCGCTATAGTGGCTTTGTAAAAGGGGCCCCAAATTTGTAATTGTAATTAGGGCTTCTAATTATAGGTTTTAAATAACTGTGGAGCACTAATAAAAGAAAAAGCTGATGTAAAAAGTGCAAGTGTATTTGCTCCGCAGCTCCTCAGTATCTTTCCTCTCTCCCCACACTCCCCCCGGGCACTCTGCTCATCAGGTAAGTCTCCCTTATCTGTACCCTTCCCTACTGCTAGTTTCAGACTCTGTCCCTTCTACGTTGCTGTACTGTTTGCCTGGAACAAACTGCCTGACTCGGTACATCAAGCAAACAGTACAGCACGTAGAAGGGACAGAGTCTGAAACTAGCTGTAGGGAAGGGTACAGATAAGGGAGACTTACCTGATGAGCGGAGTGCCCGGGGGGAGTGTGGGGAGAGAGGAAAGATACTGAGCTGCGGAGCAAATACACTTGCACTTTTTACATCAGTTTTTTCTTTTATTAGTGCTCCACAGATATTTAAAACCTAAAATTTGAAGCCCTAATTAAAATTACAAATTTGGGGCCCCTTTTACAATTTATAGAAATGGTAAGCATGATAGTAGTCAAATCCAGACTGAAAGCCACTTTCTTTGAAGATGCTTTCAATTCCAAACTCTAATCCACCTGCTAAGCACCAATATTTGTCTTATTGTTCCCTCTGTGATTCCCCCACCTGAGCACTGTGTATTGATACACCTTCTTGACTAGATTGTAAGCTCTTTTGAGCAGGGACTGCCTCTTCTGTGTTTTGATGTACAGCGTTGCATGTCTAGTAGCACAATAAAAATGATAAGTAGATTTACGGATTGTGGTTCAGACGATAGTCTTATCAAAGATGGACCATTGTAATGCCCTTTATTTAAGGGTGCCAACGATACAGTGTAAAGCAGGGGTGTCCAACCTGCGGCCCCGTGAAGTATTTTGTGCAGCTCCAGTCAAGGGGGATGCAGTGTTTTCCTCTGCTGCCCCCCTGGGTGTTTACTGTCTTGCCGGCTCCCTCCTCTGTCTTGCTGCAGTGTTTGCACGTTTGTGTGGCCCCAGAAACATTTTTTTCAGCCAATGTGGCCCAGGGAAGCCAAACGTTTGGACACCCCTGGTGTAAAGCATTACAAATGATCCAAATTGCGGCTGCAAGATTAATTTGTGGGGTTACGAAATTTGATCACATAACACTGTGGTTGAAGAAATTGCACTGGTTACCTGTACGATCATGTATTATTTTCAAAACCTTAATATAGGTGTTCAAAGTCATTTACCATGGGATTCCTTGGTATCTTTTTATATGCAGGGACAAGCCTCAGATTATGGAGTAAATCTTCCCATTCAGGGATTTCTTCAAGAGAAAGAGATCATAAGAACATAAGAACATAAGCAGTGCCTCTGCCGGTCAGACCATAGGTCCATCCTGCCCAGCAGTCCGCTCCCGCGGCGGCCCAAACAGGTCACGACCTGTCTGAATCACTAGAAGGGGCTCCCTTGCCACCTTGGTATCTTCTTTTCTCATATTCCTTAAAACATCACCAGCTTGAGCCCCACCTCCCTACAAGATAAATTAATTCTTATTAATATACTACTTCCTATAATTCATAAATCTCATTATTTATTAATATTTTTATTATTTAAATAATCTAATAGATAAAAAGTTCAAATATAAAAAACTCTTGATTCTATGATATGGGATTCATATGTTCTCTACAAAAGTCCACAATTTGATACTCGAAACCAACAAAAAAGCTGTGCTGTAAAAATAAAGTGCATTGATGCTTTAAAGTGCTTAGCAGTAAAGTGCACTTTTTATCTATTAGATTATTTAAATAATAAAAAAATAATAAATAGTGAATGAAATAAAAGTGAGATTTATGAATTATAGGAAGTAGTATATTAATAAGAATTAATTTATCTGGTAGGGAGGTGGGGCTCAAGCCGGTGATGTTATATGGAGTATGAGAAAAGATGGTCTCTTTCTCTTGAAGAAATCCCTGAATGGGAAGATTTACTTCATAATCTGTGGCTTGTCCCTGCATATAAAAATTTAAACCTGTACTCATTAATTCTTTAATTGTTTAATGATTTTAGTTTACAGTCTACAGTCCTTTTTGACTCTTAATGGTTCTCAATATATGTATATTTTTCCAGTAGAATAACCATTTAATTTTTTGCTTTTTGTTGTATTCCTTGGTATCTGTCATAAACTTGCGTTCTGAAGGTGCAATACGTTTGTCATTGACGGACTTCTCAAAATGCACTATGAGAACACAAGAAGTTCTGCTATTTCCATCATGGGTGTAACAGTGTGGAACAAATTAACTGGACCACTGAGGGCTCTATCTGATATTCAGAAGTTTAAAAAATACTTAAAACTACAGCAGACCATCAATATTCATGGGGGTTAGGGGCAGAGCCTCCCTGCGAATATTGAAATATCACGGATAACTTTCAGGGCCGGCTCTGACCCACCCCCGCTTCCCTCCTGCATCCCGGACCTTTCCCAGACCTTACCTGGTGGTCTAGCAGAGACGCGGGGCAGGATTGACCATCCTACACTCTTGCCCCATGCAGAGCTGTCATCAAAATGGCTGCCGCGAGTTTTCGATGTAGTCTCAAATTCCTGCAGGGATGGGAAAAAATTTGTCTCTGTGTCATTCTTTACTCTGATGCTCATTCAATTCCTATGAGCATCAGAGCATTTATCTCGCCAACCCATGGTAAGAAGCTCTTCCGTGGTTTAATAAAACCCAGGGTTTCTCATCTCTCTCCCCCCTTTTTACTTTATATTGTACTATGTAACCTAGACCTCTAACTGTGATTCCATCCCTTTCCAGTTATTTTTATAACATAAGAACATAAGCAGTGCCTCTGCTGGGTCAGACCAGAGGTCCATCATGCCCAGTAGTCCATTCACGCAGTGGCCCATCAGGTCCAGGATCTGTATAGTAATCCTCTCTCCATACCCTTCTATCCCCTTTTCCTTCAGGAAATTGTCTAATCCCTTCTTGAACCCCAATACCGTACTCTGTCCCGTACTCTGTTGTAAACTGTTTAGATAAGCAATTTATAGGTACGTATCAAAACAAACTAAAATGTGAAATGTGACTTGTAAGATTCATATTTATTTTCTTTATTTTTTTTTTAAACAAGATAATTTCACAGAATCCACAAGTCATCTATAGTCATCAAATAGAGATCTGACTTCAATAGGTCTGTTTCAAGTTTTGATTCCCTCGAATACCACTCCACATTACAGTACATCCTAATCTATTTTGTTGCTTCAAATCAGAATTTAACAAAAGGGAGCAAACATTTATCTGCTGCAGTTTATAACTTTGATAAGGAATTATTTGATCAAGAGAACTTAACAAAGAGTCATTTCACATGTTAAGTCCAGCTTCTAAAGTATATCATCAACAGGAAGTGATTGCAAAGATGGCAACCATATGTCCTTAAGAAACTGAATCATGATGATAATATATTGCAGTTTTCTCAAGGTGGAACTTAAAACAATAGCCTTAAAACTTAGAACAAATGATCAGTGCATGCAAAAGGTTCAATAACAAGACTGGAAGTCACACCATTCTGTTAGTTTTCCCTAATAAATATCAAGTCTAAAGTTCCCACTGACGTTTAGACTAATAAGCTCTGCTAAATCTAAACTTTTGCAGTAGTCGGAAAATGAGTACAAACATAGGGCAGAGGTACCTAATTAACACGCATTCCAAAGTCATCTATTCAAACAATGTCCAAAGACAGCAATCTTTTAACCGTCATAACCTTGCACAATTTTTGGAGGGGACAATATAGTAAACATAAGGATAGTACAAAGAATGTACCACAAGCATATCTAAATTTGAATCATGTACACTTCTCCCTCCGTATTCGCTGTGATAGGGGATTAACAGAACCGCAAATACAGAAAAACCACAAATAACTTTTTCATATGTTATTCGCTGTTTTCTATTCAAAACCATCGTGAATATGGCGAGACCGCAAATAACATAGTGGGAGACCTAGCCTGTTCCTGAAGGAGAGGCAAAACACGGTGAAGAAAGTGCCGGGAATCGGCGATTTTCTCTGTAAATGCTTGGAATCAGCGATTTCTCTATGCAAGCTGATGTAATTTTGGGGAAGGAGCCAGCAAGCTAAAAACCGTGAATAATCGAAACCGTGAATGCTGAAACCGAGAATAGCGAGGGAGAAGTTTAATGCCTGTGCCTTTAAAAAATGTAAAATTCATCTATAAATAAACATTGCATTGTATTCTCATATTTGGACCTCCTATATATAATCAGGGGGACGGCAATCCTAAAAAAGTGTAACACCTGAGTCCAACCTCCAAATCTCAGTAATGCATATTTTGTCCAAAGAATAATCAGCAATCATATCATAAAAACAATTTTGTTCTTAAAAGAATGAGCATTAACTACATAATAGATTTTTAAGAATGTGGAGGATCGTAATCAAAAGAACCGTCTAAGTCCGATTTGGATGTAAGGTGCTAGTCACCCAAAGTTGGCACCGGTAAAATGTCCATTCTCAAAAAGTATATCTAAATGATTCAATTTTTCAAAAATCATCTAACTGTATATCCAGGTGTTTGATCGTCCAGACCTCCACTATGTCTATCTTTGTACTACATTCTCGACCAAAAATTAGTCCAAGTTCCAAACGTCCAGAACAAGACCTTTTGGACGTGGGAGGGGCCAGCATTGTGATGGACTGACCACCTAGACATGGCAACAGAGCAGTGGGGCACTGCTGTGAACTTCACAAAAAGGGTGCCACATAAACATCTCATCAGAACTCCCTTATAGGTTATGGTGAGCCCCCCCCAAAACCCGCTATACCTATCTGTCTACAACCCCAATAGCTCCTATGGCTGCAGGTGGCACCTATATGGCAGTACATTAGGGTTTTTTTTTTTTTAGGTGGGCTCATATTTTCCACCATGAATATAATGATTAGAGTGGCTAACGGGTGATTGATCGATGGAATGATCTTCCACGCCAGGTGGTTGAGGCCAGACTTCAAGAGTCGATGGAACAAACAGGTGGGGGTACCACAGAGTTATGCCTAAAGATGGATACCCCAGGGAGGAGGGTTCGTATTGTTAAGTGGGTAGGCTTGAGGGAGGGAGGGAGGGATCTGGAGTGGGCAGACTTGTTGGCCCGCCGGCCCATTTCTGCCGTCATACTCTATGTTTCTATATTTCTATGTTTCTATGGGCATGGGTCTTCCTCTCTATGGTTCTGATGTTCCAGAAGCAGGTATGTTTGGTTTTATTCTGAACTTTGTGGGGGTGCAATGGGGTTAGTGAATATGGTGTGTGTATGTGTGTGGAGGGTTAATTTGTCTTTGCAGTGGTTATCTGGTCACTTTCAATACCTTTTGGGCACTTATACATGTCTTTATATCATCTAACTCACAACATATAAGTTTTGTCCTAGGCAGTCTCATCAAACATTCAATTATTCCTGCAGGATGAGTAAGTCTAGGTCGGCCCACATCCCACCCTAACAACTCCTACAAAAATGCTCCTTTCAGCTCTGGGCGCATAGCGGACTTCAGAGACCTAAAATATCCCTGGATACGTCCAAAAAACTGTTTCAATTATCAGTACTTGGACGACCTGTCTTTTAAATCATCCAAGTGTCGACATTTAAGTTTTGATTATGAGCCCCATAGTCTTTCTACATTACGAGGTTGTGCAAGGATTTATTTTTTTTTAAAAAGAGAGGATAAGGCAAGTTATGGGAGAGAGTGACCCCATTTTGGGAGAAGAAATGGTGTGCCCAGTTCACTTACCATTTGGGTAAAGCAAGTAAGATTGAGTGATTTCCTCTCTAGACATGGCAAGATCCCTGGTAAAGTAAGAGAAACAGGGTCCCTCATTGGACAAGTGTCGGCTGAAATATTGCTAGAACACAGCACTATTTGCAGCATGGATGGACATTTGAGAGTGATCGACACCACTTGTATTTTTCACTAAAAGACTATTTGATATTTTTATTTTCCCATGTGATCTCATTGCAGCGAGATATGGGCTATGTTCAGCAGATATATTTATATTGGCACAAGAGACAGCAGCATAGGAGCAGTTGGTTATTCATATTTTCAATGTGCATTTCAATAAAATTTACTGGAGGAGCAGAATGACATGAACGATCAGTATGACATGTAGAGCTTTTGCTCAGAGTTTGCCATTTGCTGATACGTTCTTATCAAACTAAAAATGAGAGTTTATTATACACAGGGCTCCTTTCTGGTGTCTTATTGTGTCTAATGGAGAGTTATTTTTGCAGGCATTTAGGAAAGCACAAAAGACAATTCTAATTTTGCCTGGTTAGCTATGCAAGTATTGCACTGAATATCGGTTGGACTGTATCTCAGAACCTCCTGGGTGCAGCATGGCTTTGTCTAATCTTTATAAGGTTCTCTCATTGGAAAGCTCCGGACATACCAGGAGGAAGCTCGCCGCATCAGAAAATTTATTCTCCTTCCTATAGGTAACATTTACTGTATATAGCACCCCAGCTATATTTATTGAGGACTTCTCAACCGCGCAGAGAGTCGCTTTTAGCCTCTGATCCATGTGTTTCTAATCTAATCTAATCTTCCATTTGTGAGTCACACATTCCTATACAGGCTCAAGGCGACAGATCAAAGAGGAAGGGGAAAGTAGTAAGGGAAGGGGGCATGGAGAAGCAAGAGGAGGAACCTAGAAGTAGGGGGTACTATACAGAAATTAAGACAGTTAATTGTCAAAGAGGTGAGTCTTCAGGATTTCCTGAATGTGGTGTAGTTTGTCTCTGATGGCTTCTGGTAGGTCATTCTGTTCCAGGACCTTTAGGGACCCCTGAGGAAGACAGTTTTGTTGAAACACAGACCGTGTTGGGTCCAAAGTCCCCAATGATTTGAGTCCTTAATATTTCTTTTTGTGGATTATTGGACTGAACTTTTAATAAAGCCTGCATCTTGATCATCTTCTCCACGGTGTCTTTGGTTTTACCCCAGCAAATAGGACATCTTAGTGGTGATGGGATATTATGTGAACATGTAAGCGGCACTCTGCAACAATATACAGTTGCTTTTGTTTTCCATATATTGGCATATAGACATGCAATTGTTGGAGTTTTGTGTTATTTACATGAATACTTTCCATGTCAGCCTTTTCTTCTAAGTGCCGAGTTCTGGAGATTGAGATGCATATACAGTACTTTATAAAAAGTTCCACACTAAGTATTACTTTTGTAAAATAATGCCACAATTCAGAATGTTTTGACATAGAGGGCCCTAATTAGATCTAGATACCTATTCTAAAATGAGCCTTCAGGTATTCCACCTTGTAAATGGCTTCATAATTTGTGTGGTTTGATACGTTCATACTACAAATTGCATAATGCTTTAGTTCTTTTCGTGTTTCATTTTTTTTCTTGATTTTAAACTCATGAACAGCTTCCATTCATTATGAGGATTCCCCCTGTTTTGGGCGGTCTTGCTAGAGGATAATTTGGTGCATTAATTGTTAGTTATGTGTTGTTATGAGCTATTTCCTACAGTAAAGCGAAGCTTGAAGAATGGTCTGGAATTTGGCAACAGCACAGTTTAGGGGGTGAATTTTTGTGTACAAAAGAGGAGCGAGGCTTGGCTGTGATAGTGTGTGATGATCTTAAGGTGGACAAACAGGTTGAAAAGGCAACGGCGAAAGCTAGAAGAATGCTTAAATGCATAGGGAGAGGAATGGCCAGTAGGAAAAATGAGGTATCGATGCCCCTGTTATAAGACACCAGTGATACCTTATTTAGAATATTGTATATAATTCTTGAGACTACACCTTCAAAAATATATAAACAGGATGGAGTTGGTTCAGTAGTCTTTGTTATAAGTCATACAGGGACAGATTTAAAGATCTCAATATGTACACATTGGAGGAAAGACAGGAAAGGGGAGAGATGACTGAGATGTACCCATGTAGCTTAAATGCACATGAGGTGAGTCTTTCAATTGAAAGGAAACTCTGGAATAAGGGAATGATATGGAATAATATGATGTATGATGTATTGATATGTTAATGTTTGTCTGTGCATTTGATTGTTTGTAATATTAATTGTAATTTGTTTTTAACTCATGCCCTTTTTGTTCTTTGTTTTTATATTATGTAAAACCGCTTTGAATTTTGATAAGGCGGTATATCAAATTTTTAAATAAACCTGAAACCTTATGAAAGTGAAAAGTGATAGATTCAGAGGTAACTTCAGAGAATACTTTTTCATGGAAAGGATGGTGAATGCTTGGAATGGTATCCTGGTGGAGGTGGTGGTGACAAAAAGTGTATCTGAACTGACGAAAACTTGGGGCAAGTACTGCATATTGGATCTCTAAGGGAGAGGAGGAGATAGCATGGTTAAGCAGACTAGATAGGCTATATGGTCTTTATCTGTCTTATTTTTTTCTCTGTTTCTCTATTTTTTCGAATGTCCTATTTGCTCTAAAAATCTGTTCTTCTAACACATTTGTAAAATTTGTATATATAAAGAGTTAAAAATAGTTAATAATGTATTTACTTTGAAAAATCTTTCTCCAATGACTATAAGTAGCACCATTATATTCAAGGTAAGTATCCAACTTTGGACCAGCTATTTAGGTGATTTACACATCTGAAAACCAATAGGGTTTTTCAAGGAATGCAATCACTTTATGCAGCCTGAATATTTAATTTGAATTGACTGAAATTCTTCAAGCTTAATGAAGTCTCTATTAGCTTTGTTAGTAAAAAAATATCTTTGTCCAGAAAAAGACAAATGGTAATTGTAGTATTATTGATTTGAAATGATCCCATGGAAACTACCAGATTGTCCATTTAATCTATATTTTTTCTTGCATAATATACCAACGCTTTAAGTGCTGAAAGGTAGATCTATATAATGCAATGCCGTTTCAAAATTATGCTTCTCTATTCTTGAATTTATACATGATACATCTATTAAGAACAATAGTTTCCTGAATCATTTCAGCTAACTGATTGTAACTTTTTTTTTGTAAGTGCTGAGTTTTTTCCTTCCCCATACCTTTTCCCTAGCATATAATGGCACATCTGTTAGTTTTCTGCCTTATCAAGAACACATCTACATCTGTGAAGGAAAACTCTACTTCCTTAGCTAAAAACATGTATCTGATTGAGGTATAATAAGTTCTACTTCCTCAGTTCAAAACCTACATCAGACAAAAGCAATTACTTGAAATGACTCATGCCAACAGGCAAGGCAATAGTCAACATTCCAAAAGACTTTGAACTTCCACTGCTTCAAAAGGTGCATTAAAACATGTTTATGAGCAGATTGTCTACAAATTATCAAATTATTACTTTCCAAAATTAGTATAAGTTATTAAGAGAAGCTGGGGAAACAAAAGAAGAACGCTATATAAGATAAAACATGATGTAATTGGGGGGGGGGGTATTTAATAAAACCTATGTTTGAAAAATACTTGTGTTAACTAAGCAAATAGTTATCTCCAACAGCATTTTAAATGACGTAAACTCTAGTTTTATCATCATGTAACTTTTGGAGATTTTTTTTCCCTGTGGAAGCAGTTCTGCCCAAAAAATTGTAATATTAAGTAAGCCCGAGAGCTAGTCTCGACGGGCGCCCCTAACGCGGGGCTGGGTGGCCCGCCGAGGCGCCCGTCGGGCTAGTTAGAAAGAGAGCGGGGGGGGGCAGTTCGTGGTCGCAGGAACACTTCCGCCTCTCGGGGCGTCGCAGCCGAGGAGGATTGTGGGAGGGAGGGGTACAAAGGGAGCATGCTCGGAGGACTCAAACCTTTTGGTCCTCCGAGACTGTGTTCCCACCCGCCCGCCCATTAGGTTGGGGTGCGTGGGATGGATGGGGGCGGTATCCCGAGCTACTCGCTACTGGGGCTCATCAAGGGATGAGCGGTGGGCCGGCTGGGAGCCGTGCCCGGTGGGTCGGTTGACCCTGGATAATGGGGCATGTGTGGGACATGCCACCCCTCAGACCCTAGCTTGGATGGCGGGGTCGGGGGCCAATTACTTCGGAGGGTAGCTCGGGATCAGGTAACAATGGTGATACCATTGTTATGGGGTTTGTCAATGTTTTGGTTTGGATGTTAACTTATGTATATTTAATTATGTTGAATTCTTGAATATGTTATTATTCAATAAACAGGGCTGCGGCCAGGTATTTACCAACTAAGGTGTGTTTTGTCTTCTTGGGGTTAGTTAGAGGGGTGTTAAGTAACAGGAGGCGGGCCACTCCAGGTACCGCTGTTAGAGAAGCCAGAATAGAATAGTGGATTTCCACGCAGTCCTCAAGAAATAAACTAAGGGCCTCTTTTACAAAGCTGTGTACGCAAGTGCCGCACGACAAATGCTCCAATGCCCATTCAGTCCATATGGGCTTCAAACCATTTACCACATCGGCCCATGCTTTCAGGCTTCATAAAAGAGGGGTTAAGTCAAGTTTATAGCTTCATCACAATGAATATGCAGCCTTCCCCCCCCCCCCCCATTTTCTGCAAATATCCCTCATGCATATTTATTGTAGATATGATAAAAACCCAAATGGCTAGGTATAACAAGAAAATCATCAGTTACACCTAGCCATATAAACTTTTTCTCAGAATGATTTACCCCCAAATCCCTCATTCCCTCTTGTCACCAAAATCATACCCACTTCAGGCTATGATTTTGGTTTTGGAGATAGAATCCTGATTTCTTGAAGCTATACCCAAATACTTTGTCAGTACTTCTCAATCTTCTCTCAAAGAACATATATAACCAATTGGGTTTTCAGAATGACTATAATGAATAGGCATCAACTTAAGGGTCTCCACCATATGGCAATGTATGCCAAACATATCCACTATGGTAATCCTTAAATACAAACCGATTATGTATGCCTCCAGGAGTGAGGACTCTGCTGTCCTTTTTCAAAGCCTTGTAATGGTTCTTGTCTGTCTTGACTGTAAGCTCAATGGAGTAGGAACTTCCCATAGGAGGTAATTATACAAGGAGCCACATAGAATTATGTGATAAATACATATATATATATAAATGCTGGTATTCTAGTGAGCATATATATGATTTGAAATAATCTGGTTTTCTGTAAGTACTTGTCTTTTTCTGATAGCATATACTTTGTTGATGGACATTCACATGGGTAAAGTCAGGGCAAAGTATGGGTGAGGAACATAATTTATGGGCATAACCTATAGATAGGCCTAAGCTAAGTAACAAATGCCATTTAAAATGGTAACAAAATAACACCATTAAAGCATCTATGGTGCCTAAATAATACATGCAGGAATCATGCCTACATTGGCGCTTTAAGCCACTGAATGCCACTATGGACATTCAGTGGCTTAAAACACCAATGTAGGCATGATTCCTGCATGTGTTATGGACATGGCTAACTCTAGAAGTACAAACTAAATTGACTCAAATTGGTATGTCCAGAGACCCGTTATTCCGGCAATAGACTTCTTAAACATATATGGTCTCTAAAGATTTATCTTGATATAAATATTTCTCAAATTTCCCAGACTTCAATAGTGCCTGCTACATGTAACAAACTTCCTACATGAAGACCAATGGCAAATGGGGGGGGGGGGGATTCTGCTGCCATAATCAGCTGCTGCGGTCTAGTGGCAAAGATAAGCAGCTGAAATATAGGCCAGAGTTTTCTGGGCCTATATTTTAGCCACCTATCTTGATGGAATAGGCGCAGTTCTGTAACCGGTGCCCTCTAATGATTGACAGGCAATCGGTGGCCACTGACTTGGGTGCCGGTTACAGAATCTAACCCTTAATGTAGCTATAAATGGAGTACCATGGGACATACTCAGATATCCTGTAGCAACTTTAAAATAAAATAAGGGTTAAAACAATGGCTTTCAAAATGTATAGCAATCCAATAAATCAAATATTTATTAAAATAAACAAAAGAACTCAAAAAAGAAGACTCAGCAAAGTACTGTGTTTTGGGGGCCATTCGCCTGCATCAGGAATCAAAATATCTGAGTGGTAGTGCCTAGTCTATAAAATCATAAACATCTCAGCCAGTACTTCTCTGTTTTGCTTTGTTAGATGTAATCTTCAAGATTTCTTTTTTACTAATTTTTTGCTCACCAGCTGAAAATGTGTTCTTATTGTTGGAAAGTTGGAAATAAAATGTTAAGTATTCAACCTGAAGTCATGCATATTCTTAGGATCTTAGTAAAGATTGAGATAAGAAAAAAATAAAGATCAAAAGTTATTGGAATGGTGAAGTCAAGCATATGGGGCAAGTTGGTCTCATATTTATTTGATTTGATTTCTATCCTGTCCTCCCGGGAGCTCAGAACAGATTACAAGCCAACATTCAAAGAAATTACATTGGACAGTACATTTGGCGATATGATACAATACAATACCATACCATACAATATAGTCATAAAAGGGCAAGCTGGGTAGTACAGTAACTTGAGGACAGTCATAGGGAATTCCTGGAGGGGCATTATAGAAAATTGGACCAGGGTTTGCCAGCTGGTGATTGTTGGTGGCAGAGAGATCAGAGAGAACTGTTTGTGGTTGGACTTTAGTTGAAAAGAAAGGCCATCAATGCTCTTCAGAAGGTCATCAATGAGTTCTGTGATCTGATTTGAGGGGGGAGTTGGTTCCAAAGCTGTGAGATGAAGTGGCTGTAAGAGTGTTTGCAGGTGGTTTCCGTCAGGAGAGATCTTCCTGGGGGTATGCACAGTCATCTCTCTGCTTTAGAGTGGAAGGGGTACAGATGTAGCTTGGAGTTTATATAGGCTGGGGTGATGGCAAGGAACCTTTTATGTGCTATTACAAGGGCTTTGAATATGCAGCGTTTGTTGATTGGTAACCAGTGTTCTGTACAGAAGGCTGGGGAGATGGGGTCATGATAGTTGAGGTTGTATAGGAGGCGGATTGCTGTGTGTAAGATTCATTGGAGGCGCTTGAGTTCCTTTTTTGTTACTCCATTAAATATAGTGTTGCAGTAATCCATCCTGGGGAGAACATAGGCGTAGAGGAGTTGAGTCAGGTCTGTTTTGGAGATATAGGGTTTGATCCTTCTCATTTTGCGGAGGTAGTAGAAAGAAGTGGAGACCACTTGGGAGATGTGGATGGATGTTACTCCAAGGCTACGTACCTGGTCTGCTGCTGTTAAGGAGGTGGATTCCCATGATAGTGTTGGGCGGGTGTTTTTGGCATGAGAAATCTCCGTAAAATCAGAAAATTCTTTGACCAAGCACAATTTAGACTAATCGTCCAATCCCTAGTCTTAAGTCTGCTGGATTATTGCAACTCCCTATATCTTCCTTGTCCAACCACTATGATAAAACAACTCCAGACCATACAAAACACTGATTGATCTACTCACTCAAAAAATATGATCACATAACAACTGCCTTCTTAGACTCTCACTGGCTACCCATACAAGCACGAATCCAATTCAAATTCTACTGCCTGATATTCAAAGCATTACACGGCTCTTCCCCCTCCTATCTAAACAACCGCTTAAACCAAATCTCCACCTCAAGACACAGAAGAACCTCGAACCCTTTCGCCTTCCCCCCACTCAAAGGCACACAACGCAAGAAAATGTTTGACAACCTTCTGGCAACACAAGCAGCAAAAATCAACCATTCCATCTCCAATCTTATGACAATATCAGACAACTTCAAAACATTCAGAAAAGAAATCAAAACCCTGCTTTTCAACAAATTCATCCAAAAAATTCATCCAAATTCATCCAAAAAATTCATCCAAATATTTTGGATGAATCCAAAAATTCATCCAAAAATTCATCCTCTTTTACCTCCAGAAGATTCACCTACCTTCAGATAACCTTCCCCCAAATTACCCACCTTAACACCGTCCAATTAAACAAATACCATAAATAGATTGTAACCTACCCTCTCTAACTGCATTCCATATGTATTTTTCATACAGTTCTTCACTGTCAGTTTAATTTCCATCCTATAAATTCACATAGAATTTTTCTTTTTTCAACCATCTTTATTTTCTCTTCTTTATTAATTTCCAGGTACTTTAGTTAGATTGTGAGCCTTCGGGACAGTAAGGGAATTTTTAAGTACCTTCTTACTTCTCATTTATAATCTTAATGTATATTTTCTTCAAACCGCTTAGAACCTAACGGATGTAGCGGTATATAAGAAATAAATTACATTACATTACATTTTCATTCTGATCTGTAAGAGTTCACACTTAGCAGCGTTCAGCTGTAGCTCTTTACTGGAAACAGACACGTGCCACCAAGGTATTCATGAAAAAACCCCTTAATACCAAGTTAACCATTGAGGCTGTACAATGGAACTAACACTTTAGCATCAAAAAAGACAAAGGTGCCATCCATCCTAACCTGAATTATTTTGGGGTTGTGTGATTGACTTCACTTAAAAATTGTCTTTGTGAATAGAATGGTTATTTAATGACACTCTCCATCTGTGTTAATGATGTATTTTCCAAGAATGTGTACTAAGGAATGATCAAAGCAAGTCAACTCAACTCAGCTGGGATCTTATTGAAAAGGAAAATACCACCAATATACAGTTAACATAGTATGCCGCACTGTGTCCTGTAATATATATATATATCACATTAAATTGCCTTAAGTAGAAGCCAAAATTGCATTAGATTTGAGTGAGTCAGCAAATGTGCTTTAAGGGTTTATATCTAATGTAAAAGCTTTTTATTTAGAAGGTCCCATACAGTTCTAGTATTATCTGGAGTTCACTTGATGCAGATGACTAACAGAACCTTGTTTGTAAAAGGATTTCACTTCTGGAATTTGCTCTATGGGGAGAAAAAGTCTGTCATGCCCTAACCACTTTCTAGCTAAGAATGAAAGCATGTATTTCCCTAAGGTATTTGAACATGGTGTATTTAATTAAAGAACTTGTGGAAATATATCTTATCTGCCAGCTCTGTGGCTGTTAAATCTAAGGTCAGTATTGCTTTGCTGGACTCTACATTACTCTGAAACCTTCAGGCATGGATGAGAAACTTTTAAATAAAACAATCAGATTTTGTGGAACCTATATTTGCTTGAACCTCAAATAGTTGAGGAACAAGCAGAAATCTAAATTCTGGCAACTTTTGGGAATTCCCAGTCACAATGCCCTATTAATAATTCATGTTAATCTAGAAATTTGAATTGATTATGGTACATTGCATATACAGTACTTAATATACCCATCTGCACTGAAAACTAATAAACTATTGAAGGATTTTTTATGCCCATCAAAGGGGTCCTAGAAGACATTAGTGTAGTCATGCAAAAGTTTGCAACCATAGACATGTAAAGAAGCGTCATGTGAAAATCAGGCAAGTAGTGAGCTCTTGCAGACTGGTGTAAACTTATTGAAGTTGTCATTTTCCAAAACAAAGCTAAATAGGGTGGTTCAGTAAACATAACATAACACTTTGGCCCTGATTCACTAAAGTCAGTGATCATGGCTAAACCCATAGGTTTAGTGATGATCTCTGATTTTAGTGAATCGGGGCCACAGGTTTAGTCATGATCACTGCTAACCGATTCGATTCACAAAACGGCCCACCATGGGTTTTCCCCCTTGATCAACCATTTTCTGATCCAATAACCCAATGCAAAATAGCCAAGCGATTGATTCACTTACATTGCTTGGCTATTTTGCATCAGTTTGGCGACCCTCCCAAACCTCAAAAAGATGGAAGGAGGGATGCCCACTCCCTCCTGCCTTGAAGGCCCTTCCCTATCCAACCCAATAAAAAAGGCAGGAGGGATGCCCACTCCCTCCTGCCCATGAAGGTGCCCGCCCGCTCACTGAAAAAAAATGGCAGGAAGGATTCCCACTCCCTCCTGCCCACAAATACTACTACCCCATAGAAAAAGGCATCGGAGGCCCCCCCATTCCCCCTTTCCCCTGCCCCCACACCCCCGCCCCATTCTTCTGACATATGAATCAGGATGTACTGAAAACATCTCCTGCTCCGGCTCCTCCCCGACAATACTAGGCCTTAGGTCCTGCTCCCATGCATCATGTGATGCATGGGGAAGGGCCTAAGGCCCTGATTGGCTCAGGTGCCTTGGGCTCCTCCCTTGGGAGGGGCCTGAGGCATCTGAGCCAATCAGGGACTTCCTTAGGAAGGAGCCTAAGGAAGTCCCTGATTGGCCAAAACAATGGTCAATCAGAGACTTCTTTAGGCTCCTCCCTGTATAAGAATCTGGTGAGACCTCATTTAGAATGTTGTGTTCAATTTTGGAGACTACATCTTCAAAAAGTTATAAACAGGATGGAGTCAGTCCAGTAGAAGGCTACTAAAATGGACAGTGGTCTTCATCATAAAACATATGGGGACAGACTTAAAGATCTCAATATGTATACTTTGGAGGAAAGGCAGAGAGGGGAGATAGTGTATGATAGAGAATTTTAAATACCTACTTGGCATAAATGTGCATGGTGTGAGTATCAATTGAGTGGAAACTTTGGAATGAGGGGGCATAGGATTTAGGTGAAAGGGGATAGATTTAGGAGTAACTCAGAGAATACTTTTTCATGGAAAGGGTGATGAATTCATAGAATGGCTTTCCAGTGGAAGTGGTGGAGACAAAAAATGTATTTGAATTAAAAAATGCTTGGGACATATATTTTGGATCTCTAAGGGAGAGGTGTGGATAGTAGATGGCATGGTTAGGCACACTAGATAGGTCATATGGTCTTTATCTGCCTTTATTTTTCTATCATTGAATCATCAGTTCAGTCCCTTATAATATAAGCCTTATGAATGACTTACAGACATTTTCTTCTAGGAAAAAAAATGTGTTTTCAAATGTGTTAAATAAATAAATAAAATATGAGAATACTCCTCAATCAGTAGCTTGGCAATTACTTCTGTTATTATGCTTCTTTCGGTCTTACAATAAACATGTGTGAACCTATTATTAATTTATCACATGGCTTTCTTTTTAAGAGGCCAATGCCATTATCAATTTTTTAAAATTGATAGAATAAAACTATAATGAATGAGATGCCATTGACTCGTGTTCGAGTCCTAGCGACTTAATAATGATATCAAGTTTTCATACAGAATACAGAAGTAGATTGCCTGGCCTTTCTTCTGTGCAGTACAAATTCATTGTTGTCGCCATTGTTGCATCATACTTGATCCTCCGCCTCCAACACCGCCCATGTGTTGCTGCCCAGATGGGTGGCACATTGTTAGTCTGATATCTCCGCTGAAACCTGCCTGCCTTGGGAAGCCCTACTGGTAGCAAAACTACTGATGGCATAGCTTTCAGCTTCACAGATGCACGCAAGCCCCAGTTGCATGACAAGCCCATGTACCATGACTGGAGAATGAACAGGACCTAGGTCTTAATGAAACTGTCAGTTAATAAAGCAACCAATATGGGGGGAAGTTATTGATGTGGGCTACCATTAAGATGTGTTATTTTAATGTTAACTTCAGATACAGGTAATCAGATCTCATTCAATAAAATAAGAGCAATTAGTAGTAAAATAGCATATCTTAATGGTAGACCACATTGATAAGTATACCCCACAATGTCCAAAATTATTTCTTAAGTCAGGCTTAAGTCTTTTAAGGAAGAAGTTATCAATGCGGAATCCATTTAATATAGATTATTTTAATCTTAACCTTAGTTATTAGTAATTAGGTCTCATTGCTTAAAATGAAACCTTTTATTATGTCTTGGCCGTTCCTACAAGGGCTGGCCCTTTCTAAAACCACCCACTGGGCTGGGGATTTCAAAACAGTGAATCACTAGTAGGATACAGAAGATGGTGAAGTGAGGTTAACTGGAACCCTCCACAGAGACAAATCACCCCACTTTTGAGTGTCCAATATAGGAAAGGAGGATGAACGGTCTTAGAAACCCAATTAATTAGCGCCTTTAAGAACCCTTGATAAAGCCTTTATATGGCGAAACGGGTCCCGTCGGGGCAGGCTAGTGATTCTGAACATTAAAGATAAGTGAAAATACTTACTGTTGTGATGTTTTATTGAGAGTTATATATACAACAAGTTGACAACAGCAAGTGTTAAGCAATACATTTAGGAGAAGGTGGCAAAGAGGGCCAGTGATCAACACTCAAACCCATGTATTAATTAAGTGGGTTTCTAAGACCCTTCATCTTCCTTTCCTATATTGAACACTCTAAACTGGGGTGATTTGTCTCTGGGGATTTCAACCCCTCTTAGTTTAATGATACACTGAAAATTCTTCCTTCCATTCAAAGTAGGGTCATTTTTCATGAGGGGGGGGTCATCTAAAATAGCACATTTTTAACAGTCACCCACTTTGATAACTACGCCCCTCTGTACCATGAAATGGCAGCCTGATAGTACTGCAGTACTCAGCTTAGTCTACAAATTTTAAAAGTTAAAACTGAGAAGAATCCAAACATTTTTTTTTCCTTTTCTAAATGATGTCAAAAAATCAGGGTGGTTGTTTTCTGTTCAGATTTCACTTTACTTTTCATGCTAACCTTGAGGGGAAAAAATATTTGGCTGGAATGAAAGTTCTAGTTCAGGGGAAGAAATGGAACAAAGTGCCAAATGAGTTTTGTAAATCTCATGTTACAACTTAATTTTGTGTTTTGAGTTAAACCAAACAGCCCTGGCAAGCTTTCCACCTCCTGTGAAAGTCAAATTGGGTAATAGGGGGATATTGAAAATGCAGACGTGCCAAACTATTTGGAAACAACAACTTGCACACACCGTGGATATTTTTGGCTCAGTAACTTTGAACTTATTCCCTTTATTGAAATGCTGTAGATAACTGACCTAAACCTTTAAAATAATTGCTTTTTTTTCTGAGTTTTAATGGTCACATCGTGTAACATATGAAGTTCAGATGTGGCACATTGTCAACATTATGCAAACCAAAGGGAATCATGCAGTATGTTAGCTAGTTAGCTGAAGAGTAGTTTTACTTATATATTTATATTGAACATCTTTTGGTTCTGAAAAATAAGAGCATCTTCATTAATGCAAGTGATTCAAATTGTCTTGGGGTCTTCACACAAATAAATCCAAATACTTCTTCCTGCAGTTTTATACTCTTAAGGTCCATAAAGCTCAGCATCCTGTTTCCAACAGTGACCAACCTAGGTTCCAAGTACCTGGCAGAGACCCAAAGAGTAGCAACATTCCAGAGCTGAGATTGTGATGTCATAATGCCTCGTTCCACCAATGCCTAAGAGCCAAACTCATCACTGATGTCACAATGGCTTGATTGTCCTATACTTGGCTCACATAAGAACATAAGAATTGTCTTACTGGGACAGACCGAAAGTCTATCAAGCCCTGTATCCTGTTTCCAACAATGACCAATCCAGGTTCCAAGTACCTAGCTAGATCCCAAGTAGTAAAATAGATTTTATGCTGCTTATCCTAGGAATAAGCAGTGGATTTCCAAAAGTTATCTCAATAATGGCCTATGGACCTCTCTTTTAGGAAATTATCCAAGCCCTTTTTAAACCCCACTGACTGATTTCACCACATTCTTCAGCAACGATTGGGATTTGATTTTGTGCTATTCTATAAGATTGGGCACCTAAATCCCATAGAGCACAACCCAAAAAAAAGGGCATGACATTGAAAAGGGGAGGGGGGGCGCATGGACAGGTCAGGAGCATTCCAAAAGGTAACATGCAGTGATATAGAATAACAGGTCAGGCATCAGTCTGGCACACACAGAATCAACTCTGAGGAGCTGATTTTATATACAATGCCTAAATTGGCCGGCACCTAGAAAAATGGTGTTGGCCCATGTCAACCACACTTAAACACCATTTGCAGAATTGCGGCTAGCGGCAACTATGTAAAAACATAGGCCCCTGAAATGTAGGCCAGGGTTATAAAGACCTACATTTCAAGAGCCTAAGGGGTCCTTCTATAAAGGTGCGCTAGCGGTTTTAGCGCACGCACTGGATTAGCGTGTGCTAGCCGAAAATCTACCGCCTGCTCAAAAGGAGGCGGTAGCAGCTAGCGTCCGGGGCAATTTAGCGCGCGCTATTCTGTACGTTAAGGCCCTAGCGTGGCTTTGTAAAAGGAGCCCTAAGTTTTGGAGAATCGTGTTTAGAGGTGCCTAAATCCTGCTCCGTACATAGAAACAGCTACTAAGCGCCATGTGATAGGCTCCTATCTTCTATAGAATCGGCTAAGCGCCAATTGGCCAATTAATTTTTTTTTTTTACCAACTATTGAGGCTATTAAGGGTATTATGCCAATTAAGGGGTCCTTTTATTAAGGTGCACTAACTGATTTAGAGCACGCTAAAGATTAGCTTGCACTAAATGTTAAGGCACCCATATAATAGAATGGATGCCTTACCATTCAGCGCATGCTAAATCGGTTAGCACAACTTAATAAAAGGACCCCTAAGTTAAGTGCCTACGAGGCACCTAACTTGAGACACACTTTTGAGTATCAGCCCCTACTTGCTATTCTATAAAGTATAGATACCTTTATAGAATAGCGCTTAACACTGATCTTTTCTGGTGCCAATATCTGAGTAAAATTCAAAATAAACGATAGGATTAAAATTCAAGATAGACATAACTTATTTAGAAAAATATAAATATCTTAATCAAAAAAATACAATAAACAATTGAGTCATCTGTAGAAGGGAGGCAGGACCTCAGACCGTATCATTGTATTTCATGCCAGCCAATGGCCGTTCAGCCAGTACAATTTATGGTTATAATCATTGGTCCTCCTCCTCCACCTTCACTGTATGTACAACATTCAATGATATAGTAAATATTGTGCAAAAACAGCAAATATTGTGCAAGAACAGCAATTTATCTATATGCCAGCGGTCCTCCCCACCAGACGCTCCCCCCAACGCTCCGCCCGCGCAAATAAGGCAGGATGGATGCCCACTCCATCCTGCCATTGGCCTCCCGCTTGTGCCATACTGATAAGGCAGAAGGGATGCCCACTCCCTAATATCATCAGCCTCCCCCCCCCGCTGCTGTTGAGTCGAGTTGGGTCGGGTCAGGTCCTCCCACCATTGCCCCCTGTATCTTTAAGTCGGGAGCAGGAGGGGTGCTCAGTCCCTCCTACTTCTCCACTGGCTGCCGTCAGCCCATCCCAGAGCATCATGATACACAGGGAGGGGCCTAAGTTCCTGATTGGCTCAAGCGTCTCAGGCTCCTCCCTTGTAGAGCCTCAGCACCACCACTCCACCGCTCAATTAGACTTTCCTAGTGGCAAGCTTTACGTGCCAAATTGTCATCGGCTCACTTTTAAATTTTTCAAATATTTTATTATAAACCTCTTTGTGTTCAATTTGTAAGATAATAAATATGTGTGATTAAATCTTAAATATTAAGCTTTAAATATAACACTTATCTGTTTGGCTCAGCCCGGGAAACATTAGATTCTTAAACATTAATCACACGTATTTATTATAATACAAATTGAACACAAAGAGGTTTATGATAAAAGATTTGAAAAATTTAAAAGTGAGCCGATGATGATTTGGCACATAAAGCTTGCCGCTAGGAAAGTCTAATTGAGCGGTGGAGTAGTGGTGCTGAGGCTCTGAAGATCTTATATTTCTGCTACAAATAATTAGTGCTAGAAAAAAAAAGGGAATTTCTTTGCTATTTGGAGAGACATAAGTGCATGACTTTATTGAGAGTATCTCCAAGTAAAATTATCTAAGAGGATCATCTATTTTTTGAACATTAATTTATTAAATATGCATGAAGTATATTACAGGAAATTTATGGGCGTAAGAGAGCAGGTGTCATTCTGTTTGTATAGTTCTTATGGAATAATTTTAAAAGGGAAAAATTGTCTTGGTTTCCATTTTTAAAATTGGTGCAACATATGCACATTCCTGCTATCTATGCTAGGAGCCTGTCAGAAAAAAAAATGCCCTCTGTTATGTGCCATGTTTCTTTTTTTTCTCTCTCTCTCTTTCTCTATTCTGAGATACACTCAGATTTAGAAAAGCAACTCAATAAGGTACTAGTGTTACAAGGAATATATATGTATAGTATCTACAAAGCCTACTACATTGCTGAAACATTGTCTAAATTCTTCGTTGTATATAGATATCTGGCTAAGTTTTTATATTACATATGTTATAACATCCATCTAAAGAAAAAAAAGAGAGAGAACACAAGGGCAAGAAAT
The DNA here is from genome assembly GCF_902459505.1 of Geotrypetes seraphini. Classification (NCBI taxonomy): domain Eukaryota; kingdom Metazoa; phylum Chordata; class Amphibia; order Gymnophiona; family Dermophiidae; genus Geotrypetes; species Geotrypetes seraphini. The sequence goes on along the minus strand of NC_047088.1, from coordinate 226,550,637 downwards.
CCTTATTTTGGCATATTAGGTTGAAAATAAATGACACCAAATTATTTTATTAATGTTGGTCTAGTCTAGACTAAACTTCCATTTATGCTTTTGATACTTATTTTCACTCTTGACCTTACAATCTATATCTCTGTCAAAGTGCATTTCAGCAGCACCTGTTATGAATGCTACAGGCTTCTGTGCACATATGTCACCATATTGGAATGATGCAGCTCATTTGACATAATGCAAGAAGGAAATGTGTACGTTGCCTAGCATATTTCTGTAGCATTCTAGTTTGATTGAGATAATGTTTACTGAATTCTGAATCTATGAAAGATGAATGAAGAACAATGGGAAGGTTGAAGCTTTGGTGATTGCTTCTTCTGCTCAGACCTATGTAAATTCAACCCCTTAGTGTAAAGGTTTATTAATAGACACCACACTTCTTTAAAATAGAAACAGATATGTAGAACGTGGAAGTGGAAAGGGTGAAATATTAGACATAAAATCATATTATACCCAGTGGGCCGGTACAATCAGTAGATGCTATGCATGCATCAAATTTTATGTAGCTTGTATATTTTGTTGGCATTGCATTGTTTAAGCAGATTTTGGGGTCCTTTTACTAAGGTATGCTAACCGATTGAGCGCGCACTAACGATTAGTCACATGCTAATTGCTAACACATCCATAGAATATAATGGGCGCTTTAGCATTTAACGTATGCTAATCGTTAGTGAACATAAGAACATAAGCAATGCCTCTGCTGGGTCAGACCTGAGGTCCATCATGCCCAGCAGTCCGCTCACGCGGCGGCCCAACAGGTCCAGGACCTGTGCAGTAATCCTCTATTTATACCCCTCAATCCTCTTTTCCAGCAGGAAATTGTCCAATCCTTTCTTAAACCCCTGTACTGTACTCTGCCCTATTACGCCCTCTGGAAGCGCATTCCAGGTGTCCACCACTCGTTGGGTAAAGAAGAACTTCCTAGCATTCGTTTTAAATCTGTCCCCTTTCAACTTTTCCAAGTGTCCTCTTGTTCTTTTATTTTTCAAAATTTTGAAGAATCTGTCCCTCTCTACTCTCTCTATGCCCTTCATGATCTTATAAGTCTCTATCATATCCCCTCTAAGTCTCCTCTTCTCCAGGGAAAAGAGACCCAGTTTCTCCAATCTCTCAGCATATGAGAGGTTTTCCATCCCATTTATCAAGCGTGTCGCTCTCCTCTGAACCCTTTCGAGTAACGCCATATCCTTCCTAAGGTACGGAGACCAATATTGGACGCAGTATTCCAGATGCGGGCGCACCATCGCCCGATACAATGGCAGGATAACTTCTTTCGTCCTTGTTGTAATACCCTTCTTGATTATGCCTAGCATTCTATTTGCTTTCTTAGCGGCTGCTGCGCACTGTGCCGTCGGCTTCATTGTCATGTCCACCATTACCCCCAAGTCCCTTTCTTGGTTACTCTCATTCAATAATATCCCTCCCATCGTATAGTTGTACCTCGGGTTTCTGTTTCCAACATGCAATACTTTACATTTCTCAATGTTGAACTTCATCTGCCATCTCGCCGCCCATTCCCCCAATTTGTTCAAGTCCCTTTGCAATTCTTCACATTCCTCTTTAGTCCCAGCTCCACTAAATAGTTTTGTATCGTCCGCAAATTTTAATATCTCACACTTCGTGCCTGTTTCTAGATCATTTATGAATATATTAAATAGCAGCGGCCCGAGCACTGAGCCCTGCGGAACACCACTCATGACCCTCATCCAGTCCGAATAGTGGCCCTTCACCCCTACCCTCTGTTTCCTACCCGCCAACCAGTTTCTGATCCATCTATGTACGTCTCCATCCACTCCATGGTTCTTCAGTTTCCAGAGTAGACGTTCATGAGGCACCTTGTCAAAGGCTTTTTGGAAATCAAGGTATATGATGTCTATGGGGTCTCCTCTGTCCATCCGTTTGTTAATTCCTTCGAAGAAGTGCAATAAGTTCGTTAGGCATGATCTCCCCCTGCAGAAACCATGTTGGGTTGTTATCAAAAGTTTGTTTCTTTCCAAATGTTCATCGATGTGTTCTTTAATCAGTGCTTCCGCCAGTTTCCCCGGAACCGAGGTCAAACTCACTGGTCTGTAGTTTCCCGGGTCACCTCTTGATCCCTTTTTAAAGATGGGCGTGACATTGGCTATCTTCCAATCCTCCGGGATCATGCCTGTTTTCAAGGATAGGTTGCAAATTTGCTGCAGTAGTTCCGCTATCTCCTCCTTTAATTCCTTTAGAACTCTGGGATGGATTCCGTCCGGACCCGGGGATTTGTCAGTTTTAAGTTTTTCTATCTGCCTGTGTACATCATCAAGGCTCACTTCCATGGATGTTAATTTTTCTGCTTGATTTCCATTGAAGATTTGTTCAGGTTCCGGTATGTTGGTTGTGTCTTCGTTTGTAAATACAGACGAGAAGAACATGTTGAGTCTTTCTGCGACTTCTTTCTCCTCCTTCACCGCTCCCTTCCTGTCTCCTTCGTCCAACGGTCCCACCTCCTCCCTAGCTGGCTGTTTCCCTTTAACATATCTGAAGAACGGTTTGAAATTTCGTGCCTCCCTGGCTAGCCTCTCTTCATACTCTCTTTTGGCTTTTCGAACCACACGGTGACATTCTTTTTGATACTTCCTGTGCTCCTTCTGGTTCCCTTCAGTTTTGTCCTTTTTCCATCTCCTGAATGAATTTTTCTTATTGCCTATCGCTTCCTTCACTATTTTAGTCATCCATACTGGGTCTTTTGTTCGACCCTTTTTGCACCCCTTTCTGAATCTGGGGATGTGCAGATTTTGTGCCTCGCTCACCGTGTCTTTGAAAAAAGACCAGGCATGTCCTACTGTTTGCCATTTTTGGAAGTGTTTTAGTGCGTGCTAAATCGGCTAGCGCACCTGAATAAAAGAGGGGGGGGGGGTTTGTTCTAAACAATTGCTAACCTTCAAAAGCATCCTCTTGAGTTGCAAAGAAAACATGTTCAAAACTAAGAGGAAATGTATTTTTAATGCTCATTTACATTACTATATTCGCACTGGACTTTAAAAACTCCATAGCAAATCTAGCAAATGGGGGTCAATATTCAACAAGGCAAAAGAACATCTTGCCTGTTTAAATTGTTTGTGCCCACCCAGTCTCCAATATTCAGTGACACTTAACCTAACAGTGCCATTAAATATAGGAGCAGAGCCAGAAAGGAGACAAGACTTGTGCTGGTAGGACTGAATGAAAAGCAGTCGTATCTTTGTCTAGTGCAGATGTCAGCATTGAATATTAGCCAACACCCTTTTAAACTTTAAGTACTGTCTGGCATATGGTTTGGTGTCCCCCATCGCTCCTATCCCCAGTTAGAGTAGGTTCCCCTTGACCTACCTGAAATCCCTGATGATCCAGTGGGGGTGATGGGAGCAGGAACAAACCCTGCTTGCACCTGCCCCTTTTGACTCCATGATAAAAATGGCTGCCATGACCTCTAGTGTTAGTCTTGTAGTACTATATGTAGACTAGAAATTGAATTGAAAGTCTGAAATATGCTGGGACTCACTATGTTGAGAGCAGAGCAGCCAGATCTGTGGTTGCTTGAGCAAACCCTTTGACTGTTACCAGAGAGAGATTATTTCCATTGAGTTTAGCACCCCCAATCATTTTGAAAAGCTGACTCCTATGATTGAGAGCAATACAGAAAAAGCAAACCAGTTGTTCTTAAACCTGTCCTATTTCCTTTGATCAAGCTCTGAGTTGCTGCCACTACTTCCTCTCTCCTTATCCCATTCTGTGTTTATAGCCTAAGCAGAGCAGAGAGGCAGGTTAACTTTTGACTTCTTATATTTCACAAAGGATAACAATGTAAAACTGAAAGAAGGCATAAAATAATTAAGCCTAAAACTGCAAGCCAAATGAAAGATACTGCTGCTTTATTGAGAAAACTCAGAATAACATACATCCACAAAAAATCCATACCACACCCTAAACCTTAAAGGAATTCTGACTTCCTACAGGTTTAGGCAGAACTATTGCAGCCATTCTATCTAGTAGGAGATGTAGTGGCAAAATGGTTTACACCTCCTCATTTCACTAACATGGTTTGGTCCTGCTGCCAGGAGCATATTGGGCTAGTGATGGTCCCAAATCAATCTTTACATAGATATATATTTTCAGCTGCAAACCTAAATTAATAGGTTTTGTTGATTATCAGAACACAAAATTGTTCTACTTGTTGATTAATGAAAATTGTTTCCTTCTTTAAAAGGGAAATGATATAGAAGCAGCCTGAAGAAGAGTAAGCTCAGGGGAGATATAATAGAGGTCTATAAAATAGCGAGTGGAGTGGAGTGAGTAGATGTGAGTTGCTTGTTTACTTTTTCCAAAAATACTAGGACTAGGGGGCATGTATTAAAGCTACTATGTAGCAAATTTAAAACAGAACAGAGATAATATTTATTCACTCAAAGTGTAATTAAACTCTGGAATTCTTTACCAGAGAATGTGGTGAAAGCAGTTAGCTTAGCAGGGTTCATAAAAGGTTTGGATAACTTACTAAAAGAGAAGTTTATAAGCCATTATTAAGATGGATGTGAGGAAATCCACTACTTATTCCTAAGATAAGCAGCATAAAATCTGTTTTACTGTTTGGGATCTTGCCAAAATACTTGTGACCTGGATTGGCCACCTGGCAGTGGGACCTGTGGTCTGTCCCAGTATGGCAGCTCTTATGTTTTTAAGAATATTCAAACTTATAGCCAATTAGCAAGCTATGTCACTCTGGTGGACTGAATAGGTACGAGCCGTTACATTCTGTTACACTGAACCCAGCGTCAGTGGAAGAGGCTATCTACAATAGATTGAGGGCTAAACAGGATACATAATACATGTGGAGGGGCATAATCGAATGGGACGTCTAGTCCGTTTACATCCAACTCGCAAGTCGTCCAAAGTAAAAAACAGTTTAAGAGACATTTTTGAAAAATACGTTCAAATTTTTTTTTCATTTTGAAAATCGTCTGATTATATGTCCTGCCAATCTGATCGTCCAAGTCGCTAAATCGTCCATCTTTATACCACATTTCCGTCCAACTTTTCATCCAAGTCCAAAACGCCTAGAACAAGCCCTTTTGGACATGGGAGGGATCTACAAAGTGATGGACTGAACACCCAGATATGCCACCTAAATAGTGGGGTACCTTACAGGGCACTGCTGTGAACTTCACAAAAAGGGTACCATGTCTTCATCTCACTACAGCTCCCTTATAGATAATGGTGAGCCCCCCAAACCACCTCTAAAATCCCCTAGACTCACCTATCTACCACCCCAATAGCTCTTATGGCTTCAGGAGGGTTTTGGGGGTGTATAGGGGAGTGTACATGTTTCAGTATCAATGCAGTGATTACAGGGACTTATGGACATGGGTTCTCCTCTCCATGAGTCCCTAACCCACCCCCAAGATGACTTAAGCTGCCTCTGTGCTGGACGACTAAGCTTTCCTATGCCAGGCGGCCAGGTGATGATGGACTGGAGGCTGGATTTTAAAGGTGTGATTAATATTTTTATGGGGGTGAGGGGTCAGTGATCACTGGGGTAGTGTGTGGGGGTCTGTTTTATGTGTTTGCAGTGCTTATCTGGTGAGTTTAAGTGGGTTTTTTTTGTGACTTAGACCATGTTTTACATGTCCAAGTATCGTCAATCGGTTATACATGCTGTACGACTAAATCTAAGCCGGCCCAAGTCCAGCCCAACTCCCACCCTCAACACTCTTCCCAAAACGCTCCGTTTAGCTTTGCTCGTTCAGCGGCACTATGAAGGCCTAGGTAGTTCAGAACTACTTCCAAAACCCGTTTTTGGTATCGGCACTTGGATGTATTTGAGAAATGTTCGTCCAAGTGCCGACAGGCCAGTTTTTGGACGTATTTCTCTTTCAATTATGAGCCCCACAACATTTTTATAAGTTTAGTTCTCCCCATCAAAATAAATAATTCCTCACTTATAATATGTTTATCCAATTCAAAGAAGATTATCAATAAAACCAACCGTTTTCTCAAAAAGCTATAATTGTGACTGTCTGGAATGCCTCATGATAAGGTAATCCTGATTTGATTTTGATTTTGCATCGTATATTTATTTTTGTGTAGCAAAAATGCTATTTATAATCCACCTCAAACTCCTTTTTGTGAGCATTTGATGGGATATAAGAATATAAGAATAGCCATACTGGGCCAGACCAATGGTTCATCTAGCCCAGTAGCCCATCCTCAAGGTGGTCAATCCAGGTCACTAGTACCTGACCAAAACCCAAAGAGTAGCAACATTCCATGCTACCGATCCAGGGCAAGCAGAGGCTTCCCCCATGTCTTACATATAACATAATATAGCTTCCTAATTACTTTTTGGGTTAATAAAGACTGTTTTATTGGCCAATAAGATGCCTCCCTTGCTTCTTTTGTTGTACTGTCTACATTTCGAGGCGAGGAGTTTCTGCTTTTGCTTGTTTGCTTCATAGTAAAAATGTATAATTCTTATTATTATCTTGAGTTTGCAAACTCAGTATGCATGTGAAAGAGGCTGCTTTTCACACAAAGATTATTTTTTTGTTTCTACTGAAAATGGACAAAACTGACTTATTTTAGAAGAAATCATTAAACACTGACATTGTGTTATATATATGATGATTTAACTCAGTAGTGTAGCTGGAATCTTTGTTGAAATTCTCCAGGCACTCAGTTTCTCACCAAGTAGGCCAATGAGAAGACAAATGTATTTTGGGTTGAGTGGTCTATCAGAGTAAGAATTCAAAGGTGGAATTTATATGTGCTATCAAAGCTCATTTCCCTGCATTTTTATACTCCCCAGTGTACTTTCTTAAGGATGATTATTCCAGGAAAGAGGGCGATAAACAAAACATAACTCATTGATTTAATTCCCAGTGGTTTGCTGTAAGGGATTTTTTTTTTCATGCTCATGGATATTTTAGGTCATTTTGTGAAATGTATTTTTTTTTTTTAAAGCACACTGCAGTTAACCTGAATGAGTAAATGATTTTAAGGGGGTAAAAAGAAACTAGATGGAATGAATTGATTTGCCTTGAGTCTTTTTGGCAGTACATGTGCAAATCAGGCACAGTTTATTTAATGTTTATCAGAATCTCCAAGGTAACATAAGATTTCCCATAAACTAAAAAGGTGGGGAAGTGGGAAATGTTTTAAGGTTTTCGACCCTGAAATAATAGAGCTCCTCTAAGGGTTTGTCTTCTCTTCTGCTGCACAGATATTAGCTATATACTGTATTAATGTGCATTGTAGCTGAACACTCATAGTTCTGTGGCTTTTGCTATGGGTTTCCAGCCTCAACCCTTTAAACATAAATGGTTTGATTTCTGGTGTGCTTTCCACTAACCAAGTAAAAGTAAGTACTGTTTTCTTGATCCCATTGACTATAATAAATCCTGGAAACAGCTATTAGCTATTCAGCACCCATGCCTATTCAGCCAAAAATGGCATATTTTAAGAACATAAAAATAGCCTTACTGGGTCAGGCCAATGGTCCATCAAGCCCAGTAGCCCGTTCTCACGGTGGGCAATCCAAGTCACTAGTACCTGACCAAAACCCAAGGAGTAGCAATAGTCCATGCTACCGATCCAGGGCAAAAAGTGGCTTCCCCCATGTCTTTCTTAATAACGGACTATGGACTTTTCCTCCAGGAAATTGTCCAAACTTTTCTTAAAACCAGCTACGCTATCCTCTCTTATACGCAACCTCTGGAAATGCGTTCCAGAGCTTAACTATTCTCTGAGTGAAAAAAATTTCCTCCTATTGGTTTTAAAAGTATTTCCCTGTAACTTCATTGAGTGTCCCCTAGTCTTTGTAATTTTTGACGGAGTGAAAAATCGATCCACTTGTACCCGTTCTACTCTACTCAGGATTTTGTAGACTTCAATCATATTTCCCCTCAACCATTTCTTTTCCAAGCTGAAGAGCCCTAACTATTTCAAGTCTTTCCTCATACGAGAGGAGTTCCATCCCCTTTACCATCTTAGTCGCTCTTCTTTGAACCATTTCTAGCGCCACTATATCTTTCTTGAGTTAAAGAGACCAGAACTGAACGCAGTATTCCAGATGAGGTTGCACCATGGAGTGATACAGAGGCATTATAACATTCTTAGTCTTGTTAACCATCTCTTTTTAAATAGTTTGTAGCATCTTGTTGGCCGCCACCACGCATAAACCTGTGCAGTCTGCTATAAGCAACTCATGCTCCAATACCAGTCTCTCAATAGCAGAAATAAACTTCTGCATTAACTCAATGTCTCAATTTTTCAATTATCAACACATTCCAAGCACCCTTCCACACTCTCCTAGGAATAACCTGTGACCACACCACTCGAGTATTCGGGAAAGTACAAATAGTAGAACACAAATTTTTTTTCATATGCCTAAACAACTCCACCCCTTTTATCATACATAAATCATTGGCACCCAAGTGAATTATAATCAATACAGGTAAAGAAAACAGGCTAGCTTGCTGAAGAGTTGGCAATAGCCGATCCCACAACATTCCACGAATGCCCAGCCACCTGATGTGGATCCTAGGCTCTACCAATCCCATGTTGGTTCCCCAACGGGACTCCACATCATACGTGTTTGCCCAGAAAATATAAAAGTATCCACAGAGCCGCACACAAATGTCAGGAAGCTTCAGATCCAGGATCATATCTAGAAGAACAACTGGAAGAAAAAACAGTTATAAATGAAAGATTCCCAAAGAGTCAATAAAGGAGAACATAACTCCTAAATCTGTTAGACCTCCATTGTCCCAATTTTGCAAATTAATGCGGCTGATCCTCCCTGAATGGCTGCATAAGAAGCAGCCCTTAAGACAAGTGGAACGAATGAGTGCCATAATCTGCTGGATTAAAACCTGCAGGAGCCAAAGCTTTTTCTTAGAACAGCTACAAATTGAAATCTAGTCAATGGCGACTGATTGACATGCAGCTACTAGAAAAATCCACCAACCAGTCTAATGCGTGCATTCTCAAAAGCCCAACAGATGGGGCAAGCCTCCAATTGTACCTCCTTACACAACTGCATCCAAACCCCTTATCCTGCTTGATCAGTTTTGGACCGTTGGATACACAAGCATAGTTTCTGCTGATCCAAAATGATATCAGTCAACACCAATCCTGTCACCAAAGTATCACACTTCGAGGCTGCAACTAACTCCCCAACCCGACAAGCAGCAAAAAACACTGCTGCAAAGGCCATTTTAAACAATACCATGTCATAAGTAGAATCAGAAACAGCAAGCAACACAGCACACAATGCCACCAATTTATCATAGTCCAGTGGCAAATGTACCATCGAGGGCAACTCAACCCCCCATGTCTGAAATAGCCTATCAAAAGCTTGCGAACAAAATATGTTAATGTAGGATCCTGCCAACCCCAAAGTTTTGGTAGAAATCCCACACAAGCCAATGATTAGGCTGCCATCCCATAGGACAGTGATTGCCAACACTGTCCTGGTTGACCACCAGGCTAATCGGATATTCAGGCTAGCCCTAATGAATATGCATGAGAGAGATTTGCATATAATGGAAGTGATAGGCATGCAAATATGCTCCTTGCGTATTCATTAGGGCTATCCCGAAAACCTGATTGGCCTGGTGGTCCTCCAGGACAGGGTTGGAAACCACTGCTATAGGACTATCTCTTTTGTAAAACAAATACTATACATTTTAATACACATATTTCAGATATAGGAAACACACATTGGAGGGCACAATGGTCCAAGAAACATTTTAAAAAATGCAGCCAACTAGTGCAATTAGACTTCCGAGTACTAGATACTAATGCCTGCTGCAGTAGCGGTCCAACGACTTGCGGAAGGTGTTCCATAAATTTGCTGGCATTTCTGTAGGGAACAGATCTGGATCTGGATCCAATGCCCAAAAATGAGCACACTGCAAACGAGAAAGGGCATCCGCTAACTCATTGTCCACCCCAGGCACACGACGTGCCATCAATAAGACATTTAAATGAAGACAACAACAACACCACTAATCTCAACAATGCAAGCAAGAATGGCCACTTAGAGGACTGATAATAGCATGAATTACAGTGGAATTATCAGAAAACAAAATAACTCTGACTCTGCAGACGTGGGCCCCAAACTCATAGCATAACCCACACCAGGAATGATTTCACCATCGCAATGGTCTTGCACCAGCTGCGGGCTCGCCACCAATCCGGTCATGACTGTGCACATCACGTCCCTATGTTCTGGTTTTACATAACTTTTTTTTTTTTTTTTTTTTACTTCCTCTTTCAATTCTTTGCATGTCTATTTTGGGTGCACCAGAAAACATAAGATGAGTGGATAGGCAAAAAGTCCACGTTTATTCCTGGCTTTTCAAGTTAGAAAATGCCACAAGTTTGGCAAAACATATTATCTGCTCTCCAGAAATGCTGCCCACACTTAGTATATTTTTCTTTTTTATTATTCTATAATAGTAAATATAAATCTAAGGAGCTTTGCCTTGGCCTAATCTTGGAGAAGCAATTGATTGATGGTAATGTTACACAACAGAAGAGTATAATTCTTCAGTGTGATGTTGTGAAATGGAGTATTGCCACTGCTATTTTATCTGGTTTGCTTTTATATGACAGGGTTTATTGTGCGTTATGTTGTAGTTCATTCCTCCTTCCTCAGTGCCCACTGATGTGTAATTATAACTTGTCTGAGCTGTAAGAGAGAGCAGTAAGTGAAAGAAAATCTACACACACCCATGATTTATGAGCCCTGGTACTATATTAAAGTCCTAATCTGCCCGTTTAACTTCGCTTCAGGCAAACTTACTATATAACATGCTTGCGATTAGCACTGTTACAAGTTATGGAAGATTTACTTTGTAGAAGCTTCAAGATATATTTAATGATTTTGTCATTATTTCAGGTATAGAAATAATTTTCCTTTTGGAGGACTTGCATCAAGGAAAATCTATTTCAGATTTATACATTTTATAATAACAAAAAAGAGGTTGGGGTTTTTTGTTTGTTTTTCTTCAAATATGAAAGGCTGCTAAAATATTATAACACATATGTCTTGCAAAAGACACAGCAAGTAATGCATTTGCCATATAACCATAGTTTTGGCTCTACATTTGACATGGCATTTAAAATATTAATTATATTCAGCACTACTGAATATACATAAACAGAGCTTGCCACTGGTGACTATAAAAGGGGCCACTAAAAAGGTTTAAGCCCAACCAACAAAGTTGGGGCAGTCTCCATCAAGGGCTATACACTTGGGCTTCCTTTTACTAAGGTGTGCTAGCATTTTTATCGCACGCAGATTAGTGCACGCCAACCCCGCGCTACGCAGCTAGAACTAACACCAGCTCAATGCTGGCATTAGCGTCTAGTGCGCGTGGCATTGTAGCATGCGCTATTCCGCATGTTAAAACCCTAACGCAGCTTAGTGAAAGGAGCCCTTAGTCCAGCAATTTTCCACTTTTTTAGTTCCATATTTTTCCAATGAAATGAAAAAAAAAAAAAAGTGGAAAATCACTGGACTAAGGGCCTGATTCTGTATAGGACATCTGGTCTCAGCAGCCACCTAAGCAGCTTTTGAGAATCGCACACAGGCGCCCTATGTAGAATCGCGCCTGTCCTAACCACCCCGATTCTCTCACCAGCATCCATGTCACAGATGCTGTTTAGAGAATCGTGTTGCCACTGAGATGATCATGGAAAGGGAATCTTCCTGCCGCGATCAGCTGAGTGTCAGCGGCAGGAAACCCCCAAACTCACACACACACACACACTTGTACGGCAGGAGGGCTGCCCACTCCCTCCAGCCGCAAACTGCAAAACAATCCCTGGAAGGAGGGAAGTCCACTCTCTCATGCTGGCACCCCCCCCCCCCCACACACACACACACAACATCCCCAGCAGGAGCGATGCCTACTCCCCCCTGCCCACACACCACCTCCACAACATCCCCGGCAGGAGAGCTACCCACTCCCTACTGCCAGCACCCCCCCCCAAACCCGACCCCCAAAATCCTGACCCCCACTCCCTCCCATAGAAAGGGCTTTAGGTACCCACTTGGCTGACAGCTTCTGTATACCCAACTGCTCTTGAATTATACACCCAACACATTCCCAGGATTTCTGTAGTGTCTCAGCAATTGTTTTAGCCAATATTTGTCGATTTGCCAAAATCAGGTCACGGGCATGGTCAACAATTTCATGAGTTTACCTGTAGGGATAAACATAGGTGCTTAGGTAGAAAATGGATGGGGCACATAACTTATAGACAACTGAGAACTGGCACTTACAAATAAAAGCTGATTATTGTGCTTATTTTAATTTTAATTTGCATTTCTAAATACCAGTTTTCAGATGTCTATAAGCTATGTGCCCCATCCATTTTCTAACTAAGCACCTATGTTTATCCCTACCTGCAAACTCCTTTAAACTCCTGAAATAATTGACCATGTCCATAACCTGATTTTGGCAGATTGGCAAATATCGGCTATGAGGTTAAGTAGCAAGTACCTGTATACAATATGTAAACCACTTTGATAGTAACCATGGAATGGAGGTATATCAAGTCCTGTTCCCTTTCCCTTCCTACTGTTTCACTTGATCTTTCAGCCACTGTTAATATAATTGGACATTCCTTCCTTCTGAGATGGGACTGGAAGTAGTGAATAACTGGTTCATTTCTTTTCTTGAGGTTCATTCCTTCTCTGTAACATTCCTTCTCTCGTGTGATGTCTTCATTGTGGCATTCCTCGAGGTCTATTCTTTAACATGTGCTTCTGGTAGCCCATGCTGTATTATAAAAGTCACTCTATATGTCTTTACAGAAAAATTCCATCAAATGTTATTCTACTGTTATTGAAGCTTATGCCCAGAGAAATGAAGGCGAATGGGCCGCCTCACCACCCAATCATCGCATTGTTCAATACAGTATCAAAATGATAACAATAGTCACTATTGAATTTATAAGAGCCAAATGGGCTATAAGCTTAACATCTTATATTGATGGCTGTAAGATGCAAGAAACTTAGCTTTCTAAATTCACTGGTTCCGACGTGACACGTTTCGGACCTGCTTCAGGGAACCGACATTGCTCTACTACACCACCTCAAACTATGGGTAATGAAGTCTCTGAAATGAACATTTAAAATTATGTTACTTTATTTGAACATCAATTAAAACCGTACATATTAACAAAGTGCAAATCAATCCTAGCTTCAAAAGAGAAAAGACTCACCATGTAACATCAAGACTATCACATTCTCGCCATAAAGTTTAACTTCTTCCTGGAAATCTAACAGTTAAAGAGCTGCCCACTAATTTTATACCCCTTAAAAATACATGATTAAATTAACTTATCTCTTCTTTGATATTTCTGGGCCATAGACTAAAGTCCACCTGGCATTGTCCTAGCAACTGGCATTGTCCTGGTAACTGGCATTGTCCTGGCATTGACTTGGCAACTGCTGAAGTTGCCATCTAAGCTCACTCTCACCTATCCAACCATCCCATTATTTGCAGGATATCTACTGTAAAGTCTGGCCAGTAACTCCTCATGTTCCCATTAATGTCCTCCCCAGCCCATCCTGCATGAAATCGCCATATATGGGACACAAAGGGCTCCTTTTATGAAGATGCGTTAGGGCCTTACCGTGCGAAATAGCGTACGCTGAATTGCTGCACACATTAGCCTCTACTGCCTCTTTATAAGCTATAGTGCGCGCTAATCTTCTGCGTGCGCTAAAACCGGTAGCTCACCTTCGTAAAAGGAGCCCAAACTGTACATGTCTGTCCAATGCCAGCTTTGATCTTTAATTTATACAATTTGCTTTCTATGAATTCTAGTATTTTTCTGTCTTTGTATATCATTTGACTGCACATGTAAAAAAGATCCAGTAGAGCCCAAATCTTCATAAAAAGTAGATTTATTTTAATTTTTTCTTTAACAGCTTCCAACTCCTCGGTTTGCAATTATTGACAAATGTGTACGTTTTGTTTTATTTTGTGCATTTATGAGACTTATTAATCACTTTTATGAGCCAGTCAAAGAGAGAACTGTTAAGAGATGTAGAAATGATTGTCAATGTGGCTTGAGCATGAGTCTGTGACAGGAACAAATTCTGCTTCTTTAATTCCTTGCTCAACAATAAAGCTCTTCTTGTCAAAGACACTACAGCCTGCTGTGTCTGTGAGGGTTCCATGCCCGTCCATCACTCGCACCGTCACAGGTCTTACAACTAGTTAGTAACATACCATACTATGGGACCTTTTTACTAAATCACTTCCCTCCTCCCCCCTTTACAAAACTGCAGAAGCGGTTTTTAGTGCAGGCCGGCGCGCTGAATGTTCTGCGCTGCTCTCGACGCTCATAGGAACTCTATGGGAACAGTGCAGAGCATTCGGCATGATGGCCTTCGCTAAAAATCGCTTCTGCGGTTTTGTAAAAAAAGGGGGGGGGTTAAGTGCTAAAGTTTATTTAGGGCCCCTTTTACAAAGCTGTGTTAGTGATTCCCAGCCAGCCACACGTGCAAATGTGAAGCACATGTACACCATCTGGTCTCAAATGTGCATGTGCACACCACGTGCATCACATGCCATGTCACATGCTTCACACGCCAGCAACATATGTAAATGTGATGCAGCCCATTCATTTCCTATGAGCTATGTTACATTTGCTACTCTGGGACTCACTATTGTTGCTTTGCAAAAGGGGCCCTTAATGTGGGATAAAAGGCTTACCACAAAATGTGTTGAAGTGTTTTGTAGTAATTTGACTTTTTGCACACTAATTATGCATTATTTCTTTCTAATTTTTTAGGATGGGGCATGCCATACAAAGGGAATAGGTGTGGAAACATTATGCAGATAGTGTGTTCTGGTCCCATTCTATAACGTATCTAATTAATAACATAAGTTAATGGTAATAAGTACACTGATATCGTTATAGTAATTAATTTGTTCTGATTAAGAACTATGGGTTTGATTCACTAAGCAAACCGATCATGTTCCGATTGGTTTGCGAGCCCTTTGCGACCCAATTTCTCCCCAACACGATTCACTAACCTGTGTAGCGACCCTCTTCCGATACGCACATGTAAATGAGGGGAACTGCATGCAAAATAGGCAGGGACGCAGTTCACTAACCATTTTTTCACATTCGACTGGGCTCGGAAAAAGCGACTGCTGGGGATCAGTTGCAAACGTCTTTCCTACTTTCCTGCTCCATAGAAGCCCAGCTCACAGCCCTGCTCTCTGCTGTCCCGAATATCTCCTGCCTTCTGCCCCAATGTTCTTCCCCGATCTCTCCTGCCTGCTGTGCCCCAAATCGCCGCCCTGCTCGTCCCCGGATTTCTCCTGCCTGCCACACCGAATCTCTCCTGCCCTTCTCTGCACTGCGAGCCCGCAGGTTAAAGCGGTTTAAAACCACGGGCTTCCTTGCCTACAAAAGTTTTTCTTAAAAAGTTGCGGCCTAGACCCATTGCCGATGCTCCCCACTGCCGTGCTAATGCCCCCCACTGCCGATGCTCCCCACCGCCAATGCCGCCCACCCCACACAGATGCCCCCCCATGCCGATGCCCTACAAAAGGCAGGAGGGATGCTAACTCTCTCCTGCCATGTAAAATCTCATCCCAGCCCACCTCCCTCCCTGCCTGTCTGCTTGCCTGTAGCTTTACCTAGGCTGGCCATGCCCGGCCCACCTGCTCCACCCCTACCTTTAAGAATCATTGGGAGCAGGAGAGGTGCTCATTCCCTCCTGCTCTAGACCCACCCACTCCCCATACCTTAATATTGTTGGTAGCAGGAAGGGTGCTCAGTCCCTCCTGCTCCATGCCTCCTCTGCCGATGAGTGCGGCCTTAGGCCATGCCCCGATGCATCATCTGATGCGCAGAGAGAGGCCTAAGGCCCTGATTGGCTAAGGTGCCCCGAGCCTGGGACACTTCAGCCAATCAGGGCCTTAGGCCCCTCCCCACACAGCAGATGATACATCGGGGTGTGGACTAAGGCTGTACTCGTCGGCGGAGGAGGCCTGTAGTAGGAGGGAATGAGCACCCTTCCTGCTCCCAACAATTCTTAAAGGAAGGGGGGATGTGGGTGGGCCGGGCCAGGCCCATCTGGCCGTCCGGCCATCTGTCCGGCCTGCCGGCCTAGGTAGAGCTACAGATAGGGAGGGAGGGAGGGAGGTAGGCCGGCCAGATCAGGATGAGGTTTCACATGGCAGGAGGTTGTTGGCATCACTCCTACCTTTTGTGGGGCATTGGCGGGGCTGCATTTTTTTTACGGGGGGGGGCATTTTGTAGGAGTTTGGGGAGAGAGGTAGCAGTTCCGGGGGGGGGGGGGGCTTTATTTATTTTTTAACCAAGCAGATATTTTGCATGTGTAAAACATGCAAAATATCTGCCCAATTAAAAAGAAAATTACAAGCCCTGACAGCAGTGACAGGAGGCTGCGTCTTCTGTCACTTCTGTCAGGGTCTGCATATGAGCGGGGATCTCACATTTGCAAATGGGGCGTTCTTCCGATCGCCCCCATTTGAATATGACTGATTTGTGAACTAGTCGGACCTGCCCGAATCAGAAACGGATTGTTCCGATTCGGGCAGGTTAGTGAATATATATAGCCCTATATGCTTTCAGGATAGGTTCATTGTCTTATTCAGCTACTTAAATGTAGGGAAAACAAACAGTAAAGATTGATCAGCCTAAAACAACTCAAAGAGACTTTTTTTTTTCTCATTTATACAAGTTTGCATTAGACTGAAATCAATTCTGATTCACTCCAAAAGGAAAGTATGCAAAGCTGCTTTAACCTTTGTCCTGGTGTTACTGAACTAGGTGATACATAATTATCAACCCTCCATTTTGTATTCTAATGGGACCTTTTACTAAAGTGCCAATCAAATCTGGGCTGAATGCATTTTAATTCAGAACTTCTGTTTGTGCTAAACCCAGATTTAACACCATACTTCATATTTATTTATTTATCTAATTATAATACCTTTCCCAAGAGACATCAGAAACCAAAGCGTCCAGAAAAGAATGTTCGCAGCAATGGCCCCCAATGTGGTGGAACTCCCTTACGAAGGAATTAAAACTAGAAAAGGACACAAAAAAGATTCAAGAAAGGAATAAAGATGATATTCTTCACAGAACACTTTAGCAAATAAAGAAATATTTAGGAGTAGCAACATGGAGGAAACACCAGCTACCCCCCCCCCCACCCCACCCCGTCAACATAGGGGAGTGGATAATGCAAATGCAGCAAACCTTGTTTCACTTTCACTTCAGAGCTTGAAGCAGCAGGATGTGTGCTTAGGAGCTCTGTAGTGTATATAGTGTGGCTGTGACAAGTGTGAGAAATGGAGGCTGCAGGTGTCTCGGGTACTGTGTCTGTTGACAATCAGAGACGCCTGGACAATGCAACCGTGCTGAAACAAAGATTCAACATAGAAGGTTAGGAATTCTTGAATTGCATTGTTACTATTGATGAAACGTGAGTCAGAGACTTTGAGCCGGAGCTGAAATCAAAGTCCAGCAAGTGGAGAACTCCATCTTCCTCACGACCACAAAAATTTTGACGAGCTCAATCAAAAGTCAAACAAATTGACTTCCCAGTCATTAGTAGCGGTATAGAAGCTTCCAATAAGCAATTAAAAATGTTGGTTTTAGAATGCAGAACCTGCAAAAAGTTAATGTGGGAGCACAGATAATCCACTAGCTTGATAACACAGGACCACTCCCATACCATGCTGCCTCCAAAATATTTATTTATTTATTTTAGTATTTATATGACTGCATATAGCTTTCAGGGATTCAAGTATTTCTCCCTCTCTGTCCTGGTGGGCTCACAATCTGACTAACGTACCTTGGCTAATGGAGTGTTAAGTGACTTGCCCAGGGTCACAAGGAGCAGCGCCGGGCTTGAACATGCAATCTCAGGTTGATATTTTTTAAAAATAGATAATACGTTGGTTAGTCCATGCAAACAGGTGAATTACTGCAGAGCAATTTAACACATTCTGCAGTAGCCTGTTAGCATGTGCTAACCACATTTTAAGGGCTTAGGACCCTTTAGCAAAAAGCCCCCCAAGTTTACTCATTTTAGCTGTATGATGCTATTTGATTTTAAATTGATGATATGTAGTTAATTTGCTTGATATTTTATTTACTTTTTTATATTTTAATTTTCATCATGTATAATTTAATTTTATAATTTATAATATAATGTTATAATTGAATTTTGACATGCAGTTTATCAATGAATTTGAAACTCGCCACTGCTGTATTGGTGCAAAGGCTATGTTCCTACTTTTTTGTTATCCTTTGTCCAAATAAACATAATATTAAAAAAAATAATAATAATCATTTTTTGTAATTTTTTTTTGTATGTTTTGTTTCAATGTGAGCTTTCAGTAGTGTAAACCTGGCTATTGATGTTGCCCTTCCATTTTCCCTAACCAGTACTGCTATTATCACATGGTGTGTTTCACATGATAAGCCATTCATTAAAGCATCACCCACTGCTTTTTTTCCTCCTCAGTGCCAGCTAGAACACGATCAGTCTCTGCATGAAGACATTGGACCTCTGACTTCTTCTGTAACTGTTCCAGGCAAATATAACAAACAAGGTTCACTGGGTTTCTGCAAACCTCTGATTATGTTTACTCTGAAATCCAACTGTTTGTTTCAGGCAGAAAAATTAAGGTTGATTTCCAAATGTTATGTGCAAACATTTGGTACAGAATATTTGATAATAAGCATTTTACTAATTTATAGCAAATCATGGTCTCCCTAAGGCATAGAATAAAATTATAGAAAATACAAAAACTGTACTGTTAAGAATATATTATGATAAAAAACATGGTCGGCTGCTTACGAGGGGCCACTGAAAAAAAGTTCTCAGCCCAACAAAGAAGAGAATGATGTAGAGCCATGAAACCTACAAGTTATTCCACACCTTTCTTGACACTTTTTGTTTCACTAAAATCCAATGCAGAGTAATGCATTTGGAGATTAATAATCGGAAGGAACCGTATATGCTGGGAGGCGAGAGGCTGATATGCACAGACGGGGAGAAGGACCTTGGGATGATAGTGTCTGAGGATCTAAAGGCCAAAAACAGTGTAACAATGTGGTGGTTGTGCCAAAAGGATGCTAGGCTGTATAAAGAGAGATGTAGCCAGTAAAAGGGTGTTGATGCCCCTGTACAGGTCGTTGGTGAGACCCCACTTGGAGTATTGTGTTCAGTTTTGGAGACCGTATCTGGTGAAGGACATAAGAAGACTTGAAGCGGTCCAGAGGAGGGCAACGAAAATGATAAAAGATTTGCACCAGAAGATGTATGAGGAGAGACTGGAAGCCCTGAATATGTATACCCTAGAAGAAAGGAGGGACAGGGAGATATGATTCAGATGTTTAAATACTTGAAAGATATTAACGTAGAACAAAATCTTTTCCAGAGAAAGGAAAATGGTAAAACCAGAAGACATAATTTGAGGTTGAGGGGTGGTAGATTCAAGAGCAATGTTAGGAAATTCTACTTTCCGAAGAGGGCAGTAGAAGCCTGGAATGCTCTCCCGAGAGAGGTGGTGGAGAGGAAAACGGTGACAGAGTTCAGAGAAGCGTGGGATGAACACAGAGGATCTAGAATCAGAAAATAATAGTAAATATTGAAGAACTAAGGGCAGTACTGGGCAGACTTTCACAGTATGTGTCTGTATATGGCCTTTTGGTTGAGGATGGGCTAGGGAGGGCTTCAATGGCTGGGAGGATGTAGATGGGCTGGAGTGAGCTTTGACGGAGACTTCAGCAGTTGGAGCCCAAGCACAGAGCTTTGGATTCTTGCCCAGAAATATCTAAGAAGAAAAAAAAAATTATTAAAAAAAAAATCTAAATTGAATCAGGTTGGGCAGACTGGATGGACCATTCGGGTCTTTTTCTGACGTCATCTACTATGTTACTATGTTATTTCATATCATTGAAACAAATAGTGTCAAGAAAAGTTTGGAATAACTTGTAAGTTTCATGGCTCTACATCATTCTCTTCTTGGTCCATTGAACTGAGGACTTTTCTGTAGCCTCTCGTATACACCATATATAGTATAACAAATATGATGTCCTATACTCTATTGTATTATTTTCACATTTGATAAAATAAATGTGTTTATGTTCTTGTTTTGCCCATTTGTCCATCTACCTACCTATCTGTGTCATATGACATTACAGGGTAATAACTAGAAATGCCAGTTACCGCTTAGGATCCCCGTTTGAATGAGAGAGAGAGGAGGCAGAAACTCTTCTTTGATCTGTAGCTTTCCAAGCCTTCCTCTCTATGTTCCTTCTCCCTTGCAATATCAGGGAATGGGACTTGGTTTCTGTGGTTACAATCAAAGTGGTAGGATACTGGTCTCGGCAGCCCCCTAAAAAGCTGCTGAGAATGGCAGACTGACATCCTATACAGAATTGCATCTGCCCTAATGGACAGATTTCTAACCCCACCTAACTGCCCCAATTCTCTAACCAGTGATGATGTCACAGGCACCAGTTAGAGAATCACACCTGCCTGATCGAGGAATCCCTTGCCATCTGCTGATTGTGGCAAGGGAACCCCCCTGTCATGATCAGCTAAGCGATTGCAGCAGGGGACCCCCACATGTACTGCTGAAATCAGTAGGAGGGATGCCCACTCCTTCCTGCCCCTGATCCCTGAACCTGTACCAAAGCAGCCAGGTAAGAAGGATGCCCACTCCCTCCTGCCCCCAAACCCCTCCTGAACTTCCCATGGATGGGGCATTTGGTATCTTAGGTCACTCCCACTGCATCCCAGGAGGGTCCTATCTGGTCAATTGGAGTTTTAGGCTACTCCCACTGCATCCCAGGAAGCATCGGGAAGGGGGCCTGACTGTGATTGGCCCAGATGCCTAAGTATTCCATGGCCTCTCCTTTGGGAGAAGACTTAGGCACCTGAGTCAATCAGGACCTTAGGCACCTCCTAGAATGCACCAGGAAGTTAAAGGCCCGCCACTTTGGAGTGATGGGCCTGCCGGCCGGAGGGTGTAAGCATCCCTCTGACCTGATGTTCATCTGGAAAAGTACGGGCTGTGTGGTGGCTTAGGGGTGTCGGGGCTCTACAGGTTTGGGAAGTACCTGGGGATCTACAGGCATGTGGGGGTCTAGGGGGAGTTCCTGGTTGGGAAGTTCCATGGGTTTGGGGGCAGGAGAGAATGGGTATCTCTCCTGCCCAGCTGCTTCGGTATTGGTTTGGGGGTTCAGATCACAGGATAGAGTGAGCATCCCTCCTGCCAGCCAATGGGGGGGGGGTCCCTGCCTCAGCCACTCAGCTGATCATGGCAGGAGGATTCCCTTGCCACAATCAGCTCAGCGGCCACATCTATTTGAAATGTAGGCCAGCATTTTACTGTCCTATATTTCAGGCATTTGTCGTGGCCCTAGGGAGATGCCTAGGGCTGCTTAAACTTGCCCAAAGTTACTTCTGGGTAAAACTATGCCCATAGCCAGCCTTAGGTGAGCTTAAGTGTTCTGATGCATCTCCCTCAACTGCAACAAAAGCTTAAAGTCTAAGCAGCCTGCCTCAGGTTGTTTTTTGTTTTTTTTTAAACAAGCATCCAAGTTTACCAAGTTTTAATTTAAAATTTGATGCTAGACAGCGGTAGGGCGCCTACAGCTGCCTAAAATCAGGATGCTCATTTATAGACTTTGCCCCTTATTTTGTACCTGGGGCAATGGAGGGTTAAGTGACTTGCCCAGTGCCACCAGGAGTTACAGTTTGAATTGAATCCAGATCCCCTGGAATGTAATCAGCTTGTAAATAGCCGACCCTTGGCCTGTAACATGTATATAGCAGCAGGACCACTACCATGACCAAAACCTCAGATGATGAATCAATTGTCTCCTTTCCCTGTTAAACTTTGCCTGGATTCCAGTTTGGAATCTTCTTCCACCAAGGTTCACACAGGTGCTAGATGGATACCAGGAGCTTCCTAGGGGAAAACTTTTAGCAGGAGTATGTGAAACTGGATTGCTGCAAATTCTCATTCCCCTTTGGCTATTATTCCATCTAGCAGACAATGATGACCTCAATAGTAACAAAGTCACATCTTTACATTTAAAATAAATAAATAAATAAATAATAATAATTAAAAAAAAAATATATATATATATATGTGTGTGTGTGTATTGTTGAAAGTAATATGAAAAAATATATTGATTTATTTTTTAAAACAAAATCTGTATTAATTTTCAGATCAGATACAAAATGCAAACAATATACAATCAAATAATACATTAAACAGCACTTATAACCAAACAAATATTAATTCAAAATAAATTCCCCCCTCCCTCTCTGGATGTGCTTAGAAATCAACTAGAAATTTAAAATTTATTTGATTAATCAGTTTTAACAAATGACGTTAATGGACCCCATGGAACTCATAATCGAAAGAGAAAAACGTCTAAAAACCGGCCTAAGTTGGCACTTGGACGAACATTTCTCAAAAACGTCCAAGCGCCGATAATAAAACTGGGTTTTGGACATATTTAAAAACGACCTAGGCCTTCATAGTGCCGCTCAACGTCCAAAGCTAAACGGGGCGTTTCGGGAGGCATGTTGAGGGTGGGAGTTGGGCGGGACGTGAGCCAACTTAGACTTAGTTGTACAGCATGTATAACCGAAAGTTTAACAACAGAGACTAGACGGAACTTGGACGTTGTGACTTAGACCATGTAAAATATGGTCTAAGTCACAAAAAAACACCTAAACTCACCAGATAAGCACTGCAATCACATAACACAGACCCCTGCACATTACCCCAGGGATCACCAACCCCCCCACCCCCATAAAAATTTTATTCACAGCTTTAAATTTCAGCCTCCAGACCATCATCACCTGGCTGCCTGGCATAGGAAAGCCTAGTTGTCCAGCCCAGAGGCAGCTTAAGTCATCTTAGGGGTGGGTTAGGGACCCATAGAGCAGAGGACCCATGCCCATAAGCCCCTGTAATCACTGCATTGATACTGAAACTTGTGCACTGCCCTACACACCCCCAAAACCTTTTTTTACTGGCATAGAAGTGGCTCCTGCAGCCATACGGGCTATTGGGGTGGTAGATAAGTGGGTCTAGGGGATTCTGGAGGTGGTATGGGAGGCTCACCATCACCTATAAGGGAGCTGTACTGAGGAGAAGTTTTTGTGAAGTTCACAGCGGTGCCCTGTAAGGTACCCCATTATTTAGGTGGCATGTCTGGGTGTGCAGTCCATCACTTTGCAGACCCCTCCCACATCCAACAGGGCTTGTTCTAGGCGTTTTGGACTTGGACGGAAATGTGGTATAAAGATAGACTGATTAAGTGGCTTGGACGATCAGATCGGCAGGACGTATAATTAGACGATTTTCGAAAGTAAAAAAAAAGTTGGACGTATCTTTCGAAAATGTGTCTTAGGCTCTTTTTAACTTTGGACGACTTGTGATATGGACGTAAACGGACTTAGACGTCCCTTTCGATTATGCCCCTCCGTGTTTCTTTAAATTTTTTTATTATGTCCCAATTGCTCAGCATTCATTCTTTCATATCTATATTATTGACAAAGAGTTTCCCACCAAAGAGTAAAGTTCACTCTGTCCCAGTTCTTCTAATTTCTTGTTATGAACTGCATGGCCACCCCGTCATAATAATAATAAGTCTGGTTTTTTTCCCATCAATTGGACTCTTAGGTTTCATTAAAGTCCCAAATAAAACAATGTCATAAGACAATGAAGCAGAAGCCTCCAATATCCTAAGAATATAAGAACATAAGAAATGCCGCTGCTGGGTCCATCATGCCCAGCAGTCCGCTCATGCGGCGGCTCTTTTGGTCAAAGATCAGCGCCCTAATTGAGACTAGCCCTACCAGCGTACATCCTTGTTCAGTAGGAACTTGTCTAACTTTGTCTTGAATCCCTGGAAGGTGTTTTCCCCTATGACAGCATCCGGAAGAGCGTTCCAGTTTTCCACCACTCTCTGGATGAAGAAGAACTTCCTTACATTTGTACGGAATCTATCCCCTTTCAATTTTAAAGAGTGCCCTCTTGTTCTCCCTACCTTGGAGAGGGTGAACAGCCTGTCCTTATCTACTAAGTCTATCCCCTTCAGTACTTTGAATGTTTCGATCATGTCCCCTCTCAATCTCCTCTGTTACCCCATATTGATTTCCTGAAATTGAGTATCAAGGGACAGTAAAACAAGTGTCCCATTCTCAAGATGACAATGCCAGCATCTATTAGACTTTGAACTATCCAACTTTTGTAAACGAACTGGGGTCCAAAAAATTCTATATAACAAAAAAACCCAAGTTTGTCTCATAGATGCTGATACTGTACATCTCTTTCTCCAAGTTCAAATCCATGGTCATTGCATAGAATAAATATGCTGCTTTGTTTCAATGTTCCAAATGTCTTTTAGGCTTGTTTTAGGTTTTTTAGTCAAATATTCAGATATTAGTTTGTAACACTTGGCAGACTGATGCCCTTGAAAATCTGTCTGGAAATATAGGCCCAGAAAGCTCTATTGATTTTTTAAGTTGTGCCTATCAGGGAACCCTTTCTGAATGGCCTGTTTCAACTGCAACCATTTATAATCTTGAGATTTTTAAATGCCAAATGATTGTTGCAATTGTAATAAATTTACCGTTTTCCCATTCTGAATTACATTATCTAGAGCAGTGTTTTCCAACCTTTTTACACCCGTGGACAGGCAGAAATAAAAGAATTATTTTGTGGACCGGCAAACTACTAAGACCAAAATAAAAAAACACATTTCCGCTCTGTCTCCGCAAGCTCGGTCCCCACAAAACATCTGATCCCATTCACACAAGCCTCAGTTAAGATTTTATATTGAATGTATTTTATTAAAGTATAAAAAGAAACAATATTCTGTACAATTGTCATTTTATAAATATAAATATACAGAGCAAGGACCAACAAAACCCCTGTCTCCCCTCTACTATCAAGAAGACTGAACAAGCCAAATTATTACAGAATGCTAAATGAATGAAATATCATGCTAACTGAATACTGCACTCACACATGACAGGAATAGTGTTAGGGGAGTGCCCCCTGGTCAGAGAGCGCCCTAAGCCAGCTGGAAACTAAAGAAGCACTGCCTGGGCTTTGCAGTTCCCAGTTATGTCTCTAGCAGGATATATATTTCTAATCTGATATATTCTAATGACAAAAATAAAAATAAAATTAATTTTTCTACCTTTTGTGGTCTCTGCTTTCATCTTCTTTTCACTCTTTTCTTTCCAGCGTCTGCCCTGTCTCTTCAATCCAGCATCTGCCCGTTCCATCCACTGTCTGCCCTCTCCCCCTTCCATATGTATCTGACTTCTTTCTATGCCCCTCTTCCCCTTTCCATCCAGCTTGTGCCTCCTCTCTCCTTTTTACATCATTCATTCTAGCTTCACTGCTTTCTTCATTTTTATCTCTCCTACACCAGATCTAGCATCTTTATCCCTCTCTCATTTCTCTGATGACCCCCTTTCCAACATCAATCTCTCTCTACTTTCTCATTCCTCTTTCTCTCTCCTTTCCCTGATCTGATCTCTCCATTCCACCCTGAGCCCTGACTCCCTTCCCCTCCTGTAATCTCCCTGTCAGCTGTTTCCTTCCTTTTTTCCTTCTCCCTTCCCTCCTCCCCCCTATCCAACATTAATCTCTTCCCATCCCTTTCCTTCCTCCCCTCCCAGTAGCATCTCTCCTTCTACCTCCCTCCAGGTCCAGTAGCAGCTCTCCCTTTATCCAGCAGCTTCCCAGCCTCCTACAGTGGCTTTCTCTCCTTCCAGCAGCTCTCAGTACTTGCCTGCAGCAGTGATTTCTTTAGGCAGCCTTGGGTCAGTTGCCACCTCTGAGGAAAGGGGAAGTTGCCGAAGTGAATCACTGCCCTGGTAAGTATGAGAGCTGCTGGGAGGGGAGACAGCCACTGTCGAAGGCTCCCCATGATCTTGCTCCTGCATGCCCTGCACATTCGCGGCCCCCCTCCAAGCCAGCAAAAACAGCGTTGCACCATAGGCTCTGCCGCCCAAGATGAGCCGGAAGCCCCTACCCGCCGCATCCTGCACATGGGCAGACTCTCAGCACAGACGCTGCTGATGGCTCCAATCCACACGCTGCCCCCCCCCCCCCCACGCACACACTGACCATCTCCCTTCTACCTGCACCTTCCCAGCGGCCCTCTTTGGCAACTCGGCAGGGGCAGTGATCAAGACAGGCTGCTGACGTCAGGACCTTCCCTCTCTGAGTCCTGCCTATTTTGTTTCAACTTCCTGTTTCCGCATAGGCGAGACTCACAGAGGGAAGCCTGTCATGATTGTCTGAGGCTTGGAGGAACAGCAGATTTCCGCCAACACCACCGGGGCAGGAAATTTAACGGCGTGGATCTCGCCGGCCCTGCACAGACCGGCAGCAATTTTCTGCGGACCGGCACCGGTCCACTGACTAGCGGTTGAAGAACAGTGATCTAGAGTAAGTATGCCTGCCTGCAACCAATGTTTCCACGCTAAACCACATTACATTAACTGTTCTTATCACGTCCTCTGACAATGCATTCCAGAGCTTGAATATTCTCTGAGAGAAAAAATATTTCTTCCTGTTGGTTGTAACTTTATCGAATGTCCCCTAGTCTTTGTAAATCTTGATGCAGTAAAAAACTGATCCACTTGTACCCTTCAGCTCTCTTTTCCAAGCAGCCGAATCAGCCCGCCCAAAGCTGCCCGCACCTGAAGCCGCCAGCAGCCAAAGTAGCCCGCCTGCAGCCCACAGTTAGAAGCCTCCCACAACAAAGGAGACTGCCTGAATCCGCCCGCCCACAGCCCACAGTCAGAAGCTGCATGCAGCCGAAGGAGCCAGCCCGAAGCCACCCCGGTACTTTTTTAAAGTTGAGGTGCTCTCCTGTTGGACGGCTGTCTTTGGAAGCAGAGCGGCGCAATACAGGAGCACAACATTTGCACTCCCTGCCTGGTCCCGCACCGCTCAGTGATTGGCTGAGGTCAGTGACATCAGCCAATCACTGAGCGGTGCGGGACCAGGCAGGAAGCACAAAGGTCACGCTCCTGCTTTGCACCGCTCTGCTTCCAAAGCCAGCCGTCCAGCAACCGCTACCGCCTCCTCTTGAGCAGGTGGTAGTTTTTCGGCTAACGCGGGGGGTAGCGTGTGATTAAAATCACGCGCGTTAAAGCTGCTACCACGGCTTCATGAAAGGAGCCCTAAGTTTACTTTTAGATCCTGGAGTCTAAAGATGCATGTTTAAATTTAAATTAATGCCAATTAGCACTGATAATTGATTTTTAGCGCCCAATTGGCTCATTCAGCAATTAAATTATGAATGCAAATTGTGCACAATTTTAGTGCCATATATAGAATTAGACCATTACTGCAAAGTAATTTGCCACACAGCAAGTGCAAAAAGTGTATCACACTTTCATAAAAGGACCCCAAACTTGTTACTGCCATTGATATCTGCATTTCTTAGACTCCTTGGTATGCAGCGAGATAAAATCATGACTTGATCAATCTATCTGGAGTGAGGTGGTAACCCAATCTGGATTTAAAAAAATGTATTTCAGCTTTATATAACAGAATCCTATTGATATCTTCCAAACAAGCTTTAATAAATTTTATACATGAAAGAAAGAAGGAAAATCTTCTTGACTTTTCTTTATTCATATATCCCTGTTTCCATATTCCATCTAGGGATTTTATGGCAGAGAGTTCATTGACAGAAAGGTTAAACTCTTTTAAATCCTAGGAGGAATGTAGCTGAAGAAACTGATGTTTAAGTTTAAAAATGCCAGCAAAAGTAAGCCAGAGATGGCAATATTGCCTTTTGCAGATGACATGCTGCTAATTATTACTAAGTCAGAGGTTCTTTTTTTTTTAATTTGATTCACTGAAGATTCTTTTTTATTTGGCAGAATATGAGGGAAAATCTCTGTGAACAAAGCCTTTGTGTAGTCAAAAAAAAATGCACACTGTCTCAAGAGATACAGGAGGGCAGACCTAACAGAAGACCCCCAACAGATCTTTTCATTAAAATGAACAAAATTACTGTTACTTTAATAATGTATAGTAAGGCATTGTGAATTATAACGCTTAAAGATACTTTGGATCTTAAATATAAAATCTATTTAAAAACCATTCTTGAAAGATGAGCTTGTTCTATAAGACAGACAGCAACAAGAGTTGAGGTAAATATTTTGTTAACATTATACATACTATCAAGGGCTTTCTTTTTCTTTTTGTGTGTGTAATTAATAGTTGGGTAGACAGATTACATTACATTACAATACCATATATATTCTGCCTAATACATGGCCTCCGATCGCATGTCAATCATGCAACAGCGTTGTTTATAAAATCATGTCTATCTCAAACACAGGCATCAAAAATTTAGGCCAAGGTTTTCGAGGCCTAAATTTCTGGCACCTATGCTAGATGTGAATCGTGTCTACGTTGGTACCTAAGGATTCCTAAGGTCATTTCCGGCATTAAACATGCCTACGTTGACCTTAGGCATCCTTAGGCACCACTATAAATGCAATCTAGGAGCTGTTTTTTTAGGTGCCTCTAGGTGCCTATATTATTTTGTTTTAAATAATTTTAAGGTGGCTTTTAAATGGCTTTGCCGCTTAAGTTAGGCACCAGTAGGGCACCTACCTGCACCTAACTTATGGTGCCATTTACAGAATATGGGCTTAAGTTCCACTGAGGCCATTTCTGTGAGTTGACTTTTTTAAAATAAAAAAAAAGACAAGGAAAACAAACCCACATAATTTATATATACAAATGCGGGAAAAATACAAAGTGGAAGACATTGCATGTTCTTTTAAAGTGCTGCAAATAGCAAAAATCCTCAAGTGGCACATTTTTTATCACTGAACAAATGTTTATTTATAAACTGCATGCTAGTATCTCTGGTAATAGTAACAACTGGCTTTATCAGACTGCAGCAGGCCCTGTTCCTTTCCCTGATGGTAAATCATAAACATCACAAATAGCCACAGTCGTCATGTCACGCTGAAATCATATACTACATAAAGGTGGCATCCTGCAGATGGAATCCCTAAGGTGACAAAAATGACAGCTTTGAATAAGGCTAATGCATTCTCGTTTACATTTGAAATAATGATTGATTAAGGCAGAAGTTTTCAACTGAGATCTCGATTACCTCCCTAGCCTGTCTAGTATTCACTATATTCACAATGAATATGTATGAGAGAGATTTACATGAACTTCCTCCATTGTATGCAAATATTCATTGCAGATATCCTATAAACAAGTTTGCCTAGGAGCTACTGAATGAGAGGGTTAAAAATGCCTGGATTAAGGAATCAGTGCAAGTGAGTTAAATAGAGCCTATGACTGGATCCCAAGACCAAACATGGACGTGCGTAGAATTTTGCCAAAGGGAAGAAAAGTCTCTGATTTTATCCCTCTCAACCTGTTGTTCATAAAATTGTTTTCCTTTACATGTTGAGTTGCAGATGCTCTGCAGGGTCCCCTTACTAGGCAAAAGGCAATATGAGGTGAGAAAAGGAGCACGCTGCCAAAGCAGGTACAGGCCTGTATAATGGAAATGTGACATTCAAAAACAGGCTTTTCATTTTAACAACTTTGAGCGAACGCATAATGAAGAAGATATAATTGAAGTGAGAGAATTAAGCATTAAACTTTCACCAAAGGAGTTTGAGAAGGTGGCATTCTTGACTATTTATTCACTGCTTTACCTTAAAGACCAGGATGAGAATTTGAAATTTAATTCTCTAGGTAAATATTTGGATATCATCATCTAAACCTGGCTCTTACTTTATGGCTCACTCCCAGTGTTCCTTTAGGTGTATGGCTCTGGTGTCTCTCTGTGCTCTGTGTTTTTGGATATTACATGTACTTTTGGCTGCATGTCGTGCTGCTACTTTCCTCCTTATAGATAGGCATAGGTCTGCCTGCTGTATTACATTATGTAGATAATATTTTGTGAATCTTTGCATTTTTTACGGCATGCATGTTTCTTGCCTTGTTAACATTTGTTGTACTTCATCTATTAAACTCAATAAAAATTTTTGAACTAAAAAAAATATTTTCCCCATCATTTTTAAGTATGTGAATGTGTAAAAAGAGCAGATATATATATCTAGTTCATTTTAGCTCAGTTCTCTGACATCCAGGATTAGTTAAACTGATCATACTATATAGAAAGTTTACATTAGAGTAGTACCTTTTATTTGTTGAGATAAGATAGGAGGCTGAACAGATGATTAAAAGGTCAGTTGCATCTCTTTTGTGACCAGTCACTTAAAGCTTTCCACTTCAAATAGTGAAACCGTTAAGAAAGCTAGATTCACATAGGATGAGCTTTCTGTTTGGAAATCCCTCCAGCATATTTAGTAAGCATAAATAAAAGAAAAAAAAAAACATTCAAAAAGAATGTACAACATTTGTATTACCTTCAGAAAACTTCATGAAGAATACCTATGAGGAATAGAGCAGTCATTCTGTATTTCTGTCTGCTGGTTATGTCTTTGACTCCACTTATCAATATCGCCTCTATGTCGGTTACTATGGGAATGAGGCTTTCCATCACTCAATAAACCCCAAGTTCCTTTTTCACAAAGGTGAGCAAAATACTTTTAAAATAAGGTTTTATCTATTTTATGCCTTGAGGGACTGTGCAGTCATCACTTTATAGATATGTAGGCACTTTGAAATGCAGAGTATTATGTTCTGGCTTTGGGCAAGCAATATCTTAAAACCATTTGTTTATCCATAAAAATCAATATCAAAGTCATGCTGAAGTATATATGTATCTAAAACATATTGTGCTTGCATCTCTTTTTCTCCCTTCCCCTCTCTCTCTTTAGATAGATAGATACCGTCTCTCTATCTCTATCTCTATATATATATTTGCATATAGAGAGGAAGTGATAAATAGCAATTAAACATTACACCAGTTAAGAAGAAACACACATATGTGGTTCTAAGGCTGCAAATGTTTAAAGGACACTTTTGAGCTATGAAAATTATGATTTATTTTTTTGTAACCTTCAGTGGCTTCATCTTTAAAATAATACAACATAATTAAAGAAGTTGATTTACTATGCTATGCTGTAATTGGCCATTAATCCGCATTAAAAAGCTGCTTTTAATGTGGCTGTCAATCACAATTTTAAGGACTAGTTTGGTAAAGGATGCGCTGCAATTCTTTCAGTAAACTTGGTATTAATTTCAGTTTAGTGATTATTTAAATTTTGATACATTATCATTATTGAAAGTATTCTGTTGATTAGTTCCCACCCTCAATGTGAGAATCCTGGCTTATAATGGTTGAAAATAACCTTTACTCTAACTACAGAATAAGGATGGAAAATGCTAGCTTACCACACCATCACCATTCAGGGGACTGCTGTCATTTTCGAAGCTCCCTTAGTACCGGTGCTCTACCTTTACCTTACAATCCAAGGCCCACCTTAGCCCGATTTGTTCCTCATTGTTGCAGGTTTCCAGGCCTCGCTGCGTCTTTGTCAGGTAGAAACCGACGTTTCAGCCATCGTGCTGTGGCTTTCTTCAGGGTATGCTCTGAAGTCGGTTTCTACCTGACAAAGATGCATCGAGACCCGGAAACCTGCAACAAGCACAATACCAGCTACAGAAACCCTGAGAGAACATCTAACCCAGCTCCACGGGGAGAACATCCTTTAAATCTACCAGACACTTTTTCTATTCTATGGACTTTCACAACAAAACTCCAATTCAAATTGGTGGACTGCCCTGTTCCAAATCAGGTCAGTGAACCCACTATTTTCAAAGTGACACTGCAGACGGCAGATCATACCCTGAAGAAAGCCACAGCATGGTGGCTGAAACGTCGGTTTCTACCTGACAATGATGCAGTGAGACCCGGAAACCTGCAACAAGCTCAATGCCAGCTGCGGAAACCCTGAGGGATCGTCTAACCTAGCTCCATGAGGAGAACATCTTTAAACCTACCAGATACATTTTCCATTCTATGGACTTTGACAACAAAATTCAAATTTCTGACCAACTGACTTTCCCACCCCCCAGACCAGCCCCCAGCGCTAAAAGATAAGTTATAGTTATTAGCGCATGGATTGTACAAGCACATGCAAAAAATTACCATAGGCCACCTGAACATGTTCTACAGGCATAGGATAGAAGAGAGCATCTTTGATTACAGAGTGATTTTTAATCAAGCTGAAAATTAGATAACCATCTGCCGACATGAGTCATATTTTGTTTCTCCTGCATCAAGGTAGTCAGTCACCTGAAACGTCCCATCAAGAGAGCCCCCAAAAAGTATAATAGGAACTTTAAGGAAACTGACTACCTTGATGTAGAAGAAATGAACTGTGACTCATGTCTGGAGCTAGTTGCCCAATTTTCAGTTTTAATGGAAAAGCAAACTGAAAAATAAGTTTCTGACATTCTGACTTTTGAAGTGTATGGTACAATAGAATATGAGATAAGCATTGGATAATTTTTTGTGGACTAATGATAATTTATGGTACATATGTTATTTGATATAAATTGAACTCAAGGAAATAGTCAACTTTGGACGGTCCTCCATAACTTAAATCATTAGCTTTACTGGATAGCTGGGGCATGTTGTTAGCCACGTGTTTCATAAAGATACATAGGTGCCTATTAGTGGCCTAATCAAAACTTTAAAACATCCAAAAAAGCATCTAAATTGGCACTTGAATGCTTTAATCATTGGGACGTCCAAGTGCAAATTTTCAAAAACTGTGTTTCTGAATGTCTAACAGGACTTCTTAGCCACTGTGCATCCAGATTTTAAATGGTGTTTTAGGAGGCATGCTGTGGGTGGGCTTAGAGATGAGTTAAACTTGGACATTTTGGTGGCAATAATTGAAGCTTTCCTAGACAGAACATAAATGTTTCCACCTAGACATGATAGAAACCTTCAAGATCCTGAAGGGCATAGAAAAAGTAGACAGGGACAAATTTTTCAAATTATGGGGAACCACAAGTACAAGGGGGCACTCGGAGAAATTGAAAGGGGGAAGGTTTAGGACAAACGCCAGGAAGTTCTTTTTCACCCAGAGGGTGGTGGATACATGGAACGCGCTTCCAGAGGCTGTGGTAGACAGGAGCACGTTACAGGGCTTCAAAGAAGGTTTGGATAGGTTCCTAGAAGACAAAGGGATCGAGGGGTATAGATAGGTGTAGAGGTAGGCTATAGGGATAGGAGAAGAGGCAAGTATAAGGATAGGAGTGGAGATAGGTTATAGAGCTAGTCAGGGACCACTACTCAGGCAATGGGCCTGATGGGCCGCCGCGGGAGCGGACCGCAGGGCGAGATGGACCTCTGGTCTGCCTCAGCGGAGGCAACTTCTTATGTTCTTATGTTCTTAAGTGCCACAATGATCCCCCAAACTGACCAGATGACAACTGGAGGTATGCAAGCATGACCCCTCCAATACTCTCCCAGTACTCACTAACCTCTGCCTACCCCCATATGTCTGAAAAATAGTATATACCTGTCTCTAGAACAGCAGTATTTTCTATGGGAAAGCCTAGTAGAGTAGCACACAGGTGTCATAAGTAGACTAGTGACTCTGATCTCTGATTTTCCAGCTAGCTGTAGAATCATATTTCCATGTCTACTGTATTGTCAAATCTATGGACACTTTTGCATTTAGCACACGCTAATATTTAGCACATGGCAAAACGGCTAGCGCGCCTTAGTAAAAGGATTCCTTTGTTTTAGATTAAGAGGCATAGTTATCAAGGTGAGCTAATATTAAATCATGTTATTTTATCACTACCTTGTGCTGTTATAGTACAGGTCCCATTTTATGCCATGAGGTAGGTAAATTAAATGAATGGTTGGGTAATATCATTATGCATTCCTCATCCTATTTCAGTTATAGAAAATTAGTAAAAACAAAATTATTTAATCGATTTGTAAGTTAAGATTTTACTGTTTTTACTTTCATATTGTATGTATGTACTGATGATTTTATATTGTGTTTTATTCCCTGATTGTCCAGCACTTCTTGTTGTAAACAGCCTCAAACTATTATGGCTTTGGCGGTATATACGAATAAAATTATTATTATTATTTTAAGACATACAACCAGTAGGAGCAGAAGTTTATGGGGATTGCTCATGCCCCAAACACCCCCACTGGACTCCCAGTAGGCCCCATAGGGGGGCTAGGCTTGGGGGTTCATCTTGAGGTAGGATTTGGGAATTGAATCAGTGGGGGAGTTGAGAAGGGGGGTTTCAGAATTGACAGGAAGTTTGGGAGGGGGTCTCAAAATCAACAGGTGGTGGGGAGAGAGAAAATGACAGAGCTACTTATGTGGGTCCCAGCTGAATATCAAGCAAGACCTGCATAAGTACAAGCAACTAGCAGCTGTCTGGTCAAATATTCAAGGACAATGCCTGGATAGGGGCCCAGCATTGACTATCTGGGTCTACCTTAGCTAGCAAGAGTCAGCTTTAAAACACTCTGCCACCGGCGGAATATTAACCAGTTAATTCATTTCACTAAAACATTTGTTTATATTTATTATTAAATTTGATACACCATTTATCTTATTCAATACAAAACAATTTGCATTTAACAATTTAAATAATAAAGAGAATCATTTCTTTGATAGGAAAGATTAATCAGACAATGGAGAAATGCAATCATCACAAATAAAATCTTTTAATTAATAATAAAACATGTTAAGTTAAGTATGTAAATTAGCCAAGATCTTATTAATTTGCATCCAGTAGCTGCATTTAGCAGAAATGAGTTCTAATCCATTAATTTCATTGTGGGTTAATGTATAGAACCCTATCTCAGTGCAAAAAGAGCTGAAATCATCTTGCATTTTTCATCCTACACATATGAGCATATAAATTTGGGTAGCAAATTTATGTATTTAAAAAAATGTATATCCCGCTGCATCCACAGTTATGAGCAGGTTACATAAAAACATACATAATAAAGTTGCGACAAACAATAAATGTAAAGGAAAAGCCTTATACACCCCCCTCCCCCTAAATTGCAATAGTGCTTATTAGTGCAGGGAGCCATGCTGAATGCTCTGTGCTGCTCCCAATGCTCATAGGAACTCTATGAGCATCGGAAGCAGCACGAAGCATTCAGCGTGGCACAATCTTTAGGCCCTATTTTACTAAGTCACGGTACTACGGATCAGGGCGTTAAATACTCTGACGCTGCCCTGATGCTCATATGAATTCTATGATTGTTGGAGCAGCATTGGAACATTTAGCTCTACCACGGTTAGTAAAAAGGGGCGGGGGGAGGGAGGTTAAATTTCAGCATTTAATACCGATTTGAAGACCGACCTCCATTATTTTAATAAAAATGTGTTTAGCACTTGTCAATACTTGTGTTTGTCCTTTTAGAAATACTGTAATGCAGGGGTGTCCAACCTGTGGCCCAAGGGCCACATGCGGCCCCGTGAAGTATTTTGTGCGGTCCCAGTCAAGGGTGATGCAGTGTTTTCCTCTGCTGCCCCCGGGTGTTTATCCTCTTGCCGGCTCCCTCCTCTGTCTTGCTGCAGCGTTTGCGCATTTGTGTGGCCCCAGAAACATTTTTTCGGACAATGCAGCCTAGGGAAGCCAAAAGGTTGGACACCCCTGCAATGGTAAAAAAAAAAAAAAAAAAAATTGTATGTAATGTGCCAAGACAGTGGGAAATAGCAGCATGATAAACTGGACAAACATAAGGAAACAAACTATATTAAAGACCTGACCCAGGCTATGTTTCAGCTTTACATCATGGGTCATGGTCTAACACAATACGCTTCCTTAATTGTCTCTATATATGAAGTTTATGAACACATCCAAGATGGCATTTAATGTACACGGATAGAAGCTAGGTGGATATAATGTTTTTGTAATTACCAGTCCTTGTTGGGTCTTCAATAAAGTTTGCTTTGTACGAGGGGGGGGGGGTTAAAAAAAGAGAATGACATGAATATGGTTCAATCAGTGATCTGAAACAATGTCAAAAACATAGCATTTTGTTTCTGCTGATTGGCACTTAACAAAATAAGATAACACTCTTTTCAGCTACAGTGGCAAAATAACGCTCAGAATTCAGGAAGTTGGTTGGTTGGGCTGAGAACTTTTCAGCACCCCCTCGTATGTACTAAAAATGAGCCAAGTATAGGACAATCAATCCATTGTGACATCACTGATGAGGTTGGCTCTTACTGGTGGAATGAGGCATTCTGACACCACAATCCCAGCTCTGGTTATCAGACAATGAAACTCTTCACATTACGAGCAGGTGCTGAAAAGTTCTCAGCCCAACCAAGAAGAGAATGACATGGATATGGTACAATCAATGATCTGAAACAATGTCAAAAACATAGAATTTTGGAATTACCAAAATTTTATGTTTTGACATTGGCACTTAACAAAATTTTATGTTTCTGCAAATTGGCACTTAACAAAATAAGATAACACTCTTTTCGGCTACAGTGGCAAAATAACCCTCAGAATTTTAGGAAGTTAGTTGAGTGGGCTGAGAACTTTTCAGCACCTCCTCGTATTATCTTTTCTTTAGACCCCAAAAACATTAGTAGGCAAAATATCTAATAATCTAATAAGAAATAAAAGAGGAAAACTTGAAATATATTATAGCAATAACAGAGAAAGATTCTTCTCTGCTTAAATCCACTGCCTCTTTAAGATTGGCAGAAAGTACTGTATTTCTTTTACTTTGGAGCACTATCATTCTACTGAGAAAAATACACACTAGGTTCCCTGGAAGTCTCCTTTGCCTTAGATCAGGGATCTCAAAGTCTCTCCTTGAGGGCCGCAATCCAGTCGGGTTTTCAGGATTTCCCCAATGAATATGCATTGAAAGCAGTGCATGCACATAGATCTCATGCATATTCATTGCGGAAATCTTAAAAATCCGACTGGATTGCGGCCCTCAAGGAGGGACTTTGAGACCCCTGCCTTAGATGATGTCTTTCTGGTGTTTATAAAAATAAACAGGAACTACACTGAAGTATTTTTTTTTTGCCTTAAATGTGAACAACTTTTGTGAACAGACAAAACTGGCATATTATGCTTCTTTCATCTCCCATGCAAAACTGCTCTCACAGTTCTAACATTTTGTTGCATTAAAGATTTAAATGTTACATGCTCTTGGCTGTTAGGTTTAACTGTAGTGTTTTGGATTATTGCCCGGAGCAAAATAAAATCTATAAATTCTTTTTAAGAATAGAATATTTTGCAAATTATTTAGGAATATAGTCTTAAGTGACATAAGTGCTTTCAGGTGTTTCTGAATAAACGTTTGCAAGTTTGTTGTTTCAGGAAACAGGTGCAATTCTGTTGAAAAATACGGCATGTTAAACAGAGAAAGAAGAGATTCAGAATGGGAAAATAAGGTGATCTATATCTGCATGCTTCATAGGGGTCCTTTTATTAAGGTGTTCTAACTGATTTAGCGCATGCTAAATGCTAAGGCGTCCATTATAAATCGGTTAGCGCACCTTAATAAAAGGACCCCATAAAGAATAACTAATCACTTAAAATATATTGCATATCTGTTTCTATATATAAACTATGGCCCTCTTTTACTAAGGTGCGCTAAATGATCAGTGCACGCTAAATGCTAACGCGTGCCTGTTATGGATGCATTAGCATTTAGCGCATGCTAATTTGATTAGTGTGTGCTAATCGGTTAGCACACCTTAGTAAAAGAGGGGGTATATAGGTGTTTGAGATTAGAATAATTTTTTGACAGCTTTTATTTGTAATGCTTTAAAAGAAATTGCTCTCTAGTTGATGCTACCACAGGAAATATATACGCTGAGAGGACTATTTAATAAAATTTATATTTTTTAAAAAACAGGACTAGTAATAGAAATATTACAGTATTACTAGTGCAGTAATTACTGTATTACTGCAATAATTGCAGCTGCCTTAAAATGTGGATAAAGTTATCTATATCTGTCTCTTTTAAGAGATATCAAGTTATTTTTCTACATTTGCACAGATTGATTCAGAGACATTACATTAGAGATTTCTATTCCGCCATTACCCTGCGGTTCAAGGTGGATTACAAAAGAATTAAGGTTGGTCTGTTACAAGAAAACAGTGGTCTGTTACTAGAAGAGATCAGTGGTCATGAGTAGTGAAGGTAGAGAATAGGGCGAGTATTGTCAGGGAGTTAAGAAGAAGATAGAAGGAATGAGGTAATAGATCTGAATGCTATGGTTAGGGTTACCAGATTTTTATCCAGAGAAACCCAGACACATGGCCCAGCCCCATTCTACCTCCAGCCCTGCCCTGATTTTCAAAGGAGGTTTAAATGTTAAGGAGGCATGTAAGAGGCATGTTTTTGGGCGGGTTTAACACTTGAATGTCTTGCAGGGATAAACCATTTTTTTCAAGACATCCATGGTGTCATTCAGAGTTCAAAGTTAGGCCTGTTTTAAAAGTGTCTAAGTGCCAAAAAGGTACCCAAATTGACCAGATGACCACTGGATGGATTAAGTTATAATCCCCTCCACACACAATCCCAATGGCCAATGACCCCTCCCACCCACCACCCACCACCCACCCCCTACATACCAGTCTCTATGACAGCTGCAGATGTTATGGGACATCCTAGTAGAGTAGAAAACAGTTGTCTGGAGTAGCCTTGTGGGTGGTGTAATGAACCATATAGAAGGGGATCCAGGCCCATATCTTATACTACCCATTACATTTATGGTGAAACATGGAAGTCTACCAAAACCCATCCAAAACCTTCTATACTGCCATACAGATGACACTTGCAGCCATAAGGACAATTGAGGTGGTAGACATGTGAGTGTAATCGGTTTGGGGGAGTTATGAAGGGCTCACCATCAGGGCAGGATTAACCCTGCAAACTCACTTCATCCTGCACAACCCCACACGAGCAACCAGAAACAATAACTTCTTTGCATACCCAAAGATTACAGGCTGCAGATACAAATCATTCCTGGACAGAACCTTTAAGTTCTAAGCAAGCAGACAGCAAGTTTGGCTGAAAAACTACATAAACGAACCCAATCTGTCTTACAGTGCCTTCCGTAAATCGATCAAAACCGCCCTATTCGCTAAATTCGTTGACTAAAACTGTCTCCTCAACTGTCCCCTTCATCACTAGGACCCTCCCTCACTAGGACTTCCCTCCCCGTAAACGCCTTTTTCTTCCTCTCAAGAAGCTCCTCATCTATTCAGATATCCTCTACTCATAGAACTCCTACTCATATGTAAGCTCTAAAAGTATTCAGGTATTCATTACCCATAGAACTCCAATTAGCACGTTAGTTTCCCATTAGACTATTTTATTGTATTAGACACATTGCATGGTATTGTATCTAGTCTTATTGTATTGTATTTAGACTCACTGTATTGTACTGTACTGTATTGTATTGTATTGTATGTAAACTTATTGTTTTGTATTAAGACCTTTTGTTATTCGCTGAATGTGTAGCCCTCTTACAATGTAAACCGCCTAGAAGTCGCCTGACTATGGCGGTATAGAAAAATAAAGTTATTATTATTATTATTATTATTATTATTATTATTATTATAACCAATAGGCCAAGTAGGCATGTGCCTAGGGCCCGAAATGGTCAGGGAGGCCCGATGAAGGAGGGCATCAACATTGTTTTTTTCAAATGGCGATGGGCCCCTCCAGCATCGATTGGCAACGTGGGCCCTCCCGATCGGCAACGCAGCCCCCTCCCATCGACAGAAAGTAAGACAAGCAAGCCACATGGGTAAGAAAGGCAACGGGAACTGTAATTGTGCAAGTGGTGCTGCTTGCCCAAAGCTTCCCTCTGACGCAGCTTCCTGTTTCTGCCTGGGCGCATGGTGGGTTGGGGTGGGGCAGGGGGCCCAGTGTACTTGTGTGCCTAGGGGCCCTTGACGAAGTAATCCTGCCCTGCTCACTGTACACTATAAGGTGATCCTGGTAAAATATATACCTGGAACACTTTATGTGAAGTTCATAGCAGTGCCTCCTAAGATGCCTCACTGCCTTGTTAGTATGTCTGCGTGTCTAGTTCATTAAGATTCTGGTCCCTCCCATGTCCAAACGGCCTTGATTTGGACATTTTGAACTTGTATTTAAAAATAGCCCAAAAAGTTAGACATCCTAAGGTTTTAAAAATGGACGTTTCCCAGTCCCCGACTTTTGGATATCTTCCAGTATATGTCCAAAGTCAGACTTAGGCCCACTATGAAAAATGCCCCTCCACATAACCTATCTAGTCTGCCTATCCATGCCATCAATTATCCCAGCATCTCCCTCAGAGATCCAATGTACTTGTCCCAAGTTTCTTGAATTCAGATACTCTTTTCATATCCAAAAGGCTCCCAAATATTAACCTGTATGTTTAAATAAGAGACAACTAAATTGCAACCCTCCTGCTCACCTCCCTGAAGTATATGTATCACAAATAGAATAGTCAGTGCAAAGAATGCATATTAGAAATCCCATGTACAGTATATATTATTGTTCAAATTATATACAATATATTATCTGAAATTTAAGGCACTGACTGAAGATGAATTATTTATAGCCATGCATTATTTATAAGTCATGCATACATATAGCCAAACGAGAGCTGTGATACTCTAGAATTGCAGTGATAACTAAAAGTACAGTAGATAACTTACCCAAAATCTTTACTGTATGTCATTTTTTCTATGCTTTGCAGATTGGCTAACAAGTAATGAAAACATTTTATTTTCTGATACATTTATGATTATTGGAGATGGAGAAAAGAAGAGATTTAGTTATTTGTCTGAACACTTTTGGGTTAATTTGTTGGCAGCTAGTAGATGTATAATTTCCTTATCCAATTATTTTCAATTTCTATACATATAGAGGTGCGATTTTGAAAAAAAAAAACAACAACAAAAA
The DNA here is from genome assembly GCF_902459505.1 of Geotrypetes seraphini. NCBI lineage: Eukaryota > Metazoa > Chordata > Amphibia > Gymnophiona > Dermophiidae > Geotrypetes > Geotrypetes seraphini. The sequence continues at coordinate 226,509,609 of NC_047088.1, read as the reverse complement.
AAAACGCCTAAGTCCAACTTGGATGTCCAAAGTTGGAGGAACAGAAATGGCAATTTTTCAATGTCCAAATATAATTTTTTTTTAATCTTCTACTTAGATGTATTGGCTGCCGGGATGTCTATTGTAATACCCCATTTTTGATCAGAAAAAAAAATACCATCCATGTTGAAAAGTTCTAATCTGACCATTTGGATGTGGGTGGAGCCAGCATAGTAATGGACTAGCCACATAGACATCCTGACAGAGCAGTGGGACACCTTAGAGGGCACTGCTGTTAACTTCACATAAAGGTGCCAGCTGTATACCTCACCATAACCCCCTTATAATGTAGGATGAACCCTCCAAAATATCCCAAACCTACTATACCCTCCTGTGTACCACCCCAATAGCACTTATGACTGCAGGTGGCACCTATATGGCAGCCGAGGGAGATCTTGCCTCACAAATTTGCTTGACTTCTTTGAAGGTGTGAATAAACATGTGGATAAAGGTGAGCTAGTTGATGTAGCGTATCTAGATTTTTTCAGAAAGCTTTTGATAAAGTTCCTCACAAGAGGCTCCTGAGAAAATTAAAGTGTCATAAGATAGGTGGCAAAGTTCAGTTGTGGATTAGGAATCAGGTATCGGATAAAAAACAGAGGGTAGAGTTAAATGGTTATTTTTCTCAATGGAGGAGAGTAAACAGTGAAGTGTCGCAGGGGTCTGTACTAGGACTTATTTATAAATGATCTGGAAATTGGAACAACGAGTGAGGTGATTAAACTGTTCATAGTTGTTAAAACGCATGCGGATCGTGAAAAATTGCAGGCGGACCTTAGGAAATTGGAAGACTGGGTGTCCAAATGGCAGATTAAATTTAATGTGGGCAAATGCAAAGTGATGAACATTGGGAAGAATAACCTGAATCACAGTTACCAGATGATAGGGTCCACCTTGGAGATTAGTGCCCAAAAAAAGAATCTGAGTATCATCAAAGACAATATGATGAAACCTTCCACCCAATGTGTGGATGCTAGGAATTATTTAAAAAGGGATGGTTAACATGACTAAGAATGTTATAATGCCCCTGTATCGTTCCATGGTGCGACCTCATCTGGAGTATTGTGTTCAGTTTTGGTCTCCTTATCTCAAGAAAAATATAATGGCACTAGAAAAGGTTCAAAGAAGAACGACCAAGATGGTAAAGGGGATAGAACTCCTCTCATATGAGGAAAGACTAAAACGGTTAGGGTTCTTCAGCTTAGAAAAGAGACAGCTGAGGGGAGATATGATTGAAGTCTACAAAATTCTGAGTGGAGTAGAATGGGTACAGGTGGATTGATTTTTCACTCCATCAATAATTACAAAAACTAGGGGGCACTCGATGAAGTTACAGGGAAATACTTTTAAACCAATTGGAGGAATTTTTTTTTTCCCACTCAGAGTATAGTTGTGGAAGATGCCAGTGGTGTATAGTAGAGTTGTGGAAGATGCCAGTGGTGTCCTCTCACCATTCAAGGGGATAGTTGGCAGGTTCCAGGGAGGGATTTAATTTTACGATCTAGAGCCAACACCGATTGCAATTCACAGGGAGTTATATATGCAATAACTTGCCCCTGTGATTTAGTATATATTGGTCGTACAAACCGCAAAATAAAAACACGTCTCAACGAGCACAAGTCTCGTATAGTGAACAGGGTAGCTCAGGCTCCTTTAGTAGAGCACTGGCTGAAGTGTAAACATTCTGTAGAAGATTTGAGGTGGCGTATTATTTGTAAGATTATTGATGTAGAGGGGGAGGTAGATCAGAGACAGCTAAATGAAAAGGAACAAAGATACATTTTTACGGTGGATACGGTTGAACCCCGCGGGTTAAACAGCGGGATTGAATGGGGTTCTGTGATATAGAGAAAGGAAGAGTTGAACCAATGAGCTGCAAGAGGGGTGTGAACCTTTTGGGAGAGGGAGGATTTAAATCGGGTTCTAAGGACGCCGGCGCCATCTTTAGCTCACAGCAGTATTTGGAGTCGGATGACGGCGGCGACCTTGGTAAGCTGTAACCTTTTATACGGGACTAAAACTTTGTAAAAATTTGGGATAGGGAGGGGGCTCTACACAATTGTATGTTTATGGCTCCGTTTCTATATTTTCCAGGGAGACCCTTGATAAAGCACTGATTTTATGCAAAACATGTCGGGTCTGACTCCCCAGGTTTGGCTGAGATAAGTACTATTTTAAGTTTTGTTTTTATCACTACAAAGTTTAATAATTTATAATGAATGATCACTAACAAGTGGCAAAAAACAAAGTAAAATAATTAAATTTTGAAAAAGACAGCCAATGATGAAACACCACACTTAGCTTCCCGCAGTACAAAATCTTTTACTGCGGTGGAGTGGTGGGGCTGAGGCGTCCTTTCAAATAGAGTGCAAGATACAGCTAATAATAATAATAATATCCAGACCACATACATACTTTGAGTTACACTGATGCTCTTAAGGCTGGATTAACGACTATATGAAAAACGGCCATTTAATTAGTTGCCCTGTATTGATAGCATGGAATATTGCTACTCCTTGGGTTTTGGCCAGGTACTAGTGACCTGAATTGGCCCCGTGAGAACAGGCTACTGGGCTTGATAGACCATTGGCAGTAAGGCTATTCTTGTGTTCTTATATCCTTGTGTGTAGTAGGTTTTGGGTCTGTTCACACATTCTACCATAAATTTAGTGGTTAGAGTGGCTTATGGGCCTAGGTCCTCCCCTCTGTGCTCCACTAGCCCACCCATCAGGCTACTTAAGACACCTGTGTGCTGCTCTAATAAGCTTCCCCAGATGCTGCTGTTTTAGAGATAAGTTTGTACCTTTTTGTTCAAATTTTTGTATGGTGGAAGGGGTCAGTGTGCACTGGGGGAATGTGGAGGTGTCTTACCTTTATGCATGCAGTGGTCATCTGGTCATTTTGGGCACTTATGTGGTACTTAGAGACTTCTAAAAAAGGTCTAGTTTTAAATGTGCAAGTTACATCCAGGATGTCTTGCAAAATGTTTATCACTGCAAGATGTCCAAGTTTAATCTGCCCTTAGGCACACCCAAAGCCCTGGCGATAGGACGCACTTGATGAGTTAGGATGCTTTTCGGATGTCTATGTTTTTTTTATTATGAACTTGATGGTATTGAGCTAAAAATATGTTTAACTATCCCAATGCTATTTATATAGCAGAAGGGTAACATAAGAGTATAAGAATTGCCGCTGCTGGGTCAGACCAGCGGTCCATCGCGCCCAGGAGTCCGCTCACGCGGCGGCCCCCAGGTCAAAGACCTGTGCCCTAACCGAGACCAACCCTACCTGCGTTCGTTCTGATTCAGCAAGAACTTGTCCAACCTTATCTTGAATCCCTGGAGGGTGTTTTCCCCTATAACAGCCTCTGGAAGAGCATTCCAGCTCTCCACCACTCTCTGGGTGAAAAAGAACTTCCTTACGTTTGTACGGAATCTATCCCCTTTTAACTTTAGAGAGTGCCCTCTCGTCCTCTCTACCTCTCTACCTGTCTTTATCTACTGAATCTAATCCCTTCATTATCTTGAATGTTTCGATCATGTCCCCTCTCAATCTCCTCTTTTCAAGGGAGAATAGGCCCAGCTTCTCTAATCTCTCATTGTACGGCAGCTCCTCCAACCCATTAACCATTTTAGTTGCTCTTCTCTGGACCCTTTCGAGTAGTGCCATGTCCTTCTTCATGTACAGCGACCAGTGCTGGACGCAGTATTCCAGGTGAGGGCGTACCATGGCCCGGTACAGCGGCATGATTACCTTCTCCGATCTATTCTTCTTAATCATTCCTAGCATTCTGTTCACCATTTTCGCCGCCGCCACACATTGTGCAGACGGCTTCATCGACTTGTCAATCAGTACTCCCAAGTCCCTTTCCTGGGGGGTCTCCCCAAGTACCGCCCCGGACTTCCTGTATTCGTACATGGGATTTTTGATACCAACATGCATTACTTTACACTTATCCACGTTGAACCTCATTTGCCATGTTGTTGCCCATTTCTCGAGCATGGTTATGTCGTGTTGCAGATCTTCACAGTCCCCCTGCGTCTTCACTACTCTGAATAACTTCGTATCATCCGCAAATTGAATCACCTCACTCATCGTACCTATTTCCAGATCATTTATGAATATGTTGAAGCAGACTGGAGAGAGGGTAGTGCCAAATTATTGTTTAGGGGCCTACATTTCTAATAGATGCAGCTGCTAAATTGATCGTGACAAGATAATTTCCCTGCTGCAATCATTTTAACGACTGCAGCAGGCAACCCATCCATCCCCCCACTAAGACAACCAGCAGGAGGGATGCCCACTCCATCAGGAAGAATTGGACACTCATCCTGATGTGGACATTAGGGGGTGGGGAGGCAGCTTCGGAGGTTCTGGTAGGAGGGACTGGGCATCCATCTTGCCGGTAGTCTTTGCGGGGGAGACAGGTTCACTGCTGAGGCTGCTAAACTGTTCATGGCAGGGAAATTCTCTTGCTGCAATTAGCTCAGCAGCAACCCGATTCTCTAACCGATGCTTGTGACATGGACGCCAGTTTGAGAATCATGGTGTTAGGCAGCGGTTCTATATAGGATGCCCATGTGCGATTCTCAAGAGCCGCTTAGGTGGCTTCTAAGACCGGGCATCCTATACAGGATCCGGCACTTTGTGTCCAGTCCATGTAAATCATAAAGGAGCATCGAAAAGGTACCAAATTGACCAGATGACCAATGGAGGGATTATGGAATGACTCCTCTCTTACTTCCCCAATGGTCACGGACTACCACCCAAAGATGTAAAACAGTACATAGCAGCCTGTATTACAGCTTCAGATGGTCACATAGACACAGCTCAGCAGATCAGAGGGGCACTCTAGGGGATACTGCAGTGACCGTCACATTAAAAAGTCCCAGGTGCACGTCACTATAACTTGATTATATTGTATGGTGGCCCTCTAAAACCCACCCATAACCTACTCTAGCTACATAAAGATGCCACTTGCAGGCATGAGGGCTTTTGTTATGATGTACAGATATCTACAGTAAGATTTGGGTGGATTTTGGAGTGCCCACCAAACAATATAATCAGGTTATAGTGACATCTGTACCTGGGGATTTTTTAATGTGACATTCATTCCAGTACCTCCTAGAATACCCCTCTGCTCAGTTGTCAGTGTGGCCAGTTTGCTAAGAATGCTGGCTGCTTGAACGTCCCAATGGTTTGTTTTTGTGTATTTTTCATTTGGACGTTTTTGTATTTGAAAATGGCCAAAAATGTTAGACACACTAAGGGCCAAAACGTCTAGATAAGTCATAAAAAAGAAAGAAACATACAAAAGATAGATGTCTTGTGGTTTAGAAAATGGACATTCACTCTATTGGATTTCTAGATGTCTTTCTCAAAACATCCAAACTCAGTCTTAGACAACCCATTGAAAATGCCTCTCCATGTGTCTTTATAAAGTAGGCTGGGAATAGATACCAACTTTCCCTTCACAAATAAGTAATCTGTCATAAAATTAAATAGGGAAAAATTATCTTCAATTTGGTGATATGAATCTAGTACAATATCACTTTGTCACCATTTCTGATTTAAAACTTCATTAAGAGCTCCTTTTACAAAGGTGCGCTAGCGTTTTTAGCACACGCACCGGATTAGTGCGCGCTACCCAAAAAACTACCGCCTGCTCAAGAGGAGGCGGTAGTGGCTAGCGTACGCGGCATTTTAGCTTGCACTACTCCACGCGTTAAGGCCCTAACGCACCTTTGAAAAAGAAGCCCTAAATCTTTCATATAAATAACTCCAAATTATATGTGAATTTTCGTGAAGTGTTCAGACCCAGAACCACAACTAATAGTGCTTCATGATAAAACACAGCAGTGGTTGCCTATAAGACCTTCATAGCCTTCACGGTCTTAACCACCTGAATATCAAACATCATAAGACATTCTAATTCAAATACTTTTTGGTAGCACTTATCTGTGTTTCATTGGCAGCTTTGCAGTCTGCTATGGCCCCCCTGTGCTCAATACTAGTGACTTGAATGTGCTGTCCCTGTCTGGTCGACAGGGACAGCACATGTATAGTCAGTGCTGCTGACTATACTTAAAGAAGCAATGAATATATGTGTTAAGACAACACACCAAAACTGCTGACAATCTGTTCCCTTATGATTTACACCAACATTTTGTGGAACAGAACAATAGTGCTTTTGGACTAAAATACTCATTTGCATTTATTGTTTTATGAATTTATTTATTTAAAAATAAGCTAAGATACATTAGATGGCGACGAGGATTACTTGCTTACTTTATGGTATTTCCCCCCCCCAAAAAAAAATGTTGCTTTAGGTTGTACTGCTGGATTGATTGCAGCCATTTGGTATTTCAGGAGTGGTTATTAAGTGGTTTCAATCTTTTCTCACTGATCAGAGTTTTTGTGCTTCAAGAGGAACTGAAAAGTCCTCCTTTTAGCCATTGATCGCAGGTGTCCCTCAGGGATCTTCCTTATCTGCTATGTTATTCAGTCTATTTATGGCAACAATTGGAAAGACATTAGCTAGTTTAGGCGTACAATATCAGGGTTTTCGTTTGTTGTCATCTTATTTGACTGGCATTAGAGATTGGATGAAATCTAATTAAGTTTGAATGCGTCAAAAATGAAAATTCTATGGCTGTCTAGATTTGGGTTCTCAAGAGCTCCTCTGGTTTTCGAGTATTATGGAATACAGATTTCTATAAAATCTGTGATAAAGAGTTTGGAGATACTGTTAGACTCCTCTCTATTTTTTAGAAACCATATCGCAGCAGTGGTTAGAATTGTGTGGGTGGATTTGGTTGTTTATTTAATACAGTTACTGCTAAGAATTTTTGATTTGCTGAATCTGGGTAATTTCCATTATGTTATGCAATGTTTTGTATTATCACATTTGAATTATTGCAATGATCTATTCTGTGGATTGCATCAGATGACCTTAAGGGCAGCATGTGTGCCTGGGGAATTATCGCATAGGAAACACATGATCCCATGGCTGGATGATTTGCATTGGCTCCCAGTGGCATGGAAGATCAGGTTTAAAATGCTGATGTTAGTATAAGGCTTTGCAAAACAGCACAAGGAATTGATCCATTTTACTCCACAAAAAAAACACAAACAGAAAAATGTTTCTAGAGGTTCCGGCCCTAGATGTATTTATGTGGATTACTTATTTGTTTTAATAAAGCCGTCAACTTGGACATCACTTCTCCACAAGTTTTTTTTGTTTTTCAGTATAAGGCTTTGCATCAAGACCTGCCTCTGGTAGTAGCTAAGGAAATTATGCCATAAGTACCAGTCTGTTCACTATGGCTGCAGGGTAAGAAGTTGCTGGAAATTCCCCCCTGTTACAGCAAATAAATAAGCAAACCAGAGACGTCGGAACACTGCATGGTTTGGTGGGGCTCAGGAGCTCCGCCCTAGCCCCAGTGGAACCCTACAGCGCAGGCGCAGCCTCTTCCTATCTCCCACCATCCTATCCCCACCCACCTTCTTCAGGCATCCACTGCGCAGTGTCAGCGAGCAGGCCTACACCAGAAGTAGAATGAAGGTCTCCGGGGCAGGCTTGCTCATTGATGTGGCAGCTGCCTGAAGAAGAAGCAGGTGGGGGGGGGGGGCACTACACGAGAACACCAATCTTTTGGGAGGCCATGGCCCCTGCGACCTCCCCCGTTCTGACGCCTATGAAGCAAATGGTTTGTTTTTTGCATGTTTTGTGTGGCAGGTCCACAAATATGGAATACTCTTCAAGATTCAGTTCACAGTATGACCTCTTTTTTAAAAATCTTTTCATAAACATTTGAAAGCAACTTTTTCTTTGAAGTCTTTCCAAATATGTGATGTAATTATACTGTTCTAAGTGAATTTTGGAAACAGATGAATGAGGAATATTTTATATGTTTTAAGCTATTGTGAATGATTTTGTGTAACCCGCTCAGATTTTGGGATGTGCAGGATATAACGGTTATAAATGAATACATAAATAAATAAAACATTATGGCGTCCTTTTACTAACCTGTGGTAAGCACTAGCACATGCTTGCAACAGGTTAAAAAGCAAAACTGTGCCAAACAGGTCCCTCTGGTCACAGGAAGAAAGATGCCTCAAAATGCCAGAGCATTTACCTCGCCGGCCAGTGGTAAGAAGCTCTTCTGCAGTTCAGTATAAGGAGCCCTTAATAAAGAAAACTAGGGCTTTTTCGTCCCATTATCAAAATCCATGCCTCTTAGTAAATACATCTAAATCAATTAGGCTGTGAAGAATCAGTTGGAGAACTGGATGATCACAAGGTAAACGAAGCGCTCTGGGAGGATATGGTAGCAGAAGGGATAGGCGTTTATGTGACATTTTATGGAAAATGTCAAAGGTATATCCCATGATCTTGTATGTAGGAACAATGTTTCTACTCCCATTTCATACCAAGCCACTGGAATCGACTGCCCCCACAGATCAGATCCCTTGAAGGACTCCTCAACTTTAGGAAAGCAATGAAAACATACCTCTTCACCTAACTCCCTGCCTATGACCGATGGATTACAAAGAAATTTATATTGGTACTAGATCCTTGGTATGTGTCACATTAGGGTAAAAACTTGTATTAAAAAATTGTGCACTGTAACTGGCAAATTTAACTTGTAAATTGCATATAATGAATATTGGTATGTGTCGAGTTAGGATAAAAACTTGCATTGAAAAATCTTATTCTGTAACTGTGGCAAATTGTACCCTGTGAACTGTATAGTACCATGATACTGTCTTATATTAGTTTTGCGCCCCAAAAAAGGCACTAGGTCTTATTTTCAGGGATGTCTTATTTTTTTCATGTACATCTCTCACTTCCTCTCCTCCACCCCAGTTCTTCCTATTTCCTTTCTCTCCCCCACATGTGCATCTTTCCCCCCCTCTCACCCATACCCTTGTGCAGTATCTTTCTATCCCTCCCTCCCATTCCTTGTGCAGCAGAACCCTTGCAGCTTCTATCCCTCCCTTCCATCCCTTGCAGCTTCTATCCCTTCTTTCCTCCCATCCCCCGTGTAGCATTTTCTATCTCCTCCACCGCCGCTGCAGCTTACCCCCTTCGCCCTCCCCCCACCAACCCATCTGTTCCTCCCATCTGAACCGCGAGACAAAAATAAATACCTTATAACAAACCGGCAGTGTCGGCAGCAATCTAGACAGGCTGTATTGCGGGTTTTGGGCCCTCTGCTGCGTTGCTGATGATGTCATCAGTTACACGGCAGAGGAATGGCCCAGGCCACGAAGCAGCCTGTCTAGATTGCTGACGATGCTGCCAGTTTGTTAAAAGGTATTTATTTCTGTCTCGCGGTTCGGATGGGAGGGAGAGATGGGTCAACAGGGGGGAGAGGGGGAGGGAGAAGCGCTGCTGCTGCTTCTTTTACCAGCGACTAGGGCTTATTTTTGGGGTAGGGCTTATATTACGACCTACCCTGAAAATCATGCTAGGGCTTATTTTGGGGAAAACACGGTGTGTATGTTAACCTGTTACTTGTTCTGAGCTCGTTGGGGAGAACGGGACAGAAAACAAAATAAATAAACACATAAATTTATGTGGTTTACTAATTGAAATCTCACATTATTATGGTGTTACTACCTTTGTTAGCCTTCCTAATTTTGACTAGCCTATCTCGGTCTATCCATCCTGTCCAGTTGGATGTTAGTAAGTGCATCCAGCTCTAACACAAGCTTGCTGCATTGACCCCTAACTTGGCAACTCAGGGAAATCACTGTAGCAAGAACCTTTGCTGTGATGTATGGGTGAGTTACCTCAGGGCTGCCTCCCTGTGTCAGCAACATTAGTTCTTGTTTTATGACTTCAAAAGTAAGCCTGTGAAGCATTGCCTCGATTTGCCAGGCTGTGGGAGGGTGAAAGAACTGTTTGCTTACAAGTTCTAGCACTAATCACATAATTAAATTCTTTGAAGGATAGCATCTGACAAGAGCATGGAAAGTAAATAAGGTAAACCACCTGTAGCACAACCCCTGCAATTATCTTATCACCACTTCTGTGCCTTATCCTGAAAGCTACAGACAGTTGCTTGTGTGCACAAGGCTATCATCTTACTTTGGTGGCCTGTACCATTACTAAAATAAGAAAGTAAACTGGTTGAGGAAATAGGTCACAGGAATGATAGGTAATAGAGCAGACCTAATTAGTGTCAAGTACCCGTAATCCTAGGAGATTTACCTTAGGATAAAAGCTAGGGGAAGTCCCTCAGGCAGCCATAATGGCTCCCTAGCCAGGTTGGCTGTGTATCAGGTATAGCTTGTCAGCTGTGCTGAATGTGGCTTATTGATCTTAGATGGTCTGTAGTTTCTGGCACAAATTGAATTTACGTTGCTTAAATGAGAGAAGAGCTGACCTTGTTGGCAGTATCTTTTTTCCTGTTTTAAAATAAATTTCTTTGCAAAGAGGTTCAATTGGGTAAAAGCCAGGGCCAGTTCAATCTCTCTTTATGATCATGAAGTCATATGATAACCCTTTCTCAGATCTTTTTTTTTTTTTCATATCAAAAGTTGTGTTTATTTTGCAAATCACACTGTGCATTAGTTTATGGATATTCTTCAAATGATTTGTGGAAAATGTATGTACTGTATAGTCTGCTTTTATATTTATTTTTAGACATTCTTTAAGAGCAGTGCTCAAAAACGCCTTATGCTAAGGGAGATTTCTGTTCAACTCCTTTGTAGGTCTGTCTGTCCAAATTAGATTGTAAGCTCTTCTGAGCATGGACCATCTATATTACATGTTAAATGTACAGCACTGTGTACACTTTTCAGTACTATAGAAATGATAAATAGTATTAGTATTAGTAGGTACATTAAGCACAAATATAATAGAAACATAGAAACATGATGGCAGATAAAAGCCAAATGGCCCATCCAGTCTGCCCATCCAAGTAATCATCATCTCTTCCTCTCTCTAAAACAGTGTCTCACAGACATTCTGGCCGGCGGCACATTAAATCCAGTGCCTCGGCTGGAAGGTACCTGGAAATGCGCAGATGTCATGCGCATGCACATACGTGGAGGCCCATCTGGCCGCAACCCACTAGTGGAGGGATCCAGAAGGTGCGGGGAGAGTAAGAGAGACACCGGCCAGGAGGAGAGTCATCTGTGCCAGCTGACTTCCTATAGGACATGCCTCTCACTGTGAGAGACACGTTCTGTAGGCAGACAGACAGCATGGACGACTCTCCTCCTCGCCATTGTGTTGTGACACACCAGAAATCTCAGGAGGCGCACTGTGATACACTGCTTTAAGAGATCCCATGTGCCTATCCCAGGCTTTCTTGAATTCAGACACAGTGTCTGTCTCCACCACCTCTTCCAGGAGATGGTTCCATGCATCTACCACCCATTCCGTAAAAAAAAAATATATTTCCTTAGATTACTCCTGAGCTTATTACCTCTTAACTTCATCCTTTGCCCTCTCATTCCAGAGCTTCCTTTCAAATGAAAGAGATTCGACCCATGCACATTTACATCACGTAGGTATTTAAACATCTCTATCAACACTTGGACTCCATATTTGAACATTTTGACTCCTGAGAGTCGTAGCCGGGTCTTGAATAGACTCCACCTCTGAAACTGTGCTTCTAGGTGTTTCTGCTGTTCCCTGCTTACGAGTTTTTCTGTATCAGTGGGGGGATGGGGAGGGGTGGGTGGGGGGTAGGGGCTTCTTTGTCGTGGGGGGGGTATGGTGGGTCCGGAGGGGACATAAGAATCCAGTCCTCTACGGGTGTTTGATGAAAGTGCATCCTATGGTTGTTATTGCTGTTGTGTTTACTGTTGCTTAATAAAATAGATTTGAACGTAAACATCTCTATCATATCTCCCCTCTCCTGTTTTTACTTCAAAGTATATAGATTGAGATCTTTAAGTATATCCCCATATGCCTTATAACGAAGACCACGCACCATTTTAGTAGCCTTCCTCTGGACTGACTCCATCCTTTTTATATCTTTTTCAAGGTGTGGCCTCCAGAAGTGTATACAATATTCTAAATGAAGTCTCACCAGAGTCTTATTATATAGAAAGGCCTTAACCATATATCAACCCTATAAATGTAAACAAAATAGATAGAGGGAAAATAATCTATTAAATATATAAAATATGATTGAAATTAAGTCATAATCCTTATTGAGTATTTAAGTGTTTAAAGAAAACTGTGATGGACATATCATAAATTATACAGACTTCAATCTTTGGAACCTCTTATGATGTATACCATTCCAAGATCCTGTCTTGTATATTGTTGTAATCATTTATACCACCACCTCCTACCAATAAGAAATATTTTAATTACATTTAATAATTATAGTTACTTAGTTTATTGAATTTACTATTGTTATGAACACTGATCTTAAATACTTTTAAAATATTAAATAATAAATAATAACCGCGTGTGTGTGAAAAAACTAGATTGCAATTTCATTTTAAATTTCTATTAAATTACAATACAATAAATATATAAACTTAAGAATCTAAAGTGCATAAAGTGCATGTGCATAAAGCCTAATTAATTAATTTAATTATTGTGATGATGTCACTGTATGTAAATAGGACTAAAAATATATATTCCTAAAACGTGCATTTGCTTGAATCCTTTTAGAAAATATGAATAAATAAATTATGTGCAATGTGACTAATCTTTGTTGAAAAGGTAATACTTAGCTTGTTGTGGTTGAGCCTGCCACCATCAACGTTGATATGATGGAAGAACTCCCGACGCCTTTATCTTATATAGGCATTTCAACCCGAACACGGGTCTTCTTCGGGGGAAGATTTTAAACCAACGCTGCCTTGCTATATCAAACGTACAAACAAAAACACAATTAGGCAAGTTAGTTCATACAAAAATATACTAAAAACAACTAATGAAATGAATGAAAGACAAAACGGAACAATTAACAAAACCGGAAACTCCAAAAAGAATTGAAAAGTGAGTGCAATGAAATAGCTAAGTGAATAATAACATATGTGAAAATAAGACTGAAGAACTCCCATAGAAAACCTAAATATGCATTAGTGCCATGGTACATATTAAAGATGCCAAAAAGAACGTAAAAAGCAAACACCATGAAAAACACACATACTTACCAATGCGAAAATACTTGAATAACAGAAGCAATGAGCTGAACAAATAAAATTAAATTAGAAACCACAAATGCTAGGAACAATGCTGAACATTTAACTAAAACCAAAAGCACATACCAAACTGAGCTGGCTTAACGCCCAAATCATTTTTAATGCATAGGAAATGGAATCTTCCGCGTACTCTTGTGCTGTGAACAGCTTTTAAATGTTCATTATGATGCATAAGGGCGGTGACACCGGAAGTTAACATGACTCATATTCTCAAATGTCGTAACAGCGCCAGGTTCGCAACTCACACAAAATGAGACATGGGCCAGAAAGGCCACCGTAGGAGGCATTCGTTTTATAATATAAGGGAACATAAACAATGAAAAAATAAACTACGAGTAAGCTGGTTATAATATATAAACCATGAGCAAAATTTAAATATCCAATGTTTCAGGCTATCCAGATGTGCTAAGATACCACACCATACAAAAACAATATAAAAAACATTATGAATAATAAAGAATGAACAATATCAATTATATCAAAAACTAAGTAACAAGCCTAACAAGACAAATCAAAACTGTAAAGGAAGGAAAACTAAATGAAATTAAATAAATGTAAATGTAAAAGAAAAAAAAGGGGGGAAAGGCGAACCCTTGTATAGATATAATTAATTATTAATAAAAATGAAAAAGAAGAAAAAAGGTGAGGAACAGAGATCATAACCAAAAAAGTTAAATTAGAATTAAAATAAGTTAAATTGAAGACCAGGGTAAAAATAAATTTTATAACTTGTTATAAATCGAATTCTCTATTTAGACCAGCTGGATAGACACAATCTAAATAAAATATCCACCGTTGTTCTTTACGGAGCAAAATAGCGGTAATATCTCCAGCTCTAGGGGAAGGTACTACCACTTCAACGGCCGCAAACTTTAAATCTATGAACGAATGGTGAGCTGCGATGCAATGAGCTACCAGTGGGGCATCCATGTTTTGCTGACGGAAACGGGATCGGTGTTCGATCAATCTCAACTTTAAAACTCTAGAGGTTTCACCTATGTAGACCAAACCACATGGGCACCATAAACCATACACCACACAACAAGCTAAGTGTTGCCTTTTCAATAAAGATTAGTCACATTGCACATAATTTATTTATTCATATTTTCTAAAAGGATTCAAGCAAATGCACATTTTAGGAATATATATTTTTAGTCCTATTTGCATACAGTGACATCATCACAATTATTAAATTAATTAATTAGGCTTTATGCACATGCACTTTAGATTCTTAAGTCCCTTCCTCCCACTCCCACCCCTACCTGTCCTCCAAACACTGCAGTAGATCACCAGCAGAGGCTTTCCTCTACACGTCTTGCCTCAAGCAGATCCACACAGAAACAGTTACCCCCTAATTCTATAAACAGCAATTTAAGTTGTGTGTGTAAATTTGGGCAGGCACCCAATTTACAGGTGAAATGTAATTGAATAACAAGTCAATTAGCATTAATAATTGGCTGCCCATCAAGCAATTATTAGCATTAATTGGATTTAATTTAATTTAAATTATGTGCATGAATGTAGATGCATAATTTACATCTAAAATTTACATGCGATGCCAAAAAGGGAGACCTGGAAATGGCAGGTCAAGGGGTAGATCAGGGGGGTTCCTCAAATTTACATGTGTAACACCTAAGTCCGGCATGAAGATTTGTACTACATTTCAGTTGATTCAAAAGGACACGCCTAAATTAGGTGTGGGCCATTGGCATAAGTACTATTCGGAAAACCATGCCTAACTTTAGAAATGGTTTATAGAATACTGCTCAGCATTTATTTTGGCACTGAATTTTTTAGGTATCATAAATAGAATTTACCCATTAGGCACTATTCTATAAATGGAAATGTAAGTGTGTTATCACAGAGATCTGCCAGTTCTGTCCCATTTTCAGCACCTGGCATCCATTAGAATGCATGGAAGTAGCGTCTAAATTTTGGCGCCATAGATAGAATTCCCTCCTAATTGTCTGTTTTGCATCAGCATTTAACAATGGTGACAGTATTTTGGTCTTTTAATCTTGTTTCTTCTTTTTATGAGTATCTTCTATAATGAATTAAATACATCTAGCCCAGTGGTCTCAAACACGCGGCCCGGGGGCCACATGCGGCCCACCAGGTACTATTTTGAGGCCCTCGGTATGTTTATCATAATCACAAAAGTAAAATAAAACAGCTTCTTGATCATATGTCTCTTTAGCTATAAATGACAATATTATTATTAAGACATAGCCAAAAGGAAAGATTTATAAACTATAAAGAGTTTTACCTCATGCAAAATTGTCATTTCTTTAATAAGACATTAAGTATTTATTTCTGAGGCCCTCCAAGTATCTATGAATCCAAAATGTGGCCCTGCAAAGGGTTTGAGTTTGAGACCACTGATCTAGCCTGAGCTTCCAAAATGGACAGCAGGACAGCATCCACATCTCTTGCAAATGCTTAATCTTTGCAACTGCTCCTTTTTTAGTTTTATTCTAATGTCTACAGTTTGAGAGTCTCCCTTTTATACAGTTAAATGCTATTGAAATAGCCTTCTTTATTATCCTTCTCTTTCTGATTATGTTAAATGTGATTAGTTTAGGATCACTATTGCACCTGTCTTATGGCTGATAACTCTGCCAGATACAGCTCCTGGCACTCATACACTTTAGCTGACAGGAGTGATGGCAGTTTTCAGACAGGTATTTGTTAGGGTAAATTGATTTAACAATTGTTTCCAAGAATCACAGGTATTAAAATCATAATGAGGCTTAAATATTGTTGTGAAACTAATAACACGTTGATTGATTATTCTTATTTAAAGATCTGTAAAAGTCCTTTGCTTAATTGGTTGGTTTCATTATCAGCCTGTAGATGTTAATTTTCAAAAAGAAGTCTTTACTGTTCCTTAGACAGCATTCCTTGCACAGATTTATAATGCTAGAATGACAGATGCTTTGTTTCTTCCCCTCATTTAATTCTGTTTTTGGCTAACTCAGTAGAAAAATGTTAATTTTTCAGGGAACTGGGCTAGAGGTATCTCAAGCAAGGTAGATACGTACTTGTCTTGAGGTCTAATTTAACTATTGTGTAGTATTGATCTACTTGGACCACCAGGGACCCTAACAATCTTCTTTTGCCAAAGGTAGACAGCAGTAGAAAGTAAACTATAATAAATGCCCCATCCAATCCCATGTCAATATCAAGCTTTTTTTTGCTTTTTTTTTACCCTTTGGAGTGCATCAGTATTTCACGTTTATTGTAGTGTGATGAAATACCTTTCAAAATGGCCGGAGGGACACTCAACAGTAAACGTTTAGGTAGTACAAATTGGAGTGAACAAGAGGACAGTTAGCAGGGAATATTTCTGAGGTCAAAGTAGTCTTGCTAGAAGCTGAATCAGCTGAACAGCCAGTTAAGAGCTATAGTGCAGTACCTGCTGCAAAGTAAATATAGATTACCTTCCTGGAGACAAATTGATCGAGTATACAGTATAGGAGGAAAGGCCTTTTTTTTTTTAACACAGCTAAAAAAGAATCAGATAAACTTTCTAACATTAAAGAGAACATGGCATTTCTACTTGTTAGTATCACTGTGGCATTGATTTTTTTTAACCATAGACAGAGTCAATACATAGAAAGATGACAATTTAGATACTCTCATAATTGTAAAATACTTAGAAATATAAGAGACACCTTGTGTCCTGACCCAGAAATGATTGCATTCATGCTGTACTGTTGATATATGAGTGTATTTTAGGTTATGATTATCTAAAACAAGCATCTGAATACCTGACTGAACTGCCTAGGCAATATCACAACTGTATAGCATTAGAAACAAATTTCAAATAAAAGATAATAAAGCATTGTCCAAGTAACTTTTATTTATTTCAGCTTTAAATATATGTCTTATTGTAAGCTACCTGTTTTTATTTCTTATGCTTCTAGGATGATAATAGCGGGCAATATCCATAGGAACCTGTGCCTTATGTTGGAACAATCAGTTATGGTTTAGTGGCTACTTAACCCCCTCTCCCCCCTTTTATGGAGCCACATTAGGCTTTTTTATTGCTGGCCACAGTGGTACAAACTCCAACGCTCATAGAATTCCTATGAGCATCAGAGTTAATACCGCCACGGCTGGCGATCAAAAGGCCTAACGTGGATTAATAAAAGGGGGCCTAAAATATACCATTGATCAACACAAGTTGAATATCCAAGTAGTTGACTGCAGGTCCATCTAATTTTCTATTTGCATATTGGAAAGTATAACACATTAGTTAATAACACATTATAATTATGTCATAAAAGGTTTTATTGCCTGAACATAACACAAACTGAAAGTTTCTAACTATCCACTGTACAGTTAATGTGCATTAAACAGAGTCTCCCTGCACATTCTTTATTCTGATTCACTTCTTAGGCTGAGAGGATTGTTATATTATCTAATTATTTTAGGATTCACAGGAAATATAAGGCTTACACAGAGAATAGATTGTAGCTGGTTATTCTCATCAAAGTTCAGATTTTAGATACTCACTCAGGATTTTACTATATTAATGTGCATTAGGGTCCCGAGAAACAAGAAGGCAAACGATTCTCAAGATCAGGCTGACAGAAACAAAAAAGCACATCAGTAAGAGAATTCCATCACCAAGAAACAGCAGAACAATGGTTTATCATCAGAAGTTTATTTACTATACTAATATTAAAACTCTAAAAATCCCTACATGGTCATATTTTATCCCCCTCCTAACTCCCCATCCTAACCCCGTCCCCCCCCTTTTACAAAACCGCGCTAGTGTTTTTAGCGCTGGCCATGATGGTAACAGCTCCGACGTTCATAGGAATTCTAGGAGCATTGGCGCTGTTACCGCTGCGGCTGGCGCTAAAAAACACGCTATGGTTTTGTAAAAGGGGAGGGGGGTAAGGGTATCATCAGTAAATATATAAAACATAGGGCTCCTTTTACTAAGGTGCGCTAGCGTTTTTAGCACACGCAGGATATTAACCCACACTATACCGCACGCTACGCAGCTAGAACTAACGCCAGCTCAATGCTGGCGTTAAGGTCTAGTGTGCACGGCAATGTAGCACATGCTATTTTGCGCATTAAAGCCCTAATGCAGCTTAGTAAAAGGAGCCCATAATGTTAGCAAAATCATAGTAGAAAACATCAACAGTTAAAATGATAATGACATTACCATAAGCAATTAAAACTATACTAAAATGCCACTCATTTGCAAACCTCTCAAAATATCCTTAGCGGAAATCATAACAATCTTGCTTTAATATGCATAGCATAAACAGTTGAAATCATATTGACTAAAAACTTGCAAACATAATCATAAAATGAGGTGAAATAGGAAGCTAACATACCAAAAAGATAATAATAATAATAACTTTATTCTTATATACCGCCAGCAATCTTGCGACTTCTAGGCGGTTTACAAACGAGAGACAGTAAATACAATAAAGAGAAACTGTACATACAACGAATTAAAGAGTATAGCAGTGTGCATCTGATAACATTGATAATGTTTACGACAGTATGTGTGCTGCAGGCCAGGAAGTGCCAAGCTGCTTACACAGAAGTAGAAATATTCCGTAAATTGAATAGAGTGTTCATGGTTAGTGATTAGGGGTTGAGGTTAACAGTTTATAAGTACAGGTATGTGATGATGTTACGAGGGGGGTTGATGTTCCGGTTCATTACCTAGGTATTTCAAGAATAGGTAAGTTTTTAGGTGTTTCCTGAATTCTTCATAGTTGTTTGTGTGTGCAATTAGTTTTTCTAGGTCTTTACCCCATATGGCTGCTTGATACGATAGCCGTTGTTGATGGTGTCTCTTATATTTGCACCCTCTAGCCGGTGGGGAGACAAATTTCATGTGTGTGTTTCTTGAAGGTGTCAACTACTTAGATTTTTGACTGCCTTGGCATAATTTTAATTGTTTACTGCATTTGAATTTTTCTATTATGATTTTACTGACATTACAAGAACATAAGAACATAAGAATAGCCTTACTGGGTCAGACCAATGGTCCATCAAGCTGAGTAGTCCATTCTCACGGTGGCCAATCCAGGTCACTAGTACCTGGCCAAAACTCAAAGAGTAGCAATATTCTATGCTACCGATTCAGGGCAAGCAGCGGCTTGGCCCATGTCTTACTCAATAACAGAGTATGGACTTTTCCTCCAGGAAATTGTCCAAACCCTCCTTAAAACCAGCTACACTATTTGCTCTTACCACAACCTCTGGCAATGTGTTCCAGAGCTTAACTATTCTCTGAGTGAAAAAAAATATATTTCCTCCTATTGATCTTAAAAGTATTTCTCTGTAACTTCATCGAGTGTCCCCTAATCTTTGTAATTTTTGATGGAGTTATAAATCGATCTACTTGTACTCGTTCTACTCTACTCAGGATTTTGTAGACTTCAATCATATCTCCCCTCGACCATCTCTTTTCCAAGCTGAAGAGCCCTAACCTTTTCAGTTTTTCCTCATACGAGAGGAGTTCCATCCCCTTTAACATCTTGGTCACTCTTCTTTGAACCTTTTCTAGTGCTGCTATATTTTTTTCAGATGAGACCAGAATTGAACGCAATACTCCAGGTGAGATTACACCATGGAGTGATACAGAGGCATTATAACATTCTTAATCTTGTTAATCATTCCTTTTTAAATAATTCCTAGCATCTTGTTTGCTTTTTTGGCTATCGCCGCAAATTGAGCGTAAGGTTTCAGCATTTTGTCAACAATGACATCCAGATTCTTTTCTTGGGTGCTAACCCCCAAGATGGACCCTAGCATCCGGTAACTGTGGTTTGGGTTATTCTTCCCAATTTGTATCACTTTGCATTTGTCCACATTAAATTTCATCTGCCACTTAGATCCCCAGGCTTCCAATTTCCTAAGGTCTGCCTGTAATTTTTCACAATCCGTATATGTTTTAACAACTTTGAACAGTTTGGTATCATCTGCAAATGAAATCACCTCGTTTGTCATTCCAATTTCCAGATCATTTATAATATGTTAAATAGCACATTTTGACAAGTTTAAAATTTCACTTAAATGTGTTTTAAAGTGTGGAGTTTTTTTTATGACCAGTAATGATATACAGCACTCGTCGCCGTACATGAAGAAAGATAGAGTATTACTCGAAAAGGTCCAGAAAAAAGCGACTAAGATGGTTAAGGGGTTGGAGGAGCTGCTGTACAGTGATAGATTAGAGAAACTGGGCCTCTTCTCCCTCAAACAGAGGAGATTGAGAGGGGACATGATCAAAACATTCAAGATACTGAAGGGGATAGACTTAGTAGATAAAGACAGGTTGTTCATCCTCTCCAAGGTAGGGAGAACGCGAGAGAGAACGAGTTGAAAGGGGATAAATTCCGTACAAATGTAAAGAAGTTCTTCTTCACCCAGAGAGTGGTAGAAAACTGGAACACTCTCCCGGAGGCTGTCACAGGGGAAAACACCCTCCAGGGATTCAAGACAAAGTTAGACAAGTTCCTACTGAACAAGGACTGAGGAAAGACAGCCCAAAGCCCCTGCCCACAGGCAGAGAAAATTAGGCGGGGCTGGCAGGATCACGCATGGCACGCACAGACAGCATGGGGACCCAGCGTGAGGAGGCCAGCATCAGCGACCCATCCCCCACTGGCTTGGAGATCAGATCCTCTCCACCCGAGACCCTATGCCTGATGCTCACCCCAGCTCCTAAACTTCCATGTGCCTTGTATGTGCGCAGTCCCCCTTCCCCGAACAAACTGGCACAAACAGCGCTGCACCGCAGGCCCTGCTACCCAAGAAAATCCAGAGGCCCCATAGGCTACATCCGCTGTACCCAAAGGCACTTTCCCCACTGCCGAGCGACCGCACACCTCATACGTCAGTAAACTCCCACCACACAAGCAACGCTGCCAAAGGTCCAACCCACAAGCTGGCCCCACGCACCACCCAGAGCCCAAGCTGGGAGGAATTGCAGCTAGCCATCAACTGCACCGCAGTCGGGAAGCCCAAACCCAAAGCCACACAGCTAGCCAAGGCGACCCCTCCAACATTCTATGATCGACATGCGGGACCAAAGAAAGAAGAACGGAAAGGTAATGGCTTACCCGACATCTTAAAGTTACCTCCGAGGGACAGGGATGTGCACTGTCCCTCGGAGAGATGCCGCCGATAAACCCCTTCCCATCATTCCTTGCTTCCTTTACCAACCAATCCTTTCCCGGCCTCCTGGTGGGAAAACATGCCCCTCCTTTCCATCTCCAACCCAACTACCTCCCCCCTGCCTTAGCATACCGTCTGAACATGGGCGACTACTTGGGCCATCCATAATGTGACCATTTATTTTTTTCATCAAAACGGGACATCTATTAATATTCAGCCCTGTCCCCAATCCCACCCTAGCCCCGCCCCCAATTTTTTCCATTCATTTTTCATATACAAACAATATCTTATTAATTCATAATGGTAAACATAATTTTTTAAAAAAACACAAAGCACACTATACGCAGAGAAAATGTTAATTATCATTTACGAGTTTCGGGGTATTTTCAAAGATGTCAAGGCAGATTACTTTAAAATATGCAATGTCAATAACTATAGAAAAATAGACAAATATAGTGCAAAATATAGACAGCAAATATAAATTCTCAAAACTTACACATTTTGATCACTAAATTTAAAATAAAATCATTTTTCCTACCTTTGTTGTCCGGTGATTTCATGAGTCTTTGGTTGCATTTTCTTCTGACTGTGCATCCAATCTTTCTTTCTTTTGCATCCAAAATTTCTTTCACAATCCAGCCCCATCTCCTTTGGGTCCAGGTCTCTCTCTCTTTTCACTCTGTTACCCTCCCCAGATCCAATGTCAGTTCTCATTTGTACCTTGGTTCCAGGTCTCCCTCTCTCTCCCTCCTCTGTTATGATCTTAAATCTCCCTGTTCTTCCCCAGAGTCTTTCCCCCTCTGTCTGAACCTCCCATAGTCCTGTATCTGCCTCCTGTCTTTCCCCTTTGGTCCAGGCCTTTCTCTCTCTAGTCTTTCTAATCTTCTTACGTGTCCCCCCTTTCTCTGCCTCTTTCTTGCCTTCCTTCCTCCCGCCTTCCCTCCCAGCAGATTTTACCATATATCTCTCCTCCTTTTCTCCTTCCTATTTTCCTCCTCCTAGGTCTGGTATCTGTCTCCTCCCCTTCCCCCCTGCTCAGGCATCTCTCTCTCCGCTCCCTTCCTCCTGTTGTTGCTTCTCAATATATTTTCTGGCTCTGTCTAAATTCTTTCTTACTATTCAGTCCTCAATTTCCCTCTTTCATTGTGTCTACTTATAGCTTGCCACCTCTTTCCATCACCCCTTTCAGTATCTAACTCTATCCTCTTCCCTCAATCCAGCATGTGCCCTTTTTTCTTTCTCCTCCCCACTTCCTTCCAGCATCTGCTCCCCCTCTCCCCCACACTTCCATTCAGTGTCTGTCCCTCCTCTCCCCCACACTTCCATTTAGCATCTGTCCCTCCTCTCCCCCACACTTTCATTCAGTGTCTGTCCCCCTCTCTCTACCCTTTCCATCTACTGTTCATCCTCTGTCTCGCCCCTTCCATTCTCTGCTCTCTCTGCCCTTTCCATCCAGAGTCTGCCTCTCTCTCTTCCATATGGTATCTTCCCTCTTTCTATGCTCCTTCCATAAATGTCTCCTTTGTACATGATTTATTTCAGCTTCACCCCCTCTACATTTTTCTATCTCCCTATGCTCTGGAATCTCCCTTTTCTCCTTTCCATCCTTCCTTCCCATGCCCTGGCATCTCTCTCCCTCCATGCTCTGGCACCTCCTCTCCCTCCTTTCCCTCTGGTCTGGCATTTGTTTCCTGTCTCTCCCACCCATGCCATGGCATATTTCTCCTCTTCTTCCAACTCCCCCTCCCTGTCCATTATCTGGCATCTCCTCTCCTTCCTTTCTCTCCCTCCCTCCTTTCTTGCTTTCCCATGGTCTGGCATCTGTCTTCTTCCCCACCCCATGCCCTGGCATCTCTCCCTCCCCCTCCATGGTCTGGTATCTCCTTTCCTGTCCCTCATGGACTTGGCATCTCTCATTCATCTTCCTTTTTCTTCTTACTGCATCCACCCCATGTCCAGCATCTCCCACCTGTCTTTCTACTTACATCATGTCTGTTTTTTTTCCTTCACCCTATAACCTCCATGTCTAGCATCTTCCTGTGTTCCTTTTTTTCTTCCTTATCTGATTTAGCAGCTTTCTCCCCTTTCCTGAACCAGCCAACCTACCATCTTCCCACATCCCATTCCAGTACCTCCCTTCTTTTCCCCAACTTAGGCCGGGATGGTATAGAAGTCCCTCAGGGAATCATCCCTCAGCTTAATTTAGAGGCGAGTGTTCCAGTGCTGCTGCGAGACTGGAGGCAATTCTTAGCTGCCACCAGCCTTGCCTTCGGCTGCGTACCACTAAACTGGACGGTAAAAACTAAGAGAGAAGCTGCAGGACTTTTCCACTTGCCTGCATCGCTCTAGGTTCTGCCGCTCTCGATCTCGCCCTCCTCTGAAGTGACTTCCTGTTTTTGAGGGGCGGGATCGAGAGCGGCAGAACTTAGAGCGATTCAGGCAAGTGTAAAAGTCCCACGGCATCTCTCTTAGTTTTTACCGTCCAGTTTAGCGGTACCACAGCCGAAGGCAGGGATGATGGCAGCTAAGTGAGCTGCCTGGATCTCGGAGCCCCCTTGCCATCCCCTAATGCCGGCCCTGAGAATAGGGAGAGTGATTTCAGACCTGGCGGCTCCCCCCATACCATTTTGGCACTGTAGAGAGGGAAGGAGGGAGGCAGGCTTTAGCGCGGGAGGGGAAGTGATCGCCAGTCCGTTGTCCCCACGCACCTGTTCTTATCTACTAAGTCTATCCCCTTCAGTACCTTGAATGTTTCGATCATGTCCCCTCTCAATCTCCTCTGTTCGAGAGAGAAGAGGCCCAGTTTCTCTAATCTTTCGCTATACGGCAGCTCCTCCAGCCCATTAGCCATCTTAGTCACTCTTCTCTGGACCCTTTCGAGTAGTATCGTGTCTTTCTTCAGGTACGGTGACCAGTGCTGGACGCTGTACTCCAGGTGAGGGCATACCATGGCCCGGTACAGCGGCATGATAAACTTCTCTGACCTGTTCATGATCCCCTTCTTTATCATTCCTAGCATTCTGTTTGCCCTTTTTGCTGCCGCCGCACATTGTGTGGACGGCTTCATCAACTTGTCGATCAGAACTTCCAAGTCCCTTTCCTGGGAGGTCTCTCCAAGTACCGCCCCGGACATCCTGTATTCGTGCATGAGATTTTTGTTACCGACATGCATCACTTTACACTTATCCATGTTGAACCTCATCTGCCATGTCGATGCCCATTCCTCGAGCTTGATTATGTCACGTTGCAGATCTTCGCAATCCCCCTGCGTCTTTACTACTCTGAATAACTTTGTATCATCCGCAAATTTAATCACCTCGCTCGTCGTACCTATGTCATATCATTTATAAAGATGTTAAAGAGCACGGGTCCAAGCACCGAGCCCTGCGGCACCCCACTGGTGATGCTCTTCCAGTCCGAGTATTGTCCATTTACCCCCGCTCTCTGTTTCCTATGCTCCAACCAGTTTTTAATCCACGTGAGTATTTCACCCTCAATTCCATGGCTTGCAATTTTCCGAAGTAGTCATTCATGCGGAACCTTGTCGAACGCCTTCTGAAAATCCAGATATACAATGTCGACTGGATTGCCCTTGTCTATCTGTCTGTTTACTCCCTCAAAGAAGTGCAGCAAGTTTGTCAAACACGATCTGCCTTTGCTAAAACCGTGCTGACTGGTCCTCATCAGCCCGTTTCCGTCAAAGTGATCAATGATGCTGTCCTTTATCAGTGACTCTACCATCTTTCCCGGTACAGAAGTCAGACTCACCGGTCTGTAGTTCCCCGGATCTCCCCTCGAACATTTCTTGAAGATCGGTGTAACATTCGCTACCTCCCAGTCTTCCGGAATCTTTCCCGATTTGATCGACAGATTGGCTATTAGTTGAAGCAGTTCAGCTATGGTCCCTTTCAGTTCCTTGTTGACCCTCTGAAGAATGCCATCCGGTGCCGGGGATTTATCGCTCTTAAGCCTATCAATCTGCCTACATACTTCCTCTAGACTGACTGTCAATCCTGTCAGCTTTCCGTCTTCGTTTCCAGCATATAGCCTGATGGGTTCCGGTATGCTGTGTACATATTCTTCGGTAAATACAGATGCAAAAAATGTGTTCAGTTTGTCAGCGATTGCTTTGTCCTCCTTTAGTGCTCTCTTTATTCCATTGTCATCCAACCGTCCCACCACTTCCTTTGTGGGTTGTTTCCCCTTAATATATCGAAAGAACGGCTTGAAGTTCTTCACCTCCTTGGCTATTTTTTCCTCGTAGTCTCTTTTGGCCCCTTTGGATATTTGAGGGGTTGGTGAGGGCAGGGCCGCCATCAGAAATTTCTGGGCCCCTTACTGAGCAATCCTATTGGGCCCCCCACGCACCCCTTCCCCCCGACCCCCCTTCTTCCATGGGCCGAATACACACATACTTTTCTCTGTCGCCGCACTCTTTGACCAAAAGATTTGTAAGCCTGCAACCACGTCAAGGTAGACTCTTTCAGCAGGGCCCTAACCTAACCTAAACTAAACTAATCTATACCTATCTATTCTAAACAAACATATGTCTAATACTGAACTAATAACAAACTAACAAACATCTGCATAATAAATAACTAATAAATAATAGTGCTAGTAGCTATAATTCACTTTTGAATGTAAAATCTCAGTTAAGGATTTCTTTTGACCTTTGTAGGCCAGAAGTAGATCACAATTGCACAATATTTTTTGTAACAAGTATTAAATGTGTTTTTATAATGACTGTAAGCTTAATAAATATATCAGAAAAAACTACACATCTGAGCACATATCTGAACATACACAACTGTATGATCCCATCCTCCTCTGCTTGCCTATAGCTGCATCATGCATGTTAAAAATGTAAGATATGTTGATATGTGCACCTTCCTTCCTTCCCATCCATCCTCCTCAGCCTGTCCTTACACATCCACAGCTGCATGTTAATGATGATGTATATGTTATGATGATAAATAAGTGCATATGAGCACATCATTAACATGCAGCTATGGATGAATATAAAAAAGAAACAATATTCTGTACAATTGTCAATTTATAAATCAGCGTCTTCTCCCCATTCTCTCTTCCCCATTTCCCTTCAGCGTCCTCAGCCCACTCTCTCTCCACTTTCCTTCAGCACACGCACATAAAAACAAGCAAGTAATTTATATCATTTTCATTCTATTCATTCATAGAAATTAAAATCTAAATAATGCCAGTCACATAACAAAACATGATTTTACAAAAATAATTCCCTGCACAGTCAAGCCTTCAAGGATTACTAGATGTCTTTCAGCAGTTCCCCTCCCTCCCTCCCCCTTATCTTTGTGGCCAAGTCAAAATGATCTACCAACAATAAAATTTTAAAAACACAAAGCTGTACGCTGTACGCAGAGAAAATGTTAATTATCATTTATATTCCGTGGGTTTTCACCTCAGTAACAACTATACAAAAATAGACAAATATTCCCCCTCCCTTTTTACTAAAACGCGATGGCAGTTTTTAGCGCAGGGAGCTGCGCTGAATGCCCCACGCTGCTCTCAACGCTCATAGGCTCCCTGCGCTAAAAAACGCTATTGCGGTTTAGTAAAAGGGGGCCATAGTGCAAAATATAGACAGCATATATAAATTCTCAAAGCAGACACATTTTGATCACTAAATTGAAAATAAAACCATTTTTCCTACCTTTGGTAATTTCATCAGTCTCTGGTTGCACTTTATTCTTCTGACTGTGCATCCAATATTTCTTCCCTTCTTTCGGCCTCCTGTATGCTTCCTCTCCTCCAGACCTCATTCCCTCCCAAAACTTTTTCTTTGTTTCACCCTGCCCCTTCTTTCATTTTCTCTCTCCATACCCCCTTTCTTTCTGTATGTCTGTTTTTCTCTCTCTCACCCTGCCCCCTTCTTTCTCTCTCCACACCCTCTTTCGTTCTGTATGTCTGTCTTTCTCTCTCTCTCTTTCCGTGCCCCATTTTTCTTTGTTTCATCCTGCCCCCTTTCTTTCTTTCTGGCTTCCTGTCCCCCCTTTCTTTCTTTCTCCCTGCCCTCCCCTATGCCACTACCATTGGGAAAATGCTGCCACCGCCACTGGGGAATAGGCTGCCACTGCTGCCATCGGGAACAGGCCGGCGCCGAATTCGCCCTGCGAGTTCGCCCTGTGAGTTCCCCACGGGGCCGACCAACTCTCGCCACCCGACGTCAATTCTAACGTCGGAGAGGACGTTCTAGGCCAGCCAGGCAGCGATTGGCTGGCCCAGAACGTCCTCTCCGACGTCAGAATTGACGCGAGTGGCGAGAGTTGGCTGGCTCCACAAGGAAAAGCAGGGAGAACTTGGCGCCGGCCTGTTCCCGATGGTGGCGGTGGCACTCAAGTGGCTAAAGAGCTGCAGTTTGCCGGCCTAGGGAGAACCAGGCCAGCTGTGCACCCCCTTGGGACGTAAACCCGGGGCAGGGCGGGGTGGACCGCACCCCCCACCCTGGTATGCCAATATCTGTACCTCACTCCCTCTCTATGACCAAAAATTCTCCTTTCTTCTATTCCCTGTGTACACAACCATCTCTTTCCCTCCCTTCCTCTCTCCCAAGTCCATGCCTTCTGTGTCCAAAAACTCATTCCCTCCCCCACCTCAGCATCACTTTCCCTCCCTTCCTCTCTCCCAAGTCCATGCCTTCTGTGTCCAAAAACCCATTCTCTCCCCCACCTCAGCATTTCTTTCCCTCCCTTCCTCTCTCCCAAGTCCATGCTTTCTGTGTCCAAAAACTCATTCCCTCCCCCACCTCAGCATCTCTTTCCCTCCCTTCCTCTCTCCCAAGTCCATGCCTTCTGTGTCCAAAAACCCATTCCATCCCCACCTCAGCATCTCTTTCCCTCCCTTCCTCTCTCCCAAGTCTATGCCTTCTGTGTGTAAAAACCCATTCCCTCCCCCACCTCAGCATCTCTTTCCCTCCCTTCCTCTCTCCCAAGTCCATGCCTTCTGTGTCCAAAAACCCATTCTCTCCCCCACCTCAGCATCTCTTTCCATCCCTTCCTCTCTCCCAAGTTCATGCCTTGTGTCCAAAACGCACTCCCTCCCCCCTTTTGTGTTCCGCGTTTGCCTCCCAGCCCATCTTTGCAACTTTCTCAGCAAAACGAAGCTCAAGGCGCGAGGCTTGTCTTCTGTTTTCTGCCTGCCTTGCCGCGCACAAATAGCCAACCGGAAGTATTCTCCGACGTCAGCGCTGACGTCGGAGGGCAGGCTTTGCTTAAGTCCTCCCTCCGACGTCAGCGCTGACATCGGGGAACACTTGCGATCAGCTATATGTGAGCGGCAGGGCAGGCAGGAACAGAAGACGAGCCTCGCGGCTCGAGATGTATTGAACTCCGCGGGTCCCCCGTCCAGCTCTCTCCTGTCCACGTGGGGCGGACCGCCCCTCTCCCTAGACTGTGGCCTAAGACCCTGGGGGAGCCCGGGCCCCCTGTCAGCTCCAGGCCCCTGAATGCAGGACTGGTGGTACTGCCCTGATGGCGGCCCTGGGGGAGGGGGTAGAATTTGGGGAAGAAGTGAGTTGTTGTGGAAATTTTTGAGCTGTTGGATTTTATGTGCTTTCTAATTATTATGGATTTATTATGATATGGTTTTGTTGGCTCTGTCTGAGCAATGTGACTGCTTTGTTTTGACTATTTCTGCTCTGTGGTCTGCATTTGTATTGAACTTAAAAAAATCCATAAATAAAATGATGCATTCAGACTGATTTCACTGTCCTCACATATACTGTATATTCTTTCTAAAAATGGAGCTCAATTAAAACTATTGAAGTATTTGAAGTATAAAATAAAATTCAAATAATGGAGTTATCAATATCTTCTATAAACTTTCTGACAAAAGTCTTAGTAAAAACTTTTCAAAAAGCTTGTTTTATTGTTTTGTTTCTTTTCCCCCTCCCTTCCCCCCCAATTTTATGTCAGCCATCAATTGAATGGGAGACAACTCATTTTATTTTTGTGACATACAATGATGGACTTGTGTTACAACCCTGACTTATTTTGAGAACTTCAATTTCTCAAGTTGAAAGCCTGAATGTCCCATGCTTGGAAGGGCTATTGATCTGATGGAGATGGACAGCTCAAGAGGAACCAAAACATTCCTTACTGCATTTTTCCTGAGCACTAGAAAATACAAGTTCACTGGCATTTGTACCCAAAGAGCTTTGGTTTTCTTCAGTTTTTGCATCTATGTTTTTTTGTTTTACCTTCAGGCAGTCATTCATGTGTATAATTTTACTTTTTATCAATAGTAGTAAACTATAAAAGCATTATGTGCAACTATACCAATTTCTGGAACATTCTTTTGCTGTTCTCAGCAGGAATCACAGCTACAGATGTCCAACATGTGTTGTTTCCTCCTTTCGTTAGCTCAGCAGCAACTGCGGAACATATGGGAGTTGGAGAGATGATAGTATTTCTACTAGATAGTATGTCAAGCAGCATGAGTAGGACCAATCAGCTAAAAGGATACAGCCGGGAAAGATGAAAACTGCTTCCTTCTTTGTTTGCTGGGTTCTAAATAGCGCACACTGTTGAATTTGTTGTAACTGTCCTCTTGACTTGGAGCAGCCAGCTTAGTTAAAAAAAAAAAAGCCCCTAAGTATCAAGCTGCCATTTTAACTGTTAGCATAGCTCTATGGTAACCATGTGTGCTAATTCTCATGTGAATGGCTTAATGCACTTTCATTAAAGGCTCTCCCTAGTGTTTCAGCTCAATGATGTCATTAGAATATACTAGCTCTTACTCCAGCAAAGGTTCTGCAATATACAAAAATAGATTAAATTTATGTCTGATTTTGTTGTCAATTATCTAGTTCTATATCAGTTTACACAATAAATACTTTCCAGCAAATGGGGGGGGGGGGTGAGAGAGAGAGATGGAAATACTTGCAAGAGGTGCTGTCTGCTAAGCAAATGGTTCAAATCTCAATAAGTTACGGACAGATCCTTGCCAAACAGTTGTTTCCCATCAAGCTCCACTTTAATTATGCAAACTGCAAAGAGCTGAAGGCCACTTCCCTGCACCTGCTGTCTTACTGACAGGACTAACACTTGAGCATTTCTGTGACGATGCCTACTATTGCCTGGTATTCAAAGTCCATTCACCTGGTGGTAATGAAATTGGCTGATTTAGCTTCAGGAAAATTATTCTGTTTCTGCATACCACAGAGTGAGCAACTTAGTACAATTCTGCTTCAAAGAGTTTAAAAAAGAAATCATCCATAAATACAGAGCAGAATTCATAGCTGTGTCATACTTAAATTCTTTCTAAGAATGACTGTATTATAATTTCAGCTTCAAAGCGAGGGGAAAATGCAGTTAATCTCAGCACATTTGTATACATTTATTTCAATTTTATAGCTATAGTTCTGCAAAAACTATTTTGCTGTCACTTTGAAAATATTCAAATAAGTGGCAGATTTACAACATAACTAATTTAACTAAGCTAATAGCTAAGCTCGTGACTGGGCCATGGTAGGCATCTATAACATTAGTGCTTCATGAGGTATATTGGTTGTTTAAATAGTGGTTTCAAGGTTTACTTACCTGGTGTTAAATACTAATCAGGTTCTTAACATCTTCCCATGTAGCTAATGCAGAGAAAATGCATTTAAGAGTTACAGATAATGGGCCAGATTCAGTAAATGGTATCCAGCACTATAATTATTCTATACTATACTCCGAGATGAGCATTGTTTATAGAATACAGTTGGGCACTAATAGGGCAAATTCTATAAAGAGGAACTTATAATTAGATGCTTAGAGGCCTGCCTACTTTCCTTTATAGAATACTAGCATACAGGGCAGGATTAATTTGTTGAGGGCCCCTAAGCACACAACTACACTGGGCCCCCCTGCCCCGCCCCACCCCACCATGCGCCCAGGCGGAAACAGGAAGCTGCGTCAGAGGGAAGCTTTGGGCAAGCAGCACCGCTTGCACAATTACAGTTCCCATTGCCTTTCTTACCCGTGTTGCTTGCTTGTCTTACTTTCCGTCGATGGGAGGGGGCTGTGTTGCCGATCGGGGGGGCCCACGTTGCCGATTGGGGGGGTGCGCATTGCCGATCGATGCTGGAGGGGTCCATCGCCGTTTGGAAAAAAACAATGTTGATGCCCTCCTTCATCGGGCCCCCCTAACCATTTTGGGCCCTAGGCACGTGCCTACTTGGCCTATTGGATAATCCTGCCCTGCTAGCATAACTGGGTATATACATTTGTCTATGTTTAGATACAGACGCTTAAGCTAGGCACAGAGCTGATAGAAGGGCAAAAGAGGTCTGCTATTGGACAACTTTTTTTTGTAAGTGATGATGTGTGGACTGCAGTTGGACTTCTGGCATTAAGCTGAGTACTGAAAGATTTCCTGTATTTTTGTTTTGGGGAGGGGATTTTATGTGCTCTTGATTCATATTGCACTTTTGAATGAAGAGGCGTACATGGACTTCTTAAGTGGAGGTTTTGGGTTTTTCTTGTTGACCTATGATTGTAGCAGCTCCTTTATTAGCATTCAGGGCTCCTCTTACGAAGGTGCGCCAGCGTTTTTAGCACATGCACAAGATTAGCGCGTGCTAGCCAAAAAACTACTTCCTGCTTAAAAGGAGGCGGTAGCACACCTTCGTAAAAGGAGCCCTTATTGTTATATGATATACTATAGAAAGAAGAACATGGTCTCTGAGGGAGGGGGGTTCTCTAGTTTATTTGATGTGGTGCTGTCTCTTGAGATGTTGCAGATGTTCCTGGGCAATTCTCATAACTTTGGCACTCACAATGCATCCCTCCTTCAACACATAAAAAAAGAATTACGGTACACAGAACCATTTTTGGGAAGAAAATATGGCTGCAGCTTTAATTCACAATGCAATATAACCAAATAGCAATATACTTAACCAGTTCAGCCTTAACGCCCCCCCTTTCAGGTTTGTCATATTTCTCCTCCCCCTCCCCCTCCCCCCACACTTTATTGTATTGGCTAGTCAATGATGACCTAGCTGCCCCCAGCCAAGCTTACAGTACATAACCCCTCTATACAATAATTATGCAAAAAGCTTATATACAATTCTTGTCCACTTCTAATCGAACTCTGTTCAGAGACATGAAGGCACCACCTCACCATCCAATCATCGCAGTGTTCAATGAGTCAAAACTGAAGCTGATATTTGTATTTTTAGGAGCTTAAGAACGTATTTCAAATTTAAGAGACTTAGCTTTTGAGAATGTCTCTGGTTCCGACGTGCCACCTGGTTCGACTACTGCTTCAGGGAACCGACAGTAAAATTTGAACGTTTTTAAACAGGGTGTTGTCGCAAAGACTTTATCTACAGAGCAGAGTTCGATTAGAAGTGGACAAGAATTGTATATAAGCTTCTTGCATAATTATTGTATAGAATGACTATTTTCAACAAATTGCATGGATTATTTCTAGCCACTCAATATACAAGTATTGTTTAGTTCTGGCCCTGAGTATTTTTTTACAGAACATAACCCAGCTGAATTAAAGTAATTCTTGCGGTGACGCCACAATCTCACCTTTTGCTTGAGGCGGTGTCGCACAAGAACTTTTACATCTTAGTAGCAACCTTTCACCCTAGAATTCTTATTCCTCTCATGAATTTTCCCCAAACATGGCTGCCTGTCCAACAGACATCCTACCTGTAGCAGCTACACCTTCCAGCTCCCGCCCCACAACAGCCAGCCACCCCCACATTCCTTTCAGCAAACCACACACACTCCAAAACACATTTGAAGGAGGGAAGATGCAAAGATCCTATTTATCCAAAACCCCTACAACCTATTCCTTCCACTTCTACTCTCCAACAACCAACCTGACTTACCAAAATTCTCCAGTCATCATCATTCCCACCCCCACTACCTTAACCAATCAAATTTTACCGTGCCATTCCTTCCATCCACTACCCTATCAACTCTGCACTTCAGCCTCACATCATGATTAACTCCTACTACTTAAATCTATCATTCTCCTTACCACCCCATCCTCACTTCTACCTCTTCCTTGTAAACCTATCCTCACCAGGAATAAGCCCAATGCTTAAATACAGTGGGCCTCCCGATATATTGTATTTTTGAGGGTTTTTTTTACTCTATTCTGTATGGTATGTTATTTATTTATTTATTTATTTTTTGAAACACCTTTATTGTGAAGCAAACAAACAAACAGAGCAATAACAGCCAAAACAACAACCAGATACAACATAGAGATATAGGGCAGTGCACAGCGCCAAGTCCAAAGCATAATTAAACATGAAAATTATACTTCATGACAAGAAAAGAAGTGTTAAATTGTTTTTCTCTCAAGAAAGGAGAACCAGGACGGAGGGCAGAGGTCTCTGTACAGACCGAGGCCATCCCCTCAAAGATGTCTACAGTCTCAACGCAGACAGAAGTAATGGTTCAACCGGACGAAAGCCTTTCGATGGAGCTAAAGAGCCTGAGAGAGGAGGTTCAGCGCTTAAGGAGCATCCGAGACGACGAGATCTTCATCGATGGATTCATCCTGGAGCTGTCTCAGATCGCTGAACAGGAACCTGACAAGACCACCCTGGGAACACCCATAGCATCCAAAACGGCCACCTTGAGACAAACTACCGGAATGCAGGAAGTGGTTGGAGACGCTGACTCCTGGCAGTTGGTGACTTCCTCCACAAGAAAATGCAGAGGACCTAACTCTGTCTCTTTTTCCCACATACAAGACAGCTCAACATCGACACCTCATATCGCCCTGAGGAACAGATATCAGCTGCTACAGGAAGGTCCGGAGAAAGAGCTACAAGTAGTTGTTCAGCAGACGGTTCCAACTCCGGAATCAACAGTACAGCCCACCCCTAAGAAGCGCCATACAAGAAGCAACAAACCGCTATGTAAAATCAGTAAGTAAACGGCGAAGGAACAATAAGCCACAGTGGTTTACTGCGGAGATCTCAGACCTGATCAAGGAGAAGAAAAAAGCATTCATCTCTTACAAACAATCAGGGAAGCAGGACTCTAGAGCAGACTACCTGGCCAAATCAAAAGCCGTCAAAACAGCAGTCAGGGAGGCTAAATTCCTCATGGAGGAGTCTCTAGCAAAGAACATCCAGAAGGGAGATAAATCCTTCTTCAGGTATATCAGTGATAGAAGAAAAAACTCAGGCGGGATTGTACGTCTTAGGAAACCAGACGGAGACTATGTGGAAAAGGATTCGGAAAAAGCCCAACTATTAAATGAATACTTCTGCTCAGTCTTCACCCGAGAAGCGCCAGGGCTCGGCCCTCAGCTACAGACAAGGGTTGGCTCAGTTGACCCGTTTAGTAACTTTGAGTTTACGCCCAGCAGTGTCTACGGTGAGCTGTCAAGGCTCAAGGTTAGCAAGGCAATGGGGCCGGACAACCTGCACCCCAGGGTGCTTAGGGAGCTGAGTGATGTCTTGGCGGAGCCACTGTCCGCGCTCTTCAACCTCTCCCTTAGTACAGGCAGCGTCCCGTTGGACTGGAGGATGGCTAACGTCATTCCACTCCACAAGAAAGGCTCAAAGATGGAGACAGCAAACTACAGACCAGTGAGTCTAACATCGATAGTGAGCAAACTAATGGAAACTCTAATCAAACACCAATTAGATAAGATCCTGGATGAGGAGAATCTACGGGATCCCCGACAACATGGATTTACTAAGGGGAGATCCTGCCAATCCAACCTGATCAGCTTCTTTGACTGGGTAACGGGGAAGCTGGATATTGGGGAGTCCCTGGACATCGTGTACCTGGACTTTAGCAAAGCATTCGATAGCATACCACACCGCAGGTTACTGAGCAAGATGAGTTCTATAGGATTAGGTGACACATTGACGAAATGGGTTGGGAGCTGGCTTGGAGGTAGGCTCCAAAGGGTGGTGGTGAACGGCACCCCCTCCGAAATGATGGAGGTGATTAGTGGAGTACCACAGGGCTCAGTCTTGGGCCCAATCCTATTCAACATCTTTATAAGAGACTTGGCAGAAGGGCTTCGAGGTAAAATAACATTATTCGCCGATGACGCCAAACTGAGTAATGTAGTGGGCAAATGCACAACAGACGAAGATTCAGTGCCCGACAACATGATGTACGACCTACTCCTACTGGAGCGATGGTCTAGGACATGGCAACTCAACTTCAATGCCAAAAAATGCAAAGTTATGCACCTGGGCAGCCAGAATCCATGCAAGTCTTATACCCTTAATGGCGAGATCCTAGCAAAAACGGTAGCAGAACGAGACTTGGGGGTAATCGTCAGTGAGGACATGAAGTCTGCCAATCAAGTGGAGCAGGCTTCGTCCAAGGCAAGACAAATCATGGGCTGCATACGAAGGGGTTTTGTCAGTCGTAAGGCGGAAGTCATTATGCCATTGTATAGATCAATGGTGAGGCCCCACCTGGAATACTGTGTGCAATTCTGGAGGCCGCATTATCGCAAGGATGTGCTGAGACTGGAGTCGGTGCAAAGAATGGCCACCCAGATGGTCTCGGGACTCAAGGATCTACCATACGAAAAACGGCTTGACAAATTACAGCTATACTCGCTCGAGGAGTGCAGAGAGAGGGGGGACATGATCGAGACGTTCAAGTATCTTACGGGCCGCATCGAGGCGGAGGAAGATATCTTCTTTTTCAAGGGTCCCACGACAACAAGAGGGCATCCGTTGAAAATCAGGGGCGGGAAACTACGAGGTGACACCAGGAAATTCTTTTTCACTGAAAGAGTGGTTGATCGCTGGAATAGTCTTCCACTACAGGTGATTGAGGCCAGCAGCGTGCCTGATTTTAAGGCCAAATGGGATCAGCACATAGGATCTATTCACAGGGCAAAGGTAGGGGAGGGACATTAAGGTGGGCAGACTAGATGGGCAGTGGGCCCTTATCTGCCGTCTATTTCTATGTTTCTATGTTTCTAAAGCTTTGAAAAGACCTAAGCCACTACTACTAGTGATTATTTCTGTAGAGCTACTAAACAGAAAGTACCTGCAAATAATGTGACAGCACTGTGTATATGTCTTTAATCTAAGTTTTGTACATGGGGCAATGGAGAGTTAGACCTGAAGTCATCAGGACCTACAAATAACAAAAGTCTCATCCTGGACTTTATATCTTCAAACCCCTCCCCCCCCCCCCCACACACACTAATAACAGAAACTAACTGTACAACAGTCCCTTGACTGAACCACTGCTTATTATCCTTCAACCTCAATCTCCACAAAGAAAAAGCTATTATCAAGACCACTGATGGGAAACTTCTTAGAGGCAATATTAATAGCAAACAATTCTTGAACAAGGCCTCTGAAATACAAGATACTACTACAACCAACCTCACAGCTTCCTTTGACAGCTGGAACAATGCATTAGAACAATCCCTCAACTACATTGCACCATTACCTTACAAAAACAGAAAATCAACCAAGTCCTCACCTTGGTTCACAGATACCCTAAAAGCAGAAAAACACTCTTGTAGAAGACCTGAATGGCAAAGGCAAAAGAGCAATCTCCCAGAATACAAATTAACGTGCAGACAGTGGCATAGTAAGGGGGAGGGGGGTCCACCCCGGGCACCATCTTGGTGAAGGTGCAGGCACCTGTCCTCCTCTCTGCCCCCTACTGCCACACGTGTGCACTGCTTCCCTTCCCCCATACCTCTGTAACATTCCTGGCATGGCTTTTCCTCTGATGTCACTTCCTGGATCCAGGCCTAGGAAGTGACATCAGAGGAAGAGCCGCTGCTGGCGGCACAGCAACTTGGTGGTCACTGCTCATGCCAGGAATGTTACAGAGGTACAGGGGAAGGAAAGTGGTGCACATGCGATAGGAGGGGGTGGGGAAGGAGCGTGTGGAGGTAGGAGGCAGAGAAGAGGGCAGGGAAGGGGTGCACCTACCCTGGGCACCTCTCACCCTCACTATGCCACTGTATGGAGATCAGCTATCAACAAATACAAATTCCAATATGCTAAGGCCACAAAAAAAACACTGCACTGTTGAAACTGAAAGCAATAACTTTGACATTAAAAAGTTATTCCACATAATGCATGCCATGACCTCACCTCTGGTTCTAGGTCAATCAGACATTGACTCCCAACCTAATGTGCAGGTAGGCGCCGTGTCCAGAATCGTATCTATTTTTCAACAGACAGCTTAAATGTAGGCCACTGGTTTTTAGAACCCTTAGATTGAAGGTGTTTTTCAAGGACAGCACTGGAGTAATTAATACAGACCTGCCAGCAGAATTAAAGCATGATTCCAGATGGATGCCCCCTGGTCCTTCTGATGTATCCATAGCAGCATTTGAAAAAGTAATTCTAAAGGAGTTGGAGGATTTAGAATCTTTCAATTTCAAAGGTTATGACAACTTGTCTAGGAATCAACATCAATTACTACACAATCTCAGAAGTGACAGCTCTATTATCATTCAAAGAGCTGACAAGGGTGGCGGTGTTGTGATACAAGATTACCTCAAATATAGAGAAGAAGCGTTACGTCAATTAGATGATGAAACATTCTACAGAAAAGTGTGTAAAGATCCCACCTCCTATTTAATCACTGGGATTCAAGACATTTTATCTGAGGCCAAATACGAAGGTATTATTATTACACAAAAGGAATTTAAATTTCTTGGGCAATCTAAATCTCAAATTCCCCAGATTTATTTTTTGCCTAAAATACACAAATCGATTGCAAATCCCCTTGGCCGACCTATAATTTCTGGTATCAAGTCTGTTTTAAAGCCTTTTTCTCAATATACAGATCTATATTTGAAACCATTTGTTCCTTTAGCCAAATTTTATGTTAAAGACTCTACACATTTTTTGAATCTGATTAAGGACCTCGAGAACATAGACCTGTTTGACTGTTTGTTAATTACTGCTGATGTTACTGCTCTATAAACCAGCATCCCACAAGATGCACCTATTAAGGTAGTCTGAGATTTCCTTCATCTAACAAACCTTACTGAGAAGAAACAGGATTTTCAAACAAAGGGAGTAGCCATGGGAGCCACTGTAGCACCTTCTATCGCATGCCTTTACATGTCTCGATTTGAAGAAACATTTGTCTATCAGTCCCGATACAACAACAGAATATTGATATGGAAAAGATTCATTGATGATGTCTTTTTTATTTGGAATGGACCTGAGGATGAATTAAACAAGTTCATGGAAGATCTCAATCACTTTGATGCCAACATTAAATTTACATTTAATATACAACAAGAGAAAATTGCGTTTCTTGACATTTTAATTATTAAACAATGCAAAAAGTTACAAACTACTCTATATCATAAACCTACAGATCGCAATACATTGTTGGAATTTAGCAGTCATCATCCCAGGACACTAAAAGAAGGCATTCCAATGGGACAGTTTCTTAGAATTAGACGGTTGTGCTCAGATAATAAGAATTTCACATTGAAGCTAATATTCTTTTTGAAAAATTTAGGGAAAGGTGTTATCCCTCA
Organism: Geotrypetes seraphini; assembly: GCF_902459505.1. NCBI lineage: Eukaryota > Metazoa > Chordata > Amphibia > Gymnophiona > Dermophiidae > Geotrypetes > Geotrypetes seraphini. Next base: position 226,470,741 of record NC_047088.1, on the reverse strand, counting down.
AAAATTTTGAAGAGGGCATGGAAGAGAGCATTTTTTTGCCATCGTGATTGGCTCTTACAATCTACACAAAAAGACCATACAAATCCTTTAGTATGTGTTCTTCCATTTTTTCCCCGATGTCATCAAATTTGTCAGATTATATGTAAACACTGGTCGATCCTCAAGGTACACTCCCCTTTTCAACAATGTCTTAAATTTGCCTTCAGGAGAGGCAGGAACATAGGTGAAATTTTAAAGCATAATAATGTTCCCCGAACTTCAGATCAGTGCAATAAATCTCGCCAAAAAGCCTGTGAGCATTGTATATATTGTCACTTCATTTGGCAAAATAATTTTGTCACAATCCCCCGAACGAAGAAAAAGTTTTTTTAAAAATCTAACACCACATGCGACTCATTAGGAGTTGTATATAGCATTATCTGCCCATGCAATAAACTTTACATAGGTCATATCACACGTAAAGTTAAAATTTGCATAGGAGAACATCTTTCCAATATTAAGAGAAAACAATTACAAGCGCCTTTAGTAGCCCATTGGGTAGACGCTAATCATCAGATCTCTGATCTTCGGTACACTGTGTTGAGGCATATTTTTTCCCCTAGGGGCGGCGATATATCTCATAGGCTTCTTATAGATGAATTAAGGTTCATTTTTGAATGGCACACTTTGAGCCCGTTTGATCTCAATGAAGACATTGAATGGTTTAAACTGCAATTGGCTAGTTTTCTGAAAGGGGGTGGGACTTTGGGTTTCCCGTTGTTAACATTGGTTAGATGTTATCCATGCGTCATTTGTGACGTTTTGGTTCCAGCGTTTTTAAATCAGTTTAATTAAACACAGCGTCCTTTGCCTTTTCTGCTGCTCCCCCCGAGTTCCAATGAACCTTATGGCCACCAAAGTAAATGATTCTGTATAATTTAATATAATATATATATGATTTATGATATAGTAGGTGTTCGTGCCGAGCACTGTTTGAATGGAGCGCCACCAACAGCCTATAGTTTTTGATGATTTACAATTCACTAGGGGTTGTTTTATGTGTTTTTGTTTGTTTTTAGTGCCCCCCCCCCCTTCCTGATGATGTTTCCGGCAAAACTCAAGTCGAAGGGAGGCCATTAGTTTATTGAAGTTGGATCTCTAAGGGTTGACACAGCTTAATAGATATGATTGATGGATGTGGAAAGCACTTTTTGCCAAGCTTCTGCCTTCATATGAAACTGCATACATTAGAAATAAGTTATCTTTTGATTTTCAAGCATTATCATGATTATAAACACTAATAGGACATTTACAGTTTTTGCTGTAAGGAGGGCAGGTAGAGGGACTCTCTGAGTGCGATGATGGTCCCGCTATGCAACCATAGCTGGCATTTTATATGACACTGTTTGGTTGGTGACTGAGCACTTATAAATGTTGTAATAGTGTTTATTTATTTAAGTTCTTTGAGAACATAGTCTTGTGAAAAATTTGAGAACATTGACATTTAACACAAGCAATTTATATATTAGCTCCTAATTTTGAGGTTCAGCATTTTAGAAGCCTACATTTAAGGCATCTGACTCGTGCCTGTGGAAGTGCCTAGACACGCCTACGGACGCCTAAGGCCACTTCCAGCATAAGCCACACTTATGCTAGCTTTAGATATCTGTAGGCATGCATAGGCGCTTCTATAGGCATGAGTCAAATGCCTACATTGAAGGTGTTGTTCGCCGCATCAAATTTTTTTTAAAAAACGTGCATCCTATTGGTCCTTTAAACGGCGCTAGGATGCCTAGCGCCACCTACAGTCGGGATGCCATTTTGAGAATCAAACTCCATATGCCCCTCCCCCCAGCCTTTACCAACCCTATTTGTATCTATGTTTTACTTGACAAATACAGTACATTGCCACTTCAAAATCAGCATTTATGAAAGCAAAGGTTAATAATTTCAAAAGCTAAATTGTTATTGCATACTTTGATCTTATAGATCTACAGAAATGGTGTGACACGTATGTGAAACGTATGATATGAAAGAATTATTAATATTGAGTGACACTGCCTAGGATCCATGATAGCTGTTACAGGGAAACACAAGTATTATGAGAACGAGCAAGGACTTTTCAGCACCTATTGATAATTATGAGAGCAGGTCATTGTCAGCTCAGGCAGGCTAAGAGCACAATCCACAAGGATTCAGTTAGCACAATCCACAAGGAAGGGGATGGGAAATTAGCTCATGAGGCAAACTAGGAGTTTCTCACACATACTGATTGGTAAACATCCTCCACAAGGAAGGGGATGGGAAATTAGCTCACGAAGCAGGCTAGGAACACATACTGATTGGTAAACATCATCCCGGCATTCACTTAACTCAATCCACAAGGATAGGGGGATAAATACTGTTTCCCCTAGAAAGAAAAGCAGAGAAGGACATTTCCACTACTGACAAGCTGTGTGATGATATTTTGTGAGTAAGCCTCCTGAACGTGGTCCTTCGACAGAATGATGATATAATAACCGGTAACGTATTAATTCAAACTCTGTACTTAATCAATGATTATGGCTAGAAATATTGTATATATGTAATATTATGGCTAGAAATATTGTATATATGTAATAAAACTTAATATGTATACTATTTTGATTTCCTGGCATTCTGTCCAGTGCGGAAAGTGACTGAAGGTATTTGGTAAGCCTTTTTAAATAGTAATACATTAATTGGCGTAGTCGGCAGGATTTCTCTAAAGAAAACCTGAGCGCTCTTGTGATACAGGAATGTTCAGGAAGAGAGAGAAATCCTCAAAAGAACCTATAGAGGTGCCCAGCTGGACCGAGGCACCGTATAATTTAATAGCACAAGAACTAGCCAATAATCATGGATTAGCAGAGTCATGGGAAAAGGTTCTGGGAAGTGCAGAACCAATTGATCTTGTACAAGTTTAGAAAAATGCCCCAATAAATTGGGTGATGTAGTTGCCCCGATAAATCAGGTGATGTAGTTGCTCTGGGTTCTGGGAAGTGCAGAACCAATTGATCTTGTACAAGTTTAGAAAAATGCCCCGATAAATTGGGTGATGTAGTTGCCCCGATAAATCAGGTGATGTAGTTGCTCTGGGTTCTGGGAAGGGCAGAACCACTTGATCTTGTACAAGCTTTAGAAAAATGCCCCTATAAATTGGGTGATGTAGTTGCCCCGATAAATCAGGTGATGTAGTTGTTCTGGGTTCTGGGAAGGGCAGAACCACTTGATCTTGTACAAGCTTTAGAAAAATGCCCCGATAAATCGGGTGATGTAGTTTAGAGAAATAAAAATGCCCCGATAAATCGGGTGATGTAGTTGCTCTGGGTTCTGGGAAGGGCAGAACCACTTGATCTTGTACAAGCTTTAGAAAAATGCCCCGATAAATCAGGTGATGTAGTTTAGAAAAAATGCCTTGCTGCCACAAAATATAAGATGTTGGAGTAAAAGTTCCTTTGTTTGAAAGAGCGAACTGCAAAGGGAGGGATTTTCACCCCCACCTTTTTCCTCCTTCGATGCTATCATGTGAGCTTGACGGCGGGCTTTTTTGAGTTTCTACTTTGTTTCCCCAGGCAGAGGGGAGGGGGAAGTGGGAGGAAAGAGAAAAAAAAAAGGAGAGAGACAGCATGGGGTCTGTCTGCAATTCTACGAATGTTGCAAAAACAGGGATCGATATTTAAAATATGCTTAAATATTAACAAATTATGGATTTAAATGTAGGAATTTGTAATGAAATTAATAATGTAAGCAAGGAACCAAAGGGTTTATGGATAAAACTTTACCAAGCCTTATGCTATTTGGAGTTCCGATTAGCCGATATAAGCTACTTGAAGTTAATTGAAAGTTGTTTTGCTGTTCAGGAAACAAAGAAAGTTTATTTAAGTTTGAAAGAGTTTCTGTAGGGTAGATCTATGCTGTTAAGAACAATGGAGGTAATTTAGAAGCTGTTTGCCTGATGTAGCCTGAATTTTTTTTTTCTTTTCCTTGTTTCTTTAAGAGATGGTTAAAAGCAGGGAGATAGTCTGTAGAACGAACAAGCAGGCTGACTAGTCACTGTCTGAAGGCTGGCCGCGGACTTTTCAGCAGTCCGAAATAAGTTTTTAAGAACGATAAAAGAATATTGGAAATGTTATAAAATGTTAATGTATATTCCTGTAAGTAGGTTTCAGGTTTGTTTGAACGTGCCCAATCTACTTTTACTAGGCTACCACAGGGATGGTTACATAGTCCTACCATTTGTCCTCAAATAGTAGCGGAACATTTAGATGAATTTCAGAAATTCACCTCTATACAAATTTCTCATTATGTTGACGACATATTGATACAGGGAACAATGAAGGAAGAGGTGAAAGGGCAGTTGGATTTATTAATTGACCATATGAAAAAGAAGGGAAGGGAAATAAATCCAACAAAAATACAAGGACCGGCAACGTCGGTAAAATTTTTAGGAATTCAGTGGAATAGAGGATATTAGGGAAATCACAGAGAAAGCAAAACGAAAAATATTAGATTTTCCCACTCCAAAGAATATAACTAGTAAAAAAATATGAGTTTATGTGGGGAGAAGAACAGCAGGTTGCTTTTGGAAATGCTAAACAAGCCATACAGACAGCTGTAGATTTGTGGCCCATGAGAGAGGGGGAAGTGGAATTATATGTATGGCAAAAACAAAGTGGGAAACGGGTAAATTCCCGGAAGCAGGTGAAAAATATATTCCCTTCGAAAAACAACTTTTAGCATGTTATTGGGCGTTGGCTGAGACCGAACAGATTACCTTAGGTCATACAGTACTATTGCGACCACAAATTCCAATTATGCAATGGATAATGTCTGATCCCAAGTCAAATAGAGTAGGATATGCTCAGGAACAAAGTATTATTAAATGGAAATGGTACATTTCTCAAAGAGCTAAAATAGGTGAGCATGGGGTAGCTACTTTGCACGAAAAAATAGCTAATATTCCTAACGAAGAGCTGGAAATCATAAAGCCAGTATATGCTCATGAATCCCCAGTGAAATGGGGAGTGGAATATCTTTTTACTGACTCCTGGTCGGTCGCTAATGGTCTTGCTACATGGTTAATGGGGTGGAAGTCCCATAATTGGTTAACTGTGGGGTAAAGAATTGTGGCAAGACATAGAAAAAATTGTACAGGAGACAATAGTGTCAGTATTTCATGTAGATGCACATATGCCTGTTGATTCAATGGAACGATTGTTTAATTCCCAAGCAGATGCTGCAGCTACCATTTCTGTAACAACTACTAATGAAATTCCTAAGGTGAAAGAATGGTTGGAAAGTACAGCCATTTGGGCACATCAGAAAAGTGGACATCTTGGAGAAAAAGCTACTTACAGGTGGGCTCAGGAACGAGGGATTCCTTTGATCTAACATGTGATCAGAAAATGTCCGGTGTGTCAACATATCAAGAACGGGAAGTACCACATAAGGTAATGGGGCACGGGGCGATTTGCCAGCCCAGATTTGGCAAATGGGTTTCATAGGACCGTTACCCGAAAGTCATAAATGTAAATATATGTGTACTGCTGTAGATTATTATTAGCATTCCCTTGTGCTTCTGCGTCACAATGGAGCACTCTAAGAACTTTAGACATGATTATTCAGTATTATGGTATGCCCTTACAAATACAAACTGATAATGGATCACATTTTATGGGAGGGCAGATAAAAGAATATGCTAAGGAAAATAATATTGAATGGGTATATCACATGCCCTATTATCCCCAGGCAGCGGGATTAATTGAAGATGAATGGACTTTTGAAAGAGGCCCTTAAAAAACTAACTACAGATGACAAATATGGGCAGTGAAGGGATAATGTAACCCCCAATTTGACGATTGGGAAACTGTCCATAGCCAAAATCTGGATTAGCAATCCTAAAGGACCTCCGGAACCAGCGGAGGTGATTGCAATCGGGAAAGATAAGGCTCTCCTTGTAATGAAACCGGGAGTGGAAAAATGGGAATATGTCCCTCAGGAGAAATGTTATTTGAGAGAGTAATAATGTTTTCTGAAACTTGCAGATATGCGTGTGCCTTGGAATCCTTGGAATATGGTATGGGGTAAGAGGCGCTGCCCCCGGGCGACGTGTTACAATTAAAGAAGGGGTCGTTACGTCATGGAGATGGAAGCATTCTTCAATGAATCGGAAGCAAGATAACTTCACTTGCAGCGCTAACTCCAGATGTATCATTGCAAATGTGACAACAAGAGACCATACATGGATTACAGAGATTAAAAGCAATGAACACACTAGAAATGAGCAGATATGGAGGACCGTGTTTATACAATTTCAAGCACCAGAAGTACAATGTAATGATATGTGTAAATATGTAGTGTTACCCCTCATAATGGGGGAACCTCAGAAACAATTTTTCTGAGCACTTAAATTTAACGGACAAATGATTGATATGAATACATTTTGTGACTCCACATTGCAAGGGCGAATTTGTAAATTACAATCAATAATATATGATGTGTGTGAATGGACTATATTATTGAAATAACACCACGCGTAATATGTGTGGTGACTAATGAGCCAATAATACCAAAAATGATAGTACCCTTTGCAGGATGCTTACACAATATGTCAACACTTTTTTGGCAGAATCAAACTTATGTTTGAACACCTGATATAGGATTTAGAACAAATGTATTCTGGGAGAACAACTTTTCCGTTCCAAATTGGGATTTAAAGTTGGGAAAGTTAAAAGCTATAATACTAGGATAAATCAGTCCATAAGGAATTTGAACAAAAGCATCACTAGATTAGTAATTATACTAACCATAATAGTACTTGTTCTGTCCTTGTGGAATTGTTATGTGGTTTATGGACTATGCTGTAAACCAACTCGGACCACGATGGTATCCTATGGCAGTATCACTCAATAAGGACCGAATGTGACACGTATGTGAAACGTATGATATGAAAGAATTATTAATATTGAGTGACACTGCCTAGGATCCATGATAGCTGTTACAGGGAAACACAAGTATTATGAGAACGAGCAAGGACTTTTCAGCACCTATTGATAATTATGAGAGCAGGTCATTGTCAGCTCAGGCAGGCTAAGAGCACAATCCACAAGGATTCAGTTAGCACAATCCACAAGGAAGGGGATGGGAAATTAGCTCATGAGGCAAACTAGGAGTTTCTCACACATACTGATTGGTAAACATCCTCCACAAGGAAGGGGATGGGAAATTAGCTCACGAAGCAGGCTAGGAACACATACTGATTGGTAAACATCATCCCGGCATTCACTTAACTCAATCCACAAGGATAGGGGGATAAATACTGTTTCCCCTAGAAAGAAAAGCAGAGAAGGACATTTCCACTACTGACAAGCTGTGTGATGATATTTTGTGAGTAAGCCTCCTGAACGTGGTCCTTCGACAGAATGATGATATAATAACCGGTAACGTATTAATTCAAACTCTGTACTTAATCAATGATTATGGCTAGAAATATTGTATATATGTAATATTATGGCTAGAAATATTGTATATATGTAATAAAATGGCTAGAAATATTGTATATATGTAATAAAACTTAATATGTATACTATTTTGATTTCCTGGCATTCTGTCCAGTGCGGAAAGTGACTGAAGGTATTTGGTAAGCCTTTTTAAATAGTAATACAAATGGTTTGCAAGTAGGGTGCTTATTATTCCTAATAGTATTTTGCATTTAACATCCTAATCATTCTCAGATTTAAGTCAGCTATAATTATTGCATTTCTTAAGAACATAAGCAATGCCTCTGCTGAGTCAGATCTGAGGTCCATCGTGTCCAATCCTTTCTTGAACCCCAGTACCGTACTCTGCCTTATTATGCTCTCTAGAAGCGCATTCCAGGTGTCCACCACACGTTGGGTAAAGAAGAACTTCCTAGCATTTGTTTTGAATCTGTCCCCTTTCAACTTTTCTGAATGCCCTCTTGTTCTTTTATTATTCAAAAGTTTGAAGAATCTGTCCCTCTCTACTCTCTCTATGCCCTTCATTTTGGGCTTCCAATGCATTCAGAATCTTTTCCCTGCTAAGGGTTATGGTGTCATGTGCTTTTTGTAATATATTATATATATTTGCTTTTATAAGGACCATAAAGAGAACAAAAGAAGAACTTTTTTTGAAAAACAAATATTTCTTTAATGCATACCTTGTCTGCCTGTTTACAAAGTAGAATAACATATGTAAGTTTCTTTGCTAAATCTAGTACAGTGCTAGATTGCCTAAAGAAGCAAAGAATTGTTTTGACTGGTAAATAGAAGTTCAGGCATTTTACTTTAATCTAACCTCAGTACAGCATGTGTGGGCTGAAGTTCAGTTCTTATTTCTCATTGTCTGGACCTTCAAGGCATCTATAGTCTGAATATTATGTCTATCCCAATTAAAGACCTTTGCCAGGGGTCCTAACCATCTTCTGCCATGGTTCTGAATATATTAGACTAGGAGAACAGTTCTTTGTAGTTTTACACAGATATTAACACCAAGGGCCAAATGTAGTGTGCAAAATATTTTTCCTTAGAAACAATAAAGGAGAAGCTTTTAAATGACTCCCATCGCATGTCTTATTAGTACTGTATATGATCCCAGTCTTATTTTTTCGGTGGCCATAGATCATACAAATTGCAGGTCTTAATTGGGCATAATTTCTGAGTCATATTACTGAATTGGCAGGGGACAGAAATTGGAACACCTATCCTGTGAAATCTTTCAAAATGAGACAGGACAGCTGGCTTTCTACTGGGCTGGAGAGCCTTTGGTTAACCTCAAGAATGCTCAAATGGTACCTATTTTATAAATGCCAATATAAGGGTCTATGTATCTTTTTTTAAAAGTGTCCAAATGCTCTTGCAGAAATTTGCACCATTTTCATATAATGTAAATGTGTGCATATAACCATGTATTTTAGAAAGTATTTGTTTTACCCCGTTTTTAGCATGGGCCGGCACTCATAGGGATTCTATTTATCAAAATGATAAAAAGATATGTCACAGAACAACTTGGATGCTTTTTAATGTCCTCCATCGTTCACAATCAGGATTCAGGAAAAACCACAGTAGTCGCAGCACTAGTAACGTACTACTAAGCAAGGGTCACAGCATAATTCTAATCCAATTTGACCTAAGCAGTGCATCCGATCTAGTAGACTTTGATCAAAAGTCTGAGATCTTTAGTGATTTTGGATTCAGTGGCTCAGTCCTTTCCTGGTTCCAAGGAGTCCTAACCACACAGCACTATGTTGTATGTAACAATGGTAAACTTTCTGAGAACAGGCACCCCCCAGGATCCCCACTTTCACCAACAGTGTTCAACTTTCTAATACAATTCCTGGGAGCCAACCTTGAATTTTGCATGAATAAAACATATCACCTATGCAGACAACATAACAATCACGTACTTGCAATAGTTACCTTAGCCAATACCCACACTACTGTCAAAAATGTGTCTATATCATAGAAAACTGGACCTCAACCCACCTCCTCAAACTAAATAAGAACAAAATCAAATTTCTTTGGTTAAGACCCTCACCTGACCCACACTACACTCCAAGGATTACAGTGGACAACACAGACTTTCCTTTAGAACTACAATCCCAAATCTTAGGAGTAGAAATTGATAACCACCTATCCATGAAGAGCCACATACAATCAATAATAAAACAGTCTTTCCTTGTGATGAGAAAGTTAAAATCCATTAGAAAATACTTCGAAACAGAGACTTTCAGAGTTTTAGTGCAATCCCTAATTCTATCTCGACTAGACTACTGTAGTGTAACACTAGTTCTTAATTCTAAAACATTGCTATCACATTTACAACTAGTTTAAGACTCATATATTGACTATATGAAAATACATGAGCTTCCCATAACTGCAAGGACCAACTTTATATTAGGCATCACTGCCTTTAAGATCCTGACAGGCAATGCCCCCAACTACCTGACAAAGTTGACCACCCTACTCCAGGGTGCCTCCAACAGATATTCCACCAGAAATCTTTTCTACCTAAAATTCCCAGCATGCACCAATATAAAGTCTACCAGGTAAATTACCTTATCCACCCAATATCAATTAGCAAAATGCTGGAACCAAGTACCACTTACACTATCTCAAGTTCAGAAGCACTATCTTAAGTTCAGAAAACTTTTGAAAGCCTTTCTGTACAAAGTCAGGGAGCCAACCCTGAAGTAACTGAAATGGTAATTGTAAAATCCTGTTTCTAAACTGTCTAATGCAACTCCTGGGACATAACGATGAGACAAAGATGACCTACTTGAACTTGTATGTATTTGTAACTATGACCTTACTGATCTACCTGTACTAGTAACTTTATTGAATGTCTGTGTCAAACTGTTCATTGTAACTTCCTGGATATCTGATCCAACGTCTTGTAATGTAATCCGACCTTATAATCAATAGGTATAGGTGGAATAGAAAACCTGATTAACATAACTTAAGATAGCATAACATGACATGATTAGTTTATATTATCATTGCAGGCATTTTTTGTGATATTATTTTTATTTGGGGATATTGGATAAATCTATATATATAAAATCGGAGGTATGTATGTGTGTATGTGTGTGTGTATGTGTGCATGTGCCGCGATCACGCAAAAACGGCTTGACCGATTTGAACGAAACTTGGTATGCAGATCCTTCACTACCTGGGATGATATGTTCTGGGGGTCTCGCGGCCCACCTGCACACGTGGGCGGAGCTACAAACATAAAATCAGATTTCACCCATTCATGTCAATGGAAAAAATGTAAAAAGCTGCCAACGCAAAAACGGCTTGCCCGATTTGAACAAAACTTGGTATGCTGATCCCTCACTACCTGGGATGATATGTTCTGGGGGTCTAGCGGCCCACCTGAACACATGGGCGGAGCTACAAACAGAAAATCAGATTTCACCCATTCATGTCAATGGAAAAATTGTAAAAAGCTGCCAACGCAAAAATGGCTTGCCCGATTTGAACGAAACTTTGTATGCAGATCCCTCACTACCTGGGGTGATATGTTCTGGGGGTCTTGCGGCCCACCTACACACGTGGGCGGAGCTACAAACAGAAAATCAGATTTCACCCATTCATGTCAATGGAAAAATTGTAAAAAGCTGCCATTCTCACAGTAATTCAAAAACGGCTTGACCGATTTGAACGAACCTTGGTATGCAGATCCCTCACTACCTGGGGTGATATGTTCTGGGGGTCTCGCGGCCCACCTGCACACATGGGCTGAGCTACAAACAAAACATCAGATTACACCCATTCATGTCAATGGAAAAAATGTAAAAAGCTGCCATTCTCACAGTAAAACAAAACCGGCTTGACCGATTTGAACGAAACTTGGTATGCAGATCCCTCACTACCTGGGTTATATGTTCTGGGGGTCTCGCATCCCACCTGCACACGTGGGCGGAGCTACAAACAGACAATCAGATTTCACCCATTCATGTCAATGGCAACAATGTAAAAAGCTGCCATTCTCACAGTAATTCCAACTACCTGGGGTGATATGTTCTGGGGGTCTCTCGGCCCACCTGAACACGTGGGCAGAGCTACAAACAGAACATCAGATTTCACCCATTCATGTCAATGGAAAAAAAGTAAAAAGCTGCCATTCTCACAGTACTTCAAAAACGGCTTGACCGATTTGAATGAAACTTGGTATGCAGATCCCTCACTACCTGGGGTGATATGTTCTGGGGGTCTCGCGGCCCACCTGCACACGTGGGCTGAGCTACAAACAAAACATCAGATTACACCCATTCATGTCAATGGAAAAAATGTAAAAAGCTGCCATTCTCACAGTAAAACAAAACCGGCTTGACCGATTTGAACGAAACTTGGTATGCAGATCCCTCACTACCTGGGGTGATATGTTCTGGGGCTCTCGCGGCCCACCTGCACACGTGGGTGGAGCTACAAACAGAACATCAGATTTCACCCATTCATGTCAATGGAAAAAATGTAAAAAGCTGCCATTCTCACAGTAAATCAAAAACGGCTTGACCGATTTGAACAAACCTTGGTATGCAGATCCCTCACTACCTGGGGTGATATGTTCTGGGGGTCTCGCGGCCCACCTGCACACATGGGCGGTGCTACAAACAGAAAATCAGATTTCACCCATTCATGTCAATGGAAAAATTGTAAAAAGCTGCCATTCTCTCAGTAATTCCAACTACCTGGGGTGATATGTTCTGGGGGTCTCGCGGCCCACCTGCACACGTGGGCGGAGCTACAAACAGAAAATCATATTTCACCCATTCATGTCAATGGAAAAAATGTAAAAACCTGCCATTCTCACAGTAATTCAAAAATGGCTTGACCGATTTGAACGAACCTTGGTATGCAGATCCCTCACTACCTGGGGTGATATGTTCTGGGGGTCTCGCGGCCTACCTGCACACGTAGGCGGAGCTACAAACAGAACATCATATTTCACCCATTCATGTCAATGGAAAAATTGTAAAAAGCTGCCATTCTCACAGTAATTCAAAAACGGCTTGACCGATTTGAACGAACCTTGGTATGCAGATCCCTCACTACCTGGGGTGATATGTTCTGGGGGTCTCGCGGCCCACCTGCACACGTGGGCAGAGCTACAAACAGAAAATCAAATTTCACCCATTCATGTCAATGGAAAAAATGTAAAAAGCTGCCATTCTCACAGTAATTCCAACTACCTTGGGGTGATATGTTCTGGGGGTCTCGCGGCCCACCTGCACACGTGGGCAGAGCTACAAACAGAAAATCAGATTTCACCCATTCATGTCAATGGAAAACATGTACTCAGCTGCCATTCTCACAGTAAATCAAAAACGGCTTGACCGATTTGAACAAAACTTGGTATGCAGATACCTCACTACTTGGGGTGATATGTTCTGGGGGTCTCTTCAGCCAATAATTTATATGTTCTTGCTCCTAGAGGTGAAACTAAAAATGTTGTTTATAATCACGTTTTGTGTTAGTTGTATTGTATTCATTTTGTCAAATATTTCACATTATAATTTGAATATTGTACTTTTTATAAAGCTGTAAAAAAATAATTTCATTCACCACTATAAAGTATCTTTATTTGAATCCATTTACAGTGTTATTGCTATAATTAAATACCCATGCAACGCCGGGGCATCAGCTAGTCTAAAATAAATGACAGTTATTAAATATAGCAGTGAAATTTATATTGTGAGGCCATGAAATGCTGTATAATAGAGCTTCACCATACTTTGGTCCTGAGCATTTGCGCCTGCTAAAGGCTACTGTAATTGCTTGCACCCAAATGCAGGTGTTCTCTAACCCTGTGCCTAATTTCTGAGCATGCCCCTGAATCATCCATGTCATAAGAACATAAGAATTGCCACTGCTGGGTCAAACCAGTGGTCCATCATGCCCAGCAGTCCTATTAACACACCATCTTTGGAATTTTATACTATGAAATTTAGACACTCATGCTATAGGACATAGGACAAATCCACATGCAATTCCTAATTACTGCTAATTAAGTGCCTATTAATACCAATAATTTATTATCACCTATTCAACTAATTAGCTTGCATGCCAATCTGTGATCTATGCTCCAAACTGTACGCCCAACTTTGGGCAACCTATACAGAATCCAGCAGTAGATATATTAGTAACTATAGCCTTTTTCATCCCTTTTTGTTAGTAAGTTTTAGGGACAGAATTTAAGTTGGGCTTTCATGGCTCTTTAATTGGCTAATGGAATCATCAGTTGGCAGTGGTTCATTTCTGCAGGTTATTGACTCCTATAGTATCTGAATAATACTGCTTGTGAACAACCTGGCAAGCACTATTAATCTACTATCATAGAGAGCAACAAGCAGCAAAATCTCGGCCCGATACTCTCGGCCTACATCTTAAAGGACCCGCCTGTGCTGTCCCTGTCCTCCAATCAAGGTACTTCCTGATCCAGACTCCCCAGATCAAGGCAGCTCCTAATCAAGCACACCGTGATCAAAGCACACACCCCTATCAGGTGCCCCCTTCAAACAAGACACCCCCCTCTCCAAATAAGGAGTCCCCACCATTCAAGGTACCATCCTAAAGTAAGGCACAGAATGAGGGAGAATGAAGACAGATAAATACTGGAATGGCCCAAGGATCTGTACTGGAAGCATAAATCCTATGAATATAAAAACTCTGAAAAGAAGTCAAAAAGGCAAGATACAGAATGGTTATTTACCCTTTGTAGTATTACCAGAATAGTGGACAAACCATGACACTAATTAGTAGCTGATCTAGAAAAAATTTTATCAAGCATTTTTTTTAACTAATAAATAATTAAACTATAGAATTAGCTTCCAGTGAATGAGGTCAAGGCTACTTATTTAGCTGAATTAAAAAGAAAAAAAAATTGGACAAGTTTGTAAAGGAGAGGTACATTAACCATTACATAGCCAGATTATAATAATAATTTCCATTTCATGCTGTGCATTGTCAGAAGCAGGAAGCAGTGACACCTAAGATTACCTCCTGCTTCTGACAATGCACAACATGGAATGCAAATTATTATTATTAAATTTTTACAAGCAAAATATTTTATATATTACATACAGGCACTTTGTCCCAATCACAATCTAAGATTTTGTCCCTGCTTTATGATGTCATAGGCATTTTCAAGTGACTTGCAACGGTCACTGTCATAAACAGTGGACTGAATGGGCCATTAGATCCATATTTTAGAAGCTTTTATAGCCAGCACTGGGCCCTAGGACGGGACTCAGCAGCGCCTTCAGTGGCCACCAACAAAAAGTACACCAACGTGTGACTCAGACTGGAGTCACCCTGCAAGATTTTTAAGGAACCCAAACAAATCACCAACACAGTTGTTTGAATGGCAAATAAAGAAAATTTCTTTGCAAAATAAAGTCAGAATGGCAAACAATCAAAATGGCTCCGAGTTCATTGTAGTACCTAAATGTTCAAACCAAAAACAAAAAGAAGGCAGAGGTAAAAACCCTGCCAGCATTCAGGATCTCTTTTCTCAATGGCTCAGTCCTGCCTGTGATATTCTCTCACAGGGCTGTTTATATTCCAAACTTCTTTCTCTCCAAGTCTACTCCACAGCAGAACTCAGGTAAATGCAGTCCACAGTATTCAAACAGTGTCTGTAGAGTATGCTTTTCACTCCACTATTCTTAGTGCAAATACCAAAACCTAGAGCCTCCAGCCTAAAACATCTCAGGGCTGGGCACAGAGGAGTGCTATAAGTTTGCCTTTCCACAAGCACAAAACAGCTTTCAAAAATCCCTCCCGGATATAAGCAAACTTCTCCCCCCACTCATTCTTAGCTCTACTCACAATTGCACAGTTCAGTCCTTGCAAAATGACTGTGAGCAGTAAAAAGAACACTGCCACAAAAATAAGAACAAACACTCACAGTCCTGTGCTCAGTCTGAGCTGATCACCACTCTCACATCCATTGGTTCTGGAAACACACACAGCTCCTCAGCAGGCAGCTCTCCTTGAAGTTCCATGGGCGTTTCTTCATCTGCTACTGGTAATTCTGGAGGGGTTCCAGATTCCTCCACCTCCATGGGTGAACAGCCATTACTCCTTCTTGAGCCAGGGAGGTCCTCGTGAGAGAGAGCCCTCAGCTTCCTCCCTATCCTGCCTACCAGCTTGTTGAGGACTGCTGGCCTTTCTAGGGGAGGGATACGCCCTGATCTACCTGAGTCAGCAGGGATCTGTTCTTCTCTTTGGCTCCCCTGGTGGTGGCCTAGATAATAGGACCTTGGCTGGCTTTCAGGTCTGACTTTTCTCTTGCTCCCCTGGTGGACAATAGGTAAATCACAGGGACCAAGGCAGGCACGGAGCCTGACTGGTCTCACTCTATATGTGTTTTGGATGGCTATCCAAATCTTGATTTTTATCAAGGTGAGACATAGTTGTCTAAAACTGCAATATGTCCGTATGGCAAGGGACATAGGGCAGGATTCACTAACCTGCCAGATCGGGCCATATTCGGGCCTGATCCGGGTAAGTCCGACTAATTCAGTAAACTTTAACGTGCAGATGAGGGTGGTTGGAGGAACACCCCCATCTGCAGGCACGGATCGCGCTATAGCGATCCCCGCGCATCTGTAGATGGTCTGAGCATGCTCGGGACCTCCATGCCGTCGGAGTTGGGGTTTTTTGGTTTTTTTTCTTCTTCATCTTAGCGTAGCCAGGGCTGCAAGAAAGCCTATAAAAATGTTATTGCTGGACCTCAGGGCCGGCAATAGATTTTTTTTGGCAATCAAGGCACTTTTAGGAACCCGTGGTTTTAACCTACTTAAGCCCATGGGTTAAGACCAAGGGCTTGCAATGCAGGGAAGGGTGGGAGAGTTGGGGCAGGCAGGCGTGTTCGGGTTCAGGGCTGGAAGGCAGGTGTGTTCGGGGCAGGCAGGCAGGCATGTTCGGGGCTACAGGAAGCATTCGGAGCAGCAAGAGATCGGGGCTGACAGGGCAGAGAGCAGGGCAGTCGCAAAGGGCATCAGCGACTGGTCCTGAGCAGTCGCTTTATGCGAGTACAGTCAGATAGGAAAAAAGTTTAGTGAATCGCATCCCTGCCTACATTTGCATGTGTGGATCAGAGGATGGTCGGAAGACAGGTAAGTGAATAAGGCCGGGGTCACTAAGGGGTCACAAACTGATCAGTACATGATCGGTTTGCTATGTGAATCTAGCCCATAGTCTGGGAATGTTTCAAGTGGAACTAGGAAGGGGCCAAAAATTGACATTCAACTCCAGTTTCAGAAGAGTAAAAGACATCTATGTCAGATAGACAACCATTGTGTCTGTTATCTAGTATCTGTTAAGTTTGTGAATTTTTTTATATGAATGTTTTAGATGTGCTCTGCTTAGGTCTGAAGCGGAATAAAATATTTTTAAATAAATAAAAAAAAGAATATTGGTATTTCCTGTAGGTCTGATTTCTTATATGGTACTGCATATGCCTATCAGCACTGTATAAATGTTAAATAGTAGTAGTAATAGTTGACATGTCTCGATTACAGGGAGGTGTGGATTACAGGACCTGAGGCAAAGTGGATTCAATAGAGGTAGGTCTTGTAGACAAATCTGATCAATTTCTTTGACTGGGTGACCAGAGAATCGGATAGAAGATATGTGCTAGATGTGGTGTATTTAGATTTTTGCAAAGACTTTGACAGTGTTCCATACAGACATCTAATAAATAAACTGAGTGCCCTTGGGATTGGTCCCAAAGTGACGGGCTGGGTCAGGAACTGGTTGAGATGGAGATCGTTCTGAGGAAAGAAATGTTATCAGTGATGTGCCTCAAGGTTCTTTTCTTGGGCTTATTCTTTTTAACATTTTTATAAATGATATTGCTGAAGGGTTGTCGGGTAAGATTTGCCTCTTTGCAGATGATACCAAAATCTGCAATGGAGTAGACATGCCAGATGGTGTGAATAACATGAAGAAAAACCTGGCGAAGCTTGAAGAATGGTCTGAAATTTAGCAGCTAAAATGTAATGCTAAGAAATGCAAGGTCATGCATTTGGGCCACAAAAACCAGAAGGAACGATACAGTTTAGGGGTTGAAGAACTTATATGCATGATGGAAGATCGGGACTTGGGTGTGATTATATGTGGCTAAACAGGTTGAAAAGGTGACGGCGATAGCTAGAAGGATGCCAGGTTGCATAGGGAGAGATATGGCCAGTATGAAAAGGAGGTATTGATGCCTCTGTATAAGACTCTGGTGAGACCTCATTTAGAATATTGTGTTCAATTCTGGAGGCCGCACCTTCAAAAAGATATAAAAAGGATGGAGTCAGTCCAGAGGAAGGCTACTAAAATAGTGTGTGGTCTTTGAGATAAGGTATATGGGGACAGACTTAAAGATCTCAATCTGTACACTTTGGAGGAAAGGCGGGAGAGGGGAGATATGATAGAGTTGTTTAAATACCTACATAATATAAATGTGCATGAGTCGAGTCTCTTTCATTTGAAAGGAAATTGCAATGAGAGAGCATAGGATGAAGTTAAGAGGTGATAGGCTCTAGAGTAATCTAAGGAAATACTATTTTATGGAAAGGGTGGTAGATGCATGGAATAGTCTCCCAGAAGAGATGTGGAAACAGGGATGGTGTCTGAATTCAAGAGGGCCTGAGATTGGCATGTGGGATCTCTCAGAGAGAGAAAGAGATAATGGTTACTGTGGATGGGCAGACTAGATAGACCATTTGGCCTTTATCTGCCGTCATATTTCTATGTGTTCCAATTAAGCAGCTCTCCACTGGAGGGATTAAAGGAAGTCACCTTCTTAATCTTTGGTGGTTGCTACCCACTCCAAAAGTTAAACTAGCAAGGGATACCAGACACTGTGACAGTTTAGAAACTCTGGACATTCATGTTATAAAATGGCCACACAGATGTCTATGCGGAATAGCTTAATGGTTAGAAAAGTGGGCTAAAATCAGGGGACCACAATTCAAATCCTGCTGCAGTGCTTTGCAATTTTTTTAAACCGTGAACCCTATATGGAACTTATCTTGATCTTACAAGAAAGATAAAGATGTCACAAGAAAGGACCTGGCATTAAGCAGAGTGGACTGTGATTGTCTAGATGCTGCAAATGTGTTGATTTGTTCAAAGTTATAGACCTATAGCATTGAAGCTAGCAAGTGAAAGGCAATAAGGACATTAAAACACTAGCACAATACTTATTAGATTCTAGGCATTATGAAGATTTCTTATGTACTAGGGGGTACTGAAAAGTTCTCACCCAACCAAGAAGAGATTGATGACCCCAGACTACAAAACATTCAGAAAAGAAATAAAGACCCTACTTTTCAAGAAATTCCTGCAAATGACTTAATACCGCTAGCTCCTTCCCACTCCCAATACCACTTCCCAATACCTTCCCAATTCCCCAAAGCAACCTCATCCACTCTTTATCTCCTCTAGAAATTACCAGATATCTTCTTCTTGTAATACATTTTTTGTAATTCTTTTGTAATCCGCCTTGAACTGGTCCAAAATGCAGTTAACCACCTCCTACAGAGCCTCAACTACCATGATCCCATCTCCCCAGCACTCCACGCTGAACACTGGCTCCCAATTAGCCAACGGTGTGCATTCAAGGCCCTGGCAATAGCACATAAAAGAATTTATGCCACCATCCCCTCCTATATAAAATCCAAGCTACCCATCTACATCCCCACCCGCACCCTCCGCTCAGAAACGAAGATACGCCTATGCATTCCCCCCGGAAGGTCCCTCCTCTCAGAAACTGCCCGCAAACGCTCCTACAGCCACTTCATTCCCCAACTCCCCCCTCAACTCAGACTACAGAACTCACTAATGACATTCCGGAAAATGGTAAAGACCCTCCTCTTCAACTAAAGGTCACCCTCAGTCTACACCCAACCCCCCTTAAACCCCACCTCTACCCTTCTTTCTCCATTCTAATCTTCTGCCTATATTTCTGTATAGTCCACTTTCAGCCTATACTCAAATAACTTGTATCTAAACTACTTATATTTAAACTACTGTTCTTAATTTGCTCTATATTCCCTATATTTAAACTGCTGCACAGTCTTGTATGTCCAAGTATTTAAATCTATTGTATAATCTTGTATGTCCAATTCACTCCATTGTGAATGTTTACTTGTAAACCGTTCTGAGCTACTGGGAGGACGGGATAAAAATCTAAATAAATAAATAAATAAAAGCAATGGCGGAATAGAAATCTCTAATGTAATGTAATATGGTTCAATCAATGATCTGAAACAATGTCAAAACAGATAATTTCATTTCTGCAAATTGGCACTTAACGAACTAAGATAACACTTTTCAGCTAGAATGACAAAATAACGCTCAGAATTTAGACAGTTGGCTGGTTGGGCTGAAAACTTTTCAAGCACCCCCCTCATATGTAATATACAGTAAGTGAGCCAAGTATTGGACAATCAAACCATTGTGACATCACGATAGGTTGGCTCATATTGGTGGAATGAGGCATTATGACATTACAATCTCAGCTCTTGTTACCAGATATTGAAACGCTGCACACTATGGGGGGGGGGGGGGAGGGTAATGAAAAGTTCTCAGCCCAGCCAAGATGAGAATGAAGTGGATATGGTTCAATCAATGATCTGAAACTATATCAAAAACATAGAATTTCATTTCTGCAAATTGCCACTTCACAAAATAAGATAGCATTCTTTTCAGTGGCAAAATAACGCTCAGAATTTAGGAAGTTGGTTGGTTGGGCTGAGAACTTTTCAAGCACCCCCTTGTATATCATTGTTACTCTGTACAAGGACCTTGGTAGTATAGTAGGAAAGTACATTTGTTTTAGAGAAATAGCAAAATATGATAAATTAGCACTTTTTTTGGTTTACATAGCCTTGCCCCCACATTCTGCATATAACTTCTAAGGTTGGGCATGCACATATGTGAAAACACTAAATACGAACTCAATGGAAACAAGTCTATTCGATCACTAAATCAGCTACAACACAAGACTTGTATGAATCATTATCAACCTATTTTTTACTGTGCTCTCAGATGCCTGCACTGGTAAATCACCAGCGCCATTTTGCTTCTTTAGTAGAACGTAGCTGTACACCATATTGTAGACCCCTGATGAAGCTCTAAAACAGGTGAAACGGGTCCCCGTTGGGCAACAAGAACTCTGTATTGCTACAACTAAAATACTGGCGCTAGAGTGATTTAAAGATAAGTGCTGGTTTCTGTTATTTTGTTATTTTGTTGTTTTGGTTTAATTGCACTAAAGCACTTTATTATAAGATTATTTTGCACTTGATTACAGCATATTTATACTTTTAAATCTCTAATCATACTGTGCTCGATGAAAGA
Organism: Geotrypetes seraphini; assembly: GCF_902459505.1. Lineage (NCBI taxonomy): Eukaryota > Metazoa > Chordata > Amphibia > Gymnophiona > Dermophiidae > Geotrypetes > Geotrypetes seraphini. Next base: position 226,449,856 of record NC_047088.1, on the reverse strand, counting down.
TACCATTCTCCTGTAAAACAACTGGGTAGATATCTTGGATGATTTACCAGTGCAGGCATCTGAGAGCACAGTAAAAAAATAGATTGATAATGATTCATACAAGTCTTGTGTTGTAACATGCACATATGTGCATGTTACAACACAAGCCGATATACGCGTAAAACTTAAATGATTAATTTGTGATGATAATTGCCAATTAGCACCTGCTGATTGACACTAATAGGCATCAATTAAAAGTTGCACTCACAACTTAGTAGATGCATTGCACAATCTGTTATGCGTGATGTCCAATGGGTCAGCACATAACATAGGTACAGGCATTTAGGCATTTAGGCCTATTTTTAGCTGGCCTATAAGGGTGTACCTAAATGTTATAACACACACTGGTGCCATCTTTTAGTGCTATACTATTTGGTGCCAAGTTTATATAGAATCAAGTCCTTAGTGGATAATGCAGCCATTTCTGAATTACTGTAGAATGTGGTATATCCACATACATAATACAAAATGGTTTGCTATAGGTCAGTAAAATCAAGATGGTCAGTAGTAGACAACTTAAAAAGACTTGTTTTTGATACTCAAAAATTTGCAGAGAAAATTCTTTGAGGTTGATATTCAAAAGGGATTTAACTGGTTCAAAGGGATTTAACTGGTTAAATCTCCTGCTCAGGGCTAGCTGATGATTTTCAGTGGCACTTAACTGGTTGGCCCCACAAAAAATAACCAGTAAGGGACAAATTATCCAAACATCATCCCAAAGTTAGGCGGTGGTAGGCATCCTACCGCCATCTTACGAACCATGAGAACATAAGAATAGCCTTACTGGATCAGACCAATGGTCCATCTAGCCCAGTATCCTGTCTTCTTGTCCTAGTATATTGTCACAAGTATCTGACAAAAACCCAAATAGTATCAGCATTCCAGAGCTGAGATTGTGATGTCATAATACCTCATTCCACCAATGCCTATGAGTGAGACTCATCAGTGATGTCATCAAACTCATCAGTGATGTCACAATGGCTTGACTGTCCTATACTTGGTTCACATAAGAACATAAGAATAACCATACTGGGTCAGACCAATGGTCCATCTAGCCCAGTATCCTGTCTTCATGGAGGCCAATCCAAATCACAAGTACCTGACAAAAACCCAAATAGTAGCAGCATTCCATGCCCGATCCAGGGCAGGCAGTTTATGGACTTTTCCTCCAGGAACTTGTCCAAACCTCTTTTTAAAACCAGCTACATTAACCGGGATGCACAATTTTTGGAAAAACAAAAATGCAGGTGCCATTCTTAGGTGCCTGTCCCATGCCTATGCAGGTGCATAGGGATAGCCATGGATGCCTAAGGCCAGCATGGGCATGGTTTGCACCGGAAGTGGTCTTA